>NW_027256884.1:15307041-15907041 GCF_029215685.1 Pituophis catenifer annectens | reverse complement strand
CTAAGGCTGACAGCATCATCTTGACTAGTGGTGAAAGCAGCTTTGGAGTCATCCAATACTGTTGGGAAGGTGACTAATTATTGGGTTGGGCTGCCTTAAGTGTGAAAGTCACAAACTGTACAGGTATGTTTAAGACAATTCAATCGATCAGAATAGAGCTGGAAGGGATTTTGGAGGTCTTCCAGTCAAATAGCATATATATCTATAGCATTTCAGACAAGTGACTGTCCAGTCACCAGACAAACAACTGTCCAATTAAGCATTTACTCTTTATAAGGTAAGGTGAAGGTAAAGGTTCCCCTAGCGCATATGTGTTAGTCGTACCTGACTTTAGGGGATGGTGCTCATCTCCGTTTGAAAGCCAAGGAGTCAGCACTGTCTGAAGATGTCTCCGTGGTCATGTGGCTGGCATGACTAATTGGTAAAGGTGCACGAAACGCTGTTACCTTCCCACCCAAGGTGGTTCCTATTTTTCTACTTGCATTTTTTACGTGCTTTCGAACGGCTAGGGTGGCAGAAGCTGGGACAAGTCACGGGAGCTCACCCCATTACATGGCATTAGGGATTCGAACTGCTGAACTGCCAACCTTCGATCGACAAGCTCAGTGTCTTAGCCACTGAGCCACCTCATCCCCTACTCTTCATAAAATGACGTACAAATTGTTTATGGTGTTCTGCTCTGTTTTTCAGGAGCATCTGGAGTGCTATTTTATTACACAAGATTGGCTGCTTTTTCAGAGTTTGCTGCTTCAACGTGCCACCACCAGTTTGATTGCCAGTGGATCCAAGTGTCTTCTTGAAGATTTTTATTCTATTGATTTAGTCCGTGAGTACTTGTAATATGATAAATATGTGGAGACTTAAAAATGGTATGTTGTTTACTCTCCTTTGCAGCTGCCAAAACAGCTGCTATTGAGTTTTCTCTTCCCCCCCCCTTGGCCCACCCCATGGGTGAAAGAAACAAGGGCCTCTTATCTGATGGAGAAAGAAAACACAAGTATTCCCACAATTCTTGTAATGCATTTCAAATGTGCATTCTGGAGAAAAATGATGTTGCAATGTTATAGTGGAAGACGAAAGACGATAAAGCAAAAATAGATTACAACATACAAGGCTTTTTATCTCTTTAAAAAAATGTTCATGCAGTCTTCCAAACAGGAGAATTACAAATATTTATGAATAATTAGACCACTTCCCCTGGTTTTGTTGCCTTCCTTATGATCTAGAAAATGCTATCTTTTTTTAAAAAAAAAAAAGCAAGTGATCAAAGGCAAGTTTTAAAATCTTTTAAACCTGCTACAGTTGCGTGCACCAAAGAGGGAACAGATAAGTTGAATAGCCTTGTAAAAAGCAATGCGGAACTGGAAACATGGCAATTTATGAAAATGCATGCAAATGTGCACACCATACCTGTGATTTGAGTAAAGTTCTGTAAGTTCATAATGGAAAAAAGTAGACTTTGTGTCTATTCAAACTACTGACCAGGTGTTCAGTGTTGATGGACAGCCTCAACTTCAACTGTTTAAGCAGATTTACAGCTAGGAGAAGAGAATGACACACAGTTTATTGAAGGACAACTCCCAGCATCTATGCCCACTGGCCAAGTTGATTGGCTTGGCTGAAAGTTCTAGTATAGCATCATCTAGTCACCCATTACCACCTCATCAGGAAAACTTCCAATTTGTTGCCTTTCAGAATGAAGCTGATACCAATCCACAATCAGATCACAAATTGTTGCAAAGCTGTTGCTATCTTGGAAACTGTGATGCGTTTTTGAGGGCTGAAACTCATTTCAAATATGCAGGTTATCTTCTTGCAGATGGAATTAAGAATTACTGTCCTTCGTCTTTAGCTGTGGCTTCAAATTACTGCTGCAAGTCTATAGAGATTCTCAGTCATCCAGGTCATGGTTGTCCCAAAGGTGCATTTTCAAGAGGCAACTGGACTTTCTGGTTTTTCCTTTGAAGACATTTCGCTTCCCATCCAAGAAGCTTCTTCAGAATAGAATGGAATGGAATGGAATGAATAATGGAGTGGAGTGGAGTGGAATGGAATGGAATAGAATGGAATAGAATAGAATAGAATAGAATAGAATAGAATAGAATAGAATAGAATAGAATAGAATAGAATAGAATAGAATAGAATAGAATAGATTTTTTTATTGGCCAAGTGTGATTGGACACACAAGGAATTTGTCTTGGTGCATACGCTCTGAGTGTACATAAAAGAAAAGATACATTCATCAAGAATCATAAGGTACAACACTTAATGATAGTCATAGGGTACAAATAAGCAATCAGGAAACAATATCAATATAAATTGTAAGGAAACCTTTGTCAGACTAGACTAGACTAGAATAGAATAGAATAGAATAGAATAGAATAGAATAGAATAGAATAGAATAGAATAGAACAGAGTAGAATAGATTTTTTTTATTGGCCAAGTGTGATTGGACACACAAGGAAATTGTCTTGGTGCATACGCTCTCAGTGTACATAAAAGAAAAGATACGTTCATCAAGTATCATAAAGTACAACACTTAATGGGTTCAAATAAGCAATCAGGAAACAATATCAATATTCAGTTCTAACTGGGTGGTGGGGCATGGAAGAATTTATACTCTTGCAGACAGCTGGTCATTTGCATCCTTTAAGGGAATGGTTAAAGCCACCTGGAGGTCTATCTGTGTCCTCAGGGTCACCTGAGTGGTGCAAATGGGTGTGGAGCCTTCTTGGAACTGCTGAAAGGACTGTGTTGTAGACTGGAGATAGATATATTATTTATTATTTTATTATTTATTTTATTTGTCAAGCATGTATAAGATAACAGATATAAGTATAAACATGATTATGAATACAGGAAATGGATACAAATAAATGGGGACAGTAGGACAGGGACGGTAGGCACGTTAGTGCGCTTATGTCAAATGCCTCCCCCTCTGTTAAGAGAAGGCTGTTCAATTTTGACATAGATGGCCTCTTTGACCCCTTTCAAACCAGCGGTCCTCTCAGTCCAAAATGTGGACTTTGTTGTCTTCAAAAGAGTGGCCTTTATCTTTTAAATGCAGATGGACTGCTGAATCTTGCCCTGATGTGCTTGCTCTTCTATGTTGTGTCATTCACTTATGAAGTGGTTGTTTTGTTTCCCCAATGTACAGATCTGAACATGGCTTGCTGCATTGTACTGCATATACCACATTGCTCAGCTTTTGTCCGGGTGTTTTATCTTTGGGGTGGACAAGCTTCTGCCTTAGTGTATTCTTGGGTTTGAAGTGTGCATGTATGTTATGCTGACTTCAGCTTGTTCCTCACTGATACTAAAAGGTATGGTAGTGATGGGTTGCGGTTGTCATTTTAATTTCGTTTCTTTCGGTAGAGTTACCTTCACGAGAGGAAAAATTCAATTTGTGGCTATGTCATGCACCATAGACTATTCGAACTGTGGTAAAGTAAATTCAATTGTTCTAGCTACACAATTCCAGCATGCTACACATTCTTTCGAATCTGCTTGAGATTAGGCCTAAAAATAAACCTAAATAAACGGAATGTTTTTGTGTTCATCTATTAGGCCCAGCTTGAGCTGGAGACCATCTTGGCAAAACTGGATGGACCTCCCTGATGTTTGAGGAACTGGAAGATCCATTTCAAATCCTTTCGGAAATTGCCATTTTGATACAGTAACATTACAGGCAAACTCTCAAATTTAGTATGTTTGTTTTATGTTCTGCCAGTCAATTGCTGGCATACTGACAGAACCTCCGGGGCAGGTCATGGCTTAGAAAACACAGAACAATAGATTTAGATTACAATAAAGATGCTTTCTCCGCCTTTTGAATGGAAATGTGTTTTTTTCTCTCTCTTTCCCCCCCCCCCTTTCTTTTTGGGAATAAAGGCTCAAGTTGCCTTATAATATATCCTTTGCTGGCAAACAAATTGTGTGGATTTAAGAGCAGCAGTGCTTCATTAAGGAATCTTTGTGGTCTTTGCCAAAGTGGCAAAGAAGTATTTTCCATTGTTTGAGTTTCAATAAAATTGCAAAACCCAAATCATGATTTTTGCTCAGATTGGCAAAGGATAGGGTGGCTTTGAGCCCAAGTCTTCTTGAGAGCTAAAACTTCAGGAAAGAACAGGGGGAGGGGGAGAGAGAGAGAGAGAAGACTGCAGTTCTAAACAATGAATTTATTCCTGCTGAACTCTCACGTTTTTTTCCCCATTTTTAATCCCTTCAGCACAACTCAAAATTAACTTGTGAACATCTTCTCTTCTGCCAGATATGGAATGCTGAAAACAAATAGAGATCATCACAGTGAACAATCCATCAACGCCGACTCTACCCTCATCGGCTGAACGCCTTGCTTCAACAAGCTGTGGAGCTCAGACTAACAAAAATTACCTCAGTGCCATTTTATATTTAGAAATGGAAAGGAATGGCTGAGGTAGAAAGCTAACCAGGTTTGGCCCTGGTTTAGTGAAGGCCCATCTTGGGAAGTCTAGGAACACAGCAGTGGCAATCCCCCTTTGTATTATGCCAAGATTTAATTTATGAAGTGACAAGAAGTCATGTTGGACTCCGACATTTGTCTGGTGCTTTCTAAAAACAGCAGCAGCATTAATAATGACAACAAAGTATTTCCTATTGAGGAGAGCTCCCCTGCTTCAAAATCAGATTCCCCCCCCCTCCAATCTTTAAACTTGTCCTTATTCTGGGCTGTTTTAGGACTGAAATAAAGATTGTGATTAGAATGCTTTTTCAAACTGTGAAAGGGACATTATTTTTCCATTCAAATCCTTTCCTCATAATCTTTAACTATGGTTGCTTGCTGCTACGGCAACTGGAGCAAGGAAGAATGGAAATATAGGGTCTTTTCTCATCATCCTGGCAACCAATCTTTCCTGGCATGATCAGATGGGGATTCTTTTGCCTTTAAATGTGAAGGAGTATACACACACATACACACATACACACATACACACATACAGCAAGGGATAGAAGTCTGCTTCTCACTTTGGCCAGTCTGTATCTTTCCCTGACCCGCTATTTTTGCAAGTTTTATCAAGCCAAGCAATTAACTGGTACTCCTGATATTAATGTCTTTAATTCAATTGAATGCAGAACTGATTTACATTGCAAATTATCTTTCCTACACCCAACAATCCACAGATTATAATTTCTGGAGTCTCTATTTCACCAGGCTCAAGGTTGACTCAACCTTTCATCGTTCCAAGGCAGGTAAAATGAGGACCCAAATTGTTGGGGGCAAGATGCTGACTCTGCAAACCGTTTAGAGAGGGCTGTAAAGCAGAATATAAGTCTAAGTGCTATTGCTAAGTGCTATTGCTATTTTCCAAGCTTCTAACCATTCTGGCTTTAACTCATCTTCTTCTATCTCCACTTCTCTCTGTCATTCTCAATGCAATAGGAATGAATTATTTTACACCAATTCTAGCCATTCAGGATGTACAGTAAAATGAGTGCTTCAATTCAATAGGAAGGAAAGACCTGAAATATTTTAACAACTAGCAGATCTCCATCCTCTGATGGAAACCATATCCTAGGTAGCTATGTACCTCTAGAAGTAAATTATCAGATTAACAGAATTGGAAGAGACTTTGGAGATCTTCTAGTCCAACCCCCTGCTCAGGCAGGAAATCCCATACCATGTCAGACAAGTGATTGTCCAATCTCTTCTTAAAAATCTCCAGTGATGGAGCACCCAAACTTCTGAAGGCAAGCCATTCCACTGATTAATTGCTTTCACTGTCAGAAAATGTTTCCTTAGTTCTAAATTGCTTCTCCCCTTGATTGATTTCCATCCATTGCTTCTTGTCCTGCCTTCAGGTGCTTTGGAGAATTGGTTAACCTCCTCTTCTTTGTGGCAGCCCCTTAAATATTGGAAGACTTCTATCATGTCACCCCTAGTCCTTCTTTTCGCTAAACTAGACATACCCACTTACTGAAACCATTCTTCAGATGTGTTAGCTTCATCTTACATAAAATGGAAGTTTCATTTCCTTCTCAGCTTTACTAGAAGTGTTCCTGGCCTATTTCCTTCTGAGGTCTACTACAATTTCTGAAGGGAAATTCCCAGGGGTCTCTTGATTCCCTGTAGAACTTCCTCAAATATCTTTTGTATGTTTTATTTTTTCTCATCCAAGGAACCAGACTCTTAACTCTGAGCTTTTTGAAGGGCGGGAAATTGATCTCCCACATCTGTCAGAAAGGTATGAAGCTCCTGCCAAGGACAGGTTATTGTTACAAGGCACAGGTGCATGGCTGAGAGGAACGGCTGATGATAGTATACGCAGAGCAGGGCTGTCCTTTGGGGGTGGGAGAGAATTCCCCCTTTGCCCGTTGAAGAAAGAAATTTGTCAAGTGACAAGAAAGACGACTTGCGTGCCTGACATTCCTCAGCATGAGAAATAATGAAAGAACGAGGGGAAGGAAGAGGGAGGGGGAGGAAAAATCAAATTTCAACTAAGGATGTCAGCAGCAAAGTTAGCACAGGTGCAATATCCCTTTAGACAAAGAGTACTTTGTCTTTTTTTTTCGGCTGCTCCATGCTCCATGAAGGGTTTTTTCCCCCTCCCTCCCCCTTAATCAACGTGCAAAAGACAAAATGCTGATACCCTTCCTCAGTGAAAGGGTTTTTACAGCACTCATTCAAACGATGGCGAAAGGATTAATGCTCTATAGAACTTAAAAAATAGCTTTGCTGGGTGCCATAAAAAAGGGGGGGTGGGTTAGATACATTCCCATTCAATTGTCCCCACAGAGTATTTGATTTCATTCTCGGGGAAGGGAGAACACCTGAATTTCTTAGGCTGCTGCACACCTGGAGAAGCTAACAAGATTTTTTTTTCAGGTTCAGAAATCCTTGTAAAGAGGATTTAAAAGAGGGAGTAACAACAACAACAGCTTTTCCCATACACTTCATTCCATTCCTCACCCAATGACTGTTTATCATTATCTGACCACTGAATTTAATCAGACTGTATCTATCTATCTATCTATCTATCTATCTATCTATCTATCTATCTATCTATCTATCTATCTATCTATCTATTTTATTGGCTATTCATTTTACCATGGGATAATCTGGGGAGTTTAAATATTATTAAAAATAAAACTATATACATAGAATGCTACAAAGCTATAAAAATACAAAATGCAATAGCAATTGTGTTTTATTGGACCTTTTGGATATTTAAAAATGAGACTATATAAATAGAATACTACAAAACTATAAAAATACAAAATGCAATAGCTATTGTATTTTATTGGAACTTTTGAAGTGGGGAGGGCTCCCTGCCTTTAGGTTTTCCTAAAATATTTTCTAAAAACATACTTCTCTTCATGAATAGCAATAGACTGTGTGCATATGTTTATATCTCTTTGTCATGTACTCATCATACACTAAATAAATAATAGCAATAGCACTTGAAATAATATACTGCTTCATAGTGCTTCAGAGCACTCTCTAAGAGGTTTATTGAGTCAGCAGGGCCACCCAGTCACATGACCACCCAGCCACGCCTACCCAACTGGTCGTTAAGGTGGAGAACTGGTTGTTAAATTATTTGAATCCCACCACTGCTTCCACCACCTTTAAAGATACAGCAAAGGTTTCCCTTGTCCAGTTGTGTCCAACTTTAGGGGATGATGCTCATCTCTGTTTCCTCCATAGTTGGGAAAAATTAAAATCATAGAGAAAAGTATTACGCCAGGGAAAGAACTGAGCCAAGGTTGTCTGAAGACAATTTCCATGGTCATGTGGCCAAGGCGTACAGAGTGCTATTAAAAAGATGATAAAGGTGAGGACCACCTCTAGTTATTTATACAAATAATAAAAGTGGGATACAAACAAATAAATAAATTCCCCTGCTATAATGTCCATTAGAAAATGAATGCTCTACTCTCATTAACAGCATCCAAAATCAGACATCCCTTGGCTGCTGAGCCGTGGCACAATAGATTTTGAAAATTTCAGGGGGGTTAGGATCAGGGGTGGTCTTCAAAAATTTTAGCAAGGGGTTCTCTGCCCAGTTGCTGGGTGGGCGTGGCCATGGTGGGCGTGTCCTAGTTGGCCTCCTGCACCACAACAGGGGGTGTTTTTCCAGAGGAAAGCCTCTGGAGCCTCCCCAGGCTCCAGAGGTTTTCCTCGAGCCTCCGGGAAGAAGAAAACGGCCTCCCCAGGCTCCAGAGGCCCTCTGGGGCCCATTTCCGGCCTTCCTGAACTTCTGGTAGGCCCGTTTTTCACCCTCCCCGAGCCTCCGTGCATGCCCGGCACTTACATGCATCCAAAAAGGGCCGCATAGGGACTCCTGGGAGGGGTGGGGCAGGGTGGGCGGGACGGGGCCATCCAGGAGTGGGATTTGGGGGTTCTCTGAACTGCACAGAATCTTAGCTAGAGGTTCTCCCGAACCCCTGCAAACCCCCAGCAGCCCACCCCTGGTTAGGATGACATACGTAGGTGATTCTTCATGGGCCAAATTACCTGAACACAGAAAGACAGAAAGCTTGGCTCAGTTCTTTCCCCGGTGTGCTAGTTTTCTCTACAATTTTAACTTTTCCAAACTAGGGTGGATCATTCAAAGAATAGTCTTTGATCCTTGCTCCAGGATAATATCGCCCACAGCTCATTACAGCCCCCTCTGAAGACTTGCACAGTCCTACCTTTCAAACTTTAAGACAACATTGAAAGCATGGCTCTTCCCCTGACCTTGGGAGATTGAGGGAAGGGGAGGAAAAATTATCTGCATTTGTCTCTGTGATTTATTCTCTTCTGGATGACCTCTGTGTACTGGTCTTTATTTCATTTTTTCTAAAAAAAAAAAAAAGAAACCAAACAAACCCAAAACTGTTTTTAGTTGTTGTCAGAATTCAGCAGCCTAGAATTCTGAAACATAAATAAATATAAGCAAAATACAAATTTCCCCAAACGGTTCTGAATTGTGAAAAGCAGCGCTGATTTCCTCTGGATCAAAGCCAGCATATGTAGCTGGTTTGGTGTTGCAGCATTAAGCCATAATGCTCTTCTTATAATCAGCCCCTCTGAAATCCATAAAATATAAGGTAATCGTGAAGAGCTCAATGTAAATATTTGCCGAATAATTTCAGATCCTTCACTCTGAACTATACTCTGGATCCTGTGTTCTTTCCTAGGCTGCAGTAAATTTTCATCTCTGACATTTAAGAAGTTGGGCCTGACATTTTTCAATTTAATGGTCAGGACAATGTTTCTTAAATTTCCACATCTTTCCATCTGTTACAGCTTATAAGATATAAACAACAAATGCTAGGCTCCTAGATCTCCCTTCAGTGTTTTTCATATTTAGTTGGCCTAGAAGCTTATGGCTTTCAACCACTGCTATGGATTCCATAATTACATTTGTATTATACCATTCCTTCAAGAACCACAGGTGTAGAGAATTTGCAGTGTATTAGTGTAATTGTATTATGAAAGGTGATTCTCAGATCTGGTGTTTAGATGGAATTCTAGAAAGTTACTTCCCAACCAGTGGTGGGTTTCAAAAAATTTTACTACCGGTTCTGTGGGTGTAGCTTGGTGGGTGTGGTATGGCTTGGTGGGCGTGGCTTGGTGGGCATGGCAGGGGAAGGATACTGTAAAATCTCCATTTTCACCCCACTCCAAGGGAAGGATACTGTAAAATCTCCATTCCCTCCCCACTCTTGGGGTAAGGATATTGCAAAATCCCCATTTCCTCCCCACTCTTGGGGGAAGGATGTTGCAAAATCTCCATTCCCACCCCACTCGGGGGCCAGCCAGAGGTGGTTTTTGCCATTTCTCTCAACGACTCAAAATTTCCACTACCGGTTCTCCAGAACCTGTCAGAACCTGCTGGATTTCACCCCTGCTCCACGCATCTGGTTTTTGACCTCCCCAGCCCCCAGGAGCACTCTGCAGGCCTCACAAACCCTCTGCACATCCTGTTTTTGTGAAAAACGGGGCCGTGGGGAGTTTCGGAGGCCAAAAATGGGAGGCCAAAAATGTGCCCGTTTTTCACGAAAACGGGCTCATTTTTAGCAAAAATGGGATGCGCAGAGGGCTTGGGAGGCCTGCAGAGTGCTCTTGGGAGCTGGGGAAGGCAAAAGCAGGATGTGCAGGAAGGGGTTTCAGGAGGCCAAAAATGCCTGTATTCGGCACCAACATTTCCACCCTCTTTTTTGGGGGGGAGTGCATCTTATACTCCAAAAAGTAAGGTAATTAAGGAGAGAAGCAACCTAGAACTCAGGAGGAATTTCCTGACAGTGAGAACAATTAATCAGTGAAATGGCTTGCCTCCAGAAGTTGTGGGTGCTCCAACATTGGAGGCTTTTCAGAAGAAGGTGGACAGCCACTTGACTCAAATTGTATGGGGTCTCCTGCCTTGAGCAATGGGTTGGACTAGATGACCCCTAAGGTCCAGGGGTGGGTTCTACTTACCTGTACTACCAGTTCGTAACAGGGCCACGCATGTGCGCTTGCTTCTCTCACATGTGCACTCTTCTGCACAGAAGCATTTCGGTGACATTGGGGTTGGTGGGTGGAGCCTCCCACTGGTTTTACTATGTAAGTGCGAACCGGGGGCAACCCACCACTGCTAAGGTCCCTTCCAACTCTGTTATTCTTCTCTATGTCTAAAAGCACCTTCTCCCCGCACTCCACCTTTACTTTTATATAAAAGGCTGAAATTTTTCAATCCTCGCTATGCACAATAAATAAATCATTTATTATGTCTATCTAATATTTCTGGATTAACATGTTTAAGATTTCACTATTAATCCCTCTTGTTGGAACTTCTTGAATTCAACCTGTCCTTGTGTCGCTGAATTAAACAACAGAGTTAATTCAGATCTCCAGAAACTTCGCAATAATTGTGTGAGATGGCTTGGATGTGGATGTGTATCAGCTCTACTTTAATCATTACCAGAAACTTATCTTTCTAGTATTTCTCTCTCTTCTTAAGGACCAAACATACCATTCACTCATATCAAACAAATCATTCTTTCTCATTAGTAAAGAAAGGATTGTGTATCTGTAAATATGAGATTGAGAAATCTTTGGCAGAATTAGGAAGGTTACACAATTCTGTTTGCTGATTGCATTTTTAAAAGAAACTCGGGAAGGGAGGGAAGCAAGGGGAGTACAATATAGGACCCAGTGATCTGATCCAGTTAAGATGCTTTCAGTTTTTTTTTTTTTTCTTGTCAAACTTTCTCATTTGGTACTGCACCAATTTTGAGAAAATTAATTCCATCCACGCATCCATCCATATTTAACCCTGAGGGTTTGGGGCATAGACTCATTTTCATTATTCAAACTTTCAGTGACTTGAGAGCCAGTTTGGTCTAGGGGTGTCAAACTTGATTTCTTTGAGGGCCGCATGAGGGTTGTGTTTGACTTCAGGGGGCCGGGCTCAGTGTGGCCAGAGTGGGCATGACCAGCTTGACATCACTCGTGTCGGGGGCACCTGTGGTGGCCCGAGCACTCTGCCAGAGAAAACAGAGCTCAGAAGGGTCACGTGCGGCCCTCCTGAGCTCCGTTTTTGCTGACAGAGGGTTGCAGGAGGCTCTCCCAAGCTTCATTTTTGCTGGCAGTGGCACTGCGGGCCAGTCCGTTGTTCCCAGGGCAGCCCCACAGGCCAAATGTAAGCACCCCATGGGCCAGATTCAGCCCACGGGCCTTGAGTTTGATACCCCTGGTCTAGCATTGAACTAGAAACCAGGAGACTGTGAGTTCTAGTCCTTCCTTAGGCTTGAAACAATGGCGAAATCCCATTTTTTTACTACAGGTTCTGTCGGTGTGGCTTGGTGGGTATGGTGTGGCTTAGTGGGCATGGTAGGGGAAGGCTACTGCAAAATCTCCATTCCCACCCCACTCCTGGCCACGCCCACCAAGCCACACCCACAGAACTGGTGGTAAAAAAACTTGGATTTCGCCACTGCTTTGAACACTCACAATTGATTGTAAGTCAAGGACTACCTGTATTTGTATTCTAGAAACAGGAGTATTCATGGTTCAAAGGAGGCGACATGATACTATAGTATTTTGATAGTTAAATTAAGGCAAACTAGAGGTGACTTTACTCACACACTGAGCAATTATTATTTGTTTTTCTTTCTTTCTTTAGATAAATGGTAAGAGCTGGCTACAGATTAATTGTTAGCTAATACGGTTTGCATAAGGAAATTCAAGCTGCGTTTATATGCAAATGGCACTCACAAAGTGGACGTCTAGGCTCACAATACAGGGGGGGGGGAAAGGAAGGTCAAAGCTCCTTTGCTTAGATCCATTTTCACCCGACACCCCTCAGGGCTGCAATGTCAGTTCCTTTTTATTTGTTCCAACTCAATGGAATGTTAAAGAGAAATTAGGTGCATCCGTCTGTACCATCAGCTGGATAACTCCCTGAAACCTGAAAGAACAGGACTAAATTTTACAGGAGGGGAAGAAGGAGCTAGCAAAGGGAATGCCAAGTTTTTTTTTTAAAATGACCTAGAGCCAACTAAGGACAGATGCAATGGAGGTGTGGGGAATCCAGAAAATCTTCCCTACGGGAAAGGCATTTGGGCAGTGGCTCAGAAGGCTACCAACTGCTTCTTCCTATACCCACTTACTCCAGGTGCAATTTACCCTGTGTGTTTCCCATGTCAACGTACACACAAACATACACAGCTGTGGGGAGAGCCAAAATATACACCCAGAGAGGTATTTATGCATTCATTTAATTACTTCCTTGGAAGAAAGGGCAGATAGCAATAGCACTTAGACATATACCGCTTTACAGTGCTTTGCAGCCCTCTCTAAGAGCTTTACAGAATCAGCATATTTCCCCCAACAATCTGGGTCCTCATTTTACCAACCTCGGAAGGATGGAAGGCAGAGTCAGCCCTGAGCCAGTAAGAATCGAACTACTGACAGTCGGCAGATTAACAAAGTTGGAAGGGACCTTGTAGGTCATCTAGTCCAAACCGCCCATCTAAGCAGAAGACCCTACACCACTTCTGACAAATGGCAGTCCAATCTTTTCTTGAAAGTCTCAAGGGATGAAGCTACCACAACTTCCGAAGGCAACTTCTGTTCCATTGGTTGATTCTTCTCACTGTCAGAAAGTTCTTCCTCATTTCTAGGTTGAATCTCTCCTTGGTCAGTTTCCATCCATTATTCCTTGTCTGGTCTTCAGGTGCTTTGGAAAACAGCTTGACCCCTTCCTCTGAGTGGCAGCCCCTCAAATATTGGAACACTACTATCATGTCCCCCCTGGTCCTTCTCTTTACTAGACTAGCTATGCCCAGTTCCTGTAACTGTTCCTCATATGTTTTAGTCTCCAGTCCCCTAATCATCTTGGTTGCTCTCCTCTGCACTTTTTCTAGAGTCTCAACATCTTTTTTATAGTGGGGTGACCAAAACTGGATGCAGTATTCTAGGTGTGGTTTTACTAGGGCTTTAGGGAGTGTTATTAGTACCTTACTTGATCTTGATTGTATCCCTCTGTTAATGCAATTTAGGATTACATTGGGTTTTTTAGCTGCCGCTGCACACTGCTGTGTGCAGAATTAGCCTGCAATACTGCCTTCTAACCAGTGGTGGGTTCCTCCCGGTTCGGCCGAGCCGGTAGCGGTGATGATATGACGTCACCGAACCAGTTCTCCACCACCCCCGCCCTCCCACCCCCCCACCCCCCCACCCACGTTATTCTTACCTTTTATTTGGTCCCACCCCCAATCTATTGCTGCCTCCTGAGTCCCAGCTGATGACTAGAGGGAAAAAAACTGTTTAAACTCTTGCCGAGGGGCTTCAAAGGGCCGTCCTACAGCTGATCAGTGTTAAAAGCAAACAAATGTGTCGGGTCGTAGGTGCGAGGACTTGGTTGTAAGTGTGAGGACCTTCCAGAAATGACTGACCAGCTAGCCATGCCCACCTAGTCACATGACCTCCAAGCCACACCCACAAAATAAGCCACGCCCACAGAACCGGTAGTAAAAAAAATTAGAACCCACCCCTGCTTCTAACCCCTGCGCCACCATGTTTCTTCCTCAATGGAAGACCGGTAGCAATGTTTTTTTCTGCAGTTCTAACTATCCGTTGAAGTCTGTGTCTGTCTTTATTTGGTTGAAGTGCCAAACAAGCGCAGACAGGAACAGCATACACTAAGTGGCACAAGCAGGCAGCTGGTGTTGTGCAGAGGAACAGCTGCACAGTCTATGGACTGCACCCTCCCAAGTCCGAATGGGAGAATCCACAGAAGGTCATGGAGAATAACAGGACTGAAATCGTGAGGAATTTCCAGATAGCAATAGCACTTAAACTTATACAATTACCCATAGTGCTTTACAGCACTCTCTGCAAAGCTTGGTCCAGATGGACAAAAGCAGATATTACAGATAGTCCTTGACTTACAACAGTTCATTTAGTGACCGTCTGAAGTTACCGTAGCATTGAAAAAAGTGACTTATGGCCATTGTTCAACCTTACAACCATTGCAGCCTCTCCATAATCACGTGATCAAAATTCAGTTGCTTGGCAACCAACTCATATTTATGACGGTTGCAGTGTCCCAGGGTCATGCGATCCCCTTTTACAACCTTCTGGCAACAGGGAAGCCAGATTCACTTAACAGCCATGTTACTAGCCTAAGAACTTCAGTTGTTCACTTAAAATCGGTGGCAAGAAAAGTTGCAAAATGGGACAAAATTCACTTAACCAATGTTTCACTTTGCAACAGAAATATGGGGCTCAATTATCACCATAAATTGAGGAATACCTGTAGAACAATAAAGTAGCATTTCTGAAAGAATTGCTCTGTTTCCTAAGCTGACTTCCCTCGAAGGGCTGACAATATGCTTCCTTGCACCCACCCACTTACTAAGCATTGAATCTCCTGTGGGAAGGACCATTCAGCAGGCCTGTTTCCTTCTCTTGCAAAACTATGATTCTTGGCTGGGTGATGTTTGAGTTGGGCTAACCTAAGCAGAAGAGGGACACAATGGCTCAGTGGCTAAGACACTGAGCTTGTCGATCAGGTCGGCAGTTCCATTCAGCGGTACGAATCCCTAGCGCCATGTAACCGAGTGAGTTCCCGTTACTTGTCCCAGCTTCTGCCAACCTAGCAGTTCGAAAGCACGTAAAAAATGGAAGTAGAAAAATAGGGACAACTTTGGTGGGAAGGTAACACCACTCCGTGCGCCTTCAGTGTTTAGTCATGCTGGTTACATGACGACGGAGATGTCTTCGGACAGTGCTAACTCGTCGGCTTAGAAACAGAGATGAGTACCACCCGTAGAGCCGGAAATGACTAGCACGCATGTGTGGGGGAACCTTTATCTTTACCTTTTAATCTAAGCAGAAATCGGTATCCGATTCTCTACCTCCAACCCTGCTCTATTATTCCATCGTCTCTGTGTTTTTTCATATTTAATATAAGTGGATCTGCCATATTTTGTAACAAAGGTTTTAGGGTGTACCAAAGGTTTTGGGGATTTACAAATTTTATTGGTTTATCAAAATATAAAACGCAAAGCATATAAAGAAAAATAAAGATAATTGGGGGGAAGAAAGGAGAAGGGAAAGAGCAAGAAGTGAAGGATAGAGGGAAAAAGGGAAAAAAAGGCTTTGACTTTTCTGACTCCTTTGGGTGCAGTAGAATAAGGTAGTAACATAAAACCTCAGCTTTTTACTTTTGTATGATAATATATACTAGCCATTTCTATAGAGTTCCAAGCGGGAAGAAAGACACTGGAAACATGGAAGCTGATTGGAAAGATGGTTTAATGGTGAAGCAGAACCATCAAGCATGTGTGTTTCTGGGTAGCTGACCACATGGAGTGGAGAGTGACGGTTATTTATACCCTCACTGGGCTTTGAACTTGAGCTTCCTGTTCCTGTGGCAAGAGCATGTATTCTATTGGTTGAAGTCAGACTCCCATGGGGCTGTGCAGGGGTCATAGCTGAGGTTGTCTGAGCTCCCAGGTTTGGTTGAAGCTTGGAGGGTGATGATGTAATGAAGAGGCTTGTATTCTGAAAGGGTGTTGGGCAATTCCTATTGTGTCCTAAAGGCTCTATCTTGGTTTGGATCTTGAGTGAGGGATAATCCTATCACCCTGAGGCTGAAGGTTGTTTGTCTTGTAGATAGGCTGGCCCAGTCTTTCTTAATGGGCACCAAATATCTGCTGAGGGCAGGGAGCTGAGGCTGAGTTTCTGTCTCCCTTAAGATTTCTATTTATCTTTTAGGGGAAATATAATATTCTGCCTTTTTAATATTTCCAAAAATATTTCATTCTCATGGGGCTTCCCACATATCTAATCGGCAAAACCCAAAATCAAAGTTTCATTTTTTTTTCCCAGCACCAGCGCAAAGTCCAAAAACGGTTTCCAAGTTGAAACAAAATTTGGTTGTGCTCTAGGGCGTAACAAAAGTTGTCCATATGTCTTTGGAAAAATTAGCCACGGTTTAATAAGGCAAATAGGAGCTGCGGTGTTGTAAGAAAGGCTGGCTTGTCCTGAGCAAGAAATTCCTTCATAAGCAGAGAAGCCTTGGGCTCTCCTTAAATCGAGCCTGATGATCTGGAGGCCACAGCTCCGAGTCAGCTGAAAAGACTGAGCCCAAATAGGAAGTTCTTGTGGTCAGACAGCCGATCTGGTCAGGCTGGAAAACCTCTCTGCTGTTTCCTGTAGTCAGTCAAATTCCAAAAGCTCGCAGAGCCTTCAGTAACTCGGTATCAAAGATTTCTTAGAATTTGCTGGGCATCAGGCAGGCAGTTTGAAAATGGCCTATGATTCAGATCAGGATCATCTCAGTCCCATAAGCACATTGATGATGAAGTATCAACAGTAGAGACCTTCAAATTTCTAGGTTTTACCATATCTCAAGATCTAAAATGGACCCTTAACATCAAAAATGTTAAGCACAACAAAGCACAACAAAGAATGTTCTTTCTGTGCCAACTCAGAAAGCTCAAACTGCCCAAGGAGCTGCTGATACAGTTCTACAGAGGAATTAGAGTCTGTCATCTGCACCTCTATAACTGTCTGGTTTGGCTCTGCAACCCAACAAGACAGACACAGACTTCAGAGGATAATTAGAACTGCAGAAAAAACAATGGCTACCAACCTGCCTTCCATTGAGGACCTGTATACTGCACAAGTCAAAAAGAGGGCTGTGAAAATATTTACAGACTCCTTGCATCCTGGATATAAACTGTTTCAACTTCTACCCTCAAAACAACTCTATAGAGCACTGCACACCAAAACAACTAGACACAAGAACAGTTTTTCCCAAATGCCATCACTCTGCTAAACAAATAATTCCCTCAACACTGTCAAACTATTTACTAAGTCTGCATTACTATTATTCTTCTCATCATTCCTATCACCCATCTCCTTCCACTTATGACTGTATGACTGTAACCTTGTTACTAGTATCCTTACAATTTATATTGATATTGTTTCCTGATTGGTTATTTGTACCCTATGACTATCATTAAGTGTTGTACCTTATGATTCTTGATGAATGTATCTTTTCTTTTATGTACACTCAGAGCGTATGCACCAAGACAAATTCCTTGTGTGTCCAATCACACTTGGCCAATAAAAAATTCTATTCTATTCTATTCTATTCTATTCTATTCTATTCTATTCTATTCTATTCTATTCTATTCTATTCTATGATTGCTCTTGTTTATGCTTGATTGGTTTTCCTGACTAAGATGTGCCAGCTACACAGAGCTTCAGCAAAGGCATTCAGTGATCTCTCTGTTGACTTTAAATAATACCAGGAGTATTTCATACTACTTGGTACACAATGAACTGATGGCTTTTGATTCCTGAAAGTTCCTGTTTCTTTTTGTATTTTATTGCCTGAGTCAGAAAGCTGTGGGTTGATGAATCTGTGCTGAAGAGATAAACAATCAGCGACCCAGATTGTCAACCATATGGTGTAAGACTCATTCTCCAAGCTGTGGTGTCCAACCCTTTCCCTCTGTTAAATTGCATGGTGATATTTGGCATCTCACGAACGCAACGTGAATGCATACAGTTGAGAAACATACTGTATTCCTCAACCACTGATGTCATAGTATGACTTTTCATATGGGAGGGGTTGCTTATCCCTGGTTGGTGGGTAAATGCCATGCTCAAATGCATTTCATGAATGGAGCTAATATTAGCATTATTTCTTCGCCTCTGTTGATCTTCTCCTGACAGCCTAAGCTTCTGTGATTCACAATGAGGGGCCACTTATCCAGTCATTTTAAGGGATATGTCCTTTCCTACTGATGGTTACTCATGAATGAGTAGGAGGAAATGCCTTCCCGAGAAGAATGAGGGTTCCTTGGCAAAGTAGGAGTTTTTCCTCTCTAGGACTAAAATCATGATTCTGCAATGTTGAATAGAACAGCTCATCTAATACATACTGCAGTGAGTGGAAAAGGCAAATAGATTAATTTGGCTTTACTTTATATAGCAGTAATAAGGTGACACTTCCTCCAAAGGATGTGCATATGTGTATATGTACAAATAAAAGGTAAAGATAAAGGTTCCCCTCGCACATATGTGCTAATTGTTCCCAACTCTAGGGGGGGTGCTCATCTCTGTTTCAAAGCTGAAGACCCAGTGTTGTCCGAAGACGTCTCCGTAGTTGTGTGGCCGGTATGACAAAATGCCAAAGGCGCACGGAACACGGTTACCTTCCCACCAAAGGTGGTCCCTATTTTTCTACTTGCATTTTTTACGTGCTTTCAAACTGCTAGGTTGGCAGAAGCTGGGACAAATAACGGGACCTCACCCTGTTACGCGGCACTAGGGATTCGAACCGCTGAACTGCCGACCTTTCGATCGACAAGCTCTTAGCCACTGAGCCACCGCATCCCTTCTATATGTACATGTCCAGTGGTCATCCACTTTGCATTTCTCCGACTTCTCCTCTTTGTGTATATCAAATTTAAAATTTAAAATGAGATTGAGCAGAGTTCATAATACATCTTGTGCTTTGCCAAATTTGCGGATTCCTGGTAGCTCTATTTCTCTCCCCCACCCCCACCCACCCCATATTTTTGAAATGCTGCAGAATCTGTTATGCATCTTGGTTCGGAGAATGTATCACAGGTTTCAAAGCTTTCTTAGCTTTGCCTAATTTGCCAGGAATTACTTCTTATTAGAATAATTCTTATTAGAATTAGATTAGGGGGCTGCAGCTAAAACGTACAAAGAATGGTTACAGGAATTAAGTATGTCTAGTCTAATGAATAGAAGGACTAAGGGTGACGTGATAACACTGTTCCAATATTTGAGGGGCTGCCACAAAGAAGAGGAAGAAAAGGCAAGACAAGAAACAATGAATGGAAAATAATTAAGGAGTGAAGCAACCTAGAACTAAGGAGAAATTTCGTAATGGTGGGAGCAATCAACCAATGGAATAGCTTGCTTTTAGGAGTTGTGGGTGCTCCATCACAGAAGGCTTTCAAAAAGAGACTGGACAACCATTTGTCTAAATGGCATAGGGTCTTCTGTTTGAGCACAGAGGTGGACTAGAAGACCTCCAAGCTCCCTTCCGATTTTATTATTCTATGTTCTCCTCTCTGCCTTTTCAAAGGCCTGTCTAGGTGTTAAGAAGGAACAACGGGTGAATATGGTTTCAAATTAAATCGCAGGCAGGCAAGCATTACTGCCTAACATTTTAAACAAGACCTTTTCTCAATGGGATTCCGTTGGGAATGGATTGTTCACAAACTGGACAATTTTGAATTTGAGCAATATTGTCTATATGCAGTTTGATGATTTTATCTTGATCTATAATAGATGTATGGTGTTTGGACATTTGGCAATCAGCAGGTCCTACTGGGTCTCAGCCTAACTCAAAGGAAATTGCTACATCCAAACAAAAACAGTAGACCAAAGATAGGGGGATCAACCTACTTTCCAAAGCAGCAGAAGGCAAGATAAGAAGCAATGGATGAAAACGAATCAAGGAGAGAAGCAACCTCGAACTAAGGAGAAACTTCCTAACAGTGAGAACAATTAACCAGTGGAATGGCTTCCCTTCAGAAGTTGTGGGTGCTTCATCACTGGAGGTTTTAAAAAGAGACTGGACAACCACTTGTCTGAAATGGTACAGGGTCTCCTGCCTTGATCAGGGGGTTGGACTCAAAGACCTCCAAGGTCCCTTCCAACTCTATTATTCTATTCTGTAAAGGTGAATGACTTATATTCTCTACTGAGCATCAATATGTACTCGAAAGCTCAAGAAAGAAGGAAAACCCACAATTGTTTATGTACATGTACATGTATATATGCATGTGTATGTGTGTGTGTGTATGTATGTATATATATATATATATATATATATATATATATATATATATATATATATATATATATATATATATATATATATATGTCTATGTAAGTTTTCACGGGTATATATGTGTGTACAGTTAATATTTCGGGTTTCTTCCCATGTAATTGTGAACATATCCCTAAAAGGGTAGAAGAATATATATATGTTTTTCCTCTAGCCAGGTTCTTCCTATGTAACCAAGGTTTTTCTGCAGCCCTAGCTCAGCAAGAACTTGCTGGCTGCCAGAAAGAAAAAAGGCCAGAATCGAGTGGATGTGAGTCCACTGAGCTAGGGCTGCAGAAAAACCTTGGTTACGTAGGAAAAACCTGGCTAGAGGAAAAACACACATAAATCCTACGAAGAAGTAAGAATACATACATACATATATATATATATATATATATATATATATATATATATATATATATATATATATATATATATATGTATATATATGTGTGTGTGTGTGTGTGTGTGTGTGTGTGTGTGTGTGTTTGTGTGTGTGTGTGTGTATGTATGTATGTATATGTTAAGTGTTTTTTTTTGTTGAAGCACCTAGTCCAATGTGGGAGGGAGCAAACTGCATCCCTTTTGCCTTTCAGCTCCAATCCAGGAGCCCTCAAGCAGTCGCATTCACGACAAACCATTTTATACCAAATTTATATTTGCTGATAAAATAATATAATATTTGCTGATTTTCTTTATCAGCAAATATAAATTTGATGTGTGTGTGTGTGTGTGTATATACTGTATGTATGTATATGTGTGTGTGTGTGTGTGTGAATGGGTGGGTGGGTGTGGGTGGGTTTTCCTTCTTTCTTGAGCTTTAGAATTAGAACGGATATCTGATGACAGTCAAAAAAATAACACATATATTTAATGTTCAGTTGACATTCTGGCAAAAAAAAAAGGTCTAGCTGTGAGGGATTCATATTTTAAAAACTTACTAGCCCATTTGTTTGATTTTTTTTAAAAAAAATGCTGCCCTATGATGCACTGTTTTGTCCAGTTAAAGATTAAAAGAACAAGAATTTTAATGATACATAGACCAAAGAGATATTGTGAGCAGAAGCATGTTAAACATATGGTAGTTTTATTTAAACTCTTTATGAGCATAATTGGCCCCAAAATCTTGAACAAATAACAAGCTAATTTTAATTAAAGGAAGTGTTTTCTTTGTGAAATACCATTTTAGGTTCATTCCTAAAATGGTATTTTTTTTAAACAGAAAAGTTAAAAATAAAACATTATTTGCTTATTTAAATTATTCACTCCACTTTTTTTATAATTAGAGTTCATTTTTCAATAAAAATATATTTTGTCCAGCTATGCAGTTAAAAATTCAATTACATAAACTTGAAAATTAAAACCCTACAGCTTGGGAACATATGGCCATAATTATAGTCCTGGTCAGTTTTTTTCAATGTCAGACTTTCTATGATAAATAAAACCAGGGTTCAGCTTCAAAAAATTTAGCAAGGGGTTCTCTGCCTGGTTGCTGGGTGAGCATGGCCATGGTGGGCGTGGTCTAGTCACCATGGTGGAGGGGGAGTTATTACCATCCCCAGGCTCCGGAGGCTTGTCTCGAGCCTCCGGAAGGGCAAAAACAGCCTCCCCAGGCTCTGGGGGCCCTCTTTGGGGTTGGTTGATTGTTTCTTTTGCATAGTCCATAGATGTTGTTAATGTCTATGTGTCTGTTGATGGCTGATTTGTCAGAGTGCCAGGCTTCTAGAAATTCCCTGGAATTTGGACTTGGCCTGGTCTAGGATTGTCACATTTTCCCAGTTGAAACAACGGTTAAATCTGTCTATATCTAGTGAAATTAGATTTTGTCTAAGATGTAGGCTATATCATTTGGTGTTTGATCTGATTCAGATTAACAGAGTTGGAAGGGACCTTGTAGCACATCTAGTCCAACCCTTCGCTCAAGCAGGAAACCCTACAGCATTTCTGACAAATGGCAGTCCAATCGCTTCTTGAAAGTCTCAAGTGATGAAGCTCCCACAACTTCCAAAGGCAAGAAGTATGCTTAATTCAAGAAAATAAGGAGACAGGTGCAAATTGAATTTAATTGTGCAAAATCAAAGCTAAAACTTGCGGGAAGATGAAAGAATCAAATAATGTTTATTTTCCATTGCTAAAATTATAACATACAGCTGTTTCCATATTGCACAGATGACATCAACTCCTTGAGAGATGAAAAACAGAAGGTGTCAACCAGAAGTCTTTGTAATAAAACAATAACAATATAAATGTTGTTCAATCAATCTTTATTATGTTCACAGACCAGCACCTCAAACAAAAGCATTAAAAACTATAACATAAATAAAATAAAAGACAGACAAAATAATATAGCGCGGTTAGTGGTAGATTGTCAATAATTATCAGATTATTAATATTTCTTAAAAATATTTCATTCTCCTGGGAGGGGATGGCTTCCCACAGTAACAAGTTTATATTCCACCAGTAAACAGTAACAGAGTTGAAAGGAATCTTGGAGGGTCCCTCCTCCTGCTGTAGGGTGCTTTTAATTTTCAAGTTTATGTAATTGAATTTTTAACTGCATAGCAAGACAAAAGATTGCTGAATAAAATAATTTTCTTCAAGCACAAACTAGACCCCTTCAGAACAAAACAAGCTCACTTTTTTTTTAAATAACCCTGGAAAAGCCCCCCAAAGAAATCCATTAAACATTGGAACGTGTCTGTGTGCCCAGTTTATAATCCCATTGGATCAGATCAGGAGCTTTAGGTGAAAATTCCTTAAAGTGGTTATTGCTCTCTATCAAGAACGGGGGGGTGGGGGGGATGGAACTGTGTTACAAAATAAAGAAGTGAATATCTAAGAATCACCCTCACAGTATGATTGTATTATTCTGGGAGAGATGCAGAAGGGATACTGCCGTTTTGAAAAAAAAATTTCAACAACTTGTCTATTTGGGGACTCGTCTTGTAGGGATGTGGTGGCTCAGTGGCTAAGATGCTGAGGTTGTCAATCGAAAGGTCGGCAGTTCAGCGGTTCGAATCCCTAGTGCCGCATAACGGGGTGAGTTCCCGTTACTTGTCCCAGCTTCTGCCAACCTAGCAGTTCGAAAGCACGTAAAAAATGCAAGTAGAAAAATAGGGACCACCTTTGATGGGAAGGTAACAGCATTCCGTGTGCCTTTGGCATTTAGTCATGCTGGCCACATGACCACGGAGAGGTCTTCGGACAGCGCTGGCTCTTCGGCTTTGAAACGGAGATGAGCACCGCCCCCTAGAGTCAGGAACGACTAGCACATATGTGTGAGGGGAACCTTTATCTTTACCTATTTGGGGAGGGGGGGTTGTTTCTTTTAGTGGTCAGGTTTCCCGCCTTCTCCCTCCCTTCCACCCACCCCATTCACCCACCCCTCCCTTCCACCCATCCCAACCACCAGCAGGTTTCAGAGCTCAGAGATTTTTTTTATTCAAGCAGTTAAACCTGTATCAGCTCTAGTGGCTATGAGCTCATCTTGTATAAGCACATTTTTTTTCGTTAAAACCTCCCAATCTTGAAAAGGGGTGTGTGTGTAAAATGTTAATGCTTTTAAAACAGGCTGGCTCAGAATAACTTGCCATGTGACGCATGCCACAGGAAATAAAGTGGTATGAGGCACCTAGAAAATATTTCTCAAACAAGTCATTGAAGCCATCAGGCCCATGGCTCAGCTTTTCGGAAGTCACTTATTAAGAGTCAACACCAACCATGCCAAGCTAAGCTCTCGCTGTTGGTGATTTTCCAACTGAATATTCAGGGCCCTGTCTCAGCCGTGTTTTCAGGGAAGTACATGCCTGGAATGTTAGCAAGCTATTTGCTAGAGAGAGGGAGGGGAAAACTGCCCACACAGGCCAGCGTTGATCACATCAATGTGTTTGAGGGGGTATAGAGTGGAAATGATTGAAGGTACTTCCAGATCTTGGTTGGTGGGGGACAAAGCCAACACTGTTCTCCAATCTGATGGTCATATTTTTCAGGGGAGGATGTGGTACAGGAAAAAGGAACCCAGCCAGCCTCTGCCAATGGTTCCAAACGGGCCAAAGCTTAGTGGATGAGTGGGAAATGAAACACAGATGGGTCAGGTGGACAAAAAATAAAGGGGAGGAAACCAGTTGAGCCAAAGATTAAAACAAATGTAATACTTACAGGGTGTGGGAGAGGAACGCTCAGACCTGAAACGGGGCTGAAGTCAAGAGAAATATTTGGAAAGCTTGAGATAAGAGTGAAGAATGGACAAAACTGCTCTCTCATGAACAAAGGCAAATGTACGTGTCCCAGGATAACGTTGCAGGATCCAGTTGAGGTCAGTCAACAGGACCAGAGATTTAGTCTTCCAAGCTTTCGGACTCATGCTGGAGCCCATCCTCAGGGAACTTCTCTCTATCAGAATGTGTGCTTTGGGCTATTTTATGTGTGGTATTTACCCTGTTTCCCCGAAAATAGGCCCCAACTGTCGAGTGTCAAACAACCTCTCGACACAATATCCTGGGGAATATGAAACACCTGAACATGAGCATCTGTGCAGATCCAGAATGAGATGGAACAGACCCGGAAGAACACACACGGTGGAGGGGGTGTTATAGTGTGTAAGATGGCACGATGATATTAGGTGATGGACGGTATAAGGGAAAGAGGGGGGGAATAAATCCATCAACGTCAAACAGATCTCAGTGACAGGAGAAGATAGTAAAAACCCAGAAGTAAGGGTGACCTGTAGGTAGCCAGAATGGGATAAGCAGCGCGGTTACTTTAAATTTGTAATACAGCAAAGGAGGGGCGCTTGTAGGGCGTTCTATAAAGCCAGAGGCACGGGAGAAACAGCCGTAGCCAGCTTTGGTTCTCAACAAAGAACTTCAGCGCTTACTGTTTGACCATCGTGTAAGCTATGATTAAACCGGATAGATTCCTCTTCTGAGAGTGAGTGTGTGTGTTTATCTGGTGCAGCACAGGTGGTTCCAAGTGGGGCTGACACCAACTGGAAAATAAGTCCTAGCACGATTTTTCAGGATGCTCATAATATAAGCCCTACCCCCAAAATAAGCCCCAGTTAAGATTGTCAGCCAGATGGATGCATTTAGTACCGTATTTTCTCCAAAATAAGACCTAAGCAGAAAATAAGCCCTAATGCATCTTTTGGAGCAAAAATTAATATAAGACCTGGTCTTATTTTGGGGGAAACATGTTATATGGTGCCTGGTTGTGTATGGTTTTTTAGTTATTGATTTGGGCCAGCTATTAAGTCATTGACCATGCTGCTGTTTGAAGAAATATCCCTCTGGTTCAGTTCCAAGCTGGGAGAAAGACACTGGAAACATGGAGGCTGATTGGAAAGATGGTTTATTGATAAAGCTGAATCACATGTGGCTCTGGGCAGCTGACCACATGGAGTTGAGAGTGAGGAGGGTTATACCTTCTTTGGGCTTTGCATTTGAACTTCCTGTTCCTGTGCAAGAACATGTATTCTATTTGCTGTTGTCAACTCCCATGAGGCCATGTACGGGTTATGTAGGGGTCATAGCTGGCTCTATAGGCAAAGTACAAATCCTAGGTGTTTGTCTGAGCTAAGTCAGGTTGATGCTTGGACTGCTCTGAAAGGGTATTGGGCAATTCCTATTGTGGCTTAATGGCTTTGTCCTGTGTTGGGTCTTGAGTAGGGCTGATCCTATCAATCTGCCTTTGTTTCAAAATATCTTGCCTTGAATGGATTATCAAATCTGCATTTCTAAAAGGCAGCCTCTCAGTTTGGTTTCTGAATAGGCCGGCCCAATCTTTCTTAAAGTGGGGGTTGCTTTCTGCCTCTAAAAAAACATTTTTCTCCATTTCTCCCTTTGGGAAATATATTACGCTGCCTTTTTTAAAATATTCCTCAAAATATTTCATTCTTCTAGGAGGTGGGGTGGCTTCCCACACTGCCAAGCCCTCGCCTCCTAAATACTCGATAAGCTGATGATAAAGCAGCATGCCTGTTGATTGACAAGGGGCCCATTTCCCAGGCTTCAATCATTTTCCTGGGTATTTTTGTACCTGCTCATCCAACAATTTTAGTAGCTGCAAAATTGAATGTATGTCCTTGCTCTCTTCTCAAATCACTGTAATTCTAATTTAATTTAATTTAATATTTAAATTTATATACCGCCCTTCTCCCGAAGGACTCAGGGCGGTGAACAGCCATAGGTAAAAAACATAGAATACAAAATTTAAAAACAATTTAAAAATATATTAAACAATTTGGCCCAACAGTTAAAATCCCCCATTTAAAATTCAAATTCAAATTACACCATTGGAGAATTAGGCCAGCCCGGCTTGATGAAATAAAAAAGTTTTGAGGGCCTGACAGAAAGTACGTAGATCCGGAATCATCCGTATCTCTAGGGGGAGCTTGTTCCAGAGGGCAGGTGCTCCCACAGAGAAAGCCTTCTCCCTGGGGGCCACCAGTTGACATTGTTTGGCCGACAGCACCCAGAGGAGCCCCTCTCTGTGGGAGTGTACTGGCTGGTGGGAGGCTCTCGGTGGCAGAAGGCGGTTTCGTAAATATCCAGGTCTAATGAAACCCTGGCAATTTAACCCTTAACCACAAACATATTATTTCAGCTACGCTATTACAGACATGAGGTCATAATGACCGTTCTAGCTGCTGGCCGTAGTCCAGGTAATTGCACTACAATATTGTGACTAGTGGTTCCGTAGGGCTCACCGGCTTTGCTCATATCATCCCCCCTGTTTATGAGAGGGCTATTCCATCTGAAATGGAAGGACGGTACATTACTGCATCCCGTCAGCTGAGGGGGCTGGACATCAGTTGACCACAGTGAGAGGGTGGCCTGGATGTCGGGGCCCCTGGGGGCTGAACCGGGATGATTTTACATATATGTACTCTGTCAGTGGAGGGGACTTGACCACCGGACCAACCGCCGTGAGAGGGCGGTTTTTGGACCTGACCCCCGGATGCTGCCTGTTTCATTGGCCCATTGCTGCCATCTCACCACAAGAGGGGCCGACCAGCTGACCTAACCACCGTGAGAGGGTGGTAGGATCTATTGCCCCCCTTGGATTGTGGTTGTCTTGGTTCTGGACTTTGTCCCCTGTTGTGAGGGGACAGCGGACTTGGTCCTGTAAATATGTTCCTAGATCCCCCATTTCTTTGTCTTCTCCCCCGGTCCTTTTATAGACCCTTAGGATATGGTCGTGCTACCCGTTTGGCTAAGATGTACTCAGCGGCAGAACTTCTTGGTCTGCGGGACTCCCCCCTCTCGCAGGCTTGGCCCTCCACTCTATCGAGGGCCTACCTCGATGACGGGCTTTGGAACCCCGAGAGGTGGCATGCCACAAAGAGAGGGCTGTGGGATTTTTTAAAACTGTCTTTGTCCAAACTTTTAAGGGGTTCGGGGAGGGGGGAGGGGGGTTGGACAGGGATTAGGGTTGTGGGTTTGGGGGAAAACCCACTTAGGGGAGGGTCGGACCGGGCCAGGATGTGCGGCGGGGGGTGGGGGGGATCCAGGGGTAACAGGGAGGGTCAAGCTTGTCCAGACTGTGTTTCCATCATTGGTACTGTGAGTGGGAGGGGTAGATATGATGGGAGTAGGGGGCCATATCATGTTAAGGGAGCACGCACCCGCTGTCTTCAAGCGGTAGGGCGCTCCGGCCCCCATAGCTCCACTCGTTCTCCAGGTTGCATAGACCCTCAGGGCCCGGGCCTTCGACTGATGTTGTGCAACACCAGGTCTGTAGTAAATAAAGCCCCCCTCATTTGCGATCTTATTCAGGAGGGGGGAGCGGACCTGGCGGGTATTACGGAGACCTGGTTGGGCCCGGAGGGAGGGGTCCCTCTGGTAGAAATGTGCCCACCAGGCTTCCACGCATTCCATCAGCCGAGGCCTCAGGGGAGGGGAGGGGGAGTAGCGGTTATTATTAGAGAAGGCCTTAGGCCGAGGGGGACCACTGTTCCTCAGACAGCCGGTTGTGAGTCCCTCCTTGTGAAGTGGGGTCATGGGGTTCAGATGGGCTTGTTGATCATGTACCTGGCTCCCTGCCACATGGCTGCAGCCCTACCCGAGCTACTCAATGTTATTGCCACGGTGGCGGTTGATACCCCCAGACTTATGGTCATGGGGGATTTCAACCTGCCGTCCGCGGGTGAGGCATCTGAGGTGGCTCGGGAGTTCATGGCTTCCATGACGGCCATGGACCTGACCCAGCTAATTTCTGGCCCCACTCACAGGGGGGGAAACACACTGGACCTGGTTTTTGTCTCTGGACAGTGGTTGAGTGATCTTGAGATAGGGGACATAGTCACTGAGCCCTTGTCATGGTCGGATCACTCTCTCCTTCGCCTTGACCTTCGAACCGCGGTACCCCGCCGCAGGGAGGTGGAACCGGTAAGATGGTACCGCCCCAGGCGCCTGATGGAACCTGATAGGTTCCAAAGGGAGCTTGGGCCAATCCCCGAGGATCTTGCACACGCCTCGACTGGAGACCTAGTGGCCGCTTGGGATAGAGCGGCCGCTGGGGCTCTGGATTGAGTCGTGCCTTTGCGGCCTCTGACCCGGCGCCGTTCTCACCTGGCTCCTTGGTTTACTGAGGAGCTGAGGGAGATGAAGCGCCGGAAAAGATGCCTAGAGAGGGCTAGTCTTTCTGAATCGGACCGGACACTGGTAAGATCTCATATTAATAATTACCTAGTGGCGATAAAAGCAGCAAAATGTACTCATTGTGCTGCTCTTATTGCGTCATCAGATAATCGCCCGGCCGCCCTGTTTAGGGTGACCCGCTCCCTGCTCCACCAGGAAGCGCGGGAGGACCCCTTGGAGGGAAGAGCCGAGGACTTTGTACAATATCTGTATGACAAAATCACTCAGATTCGGGAAGGTCTGGACTCCAACTGGGTAGGTCCAGCGAGGGTGACGAGGGCAGGTCTTGAGAAGGTTATCTGGGATGAGTTTGATCCTGTGACCCCAGATGATGTGGACAGGATTCTGGGTAGACTGAATGCAACCACATGTTTGTTGGACCCATCTCCCTCCTGGTTAGTACTGGCTTCCCGGGAGGTGACGCGAGGCTGGCTCCAGGGGATTATAAATGCTTCATTGGGTGAGGGTGCCTTCCCCGCCACCTTGAAGGAGGCGGTGGTGAGGCCTCTCCTCAAGAAGCCTTCCCTGGACCCGGCAGTATTGGCTAATTATCGTCCAGTCTCCAACCTTCGCTTTGTTGCGAAGGTTGTCGAGAGTGTGGTTGCACGACAGCTTCCCCAGTACCTGGATGAAACATCGTATCTAGATCCGTTCCAGTCGGGTTTCAGGCCTGGGTACAGCACGGAAATGGCATTGGTCGCGTTGGTTGATGATCTCTGGAGGGCTCGGGACAGGGGTTGCTCCTCTGTCTTGGTCCTGTTAGATCTCTCAGCGGCTTTTGATACCATCGACCATGGTATCATGCTGCACCGGTTGGAAGAGTTGGGGGTGGGAGGCACCGTATTACGGTGGTTCTCCTCCTTTCTCTCCGACCGGTCTCAGTCTGTGTTGACAGGGGGGCAGAGATCGACCCCAAGGCCCCTCATATGTGGGGTGCCGCAGGGATCGGTCCTCTCGCCCCTTTTGTTCAACATTTATGTAAAGCCGCTGGGCGAGATCATCCGTGGTTTCGGGGTGAAGTACCACCAGTACGCTGACAACACCCAGCTGTACATCTCCACCCTGGACCACCCCAACGATGCCCTTGAAGTGATGTCCCGGTGCCTGGAGACCGTATGGATCTGGATGGGGAGGAACAGGCTCAGGCTCAACCCATCCAAGACTGAGTGGCTGTGGTTTCCGACGTCCCGATATAGTCAGCTGGCGCCATCGCTGACTATTGGGGGCGAATCATTGGCCCCCACGGAAAGGGCTCGCAACTTGGGCATCCTCCTGGATTCACGGCTGTCTCTAGAAGAGCACTTGACGGCCGTGACCGGGAGGATTTTTCATCAGGTTCGCCTGATTCGCCAGTTGCGTCCCTTTCTAGATCGGGACTCCCTACACACGGTCACTCATGCCCTCGTCACCTCTCGTTTGGACTATTGTAATGCTCTCTACATGGGGCTCCCCTTGAGGTGCACTCGGAGGCTCCAACTGGCACAGAGTGCGGCCACGCGGGTGGTTATGGGAGCAACGTGGAGCTCCCATGTAACACCTCTCCTGCACGAGCTGCACTGGCTCCCGGTGGTCTTCCGAGTGCGCTTCAAGGTTCTGGTTACCACCTTTAAAGCGCTCCATGGCTTAGGACCTGGTTATCTACGAGACCGCCTGCTACCACCAATAGCCTCCCACCGGCCAGTACGCTCCCATAGAGAGGGGCTCCTCCGGGTGCATCGGCCAAACAATGTCGACTGGCGGCCCCTAGGGGGAGAGCCTTCTCTGTGGGGGCACCTACGATCTGGAACGAGCTCCCCCCGGAGATACGGAGGATCCCGGATCTGCGCACCTTCCACCGCGCGCTTAAAACGTTTTTATTTCATCAAGCTGGCCTGGCCTAAATCTTCTCCTTTTTAAAAATTTTAAACTTAAATTTTAAACACTAAATTTTAATTTGTTTAATTATGGGATATTTTAAAATTGAGCCAAATTGTTTAATCTGTTTTAATCTATTTTAAATTTTGTATTTCTGTGTTTTATCTTTTGGCTGTTCACCGCCCTGAGTCCTTCGGGAGAAGGGCGGTATAGAAATCTAATAAAATAAAATAAAAATAAATCTATTGCTTCCAAAAAGTGCAGAAGACCATTTGAATTTGTTCTTGCCATATAAATTATTGCATGATGTAGATTGTACCTGGTCATCAATTTCATCAAGAGCTTCATCATCGCTGATGTCAGAATTGGCGGTGGCGGTCAGTTCCTCATCGTCCATTACAAAATTTTCATTGCAATCTGATTCCACTTCACACAGATCATTCTCTGTTTCTTCATACCATGTTAGGACAGTCTTCGAAGTTTGGCTCACCAAATTGTGCTCTTTTTGGCAGAAAACATGACCCCAACATTATAATGTGTGTGTGTGTGTGTGTGTGTGTGTGTGTGTGTTTTCCTCTAGCCAGGTTTTCCTACGTAACCAAGGTTTTTCTGCAGCCCTAGCTCAGTAGAATCACATCCACTCGATTCTGGGCTTTTTTTTCTTTCTGGCAGCCAGCAAGTTCTGGTGCCAGGTGAGAGACTATTCATTTCTATCTATTTCATTTCTCTTCCGATGGGAACAACTTTCTTTCAGAAGACAATGGTGATCCACTAGCCAATTATGGAACGAATGGGGGAAACTGTTGTGTATTAAATAGTTTTAAATCTCACGGCTGCCATTCAACTCCTGACCCATCCAGTTGGAGAAAGCATCATTCCTATGGCTTTTCCTCAGGGAGTTAGCTAATTTCATAAATAGTTTCCATGGCAATTCAAATGAGCCGAGCTTCCTAAACTGTGAAAAACAAACTGATCCTGGCTTATGCCAGATACAATAAAACACAACAAATTATTCTGATATTGTGCCATTAATAGCAACTTCTCCTCATTTTTTCATCTTTCTGAGAACCCTAGCTAGATGCTGGTGTGAAAACAAGCTGGCAACAATTAACTTTATGACCAACTTCCTTCCGAATAATTACAGCCTCTTGCTGAAGGCTTCGGATCAAATGCGAGACATGAATATATCAATGCATGTCAGTAGCTTTGATTCAAAAATATATATCATCTGCTTTATGAATGTCTTGTGGATCGGAACCACAACAGAACAACTAGAAGTTTGGGGTTTTTTTCTTCTCGTCCCTGACTCATTCTCAGCTGTTCCATTTTCTCCAGTGAAAACCCAATACCCCAAGTTCTTCTTGAGAAGATGGGAGAGGAAGAGTGGCTCGCTTTATTTATTTATTTATTTATTTATTTATTTATTTATTTATTTATTTATTTATTTATTTATTTATTTATTTATTTATTTATTGGTTCGATTTATATGCCGCCCTTTTCCGGAGACTCAGGGCAGCTTACAATGCGTTAAGCAATAGCCTTCATACTTTTGTATATACCTGCTTAGTAGGGCTTTCGGCCCCCCCAAGCGGTGTTCTTTTTTATACAAAGTCAGCTTATTGCCCCCACAAACCGGGTCCTCATTTTACCTACCTCAGAAGGATGGAAGGCTGAGTCAACCTTGAGCCTGGTGAGATTTGAACTTGCAGTAATTGCAGGCAGCTGGTGTTACTTAACAGTGCTTTAGTCTGCTGCGCCACCAAGGTTCATTAGCTAGGAAAAATAGAGGGGGAGGGGAAGCAATGTTTATAGCAAATCACAGTGAGGCTAAAATGACATGTCCGGGTTAATGTCAAATGCCATTTGACTTATGTACCGCTTCACAGTACTTTACAGCCCTCTCTAAGCAGTTTACAGAGTCAGCATATTGCCCCCAACAATCTGGTTCCTCATTTTACCAACCTCGGAAGAATGGAAGACTGAATCCACTTTGAGCTGGTCAGGATCGAACTCCTGACAGTGAGCAGTGAGTTAGCCTGCGATACTGCATTCTAACCACTGCCCCACCACGGCAAACAAGAAAACTGATGCAAGTATATAAATTGTTGACTTTTCATAATAATATACATGCCTTTACTTAGACACCCAGCCATCTCTCTCTATTTTTCTTTGGATTGATTGATTGATTGACTTTGTATCTTTGGGTCAACCTGAACACTTTTAGAAGTGGTTTGCCACCCTCTTTTTTAGGGCTGAGAGAGAGTGGATGACCCAAACTCACCCAGCTGCAGTGGTGAGTTCCTCCCGGTTCAGCCCAGTTCTCCAGAGCCGGTAGCAGTGATGATATGACGATATGAGTAGACCAGTGCCTGCAAAAATACATGAGTAGATCAGTGCCTGCAAAAAATAAATGGGTAGATCGGTACAACTCTGCAAGCAGTTAAAAGCCTGGTAGACCAGTACCTCTGCTAAATCCTAAATAATTGTCACATGACCATCAAGCCATGCCCACAAAATAAGCCACGCCCACAGAACTGGTAGTAAAAAAATTTAGAACCCACCCCTGCCCAGCTGGCTTTGTGCTTAAGATAGGACTCACAGTTTCCTGGTTTCTACTCTAGTACCTTTTAACCACTATGCTGGTTGAAAGGTTATCTGGTATACACTGGCTATCATTGTAATGGTATAGATCAGTGATGGTTAACCTTTTTGGTGCCGAGGGCCCAAACCCCCCAAAATGCAATGTGAGCACCCCCATGTATGCACCTTGCCCTGTGTGCATATGCCTGGGGCGCGCACATATCCCGTTTTGGATCTGGAAAGCTTCCTGCACCAACCTGGAAGCCAAAACAAGGCACAGGGGCACCCTGCGAGGCCTTCCGCAACCCATTTTGGGCCTGGAAAGCCTCCTGCACCAACCTGCACCCCCCCCCACGTGTGCATGCGCCCCACCCCCGTGCATGTGCAGCAGAGACCTGAAGGCCAGCTGGCCAGTGGGAGGCGTGCATGCATGCATGGTGCAGCTGGGCTGGGGCGACGGCTAGCGTGCCCACAGAGTGGGCTCTTCGTGCCACCTGTGGCACGTGTGCCATAGGTTGACAATCACGGGTATAGATACAGCATGTGATTAAAAATATTTTCCATAGTGTCAGCTTTGACCATCCAGAGTGTGATCCTAATGTACTAATTTGGCTGTGTGTAAATTATACAATTTTAGGTGTTCCTAAAGAGAATGATTTCAGAATCTTCTTTCTTTCTTTCTATCTCTCTGTCTCTCTTTCCTTCCTTCCTTCCTTCCTTCCTTCCTTCCTTCCTTCCTTCCTTCCTTCCTTCCTTCCTTCCTTCTTTCCTTCCTTCCAGACTTGGCAGATATAGGATCTATTCTGAGAAATGGTGGTCAAGAATAGAAAAACAACTTTTCCCCAGAGTTAAAATGTATGTAGAAATTGCCACTTTCAAAACTGTGTATCTCAGGTTTTTGGTTTTTTTTTTAAAAAAAAAAGGTTACACTAGTGGCTAGAGAAATGAAAACTTAGAAAAAAGGGCCATTAGCCAATAGTGTAGTATTTGCTTCTGAATTTAGAATATGGCCATTTGAATAAAAGAGTCAGGAGATTAAAAACCCTCTGTCATCTGTCTTCTATTTCTCCAAATCGATTAAATTGGATTAAATAAATAGGAGTCTGTGACCTGATACCAGCAGGTCTGTTGTACACTTTTGTACAACAAAAATGTGTGCCCGCAGCTCCCAGAAATATTTAAATGGTGAATAACATCAGAATCAGGAGGCTGTGAATTCAATCCTAGGTAGCAGCAGATATTTCTCTCTCTAGGCGGAAAGGGAAAATATCTACTGTGAGCTTTGCATAGGCATCAGGAAGGGCATCCAGCCAGTAAATGCTCAGCTCTATTCCATCATCCCAACTCCATCCCAATGCAAGGGATTACAGAGCTGTTAAAAGAAAAAAAATCTGTAATGAAATAGTGAGAATCTAAGAAGGTTGCATAGTTACACGAAATGATTTAGTTTATGAAACTGAAATCAGATGGTTTGTTATTCCTGTTTCCATCAGCCAGAGTCAGGATGGCCAGGAGTGATGGGAAATGTAGTACAACTGCATCAGAATATTCACATGGTGCCTTTTCCAACAGACAGGGACCTATCTCAATGATGCATATGTTTACCTGATATTTCAATCCTTCCACAAGCCACTTTCTCTCTGTAACATGAGAACAATATTACTGGTCTTGTTTATATATGTGTTGTAAAGAATTACAATGTGCTAGTGGTTGCATCCCAGTTTTAACAATTACCATATTAATGTTAGTTCCTAGTTAATCTAATTTAAGCAGCACGCACGGAACAAATATTATTATGTTGTTAATTCTTATTTATTAGTTTTTACTAGGCCATATTACATTGTACTTCACCAAAATAAGTATGTGGGAAAGGCAACAGCCTTTAAAAGTTATTTAACCACAAAATAATAGTTTACAAAAAATGATCTTTTTAATGAGTCTTGAGCCTCGACTCTGAAAGTTTTGAGCTTTCGAAGCTACTAGAATAGTAACATTAACCAACTGTTTCACTGTTTTATTAGTCTCATAAAGGCATTTCCTATTTTCTATATCATCCCAATAATAGTCTCTTCCCATAAGAGACCATTCTATAAAGTTATACATACTGTATATTTGTTGCTGTTAGTCGCGAAATCGTGTCCGACCCATCGCAATCCCATGGACAACGTTCCTCCAGGCCTTCCTGTCCTCTACCATCCTCTGGAGTCCATTTAAGCTCATGTCATTCAGTTACTCCATCCAGCCACCTTGTTCTCTGTCGTCCCCTTCTTCTTTTGCCCTCAATCTTTCCCAGCATTAGGCTCTTCTCCAGTGAGTCCTTCCTTCTCATTAGGTGGCCAAAGTATTTGAGTTTCATCTTCAGGATCTTGCCTTCTAAAGAGCAGTCAGTGTTGATCTCCTCTAGGACTGACCGGTTTGATAACCTTGCAGTCCAAGGGACTCACAGGAGTCTTTTCCAGCACCATAGTTCAAAGGCCTCAATTCTTTGGCACTCAGTCTTTCTTATGGTCCAACTTTCACAGCCATACATTGCAACTAGGAAAAACCGTAGCCTTGACTATACGTACTTTTGTTCACAGAGCGATGTCTCTGCTTTTTAGTACGCTGTCTAGATTTGCCATAGCTTTCCTCCCCAGGAGCAAGCATCTTTTAATTTCTTGGCTGCAGACCCCATCTGTGGTAATCACATACTGCATATACGGGAATACAAAAAATATATTGCCTTCTATCATAATATTGGATTTTTCGAGAATGAATAAAAGAAAATTGACAGAAGAAAATTGTGCATTTGTGTGCTTCAAAAATGCTCTTCAAATAAGTGTTATTCCTGTTTTTTAAATCTTTGTCATAACAGTAGTGCCTAACAGCCTTTCTCCTTTTTTTTTTTTTTTTTTTTTTAAGAAATAAAGTAATTTTGTCCATTTTGGTCAAGTATAGAGCATTTTTCATCCTGGATTAGATAAAAAAAAATATATGTTTTTCTGTTCTACAGCCAAAAGGGGATGTCAGCAGTGGTGAAATCCAATTTTTTTACTACCGGTTCTGTGGGCATGGCTTGGTGGGCTTGGCAGGGGAAGGATACTGCAAAATCTCCTTTCACACCCCACTCCAGGGGAAGGATATTGTAAAATCCCCATTCCCTCCCACTCCTGGGGGAAGGATATTGCAAAATCTCCATTTCCACCCCACTCTGGGGCCAGCCAGAGGTGGTATTTGCCAGTTCTCCAAACTACTCAAATTTTCCACTACCGGTTCTCCAAACTGCTCAAAACTTCCACTACCAGTTCTCCAGAACCTGTCAGAACCTGCTGGATTTCACCCCGGATTCAGTGATGTTTTCCTAACTCATATCTGGCACTTCCACACAGTCAAACAGCCTCAGATTGTGTTCCTCCCATGATATGGAGGAGCTCCAGCTGGTCCAGAATGCGGCCGCACAGGGGATTATGGGAGCGACGGGGCACTCCCATGTGACACCTCTCCTGCGTGAGCTGCACTGGCTCCCGGTGGTTTTCCGGGTGCGCTTCAAGGTGTTGGTGACCACCTTTAAAGCGCTCCATGGCTTAGGGCCGGGGTATCTATGAGACCACCTTCTGCCACCAATAGCCTCCCACCGGCCAGTACGCTCGCACAGAGAGGGCCTCCTCAGGATGCCGTCCGCCAGACAATGTCGGCTGGCGACCCCCAGGGGGAAAGTCTTCTCTGTGGCGGTGCCCGCCCTCTGGAACAACTTTCCCCCAGAGATATGCACAATACCAAGACCTCTGGACTTTTCGTCGGGCCCTGAAAACTTATTTATTTCACCTAGCCGGGCTGGCTTGATCCCACTGTTTCAGTTAAATTGAATTGATTTTAATTGGGTTGTTTTAAATTGTGGCCAAAAATATTTAATTATTTTTAAACTGTTTTTAAATTTTGTATGTTCTGTTTTATTCTGGCTGTTCACCGCCCTGGCTGAGTCCTGCTGGAGAAGGGCGGTATACAAATTAAAACAAATAAATAAATATAGGACGGAGTGAGCAAATATGGCCCCTTTATGACCTGTAGACTTCAACTCCCAGAATTCCTGAGCCAGCTTGGCTGTCTCAGGAATTCTGGGAGTTGAAGTCCACAGGTTGTAAAAGGGCCACAGTTGCCCACCCCTGATATAGGAGAAATAAGCTCATTTTATTTCAGGCACAGCTGCAGTGTAGTTGAACCTGTAGCAAAGCTTTCTTGGTTTTAACAGAATAACAGAATTGGAAAGGACTTTGGAGGTCTTGTAGACCAACCCCCTGCTCAAACAGGAGATCCTATACTATTGTAGACAAGTGGCTGTCCAGTTTCTTCTTCAAAACCTCCAGTGATGAAGCACCCACAACTTCTTAACCATTCCACTGGTTAATTGTTCTCTCCGTTGCGAAATTTCTCCTTCGTTCCAAGTTGCTTCTGTCCTTGATTAGTTTCCATCCGTTGTTTCTCCTCTTGCCTTCTGGAGCTTTGGAGAATAGGTTGATTATGGGGTCATTAAAATAAAGATGATGATTCTCCTCTAAATATTTGATCACTGAACATGGGGATGCTGCAATGGTTGTTTAGTGTGAAAAACTATCAGAAGTCGCTTTTTAAAAAACTTCAAACAGTTACTAAATGAATGGCTGAAAGTCAAGGAATACCTATAGAAACAAATGCAAACAAGTGTTTTCAGAAGACAATACAGCAAAGAGTAGATGGATTACTAATTTTTAATGGGTTCATGGGCTATTATTGTAGTTGTTTCCTTTTTTTTTTTTTTTTAATTTGATTTATATGCCGCCCTTCTCCGGAGACTCAGGGCGGCTTACAATGCTTTAAGCAATAGCCTTCATTCTTTTGTATAATTTATACAAATTTTTTCTACCATCTGATCCAGAAGTGGGTTTCAGCAGGTTCTGACCAGTTCTGGAGAACCGGTAGCGGAAATTTTGAATAATTCTGAGATTTATAGTGTTGCCAGGTGTCCACTATTTGAGCGGACAGTCCGCTTTTTTCACATTATGTTCACTATTTTTTTTCACAAAATAGTGGACATTTTTTTTATTCAAAAGCTTTATGATGAAATTAAAATGTAATTTAATATTTTACATATTATTGCTTAGCGCATTGTAAGCCACCCTGAGTCTCCGGAGAAGGGCGGCATATAAATCATTTTTTTTAAAAAAAATTAAAATTATAATATATTTGATGTTTTGAATTTTAAATAAAGTTTTGAAGTGATTATTTTAATACGTGTTAAAATGTTTGTAAGAAAATATATAATTTAATTGTAATTTTTTTTTATTTTTTTACTACTTAACCCCGCTCCCCGCCCCCTGCTTGTCCACTATTTTTTGGAAGCAGACCTGGCAACCCTATCTGAGAACCGGTAAATACCACCTCTGACTGGCCCCGTTCCCATCTATTCTCTGCCTCTCGGGTCCCAGCTGATTGGGAGGAAATGGGGATTTTGCAGGAACCTTCGCCCCGAGTGGGGAGGGAATGGAGATTTTACAGTATCCTTCCCCTGCCACGCCCACCAAGCCACACTCACAGTAAAAAAAATTGAAACCTGATCCAATCCATATTCATTTCAGACACACTGGCATTTTCCTCCCACTGATTTACCGTGTTTCCAGATGTGGGGAGGAAAAATGAAGTCTTCATCCCAGGAAGCTCTTTGATTTGGTGCTTCCATCCCGTTTCGATTGGCTTGGGAAAATAACCAAAACAAAAACAAAGCAGCATACGTTTAAAAAGCCACGTGCAGCACCTTTTGCTGCCCAGATGTGGGAAAAAAAATCCAGCTGGTGCTTCAGCCATGCATTTGTTCACGAGGCTGGTAAGAAAACGTCCAAACAAATAAACAAACCTTCCATCGGTTTCAATTTGAAAGGTCTGGGAGAAGAGGGTTATTTTTATCTGAGGATGCTTTTAATTTGTTGGAAGTGGGGGGTTAATGCACGACCACATGTTCTTCCAGAAGTTCAAAAGCAACAGCAACAAACATCTAATTTTATTTTATTTTTTTTTATTTTTTTCAACAAAAAGGGGGGGGTCGGTGCTGTGCCTTTGTGCAGAAATATATGTAGTTAAATGGCTTATCTCCATTGAGCTGTTTCCCTTAATATGTTCTTAATTAGGAGCCCATCTATTACTTGCAATGACCCACCGGCTGAACAATGTGACAGTGATTTCTTAACAGACCTTTCGGTTGTTTGAACTAAAAGTACAGAGGGCCGGAATGGAACCAGATCAGCAAGGCCGAACACCGGGAAGTAAAGCCAGTTGCAACCTCTCCAGATCCATTTCCAGATGTTCTCTCGAAAGGGACCTGGTTGAGCTAACAGCTGGGAACATTTCGCCCCCTCCCCCTCTTAGAAAATATTCTTAGGAAATAGTCCCGCAATTTTTTCATTAACACTGCAGCTGTTTTCCTATTGAGCTCTGTGGCTGTCCAAGGAACATATCTCATCAGAGGAAGCATAACTAGAACTATAAAGTGTTTTTTTTTTCCCCTTCCAGGCAGAGTAGGGGATGCAAACTCATTGTGTTGCAGCTTCAAAATTTTTAGAATAATAACAGAGTTGGAAGGGACCTTGGAGGTCTTCTAGTCCAACCCCCTGCTTAGGAAGGAAACCTTATTTTTTTTTTTTAATTTGATTTATATGCCGCCCTTCTCCGGAGACTCAGGGCGGCTTACAATGCGTTAAGCAATAGCCTTCATTCTTTTGTATATTTTATACAAAGTCAGCTTATTGCCCCCACAAACTGGGTCCTCATTTCACCTACCTTAGAAAGGATGGAAGGCTGAGTCAACCTTGAGCCTTGGAGAGATTCGAACCAGCAGAAATTGCAGGCAGCTGTGTTAATAACAGGGTGCACTAAACCCCTGTACTATCAAGGAGTTGGACAGTGAGGAGGCTGGGGAGGAACATGGGCCAATCCTGGAGTCTGGGGAAGGCTCGGACGAGGGCTCTGCATTGGAGGCAGAGATGGGGCCAGGGCCATCTGGGAGTTACATGCGGACTCCGGAGCCTCCAGAGTCGGACATCAGCAAGGCAGAGAAACAGGGGGAGCCTGTTCCCAGTGTGTGCATGAGCAGGGCTGCCAGAGGCAAGAACAGTTAAAACAAAAGGGACGACTCAGGAGTAGGGCTTGGAGATGATTGGCCTCTCCCATAAGACCTAAAGGCGGAGCAAAGGCATGTGGGCCTTTGCAGGAAGCAACTGTTGTTCGTGCTGGCCGGTTTCAAGACTGCAGCTCCGTGTTGACTCTGTTCCATGTGGTCTTCCAAAGTTAATTGCCAATTCGGTCTTGGCAGCGTGTCAAGGGAGATAAAGGTGGGTATTTATCAGCCTTATCCTGAAGAATGTGGCAGATTTCTGTCGGACTCTTTACAATTATTTGGGACTCATCTGTGAATGAACAGATTGAGAATGAACAGGCTCTGAATGAGCAGAATTCACAGCAGTTGAAAAGAGGGTTTTGGGGACTCATTGTATGCTTTTACTGTATCACGAAGCCTAGGTCAGAACACTACTATTAAGCGAGGTACCACATATGCATTTTGGAGTTTTTTGCCTAAATGTAGAACCTTACTTTTTTCACCATTGAATTTCATTTTGTTAGATTTTCTGCACTTAAAATCTGTAAGTTATTGCTCAATTTACTGAATACAGTGGTACCTTGGTACCAAGGGTGGGTTCTACTTACCTTTACTACCAGTTCACAATGGGGCCGCGTGCACACACTTGCTCGCTCGCTCCTGTGCTATTCTGCACATGCGCAGAAGCGTTCTGATGAAGTCGGGGTCAGTGGGTGGAGCCTCCCACCGGTTTTACTACCGGTTCTATAGAACTGGTCCGAATCGGGGACAACCCACCACTGCTTGGTACTCAACTACTCTGAAACTCATCGAATTTGGTATTCAATGCATTTTGATGTAAACACTTTGTCCCGGTACTCATTGCTTGTTTGATACTCAACGCACAACCTAGAACCTATCTGTGTCAGCTGCCTTGTGACTCATTATATTATTCCTTATGACAGTGGTTCTCAACCTTCCTAATGCCGCGACCCTTTAATACAGTTCCTCATGTTGTGGTGACCCCCAACCAGGGGTGGGTTCTAAATTTCTTTTACTACCGGTTCTGTGGGTGTGGCTTATTTTGTGGGCGTGGCTAGCTGGTCATGTGACCGAGTGGGCGTGGCTAGCTGGTCATGTGACCGGGTGGCCATGGCTATGTGTATAGGGACTACTCAGAGGGCTGAAAAAAAGTCATTTCTGACAGGTCCTCGCACTTTTGACTGGTCCTCACACTTATGACCATCCTCACATTTATGCCTGTGCAGCATTCTTAACAACCATGTCACTCATTTCACAACTGCTTCTCTTCAACATGGTATAAGATAGGGCAAAAAACGTAAAATGTGAGGACAGTCGTAAATTCGAGGACTGGTCAAAAGTGCGAGGACCAGTCAAAAATAACTTTTTCAGCCCTCTGAGTAGTCCCTGTGCACAAAAGGACTACCCAGAGGGCTGAAAAATGTGATTTCTGACAGGTCCTCGCACTTTTGACCGGTCTTCGCAGTTATGACTGGTCATCATTTATGCCCATTGTAGCATTCTTAACAACCATGTCACTCATTTCACAACTGCTTCTCTTCACCATGGTGACAAGATAGGGCAAAAACGTAAAATGTGAGGACAGTCGTAAGTTCGAGGACTGGTCAAAAGTGCGAGGACCAGTCAAAAATAACTTTTTCAGCCCTCTGAGTAGTCCATATGCATAAAAGGATACAGCAATAGAGAGGGATGAAGGAAGGGAAGGGAAATTAGAATAGGAGTGAAGGTAAGAGAGGGAGGAAGAGAGGAGGAGAAGGTGAAAGAGGAAGTAGGGAGAAGAAGAAGAGTGGGGGAAGAGAAAGTAAGTAAGAAAGAAAAGACAAAGGTGGTAGGTTTGAGGAGAAAGATTGCTGAACAATAAAAAAGATGAAAGGGAAGAAAGCCAACCCCAAACAAATATAAAGATATTAAGATAAAGAATGAATTGTTAAACTTTAAAGAATAAAAGAGAACAAATAGCAATAAATAGCAATAATTAGAAACACACATACAAACATACAACATATTTTCTTTGAACAGAATATTTGGCCGGTCCACAAATTTAAACAGTTGTAGGAGGTTAGCAGCCACCCCTTTCCTAGAAGAATGAAATATTTTGGGAAATATTAAAAAGGCAGAATATTATATTTCTCTGGATGAGAAATGGAGAAGCATATTTTACAGACAAAGCAGCTCCCACCTTCCTGCTCCCCACCCTTTGTTAATGGGCCAGAGGCAGAAAGTCAATCCTTTGTCAAAGGACATTTGCAACACAATAGCAACAGAAACTAACACAATGGGCCCCATCAAGCCATGTGATCCTGTCCACTATTAAAACATCTTTCCAAACAGTCTCCATGTTTCCAGTGTCTTTTTTCCCACTTGGAGCAGAACCCAGAAGGATATTTCTTCCAACACAGTATTTAGTCATTTCAATTAAATTTACAATTTCTATATTTCCTTTTTACCATATTTATTCCTCAACTATTTTTTAAAAAACCCAATATTACCCTTCATCCTCATCTCTAATCTTAATCAAATTCAATTTTTCCCTTCTATTCTATATTATACCCCTTTGCATTGTCATTTATTTTTATATCCATCCTCACATTGGTTAATTATGTAATACAGTTGTTTAATACAAATTCAACATTTTAATATAAATCAATTAGTTATATAACTATCTTTTTTGTATATTTATCAATATGAACATGAATATTCCAATTATTTCCATGCAATCCAATTTCTTACAAATCAATTAATTATATTTACCAATAATAATAAACCAAATAATTTCCCCCATATATTCCTCCAAACCTCAACTTAACCATTTCTGCTTTCAACACAATATACAATTAATAGTATCTCAATTATTACAATTCCCTAGTTAAATAGAGCTTTTTTTCTTTTGTGTTTTAAAATCTTGAACCTCCTCTTGCCCTAAATTTCCCATTGTTTGCAGTTTTGTACCTACCTTTTTTGGTGAGGAAAAAGAAAAAGAAACCTCTCTGCCTCATTTTGTCACGTTGCAGCTAAGACCCTGCTTTCGCTTTCTCTTTCCAGTATAGCTAGGGGGAAAAAAACTTGCTCCAGAAATTTACCTCTTTGCAGCTAGCTCTTTGAAGCCCCGCGGCAAGAATTTAAAGTTTTTTTCCCTCTAGCCATCAACTGGGACTCCGGAGCAGCAATAGATTGGGAGTGGGCGGGGTAAGTGAACGGCGACCGGGCGATCCAGCAGAGGCAGAGGGTGAGTGAAGGCGGGGGGGGGCGAGAGAGGGCTTTGGCGACCCCTGGGAAATGGCCGTTCGACCCCCAAAGGGGTCGCGACCCCCAGGTTGAGAACCGCTGCCTTATGAGAAAAAATTGTTTGGTACTCATCATTTTTGGTACTCATCACACCTCCTGGAACCAATTAACGATGAGTACTGAGGTATCACTGCATTTCCCAATGGTGCACAGAACTAGATGTGAATGGGAGGAAAATGGCATCTTCTTTAGAAGTTTAGATGCAGGTGCTTAACTTCACAGTCTTTCAAGGACACCCAATTCAATCATTGCATAATGCTATAACCAAACAAATTGCTGTCCTTTGTCTGTAACTTTTGTACCACTGAATGAATTTTGCACCCAGTTCAACTTTTATCAGAATCTAAACTCACCTCACTGGGGGTGGGGGGGGAATGTTTGTTTTAAATTTCAGACAGTAATAAACGTCACATGAATCGATTCAACATTCCTGTGGAAGTTTTTTTTTAATAGTAAAATAAAAGACATTGAGCTTTTTTTTTAAATTTAAAAAACCCTCTTGTATAAACATTTAAACTAATATCTTACCTATACCGACGTCAAAAGTTAATATTTGATTAAATTAATTGGTGAGCTTATACCCAGATGAATGAAGAAGTGATTACATCTTAAAGGTTTCCGGTAAGACCAGAAATATTGCAAGCTTAACTAATAAAGAATAGAAAGGCAACTAGTCTTACAACTATAAGCAGCTATGCCTCAGGAACAAGAAACAATAAGAACAATAAGTACAATATCAGAAAGAAAACTTTCATATGATACATGTTAGTTATCTGCAACTTTCAGCACACCCAAGAGAAAAAAGAAATACACGAAGGGATGAATAAAGAACAAAATTAATGGGAAGTAAACATGATGTATTTCAGAATTTCAGGTCAGGAATCACAAAGCCTGTATGGAAATAGAGGTGGTATATTCTACCTCCGTGATGGCGAACCTATGGCACGCTTGCCAGAGGTGACACGCAGCGCCCTTTCTGATAACACACAAGCTGCCACCCCAGTTCAGCTCTGCTGTGCATGCGTGCATGCCACCTGCCAGCCAACTGGTTTTTGGGTCTCTGCTACACATGCACGAGGGGCGGGGGCATACTGGGGGGGCACATGTGCATGTGTGTGGGGCACATGCAAATCCGTGGGGGTGCATGCAGGGGGTGCGCGCATGCGTGGGGGGGCGTATCAGTAGTGAAATCCATTTTTTTTTACTACCAGTTCTGTGGGCATGGCTTGGTGGGCGTGTTGGGGCTTGGTGGGCATGGCTTGGTGGGGGGGTAATGTGACTGCGTAGGCATGGCCAACTTTTTTTTTTTTTTTACTTTTAAAACCATTTTTTCTACAACCTCCTTGGCCAAAGAGGTTGCAGGAAAAAAATGCTTTTAAAAGCCTCTGACGATCCCAGCTGAGTTGCCTGATCGTCAGAGGCTTTTTTTTTCTTTTAAAAACATTTTTTCTACAACCTCTTCAGCTGAAGAGGTTGTAAAAAAAATGCTTTTAAAAGCCTCTGATGATCCCAGCTGAGCCGTGTGATCAGAGGCTTTTCTTTTTTACTTTTAAAAGCATTTTTTTCAGCCGAAGAGATTGTAGAAAAAATGCTTTTAAAAATTAAAAAAAAGAGCCTCTGATGATTGTGCGGCTCACCTGGGCATGGGGGGGGGGGAAGGGCAGGGATTTTTGCTACCGGTTTTCTGAACCACCCACCGCCATCGCTACCGGATCAGGCAATCTGGTCCGAACCGGGATCATTTCACCCCTGGGTTCCCCCGGAGTGGGGTGGGAATGGAGATTTTGTAGTATCCTTCCTCTGCCACTCCCACCAAGCCACATCCACCAAGCCATGCCCTGCCCACCAAGCCACACCCACAGAACTGGTAGTAAAAAAAAATTTGAAAACCACCACTGGCAAATACATTTGTTCATATTATTATTGGTAGCTCCTGGACTCTAAGCACAGAGTCTACATTCTGGAAAGATTTTTTTTTTCCTGCATAATTAAACAACAAATTAGCAAAGCAACAGTTGTTTACTTTTTATATTCCATGTCAGGAGCATTAATTAAGAACTAATGGACAGAATAAGAATTGGTAGCCACAAATGGGAGTTTATTATTACGACAGCAGAAAAACAGGACCAATCTGCTCTGGAGAATCCGATGTATATCTTCTCGCTTATTTAAAACTAATAATGTCTGTGTTCAACGTAAGGCACGTCATATAAGAAATAATGTGTCTCGTGTTGTAGACCTTTTGCCCAGTTTGGAGATGTTAATGACAGCTAACATGCCGACACCTTGCTATGCTCACCTTCTCTGTCTTAAGTAATCCTGAAAAATACAAGCCAACTCATAGAATGAATAGGAGGATTAAGAGGAAAAAGTGATCATTTACTGTGTCAGCAGTTCTTTATCTAGTAGGACATGTGTGGCTTCACCAGAACAAAACAGTGGGCATTCTGAGTATCCAGACAGCGCACGCACTGTGAAAGGTGTAAGTAGGATCACTCGACTAAGACCTATGATATACATTCATAAACTCAGCAATAGCCAAGGACAGTTTCCTAGCTGAAAAGACCTGTGTCTATTGTGCAGTAACAGAGGAAAAGGGGGTATTTCCGTTTTTGCATAGGTAGCAGGAGATGACAATTGACGTATTTGTAATCATGACCTGTGCTGTATTAATGCATGATTGGATAACTCTACCACCATACGCATCTTAGAAGTCTCCTTTTTTTAAAAAAAAATGTTTTATTGGATTTTTATTTTTAAATATACATCAGTCTCAATATATGAACAGTATGGCCTCTGGGTATAATTAATTTTGATACAAACAGCAATGATAATGAAGATAATAATAATGATGATAATAATAATAATAATAATAATAATAATAATAATAATAATAATAATAATAATAATGACTGTGGAAAAAGAAATTGTGTGTTGTCCCGATTGTAATTGGAGCCCTTGGAGCAATACCCAAAAGGCTACCCCGCTATTTAGAAATTCTAAATTTACTAGACTTGAACATTTTGACTCTACAAAAAACCACCTTACTCGGAACAGCTTACATCCTCCGATGATACCTTAACAGTTCCTAGGTCCTTGGTTAGGACTCAAGCTGCTGAGCTATTAACCAGCCTCAAAGGCTGTGAATCTCACTAAAGATTAAATAATAATAATAATAATAATAATAATAATAATAATAATAATAATAGTTACATTAATCAAACTTATATAATCCTAGTATTGATATACATGCTAGGGATGCGGTGGCTCAGTGGCTAAGATGCTGAGCTTATCGATCAAAAGGTCGGCAGTTCAGCAGTTCGCATCCCTAGTGCCACGTAATGGGGTGAACTCCCGTTACTTGTCCCAGCTTCTGCCAACCTAGCAGTTCGAAAGCACGTAAAAAATGCAAGCAGAAAAATAGGGACCACCTTTGGTTTGAAGATAACAGCGTTCCGTGGGCCTTTGGCGTTGAGTCATGCTGGCCACATGATCACAGAGACGTCTTCGGACAGTGCTGGCTCTTTGGCTTTGAAACAGAGATGAGCACTGCCCTGTAGAGTCGGGAACGACTAGCACATATGTGCGAGGGGAACCTTTACCTTTATTGATATACATGATGGGTTTAGAGTGGTTATTCAATATTTCAATGTTCCATTTTAATGCCAATGATATTATTAAGCATACAAAGTAATACCATCTTTCAACCTCTAATCTTTCCATCTAATTATTACTTATATTCTATTATATAAAAATTATATCTGCTAATATTCCCCCTATTTCTTATTTCTACCTCTATTCTAACTTCTAGTCAGGCCACCATTACTAATCCTAGTGTTAATACACTTATTTATATTAAGACATTCTTCTTCATTATTTGGTTGTTCGTAGTCACATTCAAGTATCAGTCATCTTATTGTTTAAACATACCTAATAATACCATCTTTCAACCTCCAATCTTTCCATCTAACTATTGCTTTATATAAAGGTGTGTATTCTTATTTCTATCTCTATTCTAGTTTTTAATCAGGCCATCATTATATTAGAAAAAAGAAAAAAAGTAATAATAATTTCTTTCTATCATCTCTTGCCTGTTTTAATACTTCAATTCTTATTCATTTTTTGGCAGAAGACACAGATGCATCTTAGAAGACTTGTGTGTGCAAATTAATTGGAATGTGTTTGCAAACATGTTCTACCTTATTTAATAGAGCTTGTTATTTGTGGGATGAAAATTATCTAATATGTCTAAATTGTCTAAAAATTGACTAGGGGACACATGATATCAGTGTTCCAATATTTGAGGGGCTGCCACAAAGAAGAGGGAGTCAAGCTATTCTCCAAAGCACCTGAAGGCAGGACAAGAAGCAATGGGTGGAACCTAACCAAGGAGAGAAGCAACCTAGAACTAAAGAGAAATTTCCTGACAGTGAGAACAATTAACCAGTGGAACAACTTGCCTCCAGAAGTTGTGGGTTCTCCATCGCTGGAGGCTTTCAAGAAGAAAATGGACAGCCATTTGTCTGAAATGGTATGGGGTCCCCTGCTCGAGCAGGTGTTTGGACTAGATGACCTCCAAGGTCCCTTCCAACTCTGTTATTCTACCTTTTAAGGTAGGCCATGTTGTGGGTGCTGTTGGGATTCATTGTGCTAATACAAAAAAGAACTGAGGCCAACATTTCAAGATCTAAACAGTACAGAACGATGAAAAAAATGCCTGAACAGACATCCACTCTGAAATATTTTCCTATTTTTGTGATTTATAACTTACCTTGAATATATCACAATAATCTATATGGCATGAAACCAACATTATAACATCAATCTGTGACTTGAGGCTCACAGACTTCCTGATCAGTCATGAAAGCACAATTAACGTTTCATTTGATTCACAAGAAGTTCTCCAGGCACAAAACAATTCCTATTTGTTTTACCAGGAACTAAGGAAATGAAATTTAAGACTATTGGAATTTCTTTTAATCTAATTATGGGCTGGAAACTAGATTTATAATTGAGATAGATAAGGAAACCTGCACGACAGTTCTCGCGAGATATAATTTATCTGTTCTAGGTATAATTAAATTAACCTAAACAGATAGTCACGGATAAGGACTTTCACCAAAATAGGAATTAAAAGAGGAGATCCAGTATAGATAGAATAGTCTTGATTTCATTTCCTTCAAAATTGTGGCGCTGAAGCTGACAGCAATAATTAACTGATCTCATTGATTGCAATGATTTAAAACATAACTTTCACTTGACTTAAGGTCATAATATAAAAGGAAACCCCAATTCCAATTTTTAATATTCATTATGGTTTAGAGTACAAGTAGTTCTCGACTTATGACCACAATTGAGCTCAAAATTTCTGTTTGCTAACTCAGACATTTGTTCAGTGAGTTTTGCCCCATTTTATGACCTTTCGTGCCAGAGTTATTTTGTCAAAGGTAACCAGAGGTGGGTTTCAGTAGGTTCTGACCAGTTCTGGAGATCCGTTAGTGGAAATTTTGAGTAGTTTGGAGAACAGGTATATACCACCGCAGACTGGCCCCATCCCCATCTATTCTCTGCCTCCCGAGTCCTAGCTGATTGGGAGGAAATGGAGATTTTGCAGTAACCTTCCCCTGGAGTGGGGAGGGAATGGAGATTTTATAGTGAGATTTTATTTTATATTTTATAGATTTTATATTTTATAGATTTTATTTATAGGGGAGGAACAAACTCAGACTCAACCCATCCAAGACCGAGTGGCTGTGGTTTCCGTCGTCCCGATATAGTCAGTTGGCGCCATCTCTGACTATTGGGGGCGAGTCGTAGGCCCCCACAGATGGGGTTCGCAACTTGGGCATCCTCCTGGACTCACGGCTGTCTTTTGAAGAGCATATGACGGCCGTAGCCAGGAGGACTTTTTATCAGGTTCGTCTGATTCGCCAGTTGCATCCCTTTCTGGATCGGGACTCGTTACGCACGGTCACTCACGCCCTTGTCACCTCACACCTGGATTATTGTAATGCTCTCTACATGGGGCTCCCCTTGAGAAGCACCCGAAGGCTCCAACTGGTCCAGGATGCGGCCGCACGGGTGGTAATGGGAGCAATGTGGCGCTCTCATGTAACCCCCCTCCTGCGCGAGCTGCACTGGCTCCCAGTGGTCTTCCGGGTGCGCTTCAAGGTTTTGGTTACTATCTTTAGAGCGCTCCATGGCTCAGGACCAGGGTACTTACGAGACCGCCTCCTGCCACCAATAGCCTCTCACCGACCAGTTCGCTCCCATAGAGAGGGACTCCTCAGGGTGCCGTCGGCCAAACAATGTCGACTGACGGCCCCCAGGGGGAGAGCCTTTTCTGTGGGGGCACCTACCATCTGGAACAGGCTTCCCCCGGAGTTACGAAACATCCAAGACTTACACATTTTCCGCCGAGCCCTGAAAACATTTCTATTCCAACAAGCTGGTCTGGCCTAACTCTCCCTTTTTAATTGGCTTTTAAACTGTCTTTTAAATTGGGTTTTAAACCTCTTTAGATAAATTTGGATGTTTTTTAATCTTTGAGCCTAAATTACTTAATCTGTTTCTTAATAGTTTTTAACTTCTATATGTATTTGTATTTATTATGGCTGTTCACCGCCCTGAGTCCTTCGGGAGTAGGGCGGTATACAAATATGAAAAATAAATAAATAAATAAATAAATAAATAGTATCCTTCCCCTGGAGTTGATCAAGCAAGTCAGCTGGACTCATCAGAGGCTTTTAAAAGCATTTTTTTTACAACCTCTTCAGCCAAAGAGGTTGTAGAAAAAATGGTTTTAAAAGTAAAAAAAAAAAAAGTTGACCACTCCCACTCAGTCATATTACCCACCACCACCAAACCACACCCACAGAACAGGTAGTAACAAATTCTACATTTCACCACTGGGCGTGGGCCCCATGTTGAGAACCGCTGTTCTAAGGCCAACCTAGTTAGGGAGATAGAGATAGGGAGAGAGTGGCGCCATAAAACCCACAGTGTTGTTAAATAGAGAAGGGTGGGATTCTCCTTTGGTTCAGGTGGTGATTGAGTTCGCATAGATATTGGAAAGAGGAGATGACAGAATACAGTCTTATTTCATTCTTTTCTGACTTGAGACATACAGCAGCTAGACCTTGTCGTACAACCATTTGTTTAGTGACCGTTTGAAGTTAACAGCGGCGCTTGTCATGATTTATGACCGGTTTTCACACTTATAACTGTTGCAGCATTCCCATGGTCAAGTGATCAAGATTTGGATGCTTGGCAACTGGCATGTATTTATGACGGTTGCAGTGTCCCGGGCAGTGGTGAGATTCAAATAATTTAACAATTGGTTTTCTGCCTTAAGGACCAGCTGGGTAGGTGTGGCTCAGTGGTCATGTGTCTGTGTGGGCGTGGCCAACTCACCGTCACTCACATCGAAGGGTGCTTCGCCTTAGTTGTTACAATGTAATAAGGGTTAACCAGAGAGGCAGTTTCTGTAAGCAGGGCAATAAAGTTTAGGCTAGAAACAACACCAGAATGTTTCCTTCCTGCCTTCCTTACAGGATTAGTCCTGTAAAGTGGAAAAAAACAAAATAAGATTTCTTCCAACAAATGGTTCTCCAATCTGCCTAGAAGGTTAACAACCGGTTCTCCCGAATAGGTGCGAACTGGCTGAATCCCACCACTGGTCCCGGGGTCCTTTTGGTCCCCTTTTGCAAGCTTCTGAAGAAGCAAAGTCAATGGAGAAGCCAGATTCACTTAAGAACCATCTTACTCATCTAACAATTGCAGTGATTCACTTAATAAGCGTGGTAAGAAAAGTGGCAAAATGGGGCAAAACTCATTTAACAACTGTCTTGGTTAGCAATGGAAACTTTGGGTTCAATTGTGGTTGTACGCCAAGGACTACCTGTATGTAAAGAGGTGGGATCTATGACAACATCTAACTTACATGACGGTGTTTTCATTCAGTGTCCTCATGAACTCTACCTTCATTGTTCCACTTACTAATAGATTTTGACGATGAGCTCATTTACTTCTTACCATTGGACTGGAATTCTTGCGTTTCCAGGAGGCACAAAATTTATTTCAGCTGCCGCTGCTTTATATAGGCAATTATTCTCCTAATTTTAAGATCTCATAAGCTGTCACTCCTTTGAGGTAGACAAGTCAGGAAAGATGAGTCACTGGGAGTCTTGTTATGTGCTTTAATGTAGTTAGGATGTTGTAAGAGAATGCTAAAAGTCTACCAGAACCCTTCTCTACTTCAATTTGTACCTAACAGAATGAAGGCAGAATTGTTGAGGTTTTTTTCTGAAGCTTTTTTTACTCTCCCAAGGCTAAAATACCTTATGACTTGGTATTCTTCTCCCTGTTCTCCGAATCAAACTGACCTTCAATCAACGTAAATATATAAAATCATTTTTATTCTTTTTGTACCGTTTTCTGTTATGTCTCATCACTGATCACAATATGCAGACATAAGCCCAAACAAATACTTATTTTAGTATCTAGTATGTTAGCATTTGATTTATAAATGCTAGTTTTCAAATCTAGTTAATTAAATATTTACATTATTTTGCCTGTCCCCTTAATCTGTCCTCTTCTTCAAAGATAAGAGGTGATATTCATTTTGCATATATGTTGTTGTTGCTATTTAGTCACGAAATTGCACCTGAGTCTTCATGACCCATGAACCACAGCGTGCCAGGCCCCCCTGTCTTCCAGAGTCCACCCAAATTCATGCTCACTGCATCAATGACATTATCTAAGTATCTCATCCATAGAATAGAATAGAATAGAATAGAATAGAATAGAATAGAATAGAATAGAATAGAATAGAATAGAATAGAATAGAATAGAATAGAATAGAATAGAATAGGAATAACAGAGTTGGAAGGGAACTTGGAGGTCTTCTAGTCCAATCTCCAGCTTAGGCAGGAAACCCTACGCCCCTTCAGACAAATGGTTATCCAACATCTTCTTAAAAACTTCCAGTGTTGGAGCATTCACAACTTCTGGAAGCAAGTTGTTCCACTGATTAATTGTTCTAATTGTCAGGAAATTTCTCCTTAGTTCTAAGTTGCTTCTCTCCTTGATTAGTTTCCACCCATTGCTTCTTGTCCTACCCACAGGTCTCTCCAATCCCTTTCTCCTTTTGCCTTTAATCTTTCCCAACATCAGGATTTCTTCCAATGAGCCCTCTCTTTCTCATTTGGTGGCCAAAGTATTTGAGCTTCAGAATCTGTCCTTCCAAAGAACAGTCAGGGTTGACTTCCTTTAGGATTGACTGATTTGATCTTCTTGCAGTCCAAGGAACTCCCAAGAGTCTTCTTCAACACCACAACAGCACAATACAAAAGTATTTGCATAGCTATCTGACTGTAAACTTTCCTCCAATATCTCCACCAGTTGGTGAACATTGTTAATTCCCCCTATAGTCTCTTTTCTCTCTCTCTGTTTTTCTGGTCTCCCACGTAATTGCAGGTCAGAATTCCATTTCCCACTATCCTGTCAGAGCTGAAGAAGCTTCTTGGATGAGAAGCAAAATGTCTTCAAAGAAAACACAAGAAAGTCCAGTTGCCTCCTGAAAAAGCACATTGGGGACAACCATGACCTGGATGACTGAGAATCTCTACAGATTTTTAGCTATGCAATTTGGGATGAACACTCTTTGAATGGTGTGGGAGTAGGAATGGATTTCCAGAGGAAAAAAAATTGCCGACTACAGAAACTAGGAGCATTACTCAGGTGACCCTGAGGACAGAGATAAACCTCAAAGTGCTTCAAGGACCCGCTAAAAGGATACAGACGACCAGCTGTCTGCAAGGAGTATAAATCCTTCCATTCCCTACCATCCAGTCAGAGCTGAAGAAGCTTCTTGGATGAGAAGCGAAACATCTTCAAAGAGAAAACAAGGAAGTCCCATTGCCTCCTGAAAAAGCTCTTTTGGGACAGGTCAGAACAAAAGTTTGGGGCAAAGTTTTGATTTTTTTTACAAATCATTTGCAGGAATAGTGCCTAGCCAAATATTTTCATACACATGAAAATATTTCTTCTCTACCAAGTGTGAGATTTGAAAAGGCATGTAGAAAATGCATAGCTAAATTCAATCCCAGAAGAATTCTGGTTCCCCCACAACCAATTGCCTCAAATCCTTAGCAAACTAAAATCTGCATGTGTAGTGTGCTTAGAAGGAGAGAGTGATGTGTATCATTGATGGCATTGCATGAAATTACTACGTGCTGCGTGAAATTATTTTAATGGTCTACATACAGTATATTGCACATGAATCGAACTGCCTGGTCCCTGGATGTTTCCAAGGGATTTTTACTGGCAGCTTCTAGAAAGAAGATAAACAATGCCCTTTGGTACATAGAGAAGTTACTTGCTAGGAAATGGTCTGAACCTAAAACAGTGTCACCCTAACCTAATGAGATGAACAATCCAAGAAGGCTTGTAATGACCATGGTCCATTATTCCTTTCAAATGATCCAACATTGTAAACAGAAGTCTTAAAATTTGTTTGTTTCTATTGAAGTAAATAAATTTTATGGTGTGAACCAGTAGTGGGTTGCCTCCGGTTCAGACTGGTTCTCAAGAACCGGTAGTAAAACCGGTGGGAGGCTCCACCCACTGACCTGGACATCATCAGGAAGCTTCTATGCATGCGCAGAAGTGCGCCCCCATGCACGAGTAAAGCGAGCATGCACATGTGGCCCCATTGCGAACCGGTAGTAAAGGTAAGTAGAATCCACCCCGGTGTGAACTTTTCATCTGATTAGGGTGACTCATTCTGTTCTTTCTTTCTTTCTTTCTTTCTTTCTTTCTTTCTTTCTTTCCTTCCTTCCTTCCTTCCTTCCTTCCTTCCTCTTTTTTTCTCTCTGTCTCTTTCTTTCTCTGTCTCTCTCTCTCTGTCTGTCTCTCTCTCTCTATCTCTATCTCTCTATCTATCTATCTATCTATCTATCTATCTATATATATATATATATATCTTTTCTTTCTTTCTCTTTCAATTTTTTGGTACTCTGCCACCTTACCTCCCCCTTCTAAAGGGCACTTTGCTGCTCCCACCCCAAAACTGGGCCCAGCTGTTCCCCTGTTGGTTTTGCTTACCTTGGAAAGCAAGAGAAGAACTGGTATAAGCAGGGATCAATTGGTCAACATAATTTTGCATTCTTAATGTCAGCGAATTAAATGAGGCTATCTGGCTAAGTTGGAACATGGAATCCAGCAGCAAGCACACTTGTGTGATAGACTAAAACATATGAAGAACGGTTACAGGAACTGGGCGTGGCTAGTCTAGTGAAGAAAAGGGCCAGGGGAGACATGATAGCAGTCTTCCAATATTTGAGGGGCGGCCACAGAGAGGAGGGGGTCAAGCTATTTTCCAAGGCACCCGAAGGCCAGCAAGGAATAATACATGGAAACTGATCAAGGAGAGATTCAACCTAGAAATAAGGAGGAACTTTCTGACAGTGAGAAGAATCAACCAATAGAACAACTTGCCTTCAGAGGTTGTGGGAGCTTTATCATTGGAGGCTTTCAAGAAGAGATTGGACTGCCATTTGTCAGAAATGGTGTAGGGGGGTTGAACTAGATGACCTTCAAAATCTCTTCCAAGTCATCTGTTAATCTGTTAATAAGGTGAAACTGCTGCAGCCAGTTGGAGAGGCATGACTGGTGCCTGTGCAGATGTACAGTGCTATAGAGCACACAAGAACAGTTTTTTCCCTGAACGCCATCACTCTGCTAAACAAATAATTCCCTCAACACTGTCGAACTAGTTACTAAGTTTGCATTACTATTAATCTTCTCATTATTCCTATCACCCATCTCCTCCCACTTATGACTGTATGACTGTAACCTTGTTGCTTGTATCCTTAAGGTTTATATTGACTGTTTCCCTATGACTATCATTAAGTGTTGTACCTTATGATTCTTGATGAAAGTATCTTTTCTTTTATATACACCGAGAGTTTATGCATCAAGACTAATTCCTGGTGTGTCTAATCACACTCTATTCTATTCTATTCTATTCTATTCTATTCTATTCTATTCTATTCTATTCTATTCTATTCTATTCTATTTGTTGCAGTGGTGGGTTTCAGCAGGTTCTGACCAGTTCTGGAAAACTGGTAGCGGAAATTTTGAGTAGTTTGGAGAACCAGTAGTAAAAATTCTGACTGGCCCCACCCCCGTCTATTGTCTGCCTCCCAAGTCCCAGCTGATCGGGAGGGAATGGAGATTTTACAGTATCCTTCCACTGCCATGCCCACCAAGCCACACCCACCAAGCCATGCCTCGCCCACCAAGCCACGCCCACAGAACCGGTAGTAAAAAAAATTGTAACCCACCACTGATTTGTTGGTTTAGTAGGCTTTCAGAAACTTACCTTGTGAGGCTCTTACTTATGAAATGTGGAAACTTAGCACAACTGGCCACAGGAGGATGTACATTTGACTTCAGCTTCAGGACATCTGAAATTAGCATCTGAGGTTCAAGATAAGAGATGAGGAGGTAACCTAAAGATGGCAGCTGTAAATAAAACTGTGGGCACGTAGCTCAGTATTGACATAGAAACGAAAGCCATCTTCTCAATGTTTAAATTAGCTCAAGCACATGTTTAAAAAGCTAGAAACAGATGTTAGCTGTGGCCAAATGCAGACATAACCCAGCTGAACTTAATTCTGAGGAAAGGAAACTTCAAATGAGAGGGGTAGTAGTTCAGGTTTGTGGTTCTCCTTGATAGAAAGCATCAAGGGTAAGCAAGAGACTATAAAACTGATTTTTATTCAAACTCTTATATTGGGAAAAAATATTTTCAGATAAAATAGAACCCATCGCATATCACTTCAATGTTATTTGGAGATTGTGCTACAGTGGGGAAAGGTAAGTGTGCATTATGAAATAGGATTCCAAAGGATGCATTCTAAAATTAGGATCCTTATCAAATGTAGTGTTTTTTCTTTTCTGCTTTGCTTCACAGATATTTGGAGATAATATAAGTGTATGGCAAGGATAGCCTTTATATTTGGAATGCTGAGATCATTATCAAGGACAATTTCACAAATACATTCTTATGGTGGGAGTTAGCCAGTCATACCAATTTTGCATCTGGTGAAGATGCTGCTGTCATCACTAACCACTTAGAATGCTGTCTATCATCTCACTTTCATTTTGGTTTCAGAGATCGATCGATCGATCGATAGATCAATAGATGATAGATAGATAGATAGATAGATAGATAGATAGATAGATAGATAGATGATAGATAGATAGATAGATAGATAGATAGATAGATAGATAGATACAGATAGACGATAGACGATAGACGATAGGCGATAGGCGATAGGCGATAGACGATAGACAGATGATAGATGATAGATAGATAGATAGATAGATAGATAGATAGATAGATAGATAGATAGATAGATGATCGAAAGTTGGTCTAGCAAATGTTTTGTATGCAATATTACCAGAGAAGAAGCTACGCAAGATTAGGTTAACAACTCTTAATGCCTTTTTGGCAATGTTGTTACAGTGGGCTCTGGCACTTAGATCTTTGGCAATGAATACTCCAAGGTAGTTTCTATGCCACCATGCATGAAAGTTTCCATGTGGTTTTAAACATCACTGCATTGCAGTTACAGGATATGAAGGATATCTATCATCCTCCCATTGGAGACTCTGAAAGCAGTGAAGCCTGTTGGAGGGGAACAATTTGTCACCACTTCAGCATTGCTTTTAGGTTTTCTGGCAACTCACATTTCTCCAGAAACCATTAAGCTCCCATGCTATTTTCACGCACTCTTCTGCTGCTCCATAGGAGAGCCAGCCAGACAGCCAACCTGCATACCAATTACTGCCTTTCAAGTGTTGACACTCCCACATTTGATGGGGTAGCCAGATGCTTGTTAACAAGATCTAGCAGCTGGATTGAGGTGTACTAGAGAGAAACATAAAGGCTTGCTGCTGATGCAGGAAACAAGTCTTTTGAACCTTTTCAGCAGTTAGAAAGTTTTCATATCAAAGAAGGTATGTTGTATATCCAGTAATAAAACCGAACTTCCCATGCAACTATGGAACAAGTGAGACATTGTGGAAGGAGAAGAACTGTGGGTGAATATTGTGGCAATTGACTTCACAATCCTTTTTTTTTTAATGCTATATAAAAGCAACTGATGGACCGCTGTGGGAGATTAGGTGGTAGATTAGAACCAGCAAAACTTTTCCTTAGTTTTTTATATATTTATTGTTTCAGGGCAATTCTATCTCACTTTTCCTTAAATGATGAAGAGTAAAGTACAAAAATCCTTATGTGGAATTAGAACTGTCTTTCAATATTTTTTTTAAATTTTATTTCATTTTTATTTATTTATTTACCATATTTTTCGGAGTATAAGACGCACCTTTTCCCCCCAAAAAAACAGGGTGAAAATCTGGGTGCGTCTTATACTTCGAATGTAGCCCCACCCAGCTTCTCAAACGGAGGTTTCAGAGGCTGAAAAAAGCATCAGAAATGAAGCTTCAGAAAAGAAGCCTCCAAACAGAGCTTCAGAAAAGAAGCCCCCAAACAGAGTTTCAGAGGCTTTTTTTCTGAAGCTCTGTTTTGGAGGCTTTCAGAGGCAGAAAAGAAAGTTTTTCTGAAACAGAGTTTCAGAAGATTCAGAGGCAGAAAAAAAAACAAAAAAAAAAGGCAAGGCACAGAGCTCATAATCAAGGAACTGGTTGCTAAAATTCACCTCTGGGAACAGCTGATTGGGGGTATTCCGAGAGGACGATCCACATCAGCTTTTTTCTTATTTTCCTCCCCAAAAACTAAGATGCTCCAGTGCATCTTATATTCCAAAAAATACTGTAGTTTGCCAAACATGTATGAGAAAACAAGTATAAGTATGAACATAACATATAAAGTATAAACAGGTATAAGCATATACATAATGCTTATGTATATAAGGTTGACTCAGCCTTCCATCCTTCCGAGGTAGGTAAATTGAGGACCCGGTTTGTGGGGGCAATAAGCTGACTTTGTATACAATAGAACACCGCTTAGGGGTGCCCAAAAGCCCTCCTAAGCAGGTATATACAAAAGTATGAAGGCTATTGCTTAAAAGCCTTGTAAGCCGCCCTGAGTCTCCGGAGAAGGGCGGCATATAAATCAAACTAATAAAAAAAATAATAATAAATGAGTACGAATAAATGGGGACAGTAGGACAGGGATAGTAGGCATGCTGGTGCACTTATGCACGCCCCCTTACGAACCTCTTAGGAATGGGGTGAGGTCCACGGTAGACAGTTTAAGGTTGAAGCTATGGGGGTTTGGGGAAGTAACCACATAGTCAGGTAGTGCATTCCAGCATTGACCACTGTTTTTGAAGTCGTATTTTCTGCAATTGAATTTGGAGCAGTTTACTTTGAGTTTGTATCTATTGTTTGCCCAAGTATTATCGCGGTTGAAGCTGAAGTAGTCGTTGAAAGGTAGGACGTTGTAGCAGACAATTTTGTGTACTAAGCTTAGGTCAGACCGTAGCCGGCATAGTTCTAGGTTGTCCAGGTCCAAAATTTCAAGCCTGGTGGCATAAGATATTCTATTGCGAGCAGAGGAGTGGAGGACTCTTCTTGTGAAATACCTCTGGATCTGCTCAATCGTATTAGTGTCTGATATACAGTGTGGATTCCAGGCAGATGTGCTGTATTAGAGAATTGGTCTAGCAAAGGTTTTGTATGCCCTGGTTTGCAGTACAATGTTACTGGCGAAGAAGCTTCACAAAATTAGGTTAACAACTCTTAATGCCTTTTTGGCAATGCTGTTACAGTGAGCTCTGGGGCTTAGATTTTTTGAAATGAGTACTCCTAGGTACTTGACAGAGTGAGAGTCATCTACGAGGTCATATCCACCCAGCTTTTTTTTATTTTTATTATTATTTATTAATTAAATTTCTATACCGCCCTTCTCCAAATAGGACTCAGGGCGGTGCACAGCCTAAGTAAAAACAGAGCATACAAAATTTAAAAAACAGTATTAAAATAATTAAATATTTTGGCCGTAAATTAAAACAACCCAATTTAAAATCAATTTAAAATTTAGCTCAAGCCAGCCCAGCTAGTTGAAATAAATAGGTTTTCAGGGCCCGACGAAAAATCCGGAGGTCTGTTATTATACGTAACTCTGGGGGGAGGTTGTTCCAGAGGGTGGGCGCCGTCACAGAGAAGGCTCTCCCCCTGGGGGTCGTCAGCCGACATTGTCTGGCGGACGGCACCCTGAGGAGGCCCACTCTGTGTGAGTGTACTGGCCGGTGGGAGGCTATTGGTGGCAGAAGGCGGTCTCGTAAGTACCCCGGCCCTAAGCCATGGAGCGCTTTAAAGGTGGTCACCAACACTTGTATTTGGTGTTCTGATTTTTGTTGCCAATGTGTAAGACAGAGCATTTATTGATTTTTTCTGTCATGACTAGAACATTATCAGATTTCCATTTAATCGGATTAAATCCAGTTTGGTTTATTGGTTGTTACAACATGTTCCAGAGCAAGGATGTTTTTACATAATTATTTGTTCACAGGTTTGCTACCAGTTGCTAACCCCAAGCCTTGAGTCTGTAGTAATCATGGTTGTTAACATTAGAGCTCTTTACTAAAACCTACTGTTTCAGTGGTTCTTATTACCAGGAAATAATGTTGTGGTTACCATCATAGGCCAGCATTGATTGATTGATTGATTGATTGATTGTTCAATCATGTCCAATTCTCGGGAACTCCCTGGACAAATCAATGCAGTTTTCTTGGCAAAGTTTTTCAGAAGTAGCTTGCCATTGCCTCCTTCTTAGGGCTGAGAGAAAGTGACTGACGGCTCAAGATCAGCCAGCTGACTTGTGCCTAATGTCCCATTTTTGAGCTTGATAACTTAACCCTCAAACTCAAAGCCTGGGGGCCTGATGCAGCCCACGGGGTGCTTAGATCTGACCCATGGGGCCACCCTATAAACAGCAAAGGACCGGCTCGCGGTGCCTCTGCCAGCAAAAATGGAGCTTGCGGCTCTCCTGAACGCCATTTTCACTGGCAGAGGGTTGCAGGAGACTGTTGCAGCCGAAAACAAAGCTCGGGAGCCCGTTTACGCTGGCAGAGCACTCAGGCCACCACAGGCAGCCCTGACATGAGTGACATCAAGCTGGCCACGCCTACCCTGGCCACACCCATCCTGGCCCCTGAGGTCAAACACAACCCTGATGCAGCCGTCAAATGAAATTGAGTTTGACACTATACCACGCAAGCTCTCTACAGCCAGCACACTGGAACTTAAAAAGATGCGCAAGCCCCATGTTGTCAAAGGACAAATTAGATATTTCAACAACTTCCATTGGCTTGTCACTTAGAACAAGAGGGAAAGAACATAAACAAGGTTTTTGGACCAAGAGATCTGCTCTGCTTTCCAATTACTTATTAGGATGTGCCAATTTTCAAAATAGCTTGGAACAAACGTGCTGCACCATACTTCCGCTATTCATTAATATAGCCTGACATTTTTTTTTTTTTAGGCTTCAGTGGCAGCCAGGAATTTTAAAGAAAAGGAAAAGAAAAATGGGGCTGCTTTAATGAATCTTTATATTAAAGTTTATCCCACTTTAAAGTAGGACAATTTTTTTTCCCCAGGCTCCTGCATAAGAATTGTTGGAAGAAATATCCATCTGGTTCATTTCCAAGTGGGGAGAAAGACACTGGAAACATGGAGGCTGATTGGAAAAATAGTTTATTGATGAACAGAACCACATGGGTTTTAGGTCCTGGGCAGCTGACCACATGGAGTGGAAAGTGAGTGTTATTTATACCCTTTCTTGGACCTTGCCCTTGAGCTTCCTGTTCCTGTGGCAAGGGCATGTATTCTATTGGTTGCTGTCAGACTCCCATGGGGCTATGCAGGGGTCATAGCTAACTTTGTAGGTTTTCTGAGTCAAGTTTGGTTGAAGCTTGCTTGGTAATGCAATGTCCCCAGTTGATTTTGTAATGCAGTGAGCCCTGCTGTTAGATAATCCTATAATATCCTGGAGGGCTGTGTCTTAATCCCATCACCCTGGAACTGAAGGCCTTTTGTCTTGTAGATAAGTTGGCCCAGTCCTGCTGGGGCTATTAAGAAAGATGGGAGCTGCTTTCCAAGAGTGTGTTACTCCTTTAGGAGAATATAATATTCTGCCTTTTTAAATATTTCCCAAAATATTTCATTCTTCTAAGAGGGGTGGGTGCTAACTTTCTACACTTTTAATGCAGTTGTTGACTACATCAGGGGTCGGCAATCTTAAACACTCAAAGAGCCAAAAAGGCCCTAACCAGAAGCCCCCTGTTCAATTCTGGAGCCAACTGGAAGTCGGGTTTCCCCCCACCATAGAGTCTCCTCCTAATGCGGCATCCTTTTTACTCTGATAACTGGAAGTCCAGTTCCCCCACCATAGAGTCTCCTCCTAGCACGGCGTCCTTTTCCCTCTACCTATCCTAACTGAAAGCCCTATCAATTGTGGAGCTGACTGGCGACAGTGAACAACAGCAGAGGGATGAAAGAGCCACAGGCAGCTCCAGAGCCTCACGTTGCTGACCCCTGGACTACATACTATCGAGTTGATATTGATCACATAAATCTACTCAAGGATGATTTGTCTCTCACGGTCTCCCAACAAGTGACTCATTATAATCAAGTCCATCCACCTGGCTGCTAATCGTCCTCTTTTCTTTCTTTCCATTTTTCCCAGCACTGTGGATTTCTCAAGGGAGTTGATACACATGTGGTTTGGATTAACCTCCATGGAAATCCAGGGCTTGCATCAAAAAAATTAATTTGGCTTCCAAATATCTGTCTAAATACAAATTTTATAAGAGCAATTTGGTGGAAGACGGAAATAGTCGAATTGGAAAAGCATTCTTAGAGTGATTTTTATGGAACAAAACTATTCGTGAAATAGTGTGACTGAAAGACATTTAAATTTAGATTTTTACAAGATGAACTAATTCCATGATGATGAGTGAGACACTGATATTTTTTAAAAAATTATTCATAAGCTGAAGATGTCCAAGCGAGTGAGCAAAAATAAATTCACTAGGGAGTTGTAGAAAGTTTCATATAGTGTCAAGCTGAAAGAAAAGCAGGATCTTCTGTTGTTGCTCAGACCCCTAGCAACCATATTGAAAAAAAGGAAAAAGGATCTATTTTAAAAAAAAAAAAAATCAAAGAGCTTTTTTTATTCTGTATTCAAATATTGAACAATTTTCAAGATCCGAATCTGACATCTATGTTTTTTATTCAGTATTTGAATGTTGTGACTATGAATATTCATTCACATCGTGGGTTTGACCTAAACATTGGTTCTTGCAAATTTAATCCAACATTAATTACTGCTGCTTCTTGACTTTCATTGTGTCACTACAAATTCTAGCTTGGCAGGAAGGAATCAATTTATATTTTGAAAGAAAATAAGGTACTTCGTGGAATTAAAGCTACCATATTTTTCAGAGTATAAGATGCACCTTCCCTCCCTTAAAAGTGGGTGAAAATTTAGATGCATATTATAGACCAATGATGGCTAAACTTTTTGCCATCACGTGCCAAAAGCGGGGGTAGTGGGGGGATTGCACGTGCGCGTGCCCACACCCATAATTCAATGCGCCCCATCCCCCCATGCATGCGTGCGTGACCCTCCCGCTCTCCCCCTGCTTTTGGCACACAATGGCCCAGTGGGCCCAGTAGGCCCATTTTTTGCCCTCCCCAGGCTCCAGAGCCTTTCTAGAAGCTGGGGAGGGTGAAAACGGCCTTCCTCACCCACCCCCTGGAGGCCCTCCGGAGGCCTTGAAAAGCTCATTTCCCGACTTCCAGTGGGCCCAGAAGGCCCAAAAATCAGCACGCACATGCATGCTGGACTAAGATAGGGCAACGCTCACGTGCCCAAAGATATGGCTCCGTGTGCCACCTGTGGCACCCGTGCCATAGGTTCGACATCATGGTTATAGACTGAATACGGGTGTCAGCATTCCAGAAAACCCCCCAGCTCCAAGTAAAGACTCTGAAGCAAGCATTTTCAAAGTTCTATTTACTAGAATAGGTAAACTGGTACATCTGGGAAAACCCGAATCTGAGAGATCCGGGTTTTCCCTCAGTAAATCAAAACCCCCCAAACCATCCCCTCACTCCTCAGTCAATCGCATGCTCCAATCAACCGCTGTCCCATCTCGAGACCTCACTCCGACCACTCCTTCCCCAGATACAGGATCACCCTGACCTTGACCGACAGGAAGAATGCTATTATGTCTACAGCCCCTCTACTAAATCCCCTCTCCTACTTTCCCACACATGAAAAGGTGGCAGCATGGAAGCTTCCGGCCTAAAATGGCTTCCAAAGCTGACAACAGGTGTTTTTGGCCTCCCCGGATCCCTGAAGCACTCTCCAAGCCAAAAACTGGTGCATTTTTGGCAAAAACAGGCCCATTTTTTGTGAAAACAGGATGTGTGGGAGCACTACAGAGTGCTTCTTAGAGACTGGGAGGGCAAAAACATGACACGCGGAGGCCAAAAACTATTTTTTTTCTTGTTTTCCTACTGTAAATTTAGGTGCGTCTTATAGTCCGAAAAATATGGTAATCTCTGAAGTGGTACTTGAATCTCTTACGCCAGTTATGTAATATTCATAAGTTCTACATGAAAATTCTATACTGTTTTTATGCATGCTGAATACTTGTAACCATGGTCCATCCATTATTCCATTTTATTGATTTCATAATGGAAAGTAATCATGATTATTCTCTCTAATAGGTTTGCATGATTCCTTGGCTCTATCTTCAATTCAATCTTGGAAGCTGAAAGAGCAATATTGGCTATGTAAAAATGCTATCTTGCAATGTGCAAAATTCATTCAGAGTTTTCTTATTTGACCCTCACCACAATTTTCACCAGCTGTGACATTCAAATGTAAACACAATTAGCTGCTCATCCTCATGTCTCCCTAAAGTGAATCATTATCTTTCTATCCATACAGATATTTTTGCAATAGGAGACAACGAGAGAGGTGAAATATATTAATGGGATTGGGCTCGATACAGGTGAGACACATAGATTTTTTTTTAAAGTAGGTTATTAAACTTAATGACTCTTTACAACAGTTGTTGCAGCTGCTATTCAGTCACCCAGATAGCTTTCTCAAACTTAGCACATGTGTTTTGAGGATTTCTTTTCCCCAGCTCTTCAAATCACAGTGTTTTATTGCTTGGAAAATGTCATTTTCGTCTCTTGATCCTTTGTGCCAAGTTGCTACGGCTTTTCCATATCCAAGAATACCACTGGGCTGGCAGGAAGAGTCAAGCTGTTGGAGGAAGGAAGGAAGTCCTCAGCCTCCTCATATATAACAGTGAATTGAATATTCTTAAAAATTTTCTCTACCTCTCCCAAAATTTATGTGATGTTTTGCTGCGTCTTTCATCTGAGAGTGGCATATAGGTATGGGACAGTTACTTCCGTTCACACAGGGATGGAATCCAGCAGGTTCTGACAGGTTCTGGAGAACCAGTAGCGGAAATTTTGAATAGTTTGGCAAACTGGCAAATATCACCTCTGGCTGGCCCAGAGTGGGGTGAGAATGGAGATTTTGCAATATCCTTCCCACAGGAGTGGGGAGGGAATGGGGATTTTGCAGTATCCTTCCCCTGCCACGCCCACCAAGCCATGCCCACGGAACTGGTAGTGAAAAAATTTGCATTTCACCACTGTGTTCATAATACTCCTTCGCAAAATGAGGGCCTACAAATGGGAAAGGAGTGTCCTCTTCATCGCTTTTTATCCCATGGTCACTCATACCATCCTATCATGCCCCCCTTTGGAGTCTGAATCTGCAGGAGAAGATGAGTTGGAACAAGAACTGACAGAGATGGAGAGGTCGGCTCAGTTGGCCTTGGAGGAAACTGGGGAAGGGCAGAGTCAGTCCAGGCAAGGCTTTTCTGAAATTAGTAAGGCCTGAAGTCAGGGAGAGCTCAAGAGAAGAGCAAGGACTACCCCCCTCCTGAACCTAGAACAAGGAGGGAAGAGAGACAGTGAGATCAATGGCTACGAGGCCCCCTTTCACAAGGCACACCTGGGGACTGAGGTGTAAGGAGGTGCCGGTGGGAGGGGCATTTGTCGAGAACAAGCGTTGAATCTGTGGAGCCTTGTGTGCACTTGTCAAAGCCTGGAGATTGCTGTACTCTGTCTTGTGGGGCATTGCCAGTTTGCCTCCTTTGCTAAACTTCTTGCTCTGGTTACTGTTTAGCTAACCTAGCTTATTGGACTGTTGGCCCTGGTTAATGTTTGGCCTAACCTGGCTTATTGGACTGCTGGCCTTAGTTGCTGTTTGCTTAACCTGGCTTACTGGACTACTTGCAACCAGAGGCTTCTGAAGGTGCGTGTGAGAGCTTTGCTCCAGGACTTGTAGTGAATGTGGGAACGTTTGGGGGCACAGTTGTTAGACTGGGGAGTTATGTGGACGAGAGAGTTAGATCTGTTCTCTGGTTCTGTCGCTTTCGTGCCATGCCCCGGGTCACCACACTATCCTGTATGTTGTCTGAAAAGAGCTAATCTTAGGACAGGAGAATTCTACAGACCAACCAAAAAATATAATCTATAATTCTTGGACAACATTCCCCAGTAACTACATGCCTACTTCCATAAGCTAATTACAAATGAATATATGTAGCCTTGTACACCAGTGGTGGGTTCCTCCAGTTCGGTCCGGTTCGGCCGAGCCGGTAGTGGTGACGATATGACGTCACCGAACCGGTTCTCCCTCCCCATCCTCCCACCCCCCCACCCACGTTATTCTTACCTTTTATTTGGTCCCACCCCCAATCTATTGCTGCCTCCTGAGTCCCAGCTGATGACTAGAGGGAAAAAAACTGTTTAAACTCTTGCCGCGGGGCTTCAAAGGGCCGTCCTACAGCTGATCAGTGTTAAAAGCAAACAAATGAGTCAGGTCGTAAGTGCGAGGACTGGTCATAAGTGCAAGGACCTTCCAGAAATGACTCTGACCAGCTAGCCATGCCCACCTAGTCACATGACCTCCAAGCCACACGCACAAAATAAGCCACGCCTACAGAACCAGTAGTAAAAAACTTTAGAACCCACCCCTGTTGTATACTTTCTGACTAATCAAGATTTCATACAGAATAATAGAGTTGAAAAAGACTGAAAGTGTCATGGCCCCGTCAGAGTCTGAGTCCACGGAGGAGGACAAGCCAGAGCTGGGGCCGACGGAGGTTGAGGGGGCAGCTTCGTTGGTTTAGGAGGAACATAGGGAGGAGCAATACAAGGCAGCCTCAGGTCCCTCAGGCTTGGGACAGCTTGCCAGTAGGGAATAGGAGGCAGTAGGGAATAGTGGAGATGAGGAATGATGAAACTCAGGCGACAAACAAGGACCACCCCCTCCTGATCCCCGAGCACGGAGAGTGGAGAGGAGGTGGGAACAGCGCCGGCTGATCAGACAACTTGGGAGGGGAGTGCCCCGCCCCTCTTCACAAGGCACACCTGGGGTCTGGGACTTAAGGAGACGCTGTGGGGAGGAGCGCTTGTCAGGAACAAGCACTGAATTCATAGAGTTGTGTGTGCCGTTACCAACATCTGGAGTTCGCTGGACTTCTTGCCTTATTCTTGCCTTGTTCCTTTCCTTCGTGGGACTCATTGCCTTGTTCCTTTACCTCACTGGACTTCTTGCCTTAAATCCGTGATAGAGATCATATGGAAAGTAATTTAAAGGGGAAAAAAATATCCCTGACATACAACCACAATCGAGCCCAAAATTTCTGTTGCTAAGGGTACATTTGTTAGTGATTTTTGCCCCATTTTACAACCTTTCTTGCCAAGTTGTTAACGGAATCAGTGCAGTTGTTATGTTAGTAACATGATTGTTAAGAGAATCTAGCTTCCCCATTGATTTTGCTGGTCAGAAGATTGCAGAAGTTGATCACATGACTCCGGGACACTGCAACCGTCATAAATATGAGTCAGTTGCCAAACATCTGAATTTTGGTCACGTGACCATGGGGATGCTGCAACAGCCGAAACTAATCAGTCACTTTTTTCAGTGCCGTTGTAACTTTGAATGTTCACTAAATGTAACTACCGTGTTTTTCATAGTATAAGACGCACCTTCGTTTTTGAGGAGGAAAATAAGAAAAAAGCTGATTGGCAGGTGGATCGGCCTCCCGGAATACCCCCAATCAGCTGTTCCCAGAGGTGAATTTTAGCGACAGGTTCCTTGGTTGTGAGTTCTATGCCTTGCTTTTTTTTTTTGCTTTTTTTTTCTGCCTCTGAAACTTTTAAAATTCCGTTTCAGAAAAAAAACATTTTCCTGCCTCTGAAAGCCTCCGAAACAGAGCTTCAGAAAAGAAGCCTCTGAAACTCTGTTTGGAGGCTTCTTTTCTGAAGCTCTGTTTGGAGGCTTCTTTTCTGAAACTCTGTTTGGAGGCTTCTTTTCTGAAGCTCTGTTTGGAGGCTTCTTTTCTGAAGCTCTGTTTGGAGGCTTCTTTTCTGAAGCTCTGTTTGGGGGCTTCTTTTCTGAAGCTTCGTTTCTGATGCTTTTTTCAGCCTCTGAAACCTCCGTTTGAGAAGCTGGGTGGGGCTACATTCGGAGTATAAGACGCACCCAGATTCTCACCCTCTTTTTGTGGGAGGAAAGGTACATCTTATACTCTGAAAAATATGGTATTGTAAGTTGACAACTACCTGTATATGGAGCATTAAGCATAAGTGATGTGAGGTACGTCAGCCTCCAGATGTTACTAAATGACAGCAATCAGCACTGCACATAATTAGCCAAGCTGGGTAGGAGTGACGCATACAGACGTGGTTATTGCAACTTGAGAAGAATACTGCACAGCTGGCAGGCACAGGGAAGGACAATCCAATAATAATAAATTGGCACCAGAGACCCTTGCGAGAAATGGTTACAATATGTGGGATGTTGTAGATTAGGAGATAAAAAATATAAAAGAATTGTAAAAATCAATAAAGTGATGAGAATAGGGAGAATTTTATTTCATTTTATTTTGTTCTGTGCTAAGGGTCATCCGGAGTAGCTGAACACTAGTAAATTCAAAACAGACAAAGGAAAATACTTTTTCACCTAACGGATACTCAAGTCGAAACCACATGCTTTGCACACCAAAAATTCCAGATTTGCTCAATTGTATTTCCTGGCATGGCCTACAAAAAAATTCCTACATGGAATCGATCACTGACAGTAATACAATGCCACAGTTGCTTCAGTCCTACAGTTAAAGTTTGAATTTGCCATTGCAAGATGTCAGGAGGGCTGCAAATAAGAAGGTATTTCTTATTGCCTTCATAGAAGGTATAATACATACTGCCTTAAATACTTGGATTGCTAGGTGCCAGGGTGCATAAACAGGGATGCATTATTACTTTACTTTACTTTTACTTTTACTTTTACTTTTACTTGATTTGTATACCGCCCTACTCCCGAAGGACTCAGGGCGGTGAACAGCCAACAATAAAATACATACATACAAAATTTAAAAAACAGAAATAAAATCGAATTAAATAGTTTGGCCCAGACAGATTAAAACCCCAATCAATTTAAAACAGATTTAAACTTTGAAGATTAAAAGATATTAAAAAATATTAAAATATTAAAATTGTTTAAAAAGAGGGAGAAAGTTAGGCCAGGCCCGCCTGGTGAAATAAAAAGGTCTTTAGAGCGCGGCGGAAGGTACGCAGATCTGGGATCCTCCGTATCTCCGGGGGAGCTCGTTCCAGATAGTAGGTGCCCCCACAGAGAAGGCTCTCCCCCTGGGGCTGCCAGTCGACATTGTTTGGCCGACGGCATCCGGAGGAGCCCCTCTCTATGAGAGCGTACCAGCTGGTGAGAGGCTATTGGTGGTAGTAGGTGGTCCCGCAAGTACCCAGGTTCTGAGCCATGGAGCGTTTTAAAGGTGGTAACCAAAACCTTGAAGCGCACCTGGAAGACCACCGGGAGCCAGTGCAGCTCGCGCAGGAGGGGTGTTACATGGGAGTGCCATGTCGCTCCCATTACCACCGTGCAGCCGCACTCTGCACCAGTTGGAGCCTCCGGATGCTCCTCAAGGGGAGCCCCATGTAGAGAGCGTTACAATAGTCCAGGCGGGAGGTGACGAGGGCATGAGTGACCGTGTGTAAGGAGTCCATTATTAGATTCTTCTGTTGCTTGCTAGCTTCTCCTAGGTATCTGATTGGCTCAGGGCATTTGAAAACTTTAGGAAACCCAGGGACAAAATTCCCATTTAAACACACCAACCTCCACCTTCCATTTCCTTCTTGTCACATCCCTACCCCAGTTTAATTTTTTTCTTCAAACAGGTCTCCTGCTTGAGCAGGGGGTTGGACTAGATGACCCCCAAAGTCCCTTCCAACTCTGTTACTGTTACCCATAATTCTTTCACATGGACTCTTTTCATTCAGATCAAATAGTTGATAGTTCTCGATGGTCTTAGGGTGATTCCAGACACAGAAATAGTGTTCACACAGTATCTGTTTAGTTGCATAATAATCTACAGAAACTGCCAGATTTCTCTGGATAAAAAGATTCTGCATTCAAACACCATTAAGCTAGTCATTTATAGAATAAACACCATTCATTTTGTTCCTGGGATACCGGTATATGGCTGCATTCTATCCTTTATCTGTTAGGATCAGTGGTGGGTTGCCCCTGGTTTGGACCAGTTCGCAAGAACTGGTAATAAAACTGGTGTGAGGCCCCGCCCACCATCCCGGATGTCGTCATCAACGATCTGCACATGCACAGAAGGCATGCCCGTGAGCAAAATGAGCACACGTGCATGAACCTGTTGCGAACCGGTAGTAAAGGTAAGTAGAACCCACTCCTGGTTAGGATGTCATAGTAGTCTTCCTTGAGTCAACATCTAGTGATGTCATGGACACATGCATTGTTTTCTGGCAACAATAGAGATGTGGCTTGTCATTTCTCTAGGAACTTGTTTGCACTTTTTGGACTAGTCTAAGATTCTGAGATGTTCCTGGTAGTCCCCCATCGTGTATTAACCAACCAGATATGATCCTGCTTAGTCTTCTGAAGTTTGTTTGTTTGTTGTTTGTTTGTTTGTCTGTCAACAAGTACAAAGAAACAAGTAACAGTATAGACATAGACATGGACACATGAAAAAAATTGGCACAAATAAAAGGATATAAATAGGCAAAACATAGCCATAAACACATAGAATGATTACATATAAATGGGGCCAGTAGGACAGGGAGGGAAGGCACACTGGTGCGCTTATGCATGCCCCCTTAGGGACCTCTTAGGAAACATGAAAGGTCCACTGTAGACATTTTAAGGTAAAAAGGTATGGGGGTTAGAGAGACTAACAACAGGATAAGGTAGATTGTTCCAGGTAGATTTACTACTCTATTGCAGAAGTCATATTTCCTACAATCAAGATTAGAGCGAATTACATTGAGTTTGAATCTATTGATAGGCCTTGTGTTATTACAGTTGAAATTAAAATACTCATTTACAGGTAGGACTTTTTGGTAAATAATCTTATGAACTAAGCATAGGTCGGAACGTAGAAGGCATAGTTCGAGGGTACCCAGACCTAAAATTTCAAGCCTGGTGGCATAGGGAATTTTATTTTGAGCAGAAGATTTGAGTACTCTTCTAGTAAAATATCTCTAAGTTGGCCAAAGTTAGTTGCGTGTTGCCACATGCTGTAACTCTGAAGGTATTAGAAGATTCTGATTTTTAAAGTCCAGGGCAACCATTTGAAGAGGGTTGCTACACAAAATGTACCTACATTTTTAAAAATTATATATATATATATATATATATATTTTCTTACTTCTTCGTAGGGTTTATGTGTGTTTTTCTTCTAGCCAAGGGAGGTTCTGGGCTTTTTTCCTTTCTAACAGCTAGCAAGCTCTAACTGCTAGGTGGGAGACCTAAATAGATCCATTTCTAGCTCGTTTGCTTTCATCAGTAGGCCACACCCATATCTTATGTATCCTCCCTGTAAAGGTACAGTATCAATTTTCTTACTTCTTCGTAGGGTTTATGTGTGTTTTTCTTCTGGATCTATTTAGGTCTCCCACCTAGCAGTTAGAGCTTGCTAGCTGTTAGAAAGGAAAAAAGCCCAGAACCGAGTAGATGTGATTCTACTGAGCTGGAGCTACAAAAAACCTTGGTTACGTAGGGAAAACCTGGCTAGAAGAAAAACACACATAAACCCTACGAAGAAGTAAGAAAATTGATACTGTACCTTTACAGGGAGGATACATAAGATATGGGTGTGGCCTACTGATGAAAGCAAACGAGCTAGAAATTGATCTATTTAGGTCTCCCACCTAGCAGTTAGAGCTTGCTAGCTGTTAGAAAAGAAAAAAGCCCAGAACCGATATATATATATAGTTTTTTTATAACCATTAGGGCTATGCAAAGGTTTGAAGGAATGCTTTGCCTTGGTGATTTTCCAATGAAGCATTCCTTAGAAAAGAAGCTTTGCAGAGCTGTTGCTTTGTCTGTTCTTCTGCTTCCTTTGGCACTGGATCTGCTGACACATCACAAACTACAAATTCTTTAATCTCTGACTCACACTGGACAAATAGCATTGTTGCCATAGCAGAAAATGCCTCACACAAACCTAATCCAAAGTTAAGGCTCTCTTTTGGCACTTATATTTTGCTGGGTGTCTGTCAGAGGGTGGGAAAGAGCAGGGACTTAACCTCCACACCTCCATAGTTACTTCTTCAAATTAGAAGGATGATTATTACTATTATTTTGTTTGTCACACAGTCAGCCAGATGTTCAGACCAGATTTGACCTTTCCAAGGGGGATGTGGATGTTTGATGGTGTTACAGGTATCGTCGCAGAATATAAGCTGTTTCAAGTAAAGCCGCCTTTTGCAATTGACTGATAGAGAATTTGTCAATGCCGATTGGTATTATTACTCTCTTGTCCCATGTCTGATCAGGTGGTTTAAGGATTTTTAATGAGGGTGCCATTCAAGGCTTTTTCAGAAAGGAAAATCTTCCATTTGGTTTTGGGGATAACTTATGTTCTGACCTAGGCTTCCCCAGCAGCACAAAGCCAAGTCCTCGTCCCGATAAAAAACCCTTTTTATTTAATTTACAGTGAATTCCTCTCCAGCAAAGTCTTTTCTCTCCCACAGTCTCTCAAGATAGTTCACAATTACTGACCTTTATCAGGCTTGGAGATTGGTCAGACCGATATCTTTCAGACGCCACAATATTTGGCAAGAATGCAGTAATGAACTAATTGTCTCCTGCAAACTCCATCCCCCTTTCGCTCCTCTTTTATTCCCTCTGGGAGGGGCCATTCATCGTCCACCTGTGGCCTTACTCCCAAGTCGACCTTTGTTCTTTAGCTGTTCCCTTCGTCTGGCAACTCTGTGTATGCGCATACTGGGAACAGGCTCCAGCTATTCAACTGCCTCACTGATGTCTGACTCCGAAGGCAGCTGATAACTGGCACATGGCCCTGGCCCCCTCTCTGCCTCCAATGCAGGGCCCTCATCAGAGCCTTCCCCAGACTCCAGGAATGGCCCATGTTCCTCCCCAGCCTCCTCACTGTCCGAATCTGCTGCCGGATATGCTGGCCGCTGGTGGGCCACAACAACTTATGTGTAGCTTCACTAGCATCTTACCTAGTACCACAATACAGGTAGTCCTCGACGTTCGACCACAATTGAGTCCAAAATTTATATTGTTAAGTCAGATATTTTTTAAATGAGTATTGCCTCATTTCACGACCTTTCTTTCCCCACAGTTGTTAAGTGAATCACTGTGGTTGATTAATTAGTAACCCAGTTGTGAAGTGAAACTGGCTTTCTCATGGACTTCGCTGGTCAGAAACTCGCAAATAGTGGTCACGTGACCTTGGAAAATGATCATAAATGTGAACCAGTTGCCAAGCATCTGAATTTTGATCATGTGATCATGCAGATGCTGCAAAGGTCATAACCAGGGGTGAAATCTAGCAGGTTCTGACAGGTTCTGGGGAACCATTAGCAGAAATTTTGAGTAGTTCGGAGAACCGGCAAATACCACATCTGGCTGGTCCCAGAATGGGGTGGGAATAGAGATTTTGCAATATCCTTCCCCCAGGAGTGGGGAGGGAATGGAGATTTTGCAATATCCTTCCCCCAGAAGTGGGGAGGGAATGAGGATTTTGCAGTGTCCTTCCCCTGCCAAGTGGCCCACCAAGCCACTCCCTCCAAGCCACTCCCACCAAGCCACACCACACCATGCCCACCAAGCCACACCCACAGAACCGGTAGTAAAAAAAATTGAATTTCACCACTGGTCATAAGTGTGAAAAAAAGTCATTGGTCGCTTTTTTCAAAATTGCCATTGCAACTTTGAATGGTCCCTAAGTGAACTGTGAGGTAAGTCGAGAAGGTAAGTGAGGTAAGTGAGAAAGTTGTTAATTTAATTTAATTTGATTTTTTATATGTCTTCTCCGGAGACTCAGGGCGGCTTACAATGCGCTAAGCAATAGCCTTCATCCTTTTGTATATTTATACAAAGTCAGCTTATTGCCTCCACAACTGGGTCCTCAATTTACCTACCTTAGAAAGGATGGAAGACTGAGTCAACCTTGAGCCTGGTGAGATTCGAACCTGCAGTAATTGCAGGCAGCTGTTCTTAATAACAGGGTGCTTTAGACCACTGTACTACCAAGGCTCTTATTGTTATTGAAACTATTTTCCAAATCGGAGCAAAGCATTTTAGAATTGTCTCTCCTTTTCTTTCTGAATCGGCCCAACTGTGTAGTTCAGAAAGGCTAAATAACAGTAGTGTTTTAATGGCAGTGGAACAGCTGCAGGGGCAGACACAGTCTTGCATACATAACATACAAATAACCTTCTGACCAAGTTTGCCAAAAAGCTGTAAACAGGTGCACCCAGAGACCGAAGCTGTGATTTATTTATTTATTTCAACCATGACACTCATCTCATTGTTTAACATAGAGCTTCACAATTAGCTATGTGTTGAGAAACCATAAAAGAATTCAGACACATATGGTCCATTCAAATTCCAAGCTCATTTTCTTCTTCCTCTCCCTCTCTCTCTCTCTCTCTCTCTCTCTCCCCAAGACAGACACACACTTCAGAGGATAATTAAATCTGCAGAAAAAAACAATTACTACCAACCTGCCTTCCATTGAGGACCTGTATACTGCATGAGTCAAAAAGAGGACTGTGAAAATATTTACAGACCCCTCGCATCCTGGACATAAATTGTTTCAACTTCTACCCTCAAAACGACTCTATAGAGCACTGCACACCAGTACAACTAGACACAAGAACAGTTTTTTCCTGAACGCTATCATTCTGCTAAACAAATAATTCTCTCAACACTGTCAAACTATTCACATTAAGCTGCATTACTATTAATCTTCTCATCGTTCCCATCACCCATCTCCTTCCACTTAGGACTGTATGACTGTAACTTTGTTGCTTGTATCCTTATGATTTATATTGATTCTTGCCTAGTATGATTTGATTGCTTATTTGTACCCTATGACTATCATTAAGTGTTGTACCTTATGATTCTTGACGAATGTATCTTTTCTTTTTATGTACACTGAGAGCATATGCACCAAACACAAATTCCTTGTGTGTCCAATCACACTTGGCCAATAAAGAATTCTATTCTATTCTATTCTATTCTATTCTATTCTATTCTATTCTATTCTATTCTATTCTATTCTATTCTATTCTATTCTTTCTCTCTTCTCTCTCTCTCTCCTCCACCATTCCTTCCGCCAACGCACATAGCTCAATGGAGACCTTTCTTCCATATCACACACACACCTTTCTTCCATATCACACACAAACACACACACACACACACACACACACACACACACACACACATAAGTTATTTCCCAGCACTTTACCTTCAAATCGTTAAATGGTTGCTGTGCATATCGTATTAGCCAATTCCTACAAGCCTTTAGCCATGTGTGGGGAAAACCATGTTCGGGTAGGCTTAGAATTTCAAGAATTTCTACCTGAAACTTTAAACAGGATTTTTTTCCCCTGCTAGACTTCCCACAGATTCTGGTAATTCCCAAAATCCCCAACCATTTGCCATGCTGGCCAAGATTTCTGAGAGCTGCCCTCTTTGAATAGAATAGAATAGAATAGAATAGAATAGAATAGAATAGAATAGAATAGAATAGAATAGAATAGAATAGAATTCTTTATTGGCCAAGTGTGATTGGGCACACAAGGAATTTGTCTTGGTGCATATGCTCTCAGTGTACATAAAAGAAAAGATACATTTGTCAAGAATCATAAGGTACAACACTTAATGAAAGTCATAAGGAAACAGTCAATATAAATCTTAAGGATACCAGCAACAAGAAGTCTCTAAATTGAAATATATTCTTTTCTCCCACCCACCCACCCACCCACCCACCCCCTTTTGGGGGGGGGGGAATCACATATGGGCCTGCAACATCTCAACATGGCTTTAGAAAGGGCTTTCCATAAACTTCAGTTTATCATCTTCAGTTCAAATTGAGTTTTAGAAAGTAGCCAAGCCATACTATTAGTTTACGGCCAAGAGAATGCAATCTTCTTTTTTATATCTGAATCCAAAAATGTTCCTAAAGCAACTGCTGTCATATTTGACAAAAGGTGAGGATATTGCATAGATTTAATACTGGATCCAGAACAGGAAGCAAAGAATCTGAAAAAGGAGATGGGGGAAAAAAATGCCAGTAACGGATATCTGGAATATGCATCTGTCACAATGGAAAAATATTTAATGCTGGGCAACAGTTCATTCCACGCTTTTTAATTCATATGTCTAAAACTTTCTTGGAAGGCTGAACCTTCGGTGGATTTTATTCAGAAACCTAATGGAAAAGGCAGACAGATTAATTTAGTCTTCTGCTAGCAATGCTATGAATGAAAACATACTTTATTCCTTAAAAAATAATTCTTTGGGGGGAGAATGCATTAATTTTACAGCAGAGCAATATGCAAAAGCTAATTCTTTTTTTTTAAGAATGGCTTTAGAATTTAAAAATAGAATCCAGACATAAGAGCACTGAGACAACTGATGGAAAAGAAGACAATACCACGACAGCTTTATACATCCAGTAATAATAAAGTCATTAAAAAGGAACTGAAGTAACACTGCCAGACTGACTTTTATTTATTTCAAAAGACATAGTGAAACCGAACTGGGTAGCAGGGTGAAGAAATATAAGATGGCATAAGGAAGGAACAGATGCCTGCCACGCTGTCTCTTTTTAATGTAGTGGCCTTATCCATACCTTTTGAAATAACTGCATTCATACAGTATAGGTGTCTATTCATAAGTAATGTTTTTTCCCCAGGCAAATGACATATCAGCTTTCTTAATTTATCCCCCTACAGATCTTTTGAATCGTTATGGGAACAGAAGTTCAAGGAGGGAAAATTTGCTACCTGGGATGGTTTGATTGCATTTCTGTATATATAGTATTTTAATCTTAAAAACAATTTAGAAATACACGTTTAATCTTAAAATATATTTTTAATAGGTTGGCTCAGAAACACAGGTAGATCTTGAATTACGACCACAATTCAGCCCAAAATTTGTGTTGGTAATTGAGATATTTGTTAAGTGGGTTTCATCCAGTGGTGAAATCCAAAATTTTTTACTATTTTTGTCTACCTCTGGGTTCTGTGGGCGTGGCTTGGTGGGCTTGGCAGGGGAAGGATACTGCAAAATCTCCATTCCCAACCCACTCCAGGGGAAGGATACTGCAAAATCCCCATTCCCTCCCCACTCTGGGGCCAGCCAGAGGTGGTATTTGCTGCTTCTCCAAACTACTCAAAATTTCCGCTACCGATTCTCCAAACTGCTCAAAATTTCCGCTACCGATTTTCCAAACTGCTCAAAATTTCCGCTACCGATTCTCCAAACTGCTCAAAATTTCCGCTACCGATTCTCCAAACTGCTCAAAATTTCAGCTACCGATTCTCCAAACTGCTCAAAATTTCCGCTACCGATTCTCCAAACTGCTCAAAATTTCCGCTACCGGTTCTCCAGAACCTGTCAGAACCTGCTAGATTTCACCCCTGGTTTCATCCCATTTTTTGGCCTCTCTTGCCACAGTTGTTAAAAGAATCACTGCAATTGTTAGAAGAGTAAGATGGTTCTTAAGTGAATTTGGCTTCCTCCTTGACTTTGCTTGTCAGAAGGTCTCAAAAGGGGATCACATGACCCCAAGACACAGCAATCGTCATAAATATGAGTCAGTTGCCAAGCGTCCAAATTTTGATCACGTGACCATGGGGATGCCTCAATGACCCTAAGTGTGAAAAATTGTCATAAGTCACTTTTTTCATTGCAGTTGTAAGTTTGAATGGTCGCTAATAAACTGTATAGAATCTTGCAAGTTTGAATATGCTTCTTCCCTCCATCCTCCCTCTTCATGAACATTAGGGAAAGTCAAGTCTGGGTTTCTTTTCTAAATTACATTTCTGTCTCGGACTCAAATTTCTTTTATCTGACCACTGTCTTGTTTGTAGCTCTTCCTCCTGTTCCTCATGGTTACTCCTGCTGCCCATTACATCTGTCATGAGCATCATAGTGGATTTAAGGCAAGCTAGGGACCCATGTTCCCCCGAAAATAAGACACGGTCTTGTTTTCTTTAGGCCCTGAAATAAGCACTTGGGCTTATTTTCGGGAAGGTCTTATTTTTTTGATATGCAGAAGGTGATTGCAGGGGCTGATGGGAGTGAGAGCACTACTACTACTGGGACACTGCTACCACTGTCCCACCATCTACTTGCCTGCAGCTGCAATGGACCAAGCTCTCGGCACTCCCTGGCCTCTGCCCTCCTGTGGTGGCCCTTTCAACGGCCTGTGTAGAATGTAGCTGATTCCAACAATGAGGAGGCTATGCAGCTAGCGCTTGAGTCGGACAGTAAGGAGGCTGGAGAAGATGTGGTTCCAGAGGCAGGGATTCAGCCAGGGCCTTCAGAACCTCCAGAAGCTCCTATAAGTGAAGAGGACGAAGAGGAGGAGCCTCTTCTCAATGCACGGGCACGCAGAGCTGCCAAAAGGCAGGAATGGCTCCTCAGGAGGAGGTCTCCTCGAGAGTAAGGCTTGGGGCTAATTGGCCACTCCCTTAGCCTATTTAAGAAGGAACGCTACTTGCAACAAGCTGTAGAGAACAACTTTAGTTCAATCTCTTTCGTGTTTGCAAAACTGCTTCTGGGCTTTCTGCCAACTCTAGTAAGACTGTGATTACCTTATCTTAGAATTCTGGTAGGCTGTTAAGACAGTTCATTAACAGCCTTTGAATGATAAAGACTAAGTTATTTTGAGTAAATAAGCTTTGTGTAGAGTTTGTGTGTGCTGCGTTCTTTGGGGTCCATAGCTGGGGCAGAACACCTCCCTGCCTGCTAGCCCTGCTGCTGGTGCTGGGACACTGGTCTTCAGGTCTTGTTACACCGGTGGAGCCTCTCTTGGCAGAACACCACAAGGCTTGTCACACTGGTAGAGCCACTCATGACAAGACGCTGGGTGGTGTGTTATGTTGTTGTGCGCACGAGCAGTTGCTCCAGCATGATGAGCCTTGCGGTGTTCTTCCACAAGCAGCTCCACCAGTGTGACAAGTCTCATGGAATTCCTGGTAAGGTAAGGTAAGCAGGTGTGGGGCACATGGGGCACCTCAACTCTCCCACCCCCATCCTAGCTTGATTTTTACACCTGCACCTCACCCCACCTCGTACAACCAGATGTTGGGCAGGGCTTAACTATGGCTTATTTTGGGGTAGGGCTTATATTAGGCACAGTCATGAAAATTGGGCTAGGGCAGTGATGGCTAACCTTTTTGCCATCATGTGCCAAAAGCGGGGGGAGTGCAGGGGTGTCACACATGTGTGTGCCTACACCCATAATTCTATGCGCGCGCCCCCCACGCAAGTGTGCATGAGCCCCCTTCACTCCCCCCGCTTTGGACATGTGCGTGCCCATGATGGCATGGTGGGCCCATTTTTTTGCTCTCCCCAGGCTCCAGAGCCTTTCTAGGAGCATGTGGAGGGTGAGAATGGCCTTCCCCACCCCCCTGGAGGCCCTCCGGAGGCCAGAAATGGCCCATTTCTCTACTTCCAGTGGGCCCAGAAGGCCTGAAAATCAGCTGGCTGGCGTGTGCATGCACGCCGGAGCTGAGCTCGCGTGCCCATCAATATGGCTCCATGTGCCACCTGTGGCACATGTGCCATAGGTTCACCATCATGGGGCTAGGGCTTGTTTTTGGGATAGGTCGTATTTTCGGGGAAACACAGTATTAATAGAGCTTGTGGAGTCCATCCAAAATAAAAAAGAATGGACTAGCAATTTTGTCTTATTCTTTTTTTTTTCCCTGCATCTTCCACACACTCTCCAAATGTACTCAAATGTCTCTAACACCATCCAGAGCAGATCTGGAATGAACGTAGAGGAGAGTCAGTGCGGTAAAGGAGAATGCAATCCATATTTGCTTTCTGTTGCACAGCAATATACAGTTATGCATTTCATATTTCATACTTAGAGCTTAACTGGCTTCGGAGACCCTGGTTAGTTTTTGCTGGGTGGTCCAGATAAATGTACGATCTCTTTTTCATATTAGGAGCATCTGCACTGCAAATAGATTTGTCTAGGAAAAGGCTTGTCTGTGTGGGAACAGAGTTTCTTCTTTGCTTTTGTGCAAATTTGGGAATACTGCTGTAATCTTCCATTTTAGGTGTGAACCACATAACCGCACTTCCATTCCTCAGTGCAAAATATCCAATTCAGTGACATACCGCACGGCATTAAAACGAAGCTGTTTTTTCTGGTCCGCATTTCCTTTTCTTACTGGCTCAAGCGAGAGACACGGAGGGAGATACGGTTTCCAAATTCAGCTGGTGATGGTTCCCAGTCCCTGGATAAATTATAACACATGCTGTGGTTGGAACCCATGGAATTCTCTGGAATTATACATTCCACTTGGAGGAGATATTATGATAGCAAACATAGAACTATATGACTGCAGTTATTTGTGGTAAATTGTTATATAAACTCTCTTTTTTTTTTTTTGGCCTGCCAAACGTAAAGCAGCTAAACTGTTCTTAACAGCAGTGGCAATTTCTGCACTATTTTGTGGTGTCTTTTGAAACTTTGATACCCTGGGAACAAAAGGGAAGATAGAAGGTGTTGAAAAAGAGGCAAACACTCACCAACTCTAAGCCATATTGGCATAAATAATTGAGTGTGGTTAATTCAAATGACACAGGTGCTAGCGCCAGAATTCTGGGCTGTTTTGATTAATCTAAAGTAGGATGGACTACTGATGGAAGGACCACAATTAAAAGTTGTCACTGGAATTCAGTGGAGCTTCAGGCCCAGTGCAGAAACCGTGCTTCCATGTTGTCTAACAAACAGGCATAAATATTTTGTGGGAGAAGGTTCCTGCACAGGGATGGGTTGCTACCAGTTTGCCCTGGTTCGGGCAAACTGGTAGCGGTGGTGGCGGGAGGCTCCGTCCACATGCCCAGACATCATCAAAAACGCTCTGTGCATGCGCAGAACCTTCTGCACATGAAGAGAAGTGCCACCCGCTCGCGCCCTCCCAATATCGAACTGGTAACACCGGGATTTGAATCCCACGACTGCTCCTGCATATTCCTTGGACAGCAAAGTTGACTAACAAGCACGTGCTGGGACGCATAACACCAGATATGTCTCTAGATGGCAAAAATCGTGAAACTGCATCTCGTTTAGTTTGGCCATTTCATGTGTGGGGAGGGATTCTCTGGTGAAAGCAATTCTGTTTGGAAGAGTTAGCAGTAAAAAAGAAATCAGGCAGTTAAAGAACATGATAGGTGGACACCATCAAAGCTGACACCAGCCAAAGCATAGAAAAACTCAAAGAAGCAGTGTAAGATCAGAAGATGTGGACAGACCTGGCCCATAGAATCACCATGAGTCAAGTCTTGACTGAATGGATAACATCATCATCATCATCATCATCATCATCAGATTTCTTGCTTATATACACTGAGCTGAATTGATCATTCCATAACTGTGAGAGGGACCTTGGAGTCCTAGTGTGCAATCACTTAAACATGAGTCAGCAGTGTGCAGCAGCAGTCAAAAAAGCTAACACAATCCTTGGTTGTATAAACAGAGGCATAGAATCAAAATCAGGTGAAGTATTCGTTCCGCTTTATAAAGCCTTAGTAAGACCACACCTCGAATACTGCATCCAGTTTTGGTCACCACATTACAAAAAAGATGTTGAGACTTTGGAAAAAGTGCAAAGAAGAGCAACTAAGATGATTAAAGGCCTGGAGACTGAAACCATATGAAAAACGGTTGCAGGAATTGGGTATGGCAAGTCTAGAGAAAAAAAGGACTGGGGGGACATGATAGCAGTATTCCAGTATTTGAGAGGCTGCCACAAAGAAGAGGGGGTCAATTTATTTTCCAGAGCATCTTGTCCAGGGCAGGACAAGAAACTAATCAAGGAGAGAAACAACCTGAAATGGAGAAGAAACTTTCTAACAGGGAGGACAATTAACTAATGGAACAGCTTGCTTTCAGACATTGTGGGTGTTTCATCACTGGAGGTTTTTAAGAAGAGACTGGACAGTCACCTGTCTGAAATTGTATAGGATCTCCTGCTTGAGCAGGGGGCTGGACTAGAAGACCTCCAAGGTCCCTTCCAGCTGTATTCTGATTCTGATTTGAAATACCATCTCACAATGTTTTGGAATTTCAGAGGCGACCCAGTCTTCAGACCTGCACCACCTCCACATGTTGAAGGAACCTGAAAGCATTTGCTGGGGATCTTCAAGGGAGTCTTTTAAAAAGCTACTTTCATTGCTTTGAATGTTTTGCCCCTTTCAAAAAGGCCATGAAGGTAGCTATTAACCAGGGCTGGGCTTCAAAAAGTTTAGCAAGGGGTTCTCTGCCCGGTTGCTGGATGGGTGTGACCATGGTGGACGTGGCCTAGTCGGCCTCCTGCACTACGGTGGGGGGGGCATTTTTGCCCTCCCCAGGCTCCGGAGGCTTTCCTTGAGCCTCCAGGAGGGCGAAAACAGCCTTCCCAGGCTCTGGAGGCCCTTTGGAGACAAGAAACGGACCTGTTTTCGGACTCCCTGAACTTCCGGTAGGCCCATTTTTCACCCTCCCCAAGCCTCCGTGCACGCCCTGCACTTACCTGCATCCAAAACAGGGGACTCCTGGGGGGGATGGGGCAGGGTGAGCGGGGCCAGCCAGGAGTGAGATTTGGGGGTTCTCCGAACTGCACAGAATCTTAGCTAGAGGTTCTCCCGAACCGCTGCAAAACCCCAGCAGCCCCACCCCTGCTATTAACTCACTGTACTTTCTTGGACTTTTGTTTAGATGGCAAAGAAGTTTGCCTGTACTGGGTTATAAGGCTGCCCTTTAGCCAGCCTTTCTTGAGAGCAGTTCTGATTGGATTCAGTGAGACTTTTGAGTAAATATGCAAGACTTGGGCTGTTTACAACAAACCCTGCATTGATTGTAGCCGTGTGTTCTTTTCTGGCTCTCGAACACATGTGCGAATTAAGTCAGCTGCAACCGATTTCAGTCATGTACCCCTGCTGCAGTGTATCATGCCAAATGGCACCGCTTTCTGAAATATATGAGCTAAATATTTCCCACGTAGAAGCTCTATTGATGTGTACAAAATGCGTAATCCTTGGGACCCGTGCCTTTTTTGTTTTGATGTACTTGGGAACAGCCCTCAACGAAAAATTAAATCCATTCCTCAAAGGGGTCCAATGGTAAAAGCTGGGATGAGTGAAAAGGATCTGGGCTTGTCTACAATGCATGGAGCACCCAGAAGCATGTGGCTGCGTTGTTTGGTGTCTCACTTCAGAAAGAAACTGGCAGTTCGGCTTAATCTACAGATGGCCACAACTAATACCATGGGGGGGGCGGGGGGGAAAAGGAAGACAGCTGCAGTGAAAACCCAGAGCTTCTAAAATTTAAGACATCTGCCTGCATTAATGTGGCCCTTCACTGTTTTGAATCCTAACTGTATTAAGGACTGCATGTTTCTGATTACACTTGGCAAGGGAAAGACAAAGATATAGCATCATTGCCAGTTGTTATTCACGACTATTTGGTATCAATGGATTTTGAAGACCTGTATCCTGTACGTAAAATATGATCACAAACCATCCCCACCCCCTTTGCCAAAATTCTTTAAGTTGCTGCTTTTCCTGATTCTCATGGAAAGATGGAGGTTGAGGTCTTTCATCTATGCTAGTCAAGAAATTGGTAGGGTTAATTCTTGCTATTGAAACTAACAGCACGAATTTAAAACAAAACAAAACAAAAACCCCAGGGGAAATTATAAAAAAAAAAAATCTTCTTTCCCTCTCAATCTCCTGCCTTCCTTCCTTCCCTCCTGCCCTCCCTCCCTCCCTCCCTCTCTTACTCTCTCTCTCTCAATGTCCTAACAGTGAGAACAATTAACCAATGGAACAGCTTGCCTTCAGACATTGTGGGTGTTTCATCACTGGAGGTTTTTAAGAAGAGACTGGACAGTCACTTGTCTGAAATGGTATAGGATCTTCTGCTTGAACAGGGGGTTGGACTAGAAGACCTCCAAAGGTCCTTTCCAATTCTGTATTTGTATCCTGCCTTTATTATTTTTTACAAATAATTCAAGGCGGCAAAGGTGCTTTTTCAGGAAGCAACTGGACTTTCTCGTTTTTTCTTTGAGGACGTTTCACTTCTCATCCAAGAAGCTTCTTCAGCTCTGACTGGATGGTGGGGAATTCTTCAGTCAGAGTTGAAGAAGCTTCTTGGAGAAGAAGTGAAACATCCTCAAAGAAAAAACAAGAAAGCCCAGTTGCCTCCTGAAAAAGCACCTTTGGGACAACCATGACTTGGATGACTGAGACTCTCGACAGACTATCCAACTGATCTCGCATAAACAGATTGCTGAGAAACTGAGAAACAAGAGATAAGTTTTAAAAAAAATAAAATAGAAAGAGGGACAAATAATAAACCAATATCAGAAAACAGCCCGATTTGTAAGGATGTTGTCAGGAAGGCTAAGGATTGCCAAACATAACCAAAAAGGCTTCTTTGAATATATGCAAAACAAGAGAAAAGTCACAGAAATGGCTAAGGGGCTGGTTGAGGAAGGAGGGAATGGCATGTTGATTTCAGACAAAAAGGAGATGCTTAACTCCTATGTTTGTTTGTTTTTTTACAAAGGGGGAAAAAAGTGATCCAACCTGTTAGAATGTGCACCGTGGAAGCAAAAGAAAAATACAGGTTAAAATAGGTAAAGAAATAGTGAGAGACAACATCTAGGTCACCGGCCCCCAGACTTTGGGGTACCTGGAACCAGGTTCCAAGGAGAGAGATTTTCCCACAGACTGGAAGGGGCGTGGTTTCACATGCTGCCTTCATCCCGCAGATAGGGCTTCGCTTGTTTCCACAGCCCAGTCTTTGGCACGCCGCGGCTTGGTGCCAGTCCACGGACAAGGAGTTGGGAACCCTTGATCCAGATGCTTGGTTAAATTTGAATTGCCAGGCTGGATGAATTACATTCCATGGTGCAGGGGTGAAATGCTACCAGTTCAGACCAGTTCTTCTGAACCGGTAGTAAAAAATGCTACAGGTTCGGACGAACCAGTATTTCCGATGATCAGCTGGGCGACGTGATTTATATTAGCTAGAATTGTCGAATTTCCTGCTTTCTAGCTAATCTAAATCACGTGGCACAGCGGATTTTCCCGCCCCCCCCCTCGCTGTTCTACTTACCTTTGCAGACTTGGAAGCTTCAAAATGTTCCTTTTTTAGTGCTGTGTGGGCACACGCAAAGCGCATACTCAGTAACAGACTCACAGAACTGGTAGCAGACTTCAGAGGATTTCTCCGCTGCCATATGATCTCAGAACCACTAAATATAATCCCTTGATAGCTTCTGGAATGCACTGAGAGCTAACATTGTTCCCAAGTTTAAAGAAGAGAAGAAAACAGATTCGGGAAGCTACAGACCAATCTGTCAAATGCCAGGGGAAATCAAGAGATTCAAGCCCTTCAAATGAGTATAAAGATTTATTGCAAGCTTAAGCTCTCTACAAGAATGTGAACAACTAGCAGCCAAGGGAAATGAACAGCAGTTAAGAATAGAAAGGAATTGAAGGTTGGCTGGACTTAGACCTCTTGTGGGTATGCAGGGACTCATGACTGATGATGTGTTTGACCCCTCCTTCAGGCTGAGCCTGGTCATCTTCTATACAATTAGCTTGACATCTATACCTGAAGAAAACCATAGAAAAGATAAGCAAGTACAGTAGACCACAGTTCAGTTAGTGACCTTTGGAAATTACAATGGCACTGAAAGAAATGGATTTATGACCATTTTTCACACTTACGACCATTGCAGCATCCCCATGGTCACATGATCAAAATTCGGACACTTGGAACTGACTCGTGTTGATGATGGTTGCACTGTCCCGGAGTTACATGATCACCTTTTGCAATCTTCTGACAAGCAAAGTCAATGGAGAAGCCAGACTCACTTAACAATTGTGGTTGCTAACTTAACAACCCGCAGTAATTTACTTAATGGCTTTGGCAAGAAAGGCCGTAAAATGTGGAAAATTCACTTCACAAGCTGTCTCACTTAAGCAACAGAAATTTTGGGCTCAATTGTGGTTCATAAATTGAGGACAGAAGGACGCGCTGGCTCAATGGCTAAGATGCTGAGCTTGTCGATCGAAAGATCGGCAGTTCAGCAGTTCGAATCCCTAGCGCCGTGTAACGGGGTGAGCTCCCATTACTTGCTCCAGCTTCTGCCAACCTAGCAGTTCGAAAGCACGTAAAAAAATGCAAGTAGAAAAATAGGGACAACCTTTGATGGGAAGGTAACAGTGTTCCATGGGCCTTTGGCGTTTAGTCATGCCAGCCACATGACCATGGAGACGTCTTCAGACAGCGCTGGCTTTTCGGCTTTGAAACAGAGATGAGCATTGCCCCCTAGAGTCGGGAACGACTAGTACATATATGCGAAAGGAACCTTTACCTTTACCTTTAAGTTGAGGACTGCCTGCTGTGGGTTTGCAAGCACTTAGAAAGAAACAATACAATTACTAGAAGCCAGTATGGGTTTGTTAAAGCCAGTTTATCAATGGCCAAACAACCAGCATCTCATCAGTAATCCTAAACACATTTTTTTCATTTAACTTGTCTAATGAGACTTAACTTCTGAATAAGATGGTTTAAGATATCAGCCTAAATCCATGTAACTTTCAAACTTGCTGGCTAATAGGGTATATGATGATCATACTGTTAGAAAACCACTGTTGAAATTTGTCATCTCTCCATTGGAATCTGGACCTGGCAGTAACATAAGCATGATTCTTCTTGATGGTAAATGCTTGCGTGCATGGATTGATACCAGATGTGTAAAGAATCATAAAGAATTTAAGTAGCACCATTGGATTACATTATACAGTTTATATCTTGCTAAGAAATTTCCAAGTTTCCAAGCTTTGGGCAACTGTCTTTCACCAAACACTTTTTATACAAGACCTGACCAAACCCCCCCCCCATACAAATAGATTAAAGCGTTATTTTAAAGAGTGTGAAGAACTTTATTTTGGAAATGGAGTAAGAAAGAGGTTGGTATTGACTGGGGGATAAGAGAAATATTGGCACTCAGCTTGTTTTGGGGGGGGGGAATTCTATGAATTTACCGTATTTTTCGGACTATAAGTCACACTTCTTTATCTCTCAAAAGAGGGTGAAAATGTCTGTGCATCTTATAGACCGAATATTGCCAAAGCCTTGCCCACCCACCAGCTGTTTTTTGGCCTCCGCATGCCCCATTTTCGGGCCTTTTTCCAGCCTTTTTCAGGCCTATTTTTGGGCTTTTTTCAGCCCATTTTCGAGGCTTTCTTGGGTCTGCTTTTTCCTATACTGATTTGTTTTAATAGCATCACTTTTCTTGTCCATTTTAGTCAAATTAAAGCATGTCTGCATCTATTTCTCTTTCATTTTGTTACTTGAAAGTAAGCATGTGGTCCCCAGAACAGGGCCACCATACATGTTTCTTTCTCTTCCCAAATTTTCTTTCCCCCCTACTATTCTTGTTTTCTTCAACACCTCATCCCCGCTTCTTAAAAATGAGTTTTTAAAATGTTCATTGACTTCTGATCTGATATAAGAGGTGACGTCATTATTTGAGATGTGTCAACCAGACATGTGTGCACAAACTGCAGCTATATCGTAATTTATAGAACATGGCAAGTTAACCCTAATTATCACCAACAAAACCAATTATTTATCATCAGATGGTTAGCGGGCTCCCATTATGGAAGTATTTCTACTGATATTTAAAACTTCATTTCTTGGCAAGGACATTTAATTGACTGCCAGTACTGCCCCAATCATTCTGATTGTGACTTTATTAGTCAAAATGTCATTGAGGGGTTTTACTGCATTTTCATATTAAATGGTAGGCTACTTCAGGGGGTTTTTTCTGTCCTGTAGGGACAGGGAAGAAGGAAAGGCACCTCGGAAGACCAAGAGGAACAGGTAAGTTCCTCAGAGGTCAGAGGAAACTCTCCCTGACTCTGCAGCGGGGAGGCGGCGGCCATTGCAACCATCAGTAAGCTGGGGCAATCAGACCAAGCATTGTGCAGGAACGGAGACTTGAGCGGAACATTGATGCCGGGTGAGTGACAACTAACTCATAGGCAGAAAAAAGAAAAAAAGAGGATTTTCAAAATAATTATAAATGTTCTAGCAGTATAACAGTGGCTAATAGGCATGGGGAAAAGACGGAAGAAGAAGATTAAAGCAGAAGTTATAAAGTGACAAAACCCGATCAGAAAATTGTTTTTTGTGTGTTTTTTTTTTATTTAATTATTTGGAGAACTTTAACAAACTATAAGAACTAAGAATCTGAAAAGATCTTTCTCTAATTTGGGAATTTTAAAGGAAGGAAGATTAAAGAAAGAAGAAAAACCCACAATAGAAAGAACTGGTTAAAGACTCTAAATTGAAATTGAATTGGAATGTAAAGTTGGAATTTGGACTTTTCAAATCTGGACTGAATTTTAAATTGATTTGGTACATATAAAGGTGAAACAGAAGAAGAGGAAAAATTAAATAAGTAGAGACTGTTAAAGAGACTGTTAAACAAAATGGATACTTTTCTAGGCTGCTGATTGCAATTGTGGATTGTAGAGAGCCATCTTCAGGAGAAAAAAAAAGTTACTGCAACACTGAATCTGTTTTGGAAAAATTTTTGAAAGGAATAACAGCTGTGAGAATTTTTAAGGACGCTTTGTTTGTCCATAAGCGCTCTGACTTTGATGATTAAAAAAGGAGGATTACAATGTAACTTCAAATTGGAATAATATCAATCTAGAAAGAACAAAATGGTGCAGGAACTTAAGGAAATTATGAAAATGATGTACTTATCATTGAAAATGGAAGTAAGGGAAGTGACAACAATGCTGCATGGAAAACCAAAATTTGATGATCAAAAAATTGATTTAGGATATATTCAAGCTGACAAGGAAACAACTAATGAGAAGCAAGAAAGAGAGACTGACAATAAAGAAGAAGACAAAGACAAGGAGATTGATTATGGAAAATTAAATGATTATGTGGGTAGTAATAATAAAAAGGAGAACTTTAAAAATTACATTGGGATTAACAATGGAAGAAATAGAAAAGGGGGAAAGAAACAAAGAAGGAAAAGAGGGTGGAATAGAAAGAAAATAAAAAACTTAAATGATTACACCGGGATTATCAGTGGGAAAATAAGAAAAAGGGAAAAGGGATGGAAAATAACAGGAAATGTACAGCAAAATAGAAGAGCCTATGATTTTAAAAAACAAAATGATTATACTGGGATTAACAGTGGAAAGATAAGAAAAAGGGAAAAAAGAGTTCAGGAGTTTAAAGCACAAAGGAAAAGAAGGGGAAAGAAAAAGAAAAAAAATTTAAAATAGAAAGGGAGAAAGAGATGGAAGAGAAATATATAGTAAATGAAATGAATATTAGAGAAAAGATGAAATTGTGTTATTAACTAAGTAACTTAAAACCATATGAATGTATGATGAATGTAACAATTGGAATATTTTCAAATTAAGGAAATTGTAACAACTGGAATATTCTTAACTACATATCTGGAATTTAACTTAAAAAAAGAAAGCTGAAATGATATTGGATTATGAGTAAATTCTATAAGATATATACTTAATTGGTTTTTATAAATATGTTGGAGTGTATTATTTGGAACAGTTGATAAAAAAATAAAAATAATTTGATATTGGAATAAGAGAACACAAGGAAATAATTAGGAATTGTATTATGTTATATGAATTTAAATTTAGGAGTATTGAATTAAGACATATTTAATTGATTTTTTATTGAATATTCTTAATTAATTAAGGAAATTATGATAAATGGAATAATGAATTAATTAAGTCAATATGAAGAAATGACAAAATGTATGGATGTTTAAGAATTGAAATAAGACTTAGAAATATGAATAAGTTTAATATATGAAATTGCAGTAGTTGGAACATTTGGGTTAAGATCTATACTTAATTGGTTTCTACTAATACGTTGAATTGTATTATTTAGAATAGTTGATAAAAGAATCATTTGTGATTAGAATAAGAGAATAATTGGGATTTTTCTTTTTATTTGATTTATATGCCGCCCTTCTCCAAAGACTCAGGGCGGCTTACAATGCGTTAGGCAATAGCCTTCATACTTTTGTATATTTATACAAAGTCAGCTTATTGCCCCACAAACTGGGTCCTCAGTTTACCTACCTTAGAAAGGATGGAAGGCTGAGTCAACCTTGAGCCTGGTGAGATTCGAACTTACAGTAATTGCAGACAGCTGGTGTTAAGCACAATGCTATCAGTCTGCTGAGTCTGCTGAGCCACCAGCAAATTGTATTATGTTGTGTGAATTGAAATATAGGGGTTCAAACTTTAGGGAGGGAAAAGAAAAATTGAATCATCAGGATTAGAAGTTAAGATGAAAGGTAATATTTTTCTTAAAATTAAAGAAAATAAATGTTATGATGAAAATTGAATATGTAAAATTGTGTTAAAGATGAACAAAAATTTGTATAAATTTAAGACCGGGCCAATATTATTCTGTTCAGAAAAGATGTATTGTATGTTTGTTTGTGTGTCTAAAAAAATTAAAAAAAACTTTACAAAAAAAGAAAAAAGAATGGGTCAGTGTTTTGGACCTATGCTAAGTAGCCACAGTGGTTAGAATGCAGTATTGCCAGGTAACTCTGCCCAGAGCCAGGAGTTCGATCCTGACCAGCTAAAGGTTGACTCAGCCTTCCATCCTTCTGAGGTTGGTAAAATGACGACCCAGATTGTTGGGGACATGGTATGGTATGCCAACCATCAGAGAGTGTTGTAAAGCACTGTGGAATGGTATAAAAGTCTAAGTGCTGTTGCTATTGCTTTTACCGTGTTTCCCCAAAAATAAGACCGGGTCTTATATTAGTTTTTGCTCCCAAAGACACATTAGGGCTTATTTTCTGGTTAGGTCTTATTTTGGGGGAAATAGGGTACTAAATGCATCCATCTGGCTGACAATCTTAACTGGGGCTTATTTTGGGGGTAGGGCTTATCTTACGAGCATCCTGAAAAACCATGCTAGGACTTATTTTCCAGTTGGGTCTTATTTTCGGGGAAACAGGGTATTGAGCTAACTACTCCCTGGTTGATGTTCACTGATTTTGAAAAACTCATCAGAGTTGGATCTGGTTATTACTGTATTTGGATGGAAAACCACCAGGAAATTGTAAAGCTGTAGATAAGGCTGGGGGAAAAAAATAATTTAAGAAGCCATTTGCATTGTCAAGAAAACTATTGTGATGGGTCTACAAAGTCACCAGGAATGAGTTTAATGGAAACCCTTTTTTTTTTCTATCACGGTGCCAAAATCTTCAGGAAGATGATGAGGTTTACCCAGAGCTTAAATATAATTAGTATAGTGAATGAGAGAGAGGACATTTTCTGGTGGGAAATAGCCTACAAACACATTGTAGCATCTTGTTTAGATTCTCAGCAGAATCTTTGGAACGTAACAGAATGTTGGACAGAAATTGTGCAGAACATTGCTTACTGCTTGTCCATCGGCAAAATAACTCAATGAAACAGAACGGAATAAGACCAAATTTAGTGTGGCAGGAGATGTTAACCTCCTTCACTCTTCCAGGTCTGACAATTGGCCAGATTCAAGTAGATCCACTTCTAAGGGGAAAAAATAAACCCTGAAAATAATCATCAGTGCATCTCTGAGTCAAAGCAAAGGTACAGTATCTGGAACACTGCTGACTTCTGTATTCTTAAATCCTGTCTCTCCAACTTCCATGTTCCACAGCAGACCTCTGATTAAAGACTTGGAAATAATTCTCAGGGCCATGCTCTTCATGCTTTCCCTACCTTGCTTATTTGTACCATCTCCAATTATTGGCAAAACTATTCCTGGTTTTTCTTTTAATTTATGACCCAATTAAAAAGAAACAATCTTAAAACTTCCCAGCCCTCGAATTATGGCAGGAGAAGGGATTCCTTTTAAATTATTCAGTTACGCATGTGCAGTATGTTGAGGGAGACAGGAGGTTCAGAAATATGGAAAATAAATAAATAAAATAACATTTGTATCTTGATTAGTACTTTGCATTAGTGTGTTTAAAAGAGATATTGAGCTAACTGGATCTCCTCTAGCTTCCCCCTTTTTAAAAACAAAATAGCATTATGCTGGCCACTTTCAAGTCTCAATTACAGAAAATCTAATAGAAATTAAAAACTCTGCTTGAGAATCACAGTGGCATTCTTAAGAAACTCTTCGATGGATACTAGAGGCATCTGATGCTCTATTAATTTTAATTTGGTCAAAGTCTTAGAGAAGTTTTTATTGTTGGTGGTGTTGTTGCCATTGTTGATTCATGTCTTTTGATTTGAGTTATGTTTGAGTTCTACAGCATTTCAATGAGCTCAGAAATAAATGATTAATCTTCTTTGTGATCTAATTATACTCTTTTAGCACGTTTTTTACTTTGTTTATTGTTGAAGGGCCAACTACTTTGCTATTTACTGACATGTTCTTCAGTTGGGTGATTTATCATATCCATTATTGCATTTTTTTGTGTGTGAGTTTGATTGGTTAATGAAACTTTGTGTTCACTTTTATTTGTTTGGCAAACATCATGCTAGCTAAAGAAAATGTGTTTCCTGCGTAATTATTAAGATCGAATCTATCTATCTATCTATCTATCTATCTATCTATCTATCTATCTATCCATCCATCCATTCATCCATCCATCCATCCATGGATCTACCCATCTATGGATCCATCCATTCATCCATCCATCCATGGATCTACCCATCTATGGATCCATCCATCCATCCATCCATCCATCCATCCATCCATCCATCCATGGATCTACCCATCTATGGATCCATCCATCCATCCATCCATCCATCCATCCATCCATCCATGGATCTACCCATCTATGGATCCATCCATCCATCCATCCATCCATCCATCCATCCATCCATCCATCCATGGATCTACCCATCTATGGATCCATCCATCCATCCATCCATCCATCCATGGATCTACCCATCTATGGATCCATCCATCCATCCATCCGTCCATCCATCTATTCATTCTATCTATCTATAACATCTAATTTATAAAGACACCCACCTCCACAGCAACACGATTCATTCATTATACTGTTGTTCACTTGGAGTGGGTGACATGTTTCATTATTTGATATGGACTTCAGTTATTGTCATTTTGAAGGACAGTCTCCCTACCTTAGAAGGTTTTCTGGAGTGATTTACTCTCTGAATTCCCCTCCCCCCCCAGTTTTTCCCCCCTAACTGTTTTCTAAAAGAGGTTTTTTTCCAAGTCAAATGGGGCTGTATTAGATGGGCAATTGTTCAGATACATATGTGCTGAAACGAATAATAATGCGTTCTCTGTTTCCAACTCCATGGTAGAGGAAGAGGAAATTAAGGCAATTAAGAGTCTACAATAAGTACAGTGTACGGAGAGCAACAACTGGTTAATTAAAATAGCTTGTACTGAGACCAAAGAGAAGCTAAGAATGAGAGGAATGTGCAAAGAACTGTCTCAGAATGACTGCATGACTTAAACCACATTATGTTTTGGCATGTTTTTCTCTCCCCCTCACCCACCAAAAAAAAAAATCTGGCAAACGAACTTTTCAATCGGACAGATTATAATTAATTTATTTTAAATGCACAGCATTCTCTTCCTGCATCACAAATGGTAACTGCCATTCGAAAGGGTATGGCCTTAGCAAAAAAAAAAAAAAAAAAGCAGAAAGGCAACATGATTTTACAAGACAATTTGCAGGCTATGATGTCAGTCAAAATACCTTTTCTGTTTTCAAACACACAAACACACACACACACACACACACACACACACACGCAACTGCCTTTTTTTTCCCCATCAAAAGAACATTATTGTCATCTTGCCATTTTCCTAGGTTGGCACATTCTAATTTTTTTATATATACCGAGGTGCCTGTTATAATATAAGCAAATGATTTTGCTGGTGGCAGCAGCTGATAGCATCGTTGGGCACATGTCATAGTTTTCATTCCTAGTGTGGGGCTCAGTGTGGCGTGTTTGTGCTGCAGAGGTGTAATAATCTTTTTTTTTTTTTTAGGATAGTTGCGTTTATTTTATTTTATTTTATTTTATTTTATTTTATTTTATTTTATTTTATTTTATTTTATTTTATTTTATTTTATTTTATTTTATTTTATTTTATTTTATTTTATTTTATTTTATTATTTTATTTTATTTTATTTTATTTTATTCAATTTTTATACCGTCCTTCTCCTCCTGGACTCAGGGCGGTGCATAGCCTAGAATAAAAAACATCCCAATACAAAATTTAAAATTTTTAAAAAATTAAACAAATTTTGGCCCAAAATTTAAAACCTCCCGACTAAAATCCATTTACAATTAAAAATATCTAAGGGGTGGGGGGGTTACGCCAGCCCAGCTTGATGAAATAGAAAAGTTTTGAGGGCACGGCGAAAAGCACGGAGATCTGGTATCCTAGGTATCTCCGGGGGCAGGTCGTTCCAGAGGGCAGGTGCTGCCACAGAGAAGGCCCTCCCCCTGGGGGTTGCCAGCCGACATTGCCTGGCTGACGGCACCCTGAGGAGTCCCTCTCTGTGGGAGCGAACTGGCTGGTGGGAGGCTATCGGCGGCAGAAGGTGATCTCCTATGCCATGGAGTGCTTTAAAGGTGGTAACCAACACCTTGAAGCACACCCGGAAGACCACCAGAAGCCAATGCAGCTCGCACAGGAGGGGTGTCACATGGGAGCGCCCCATTGCTCCCATAATCCCCCGCGGGGCCGCATTCTGCACCAGTTGGAGCCTCGGGGTGGTCCTCAAGGGGAGCCCCATGTAGAGAGCATTGCAGTAGTCCAGGTGGGAAGTGACGAGTCCCTGAGTGACTGTGGGTAAGGAATCCCGATCCAGAAAGGGACGCAACTAGCGAATCAAGCGAACCTGATAAAAAGCCCCCCTGGCCACGGCTGGCATATGCTCTTCTAAAGACAGCCGTGCATCCAGGAGGATGCCCAAGTTGTGAGCCCTCTCCGTGGGGGCCAGTAACTTGCCCCTAATAGCCAGCGATGGCACCAGCTGGCTATATCGGGACACCGGAAGCCACAGCCACTCGGTCTTGGAAGGGTTGAGTTTGATCTATTACTGTAGTAAATTGCTAGGAAAAAATATGTATGTTTAATAATTCAGAATACAGCTGGAAGGGACCTTGAAAGTCTTCCAATCCAACCTCTTGCTCAAGCAGAAGACCCTATATCGTGTGTTGGCGAACCTATGGCACGCGTGCCGGAAGTGGCACGTAGAGCCATTTTTCCGGGCCCACGAGCCATCGCCAAGCTCACCTAAAACTGCGCATGCATGCACACCCCAGCTGGTGTTTAGGCCTCTGGTGCACATGCGTGCAATTCAGGGGACCCAGCTGGTCTTCGGAGCTCTCCTGCGCATCCACGCGTGTTTACGCATACACATGAGATGACGGTTGCGCAGTGCGTACATGCGCAGATAGTGTTTGCGTGCATGCATTACATGTGTGAAACCTGTGCGCATGCACATATGGTGAGATTGCATATGCAGCGCGCGCTAGTGCGCATGCACAAAAGCTGCACGCATACGCAGATGTGCGGTTTTACATGCAGCGCATGGTGGGGGCGCATGCGAAAGCTGTGCACATGCACAGATGGTGCGGTTGCACACGCAGCACATGGGGAGGAGCCATGCATTACCGCGGATGGCACGCGAGCGCGCACAGCATGTTCCTGTTCGGCACTCGGTAAGTAAAAGGTTTGTTACCACTGCCCCAGAGGTTATGGGTGCTCCAACACTGGAAGCTTTTAAGAAGAGATTAGATGGCCTTTTGTCTGAAATGGTACATGGTTTCCTGCTTGAGTAGGGGCATAGATTAGAGGGCCTACAAGGTCACTCCCAACTTATTCTGTTCTTAGTACTACGATATACTATCTTGGCAAGTTCACACTTGGAATACTGCATTCAGTTTTGGTCGCCACAATATAAAGATAACTTTTTTGACACTCTAGAAAGAGTGCAGAGAAGAGCAGCAAAGATAAAATACATGAACATTTGCAGGAATTGGGTATCTCTAGTCTGGTGAAAAGAAGGACTAGGGTAGACATGATAGCAGTGTTCCAATATTTTAAATTTCTGGGCATTTATATCTGGAAGGACCTCTCATGGACTATGAATGATAACATGCTTGTGAAGAAGGCACAGAAGAAGTTGTACTTCCTGAGAATGCTCAGGAAGATAAATCTATCTCAGCGTCTACTTCTGTCCTACTATCGCAGCATCATTGAGAGTGTCCTAACATATGGCATTCTTGCATGGTATGGGAGCAGCTCTGCAGCAGACAGAAAAGCTCTACAGAGAATCATTAAAACTGCCCAGAATATCAGCAGCCCTGGACGACATCTTTGCATCTTGCCGTTTGCGGAAGTTGCATAACATTCTCAGAGACTCTTCCCATCCTACTTACCACCTTTTTGGACTGTTGCCTTCTGGCAGAACATACAGAACAATTAAAACTCAGACCACACGTTTTCTGAAAAGTTTTTATCCCAGAGCTATAATTGCACTCAACAATGAACTAAAGGGCCACCATCAGTGAGCTGTTGGACAGTATTACTTGGTCTGTTGTGTGGATGTTTGGGTGGTTTAGGGGTGGGGAATTGTGGTGGGTGGGAGTGTGTTTGGGGATTGTTATGTGTGTTGGACCTGGTCTTTGGTTGTTAAGTGAATTTCGTTGTATACACGTACAACAGGGGTGAAATGCTCCCAGTTTGGACTGGATCACCCAATCCGGTAGTGATAGCGGCAGGTGATTCAGAGAACCGGTAGCAAAAATCTCTGCCGCCCCCCCCCCCCCATGCCCAGCTGAGCCACGCAATCATCAGAGGCTTTTTTTTTATTTTTAAAAGCATTTCTTCTACAACCTCTTCGGCCGAAAAAAATGCTTTTAAAAGTAAAAAAAAAAGACTCTGATGATCACGCGGCTCAGCTGGGATCGTCAGAGGCTTTTAAAAGAAAAAAAAAGCCTCTGACGATCAGGCAACTCAGCTGGGATCATGAGAGGCTTTTAAAAGCATTTTTTTACAACCTCTTCGGCTGAAGAAGTTGTAGAAAAAAATGGTTTTAAAAGTAAAAAAAAAAAAAAAGTTGGCCACGCTCACCCAGTCACATCCAAGCCACACCCACAGAACCGGTAGTAACAAATTTTACATTTCACCACTGACGTACAATGACAATAAAGTTATTATTATTATTTTGAGTGGCTGCCACGAAGAAGAAGGGGTCAACCTATTTTCCAGAGCACCTGATGGCAGGATAAGAAGCAATGGATAGAAACTAATCAAATAGAGACCCAACCTAAAATTTCCTGACAGTGAGAACAATTAATCAGTGGGACAGCTTGCTGCCAGAAATTGTGGGTGTTGGAGAGATTGGACAGTCATTTCTCTAAAATAGTAGTGGGTTGGACTAGAAGTCCTCCAAGGTCCCTTCTAACTTCCCCATCCTTATTAAGCTTACAAAATAGGGATTGGCAGTGGAAATGGCACTATATACTTTGCTGATGGGCTGAAGACAGAAGGATAGCACTTCAGTGCACCAATCCAGAAGAGTCCAGCATTGAGAAACTGGGCATACTGTGTTTTTCTCAACAAATGATTTTGAATGTTTAGGTCCATTTATAATCTTGGGATGTGTAATTCTATAGTAGCAGATATAAAATCGTTTTGGTTTTTTTGGGAGCGTTGCTGAGATTGACAAGCCACAGCTGCCTGCCTGAAGAATTTCATGCTGTTGGTCTAAGCTCATCTCTTTGTCTCCTTCTTTTTTCTCTCTCTCTCTTTCTCTTGCTTGAGTCTTTCTGTTGAACTGGAACTCACTTACAGTACATTGACTGTAATGGATCAAAAACTTGCCTCTGTAGCTTTTTTGAGGAGATCTGGACTGAGACTGGGAACTTCCAGTCATGACAGGAACTCTTGGCTCCTAGATCTGAGAATAAACCATTCATCTCATTTACATCATAGGGAAAATTGCCTCGCTCATCTTCCTCTTATCTTTTTCTTACCCAAATTTCAGGGCTGATTCAAATACTCTGAAATAGGATGGGGAGTATTCTCAAATTGTTGGTAAAAGGCTGCAGATGCAAATCCTATTCAAATGTATCTGGAAATAGAGTCTGAGGAATTCAGCGGGGTTTACAGTGAGTAAAAACATATGTCATCAAAGATTCCTCAATAATGTAACCATCACAACCTCACTTTATTATGTAGAGGATTAAAATAGTTGATGGTAGTAGAAATAACAGTAATATATTATAATAATTATAATTATATAATTATAATTATGTATTATATTACAATATATATTATAATATATAACAGTAATATATTATAACAGTAATATCTAGAAATAGTAGAAATAACAGATTACAAAATTGAATTAGAACCCGAAATTTTTTTATATTAATGATTAAAAAGAACATTAGAAATGACATAAAATATTTAATACTACCAATACAGAGCCTTGGTAGTACAGTGGTCTAAAGCACCCTGTTATTAACACAGCTGCCTGCAATTACTGCAGGTTCGAATCTTACCAGGCTCAAGGTTGACTCAGCCTTCCATCCTTTCTAAAGTAGGTAAAATGAGGACCCAGATTGTGGGGGCAATAAGCTGACTTTGTATAAATATACAAAAGTATGAAGGCTATTGCTTAACGCATTGTAAGCCGCCCTGAGTCTCCGGAGAAGGGCGGCATATAAATCAACATTAAAAAAAAAAAAACTTCACATAATTACGGCGGCTAGATTAGCGGTAGCACAACTTTGGAAAATAGATCGATTGCCAACCGACCAGGAGCTAATACAAAAGATATACACATGCGCAGAAATGGACAAATTAACTTTAGAGTTACAGGACAAGGAGGACTCAAAATATTTTACAATATGGAATAGATGGTACCAGTGGATAAATCAGAGGAGGGGAAATGGGTAGAGATGAAATTTAGAAGAAATTAATATAATTAAAAACTGCACTGTCAGATGGATAGAATATGAAATATGTCACTGTATGTTTGTATATATGTATATATAATAATAGAAATTAGTAGGTGAAGTTGTGTACTGTATATCTAAATTTGTTTCTTGACTAAGAGAAACGTGTATGTTTTAAATGTTTTTAAGAATGAATAACGTTTTGTTTTAAAAAAAATAAAAAAAATAGTTGATGGTAGCAGTTGACATCTAATGTGACTGGTGGGTGACTGGTGACTGGTGACTGGTTCCATTGCAAGGAACATCAAGAACTTAGTTAGTTGGATCTCTAATTCAGCTCAACCTAAGCAAGATTGAGTGGTTTTGGGTGTTTGGACCTTCCAGTGTTGGGGGATTTTTCCATCTTCAGTTCTAGATGGAGTGGAACTGCTTCAGACAAACCTAGTGTGAAATGTTGGAGTCCTATTGGACTCATGGCTCCTGCTGGAAGAGCCACAGCTAGGAGGGCATTCATATACCTTCAGGTTGGTCTTCAATTGGCCTCATTCTGAACTGAGAGCCTGCTGACTGTCACTCATGACTTCATCAACTCCAATCAGGGCCACTGTCATGCATTCAACATGGGGCTATCTTTGAAGAGCATTTGGAAATTTCAACTATAAATGGTTCCGGTTACTTGGCACATGTCACATCACTGTTCCATGAGCTGCATTGGTTGCCACAGGGCTGAAATTCTCCTGGTTCGGACTGGATCGCCCAATCCGGTAGCGATGGAGGCAGGTGGTTCAGAGAACTGGTAGCAAAAATCCATGCTCCCCCCCATACCCAGCTGAGCCACGCGATCATCAGAGGCTTTTTTTCTTTTAAATGCCTCTGACGATCCAAGATGAGTTGCCTGATCGGCAGAGGCCTCTGCTGATCAGGCAACTCAGCTTGGATCGTCAGAGGCATTTAAAAGAAAAAAAGCCTCTGATGATCAGGCAACTCAGCTTGGATCGTCAGAGGCATTTAAAAGAAAAAAAGCCTCTGATGATCAGGCAACTCAGCTTGGATCATCAGAGGCATTTAAAAGAAAAAAGCCTCTGATGATCCAAGCTAAGTTGCCTGATCGTCAGAGACATTTAAAAGAAAAAAAGCCTCTGACGATCAGGCAACTCAGCTGGGATCGTCAGAGCCTCTTGAAAGCATTTTTTTACAACCTCTTCGCTGAAGAGGTTGTAGAAAAAATGGTTTTAAAAGTAAAAAAAAATGGCCACGCCTACCCAGTCACATTACCCCCCCACCAAGCCACGCCCACAGAACCGATAGTAACAAATTTTAGATTTCACCACTGGGTTGTCAATGTGTTTCTAAGTGCAATTTAAAGGTGCTTGTTGTTACTTTTAAAGCTTTTCATGTCATGGGATGGGATTACTGAGGGATCATCTTTTCCTAGTTGTTTCGATCTACCCAATGGCTTCCAACAGGATGGATATGCTCTGAGTCACATTGGACAGAGAATGCTAACTGGTGGGACATAGAAGACATGCCTTTTCTGCCATAGTACCACCCTGTGGAACATTCTCATTCCGGAAATCAAGAGAGCCCCAACCCCTTGGTCTTTCATGAAAGAGACCTGGTTCTGTGCTGAAATCTGGGGCCCTGAGGGTATAAATGGTCCCACCTCATGGTTGCGTTAACAACCAGTAATAGTGATAACTTCCTTGGTTGTGTATGTTAATTTTTGATGATAATTTGTTTTTAATTTATTTTAAGATTATTCAGACCCACTTGCTAATATGGACAGCCATACAAATTGAGAAAACAAACAAACAAATACTGAGTGTGTGTAGGCTTAGGTTTACCTAGTCTTCTGCTTGGGCCTACCAATTCTTGAACAAAAACATTGATCTTTTTGGGACCCCATTTTCAGCCAGCCAGCCAGCCAGCCAGCCAGCCAGTGTCAGTCTCTCTCTCTCTCTCTCTCTCTCTCTCTCTCTCTCTCTCTCCCTATCCCTATCCCTATCCCTATCCCTATCCCTATCCATCTATCCATTATCTATCTATCTATCTATCTATCTATCTATCTATCTATCTCTATTTCTATCCATCCATCATCTATCTATCTATCTATCTATCTCTCTATCTCTCTATCTCTCTATCTCTCTATCTCTCTATCTCTCTATCTCTATTTCTATCTCTATCTCTCTATCTATATCCATCCATCCATCCATCTATTATCTATCTATCTATCTATCTATCTATCTATCTATCTATCTATCTATCTATCTCCATCTCCATCTCCATCTCCATCTCCATCTCCATCTCCATCTCCATCTCCATCCATCCATCTATCATCTATCATCTATCTATCTATCTATCTTGTGTGTGATGCATAGTCTATACCAGTGATGGCTACAACCATAATTCTATGTGCCCCGCCCCCGCACATGCGCCTGCAACCCTCCTATCCCCCTCCGCTCCTGGCTGGGGACAGCAAAAAATATCAATTCCTGTCTAACCGGAAGTTGGCAAATGGGCAGTTTCTGGCCTCCGGAGGGCCTCCGGGGGGTGGTGGTGGGAAAGGCTATTTTTGCCCTCCTAGACAGGCTCTGGAGCCAGGTGAGGAAAAAAAACGGGCCTTCCCCACTACCCCCAGGCCCTCTGGAGGCAGGAAACAGCCTGTTTCCCTACTTCTAGTGGACCCAGAAGGCCCGAAAATCAGGCCGGAGCTGAGTTCACGTGTCCACTGATATGGCTATGCGTGCCACCTGTGGCACGCGTGCCATAGGTTCACCATCACGGCTCTGGGGGAAAGTCATTTCAAATTATCAAACTATTGAACTATTGTTCAAACTATCAGAAAATTTAAATGTTAATGCTTCACGTGATCTTGATACTATCCCTCTGTTGATGAAGCCTGGGACTGCATTGGCTTTTTTGGCAGCTGCAGCACCCTGCTGGCTCGTATTTAAGTGGCTGTCCACTAGGACTCCGAAATCCCTCTCACAGCTGAGCCAGGTTCCACCTATTCTGCACTTGTGCAAAAAGTAAAGTGATTGGTGGAATTTTGCCTCCTCTCCTGCCTGCTTTGAATCTAGAACAGCCCAGGACAATTGGGAAGAGGGAAAAATGGGAGAATAGGTTTCCTTCCCCTTCCCCTATCCTTTTTTTTCTAAGAGACTCCATTCCATTCTCTCTCTCTCACTCATTCTCTCTATCTCCCTCCCTCCCTCCCTCCCTCCCTCCCTCTCTCTCTCTCTCTCTCTCTCTCTCTCTCTCTCTCCCTCCCTCCCTCCCAAGGGAATTACTGAATGTGAATGTCCAAAAGCTAACTCATGACACTTGGCCTGAGTTCAGCTCTTGACACATAACTCAGAGTTCACATATGGAACAACACCCTCCCAACACTGGAGGAGGGGAGTGAGGAAGGAATGAAGTGAAGCACAACTGCAGATCATCAGTCTGGCTTAACCTTGTCAAGGAGCAATGAAACAGGAAATGCCTTGTGACACTGACTGGCAGATACACAAATGGATGAAGGAAACATGCTGCAGAGAGAAGATCCCAGACAATCAGCTGGAACACAGGAAGAAGGTTCAGGCAATAACCTGTCATAACAGAGATTAGAGGAAACGGAGAAATGTTGGTAGACATCTCTGAAGAAGGAGCTGTTCCAGATACATTAAAAAAAAAAAAACTGCAAGAGTATTTGTACAAAGGGTATGGCAAAGATCAAATAATATCACAGAGAGGTAACATAAAAAGGGTTCCATTGATGTCATAATCGAAACATGAATAGAGCTGTAGGACAAAAACAGATGCAGAGCAGACAGCAAAGGAGAAAGCAGCTTCATTCTGTTTCTTATGCAGAAGTTCAGCCAGGATAAGGTTTACACATACTTGTAGTTTTATGTTTTTGTTGGCATAATTCTGGCACCTTGGCTAAAACAGCCACTTCGCCCTAAGAAAAACAGCAGTAGGAAAAAGATGCTGGAAGTGCCATTGGAAGCTAAAACATATGAAGAGCAGGTACATCTAGTTTAATGATAAGAAGGATTAGGGGTGACACGATAGCAGTATTTCAATATCTCAAGGGCTGCCACAAAGAAGAAGTGGGGTCAACCTATTCTCCAAACCACCTGAGGGTAGGACAAGAAGCAATGGATGGAAACTAATCAAGAAGAGAACCAACCTAGAACTAAGGAGAAATTTCCTGGCAATTAGAACAATTAATCAATGGAACGACTTGCCTCCAGAAATTGTGGATGCTCCATACACTGGAGGTTTTTTAAAAAGAGACTGGACGGCCATTTGTCTGAAATGGTTTCCTGCCTGAGCAGGAGGTTGGATTAGAAGATTTCCAAGGTCCACATTATTCTGTTATTTATTTTGTTGATCTGTTTTCAATAGAACACTGTCACGACCTTCGCTTATTACGCTGGTCTGTAAGTCTTAAAAGTGCTGCAGATATGAACGAGCCTCTGCAAAGCTGGCCAGCAGGCAAGACATTTTTATGGTGCAATACTCTTCTTCCATTTATCCTGACTAGGTGGCTCAGTGGCTAAGACACTGAGCTAATCGACAAAGGTTGGCAGTTCGGCGGTTCAAATCCCTAGTACAGGTCTCCTGCGTGAGCAGGGGGTTGGACAAGATTACCTCCAAGGTCCTTTCCAACTCTGTTATTCTATTCTATTCTATTCTATTCTATTCTATTCTATTCTATTCTATTCTATTCTATTCTATTCTATTCTATATAAATAAGGGATGGATGGGCAGGTGAGTTGAGTGGAGAGAAAAAGAAGAAGAGAAACAGGGGTTGGTACTTAAATTAAATGGAGCAAATCATACCCCAGCCAATTTGTATTATGGTTATGCTGTTCAGCAGTGTACAATACTAGGATAAAGGAAGTCAGAGGAGCATTCCGATTTTAATGCTCTTCTTCCCTCTCTAAGAACAAATCAAACGAACAGTCCTAAAGCCCCAGGAACACAGCTAAAGCTATGACTGAAAGAAAATGCACGTGAAGGGAAATAAAACTCAGGAAGTTAGGTGTGGTGGAATGTGTTCTAATGAACAAAAGACCTATTGTTCTTGCAAAACAAGCCTACCTTGGTATAGGAGAGAATTTTTTTTTTTTAAAAGTGACAGTTTTTAACCTAATCAAGGTCAAGCATGTTGAGGAAAAATAAATACATGAAGTAAGGCAAGAAAGCTCTTCTTAACAGGACACAAAGCTTGGGAACACTTTGTCAGGATGTGTTTTATGCTTCTGATTTGCAGATGTGACAGGAAATCTGGTACAAGGCAGCCCTCAGCCATTGAGGGTCTATGACAATTCGCCGCAGTTAGCTTGCCATGACCAACCTGCCACAGTAGGGGTGAAATTCACTTACCTTCCCTACCAATTTGCAAATGGGCGCGTGCCACATGCACGCTCACTTTGCTTGTGCACGCCGTCGTCCACTCATGTGCAAAGCCTTCTGCACATTTGCATAGGCTTAAAATGTTGCAAAACGTTTTTTGCAAAATATTGCTTAACGCATTGTAAGCCGCCCTGAGTCTCCGGAGAAGGGCGGCATATAAATCAAATTTAAAAAAAAAAAAAAGCAACGTCATGACATCCGCGTGGCTGGGCAGAGCCTCCCACAACCGCCGCTACCAATTCGCCCGAGCCGGATAGAACCAGCTGAATTTCACCCCTGGGCCACAGCCAATTCGCCATGGCCAACTCGCCACAGCCAACTCGCTGCAGGATAACTCACCACAGCCAACTCGCTGAGGGACAAGAGTCACAAGTAATATCAAAGAAATGGTGGAATAGAATCATTTTAAAAAGGATGCAAAAGGAGGGACAGAATGAAATGTAAATGGCAAAAATTAAAATATTTTGTATTTGTTTTCAGTAATTCAATAGAATTTTTAAATTGTCCTGCAACGAGTTGTCTTGCAGCGAGTTGGCCATGGCGAGTTTATTCACTGCAAGTTGGCTATGGCGAGTTGGCTGTGGAAAGTAGGCCACAGTGAGATTGCTGCAGCAAGTTTGCTGTGGCAAGTTGTCCCATTCCTGTCATTGAAGCACATTGGGTGACTTTGGGCCAATTCCTTTCTCTCTACCCAATTTCACCCAAATCACAAGGTTAAACATGCCATCTAGACTAGCACCGGGCTGCAGCATGCCAGAAATCGAACAAGCGAAGACCCATCTGTGGGATGCAGGCAGCACACAAAATCACACACCCCCTATAGTCTGTGGAAAAACCTCTCTCCACAGAACTGGTCCCTATTGCCCAAAAAGTTGGGGACCGCTGACCTAGATCTCCTGTTGCCCTAGAGATAAGCTAGCCATACCCTTACTCGGATTCGAACTTGGGCTGCCTGCATATTAGGTAGTTGTATTAACCTCTGAGCCTCAAGTTCTCCTCCCTTTATCAGCTTGAGCCAGGGGAGAGATTAAGTGTTAACCCTCAAGCAGTCGCATTCACGACAAACCATTTTGTCCACTGCCTAATATGCAGGCAGCCAAAATTCGAATCCAAGTAAGGGTATGGCTAGCTGATGAGAGCTAAATAGCTTGAAATAGATCTATACTAGTCTCCCTTTATTTCTTTATCAGCAAATATAAATTTGATATAAAATGGTTTGTCATGAATGTGATTGCTTGAGGGCTCCTGGATTGGAGCTGAAAGACGAAAGGGAAGCAGTATGCTCCCTCCCATATTGGGGTAGACCAGGTGCTTCAACAGAAAAACACTTTATGTATGTATGTATCTATGTATCTATGTATGTGTACATCTATATATCTATATGTATATGTATATGTATTATAATTGTATTGCATTGTATTATCAATACACCCCTCAGCCAGTGGCCTTCCGTCCATCTGTCCATCCAGTGGTGGGATTCAAATAATTTAACAACCGGTTCTCTGCCCTAATGATTTCTTCCAACAACCAGTTCACCAAACTGCTCAGAAAGTTAACAACCGGTTCTCCCGAAGTGGTGTGAACTGGCTGAATCCCACCACTGCGTCTATCCGTGTGTGTGTGTTTGTGTGTAAGCTCCATGGAGTATCTTTGGACCACTCACTCTTTCTCAGGCCCTCTTTCCTCAAATCATTATTGCTGTAGAGAGAGAAAAAAAATGAGGGAAGTGTTATGTATACTTCCTTGAGTTCTTACACATAAGGAAAATAATGGATAATAATATAAAAACATGTAGATTAACCCATGTTGTTCTTTATTCAGATGACTCTCAGGGTCCTTAATATAGATATGGCTTATGGTAGTGTTTCCCAACTTTGGGCCTTCAGAGGCTGAGGTGTTTAATTGCCTGAATTGAAATCCCAAAGACTTCTAAAGCATCACCTTGTCAGAGAGTTTTTCCTCATTGTACCTAAGCTCAGCGAAACATGTCCTGGCATTATCTATTTTCTGTCATATCTCCATAACATTCACTTCATCTCTTCACCTACCTAAGAGATAGATGTAAGAAGTCCTTAGCAATACCTCTACCAGCTGTTAAGGGGTGTTCTTAATATGGAAAATAATTGGAAAATGGGATAGTGGATAAAGGTGCATGTGTCCATTTTTTTAAAAAAAAAAAGAGAGAAAATGGGGCCATGAAAAAATGTAGAAAGAAGCAATTTAGCTCCAGAAGGTCAGGATGGGATCTAGTAGAGATCAACGTGGAACAGAAATTAGACTGTCAAGAATGTTTTTTTTATGCTGAAGTTCCAGTTGTGCACAATCTCTCCTCTTGTAAATTATTACCGACCACCGTCAGGAAACAAAAAAGAGTGTTGCAACACATGCAGTTCATGTGTTCAACCTCAGAGAGGTTGGGAAAACACAAAAGACACAGGACAAGTTCGACATACTTTTCCGGAGAATGAAACTTTTCTTTGAAGTATTCCAAATCATTTCTCATTTATGAACAGTGCAAATGAAGATTTACGAGCCGGGCAATTTACAGCCTCGGATTGAACAGAGTAATTATACCCTGTTAGCAATCGGGCCTTGGGGGTGGGGGGAACGAGGCAGTGGGAGGCACGCTACAATTCCTTTCTGCAGGACTGGGCAGGCGTAGTCAATTGAAAATCTGGCCACTGTCCATGTTTGCCTTCAAATGTATTTTGCCAGCAGCCATGCTATCCTTCCACCTAACTTTTGTCTAGAAATTAGACATTATTACAATTGGATGGTAGGAGGGGCCACTCCTTGTTACTCCTTGAAAGAGGCCCTCAAGCATTTGGTTTTATAATCTTTGGCGGAGTCTGTCAAAATCTCCCCTTCCCATTTTTTTCAGATATATAACTTACAGAAAGCTGGAAGTTGGTACAGTGAGCAGTTAGCATATTTTTGTTGTTATTGCCATAAACCAAGGTGACCAGAAGATGGCATCAAAGAGTTGTTATTTTTTTAAAAAAAATCCTTTGACTCCCTGCTGCCATCTAGAGACTTGTTCCTAATTTTGCAGCTCAGATCTGGTAACCCTATTTATATATTTGGTTTTTATTATTGATTACTAGCCGGCCAGTTGAAGATTCTGAATAAACTGTATTTCAGCTGCATGATAAATTTATATTCACTGGGTTTTTATTGCCAGCTGCCTCCTCTGAATGATTTCTGAGTGAAATCATTAAAAAAAATGATTTGGGAAAATCATTTGGGGAAATTCCTTCTAGTCCATGGAAAAATATTATTAGCTTTGTTCAACTTTGCTCAGAATTCCTCAGATATTTCAGCGGTAGAGAAAAATCCAGTATGTTAAAGAGCTGTGATAACAACTATTGGAGATAACAGCTTGGCTCTGAATTATAAACTTGATTTAGATGAACTTGATTCTTAGTAAGTGCTTCCATTCAGGTTTTTTTGGCAGACTGATGGAAATAGCTTTGCCACTGCTTGTTCTGTTTTTGCTTTTGTTTTAGCTTAACTTCCCCTTCTTTAATTTAAGAAAGTTAAGAGACGGAAAGCTTTTTTTTTTTTTCTCCCAACCACTCTTTTACAGCTTCTTCTGTCCTGGCAATGCTTATCTGGATCCTCCTGAGAAATGTCACGATGCGAACTGGTAGTAAAGGTAAGTAGAACCCACCCCTGCCTTCCATCCATCCGAGGAAGGTAAAATGAGGACCCAGATTGTTGGGGGCAATATGCTGACTCTGTAAACCACTTAGAGAGGGCTGTAAAAGTACTAGGAAGTGCTATATAAGTCTAGTTGCTATTGCTATTAAACTATTATTGTGGCCCGTTTTGGCTGGCAGAGTGCTGCAGGAGGCAGTCCAGGCTGAAAACGGGCCACGTCCCCTGTGCCCCATTTTGGCCGGCAAAGTGCTGCAGGAGGTGTCCATTCCATCTCCCCACCTGACCCATGGAGGAGAACTACAGTGCTGATCTGGCCTTCAAAGAAATCCAGTTTGACACCCTTGTTATAGGGCGTCTGGATGTATCCTTCAGATACATGTCCAAGCTGGTTCATCTTACAGGTTTCCATCTTTTCCCTACTTTGGAATTGTTCATACATGCTTATGAACCTGTGTGGTTAAAAACGTATTTCGGAAACGTTGACAGCTTGCAAACAACTAAGACAGCTGTACTTTGTAATTACTATTAGGTTGTTGATATTAATTTAGTACCCGCACTAGTGCTACCATCTCTAGCATGATATAATTGCTCTTATGTTAGAATAGCAGTCTTTATGTCATGAAGCAGCTCTTTGTGGCCTTTTATTGGCACAATTTCATCCTAAAGGTAATGAAATGTTGTTCCTAATGAACGTGAAAGAGTTTTGTTCTGGCAGGTTGAGGTTTCTATTCTGCCAGCTTAAAATTGCAGGTTGAAGGGAAGCTTCGTTTGTTGAAATCAAGCTTTCAGAGAACTTGATAAGAACAATAATTCACCGCTGGATCGGGCAATTTGTGGTTGTGAACCCAGAGATACAGCCAAAAAAATAAATAAATTAACAAGGAATGTTCAAGACCAAAAAAGAAATATCTAAGTATCAGTGGAGTTCAAAATAAATTTATTTAGGGTTGTTTTACAAAGGGTGCCAGCCTCTCTCAGATCTCAAGATATCCTTAGATCTCAATCAAAGGTGAGGTTAACAGAAAACCAGGAAGCACTGGGAACTGCAGATGGTACAGTTCTTTAGAACTGCAGGGAAATCTGCTGCATTTCAACTTTTGGAAAATCCCCCGTGTGCTTGTGTTGCAACTTGTGTGCGCTTAAAGCATGTTTCTAGGTGTTATGCATGTAAATGTGACAGAAAAATATAGGTAGCAAACATAAAATACCAACTGATTGAAATATGACTTCCTTCAAAGAAAGCATGAAAGTAAGATTGGATCTAATTGATTTTAGAGGGATGTGGTCCTCAGTGGCTAAGACGCTGAGCTTGTTGATCAAAAGGTCGGCAATTCAGCGGTTCGAATCCCTAGTGCCACATAACGGGGTGAGCTCCCGTTATTTGTCCCAGCTTCTGCCAACCTAGCAGTTCGAAAGCATGTAAAAAATGCAAGTAGAAAAATAGGGACCACCTTTGGTGGGAAGGTAACAGCGTTCCATGCACTTTTGGCATTTAGTCGTGCCGGCCACATGACCACAGAGACGTCTTCGGACAGCGCTGGCTCTTCGGCTTTAAAACGGAGATGAGCACCGCCCTTTAGAGTCGGGAACGACTAGCACATATGTGCGAGGGGAACCTTTACCTTTACCTTTTAGTCCTCATTATTGTTATACCCCAGTGCAAATTTGCTGTAGAATAAGGCAGTGTTTTTGAACCTTGTCAAGTTGAAAATGGGTGGACTTTAATTCCCAGAATTCTAGAAGTTGAAGTCCATCCACCTTAAACTTGATGAGGTTCAGAAATACTGGGATAAGCTACATTGAACTTATCAGAAGTTATTTCTGAATATATATATTCAGAATACACACACACACACACACACACACACACACATCTATCTATCTATCTATCTATCTATCTATCTATCTATCTATCTATCTATCTATCTATCTATCCTTAAAAGACTTCCATACAGAGAATAGGGAACCATATAGCTGCTTTTTCTTTCTCAGGACTTGCAGAAACAGATCAAAATGTGTGTGTGTTTTATGCATAGTCTATACGGATTGTAGAATTCAACTTATTTTGGCAAGTATTTAGCAAGGTCAGAAACTATAAAATTCTATTTGTCATACCTCAGGAAATATGGAAATAGAGAATGTTAAAAGTCAGGTTGCGTTGGGTGGAATTTCCCCTGCTTGCATTAATGGATGATTTATTCCCAGTGCAAATAGCAGCATGAAAGGAATGAGTTTCTCCAGGACTCTAGTAAAGAACACAAGATTAAACTTTAGTTCCTTCCATGCTGCAGCAGTCCTCATAATTATTAACTCATTCTCAAGCTTTTATTTATATGGTTAAAACTGTGTGTATTAAATTTGGTTAACGCCATGTTTGATTTGGTTGACAGTGGCACCAAGGTAAGAGATGGAGCATAAGAAGAGCTACAAGCAGAACTGAGAGTTTCTTTCTAAATGTTGTCAATTCACCTCATTCTTGATCTGTAACTCTGCTGCCATTAGTATCGGTGGCCTGGTTATGTGGTGGTTTTGAGATAAATAAATAGACACAAATAAATCACAACTTCAGTAGATTTCCTCTGGCAAGGTTGAAATTAATGCTTCAGACAATATATCAGGGAAGAAAGTTTTCATTTAAAGAAAGGATAAGTCTGTTGCCAAAACTTCCTTGCAATGTAGGAATTGGAGAAATAAGACAGAATTATAATTGATAAAATATTATTTCATTAAGGTTGCAAGCCCAAAAGGATTTGCCTTCTTTAATGTTCTTTGTTTAGAAATAATCAGCATTTATATTACTTTTACTTGATAAAATATTCTTAAATTTGCAAACCCAAAGTTAAGTGATTTGTCTTCTGCAATTACATTTGCTGTTTCCTTGTTTAGAAATAACCAATGTTTATATTACACTTTTCTGAAGAGCTCAAGTAATCTGAGGTTGCATCAACAGTGAAATGGGCGGCATATAGATTTAATAAATATTACAGGAATCCACTCCACAATATGCCATCTTGCTGCAGGAGCAAGTAACCAACAATTTCATGGTTAATTTTCAGAAAAACCTTCACAGGTGGGTACAGATTTTGAGATACTGAACTTCAAGCATTTGCTGTCACTGGGTGTTTGGGTGTTCACTCAACATACATAACAGATAAGAAAAGCCTTTTAGATTGCATAGAAATCATTCAAGCCTCATCCTGGAGCTAGTTCTCGTAGTGGTTTGACACACCGAGATAATAACATTGTATTACTCATGATCCTGATTAGTCACCAACAATTAGAGTTCAAGGAATGTTGCTTCATAAACCCTATCCTTGAGCCAAACCCTTTTCTGCTTCAATTTGCCCAGTTCCGTTTTAGAAGCATTTGAATTGAAAGAAACATGGAATATAAAGCTTATTTTCATTGTTTAATAAAGGACTAGGGGTGACATGATAGCAGTGTTCTGATATCTCAGGGGTTGCCACAAAGAAGAGAGAGTCAAGCTATTCTCCAAAGCACCTGAGGGTGGATGGATGGATGGATGGATGGATTCATAGATGGGTTGATGGATGGATGGATATCCATGCTATTTCTCATATTGTTTTTTTCTCATACTAACACCTTGCTTCTCCACTGTTATTATCTACCCAGAGACATTAATAGCATCATGAACCGTGGTTAGAATGCAGTACTGCAGGCTAACTCACTGCTCACTCCAGGAGTTCGATTCTGACTGCTCACGGTTGACTCAGCCTTCCATCCTTCTGAGGTTGGTAAAATGAGGACCCAGATTGTTGGGGGCAAGAGGCTGATTCAGCGAACCGCTTAGAGAGGGCTGTAAAGCACTATGAAGCAGTGCATAAGTCTAAGTGCTATTGCTATTGCTTTGCATTAGTCTGAATGTTCTTCAAGGCTTCTTTTCATTTTATCATCTCCAAAGAATGACAATAGGGACCGCTTTTCTACGGAGCTTTGCCAAATCATCTCTTTGCCAGCCGCTGAGGAAACTGAAGGATTTCACCACTGAAAACGATAAATCACATGTTTGCATGCTGATGATGCAGCTAATTCTGTCTCTCGCTCAGATCAACATTGAAGGCAGATTAATAATAGACCGACTTTTATATTTTAAATATCTCAGCCCAATATAGTAGTGGTTTGTTGAATGATTAGTCTATGATAGTGTTTTTAATGCAGTCACAATAGAAGTTAGAAATCGAATCTGCTTAATTTGTGAGTTTTCAATTCCATTCAGTTTTGTTTCCATTCTACTCGATCCAATCATGGTGAGATTTTTAAGGTACATAATGCACAGTCATGTCCTGATTTTTCTTAGTAAATAGGCTTTTTGGAACAGAATGTTTGTTTGTTTGCATATTTGCCTCTAGAAAGGTGTAGAAATACAAACAGTTCAATTAAACTCCTTTTGCATCAAGCACATTTCTGCCTGTGACAGGTTGTGACACAGCATGGATGTGAGCATGGATGATAAGATCTGGATCGTAATAAATGGGAAATGGAAGATGATTCTTTTTCTTTTAAAAAAATGTTGCTTCCTTCTTATGCTCCAATACAGTATTTTTTGGGGGGAGATAGGAACAAGTGCAGTCAAAAGTTATTTCCATCAGTGTAGCGTGCATGATAAAAACTAAAATCACCTTCACCCTATGTTAAAGTCCTAATCAAACCCAGACAGCTTTGAGACACAATAATACGGTTAATATAACTGTGTGGTTTATCCCAGAATGTAGTTAAATTAAATGCACATATGGAACTGGTATGAACAGAAGGGGAAAATGTTATTTTCACCATTAAATGGTTGCAAATGACACCCACTCAACCACATGCCGCATTACGCTAATTAATATAACTGAAGCAACGGCTGACATATTGGAATAGAAATGTGGATTTTTGAGGCATCTGTTTTGACATTCATATACTTTTTGAGGGCTGAGAATACATCATTGACACACACATTAACGGTTGCTTGAGGAAATATATCTCACTCTCCTACTGCATCCAGTTAAAAATTACTGCAGAAAATCAATGAGAAGCAAATAAGTAAATATAATCTGGTTTTTCTGTGGGCAGAGAACAAAATATAGCTTGTTTAAAGTTCAAAATTGGGAGAGAGCAAGTTGTTAAAATTAAATATTCTTCTGGCTCACAGCTTAGAAAGTCAATAAGTTCCCAAGAGGTTACTTGGGCCTAGCTTGCCGAGATAGGGTTTAGACCGTTAAACAGTTATTAAGCACAGATATATAATATTGAAATCAGGAGTTTGCTTTAATACTAAATCCAAAAGTTTCCTTCCTTCCTTCCTTCCTTCCTTCCTTCCTTCCTTCCTTCCTTCCTTCCTTCCTTCCTCCCTCCCTCCCTCCCTCCCTTCCTTCCGGTTGTGGGTGCTATAACACTGGAGGTTTTCAAAAAGAGATTGGACCATTTGTTTGAAATGGTATAGAATTTCTTGCTTGAGCTGCAGTTGGAATAAAAGACTTCCAATGTTCCTTCCAACTCTGTTATTCTGTTTTCCTTCCTTCCTTCCTTCCTTCCTTCCTTCCTTCCTTCCTTCCTTCCTTCCTTCCTTCTTGCAATATTAATAGCAATAGCACTTAGCACTTATATACCGCATCACAGTGCTTTTATTGCCCTCTCTAAGCGGTTTACATAGTCAGCCTATTGCCCACAACAATCTGGGTCCTCATTTTACCCACCTCTGAAGGATGGAAGGCTGAGTCAACCTTGAGCCAGTGAGATTTAAACTGCCGAACTGCAGCTAGCAGTCAGCTGAAGTAGCCTGAAGTGCTGCACTCTAACCACTGCACCGCCTCGCCTCCATTGCCCAGTATTAACCAGTGTTAAGACTATGCTATTTCTGCCTTAGTCATGTTCCTTCCATCCAGAGACATAGAAGTAGATATATTATAAAAGGGAAATAAAAGTTCATATTTACAGTTACCAATTAGGACGGCTATTTCACTAATAGGTCATTCATTAAACGCTTAGATAGCTTAGATATGAAGACTTGCTCTTTATAGATAAGTTGACTAAAACTCATTATCCAATAGATTGTTACCTGGAACAAGAAACAGAAAACAATTGGTCATTGTTTGGATTGTGTAAATAAATCTGTGTGTCCCCCCCCACCCCAAATATCTCGTAACACCACCACCACTACCCTTGCCTGGGCTTTTCAGATAGGGGTAGCTAGATCAGGCAAGACACACCCTGATCGACAACCAGGAAATAATTAGAAACAGAAATAAATCACTTCCAACCGAGCATTGAGGCACATTCGGGTTCTTTTGGAATACACAGAAGCCCAATGAATTTAAAGTTATCAGCAAAACTTTACTGGTTACAAGTTACATTTGCTCTTTCTCATACACAAGCACAAACTTTTCATCTACCTTCCCAAAGAGAATCTTTTTTGACAAGATTCCCGACTTTCGTCCTCTCTACTTATGTCCCTGCATCATCTTTTATCTCCCTTCACCGTCTTCACTGTTTGAAACGTAGGTGGACCTGGAAACTGAAGATACCTGGTAGAGAGAGTGCTCTTATATATGGCAAGGGATGGGCAACAACTATGGCTGGCTGGCCCAGGAATTCTGGAAATTTATTTATTTATTTATTTATTTATTTATTTATTTATTTATTTATTTATTTATTTATTATATTTCTATACCGCCTTTCTCCCGTAGGACTCAAGGCGGTGTACAGTCAAGAAAAATATAGATACACAAACATCATAAAATTGCTAATTAAAATTATTATTATAACATAGTTTGGCCCAAGTTGAAGTCCAGAGGTCTTAAAAGGTAGGAAAGGAGCCATGATTGCTCATCCGTGCTATACAGCGATTCTCTGGATAAACTCTGAAGTTATTTTTCTGATCATCATCCCCATTATCATTTCTACAAAGAAGTGTGAATGAATTGTTTTGGACTGACTGGAAGAAGACAAAGTATGAAAGTCTCCAACGTGACTTCCTAGGGACTTCGCCATTCCAATAACGGCCCGGTTATTAATGAAACAGTCATCTTAGTGGAGGAAGAATTTATTAGGAAATTCGATTTATTGCTTTTGACTTATCCTGCTTATGTGGCTTTTAAGTTATGGCTCATTTTTTCTGCAGCTTGATTAGAATTGAACCAATTGTGATTTATGAAAACCACAGTGAAGCTATTGTTAAAGAGTAAAAGAACCCAAGTGACATTTTCGTCTTTGTTCTGTAAGTATTTGCTTGCCCATTCTTGTGAAGGGACACCGCCAGGGGATAATGATTTTCAAACCTATTGCAACCTATGTTTTGCCAGCTGATCTAGGTTGGAAGACTGAAATTTTACAGCCAAACTTTTAGCAGTGGTAAGCAAATATAGAGGAGCATGCAGACATGCTCTTTGAAAGATTTCAATGATGCTTGAAGCAAATGACTGCTTAGCCTGGCTAGAGTGAGAAATTTAAGATTGTGCTGCCTGGATTTCCTTTAGTATAAAAGGAGAGTGAGTGAATCTCTGGGAAGCTTTCAAGATTGCTGTTACAGTGACTGATCTCCAGTAGATCAAGCAGTATCTGTTTTCTGACCTGGTCTACTTAAAAGATTGAACATGAAGGAGATGATAAAAACAAACTTCTGGAAAATATTTTTCTAACTAACCTAATCTCAGACAGACAAAGAAGGAGCTGCTGGTGGAGAAGCAGGGAAGAAAGGGAGCAACAGAATATATGATTGCTTACACAAAAACATCAAGATTTGCCACCTTTACCTTCTCTGTATAGAGAAGAGGGACCAATCTTACATGGAAAATGGAACCTATATTTGCAGTTATCACTAATAGGTACAAAAATGATATAGACATGTTCACACTGATAAGATTAAAATTACAACTTGTTCCACTTCACAGCAACATACTGGGAGTGGAAAATCTACTCATTTCCTCTTCTTTGCAGTTTTACTTGTTGTCATCGAGAAAAGACCCAGACTTCTCAGAAAAAGCTTGCCTCTGGAGCCAAAATACATAGATAGACCTAAGCACTGAACGTAAATTAGCGTGAGGCTACTGAAAGTTGTTTTAGATTTTCCTTAGCTGTTTATTTTCACTAATTTTTCAAGATTGTTATAGTCTAAACTTCATTACAAAGCTGTACCTCCTGACATGAATGGCACATTAGGATTTATATTTTTTTGTAGTTAGGGACGTGGTGGCTCAGTGGCCAAGACGCTGAGCTTGTCGATTGAAAGGTTGGCAGTTCAGCGGTTCGAATCCCTAGTGCCGCATAATGGGGTGAGCTCTCATTACTTGTACAGCTTCTGCCAACCTAGCAGTTCGAAAGCACGTAAAAAATGCAAGTAGAAAAATAGGGACCATCTTTGGTGGGAAGGTAACAGCGTTCCGTGTGCCTTTGGCGTTTTGTCATGCCGACCACATGACCATGGAGACGTCTTCAGACAAGGCTGGCTCTTTGGCTTTGAAACAGAGATGAGCACCACCCCCTAGCGTCGGGAACGACTAGCACATATGTGCGAGGGGAACCTTTACCTTTACCTATTTTGTAGCTATACATTTTATACCTGAAAGTAGTCATGTGCCCTTAATTCTACTTATTCCATCAATATTCTGCTCTAAAAGCCACTTTTAAATTTTTTCCTTTAGTAATAATCATTATTACATTTCATTTCTACCACTGCGTGCTCCAGACCCAGAAGGAAAATAAAGAGAAACAAATGAAGCAGCCTGAAGAGAAGAGGAAAAAATGCACTTCAAAAATCAAGAAACTGAAAATTCTGTGTCATTTCTGGGAAACTGTGATTGTTATTTTTTAAAGTTTTCAGAAACATACAAAAAAGCACAAATATGTAGAAATTATAATTTATATGTAGTTACATGTCCACAATCCTCAATTTAAGTAAGATCAATACAAAGGTGAAGACAGAATTAAATGTTTATTGTAACAGCATAATCTGTAAGTAAAAACATAACTTTTTGCATTATGGCCAGAACAATTTTATATAGCCAGAAGTCTTCAAAAGTTTGTAATGTCTGATGTCAACATGGTTAACTTTCTTCCCCAACTGTTTGCAAGTTAACTATGGTACCAATTTGGTTTTTCCATTTGACTGGACTGAACTGAAACAAAACTCAATTTTAATTTGCAAACAACAATTTTACAAGTGGGCTATTTAAAATGGGTGTTGCTTCAAACTCCAATACAGATGAGAAGTTTGAATGAAGAACTCAGGTTTATGCATCAAGCCTGCAGTTATGATAAAGCATCTAAAAGGCATTTTGGTCCATCCAAATGGATGAAAGTCATGAAAACTAAAGAAAGATCAGGTTTAAATATTTGTGTATTGTCACTATCCTATAAAATGCATTTTAAATTTAATCCAGTTTGTAGAATTTAGTTTAAATAAGTATGTTAAAATCTATCCTTAAAATATCCTAAAACCAAGTCCATTGCCTTTTATTAACATTCATGAGACATAATGGCTGGAAATAATATCCAATCATTATAAATTTGACATATATCATGCATTCTTGTGACAAATTATTTATATGTTTTTTCTTGCAAAGAAAACATACAGCTTTAGCCTTACCAATTTATGTTTTCTTAATAGTTTTCTTTGCTTTCTGAGGAATTGAATATATTTCTCTTAAAATAAATTCATTCCCAGACTGTGGGTCCAGAAATCCAACATTATTACAGTACTGCATGATTCATAAACTTTTTTTAAAAAAAGTAGCTAAAGCTATTTTACAAAAAAAAAAAAATCCATCTCAGGGATGCAAAGTTGATATGAATGTAAATTTGCATTTTTAATTGCCTAAAGGAAGGCACAAAATTGCCTCTTCTCACTGTTCACATTCCAGTTGTGGTTTTTCTTACTCCTTTTTCTCCTGCTGTACATGTAAATCTAAAAGTTTAACACAAAATTATGTATTTTTCTCTGCATCTAGGCAATGATTGTACTCTTCTTTCATATAATACCTGCATCTTTTGCTAACTAGGGTGTATACATAATTTAATTTGAAATCATAGTATGGAAGATAACATTAATTATTCTTTGCCAATGCATTGCTCCAATAACTGCTTCAAACTGAAGCAAAATTATACATATGAAATTACAAAAAAAAAAAAAAAAAGAAGTCCAAAAGAGAAAGTGTTCAGCTAATTCATCATTTTGTTTACAAAAGAGGTGTAGAAAGGTTTTTTAATGTAAAAACTGGAAGCCTTTATTTAAAAAATCCAAATCAAATAAAATAAAAATTAGAAAACAAATTATGCAGAGGAGGGAATGGGAAGGAAGAACAAATACCAAAGAATTCAAGGAAAAATACACAGGAACTCTTTAAAAAAAAAGAAAAAAAATTGTATTCATTCAAACCAGGAATGGGCATTTGTTCTCCAAGTCTTAGCATTTTTTAAAAAAGAAATAATGCTTAAATAATAAAGACTATAAATCGCCAACCTTATGCACACAATGGATACAAGTTGATACACAACTCAGGGAGGCAACATGTATTTCCCCTAAATGTTATATGAAAATGTAAGAGTGCAAGAATTCAAATTAAGAAATAAAGGCATTTTCCCATTCTCAAAAATACAGAGTGATTGGCAGGAAACAGAGATGAGGCTTATTACAACCATATGAGAATATAACAGAGTATTCAGTCCCAGAGATGCTTAAGGAAGGCATAAATACATTTATTCCTGCTGCCTAGATATATATATCTGTTAACTCAAGATAAACATCACTGTTGTATATGAATATCGCAAGCACTAAATTGCTTACGCTTCTGCAATCAGAAAAAGAAAAGGAAAAAAGGAAAAGCACCTATTGAGAATTAACCTAAACTCGGCTTTGTTGGCATGAAAAACATATTTTAAAAAGCCTGGCTTATTATTGAAATCCCTTGTGTGAAGGTCTTCTCTTAGCCTAACAACGTAAAAAGTGATGTTCCACATTGAAAAACCACACCGTCTTTTCAACTGGGTAGTGTTTCTTTGCAGATCTTCTTTATTGTGAATCTTCCCTTTGCCAAAAGAAGACGGGCTGGAATGCAGAGAGAACATACATTCCTAGTCTTCAATTGCACATTATGACCGTAGGCAGAGGGGAAGGAATAGTGAGGCAAGAGATACGCTTAACAAGAAAAAGGCAGAATCAGGTTAGCAACTTCCTTATGCTAAACCTTAATGAGATGATAAATGCAGGAATGAATTTATATTTTCTTTCTCCCCGCTCCTCCTCCCCCCCCCGCCCCCCACGGAAATGGGATCCAAATTCATCCTCCAGTCATGCACTTAGAACATGCCCTTGTTCAGATCCATATTCATTCTTTCGGTATTATAGATGTATGCTTAAAGCTTTCTTGTGGGGGGCTTATGCTAATCAAATCATCCGGCTGAATTAGCCATGTGCAGTTCAATTGATGAGATTTTAATTTGCATACTTCTTCTCTCCCCACCCCCCACCCCAAATATCTGTAACCTGAACAGCTACTAGTCCGGTGAGGCTAAAAGCCCATGTTTCTCTGTCAAAACAAAATTGCATAAATAATGTGGGAAGAGCTGAAGAACAGAACTCCTTCTCAAATTGACAACTAATCAGATACACTCTCCTCTTGTGATTCTATTTGTATTTCTTCTCTGGCTTCCTGCAATTATGTAAGATGGTAGCAGGATAGCAGCAATCTCTCTTATTCCCTTAAGCTAAGAATCAAACCGAATGTATGAAGCTGCACGATATCTGCAGCTTAACACTTTCTTCATGAAATCAGCTCCCACCGGATTTCAAAATGGCAGTGATTTAAAAACTCCATTATACTTTACGCCATTATATTGCCAACATCTATGAAGAGGCTAATTTTACACAATTAAACCACGATAAAAAAAAAAAAAAGTTGTACTGGGACAACCTGGTTCAGCCCTCAATAAAAAGCTTTTCAACACATATTTATAGAGCTACAAATTGTATGATTAAAAATGTTCTAATGTGCATAATCGGATGAATGTCATATACATCCCAGCAGAGTCCCGAGCAGTTGGTACAAGTTGCCTGCATCTCCCCCACCCCCCCAAAAAAAACATTAGACCAACAAATGGATAGTACATAATACTGTGAAGAACGTTACCCCTTAAAAATATTCCAGATTCAAACATGATTTAGTTAAGTCTTACTGTATTCAGCTGCTTAGCAGACTATATGCATGGATTTTATTTTTTTTTTAAAGTTCTTGCTGATTAGCACATATATATATTGTATATGTATATATGTGCAAGACAAAAGGCAATGCTTAATATAAATATTGACTAGAATGAACAGAACTGGCACTTAAGCATGAACCATTCCGTCATTCACTAAGCGGCAAAAAGAATCCTGCTTCAGATACAGTAGTCATCGTTCCCTATTCGTCGGAAGGTAACTGTTGGGTTGGAAGTTCACATTGATAAAGAGGAATGCCTGGTTGCTGCAATCTGTGAATGAAAAAAGCAAGAGTTACATTTCAGTTTACGCGAACTGCACTCCATTCATCTTGCCATCCTTTGCAATGGAAGATGCTACTTCATTACTCAAACGGTCAAGTACGTACAAAGAAATCAAGACCACTTCACTAAGTCTACAAGCCATGTGTTTTTCATCCTTTACTTCTGTGAGTGTCAAAATATATATTTTTTTAAAAAAAAATCTCTTTTGGAAATATCAACCCTGTTAAATGCTTGATTAGTTAGTACCATGGTAAGAGTTTTCAACAGCAGTTCAGCTGGAATATCCATCTATCAGGCATACCGAATTTTGCAGACTTTTCCACAAGTGCCACAAATGCTAAGTGTTCTCTCTTTAGGCATTTAGAATTATATGCGTGCTTTTAAAGTGTTGCAGTATATTTTAAATAAATGCAATACATTTATATTGCAATTTACATTTTGCTTTATACCATGAAGTACTTCGAAGGCTGTTGTCACAGGGCTGGCTATTACAATAATTTTTTTAAAAAAGTTCACTAGAGTTAATTAATGTGAAGCCATAATAAATGCGCAGGCTACAACTTTTATCACCAGTCTTCTTAGCTAATAACTGATAGGAAAATAAATTAATTTTAAATATTGTTAACTGTTACACATGGGAAATGTGTCCATGGTTGTTCTCTGTCCCATCTCATATTAATAATTGCAGCCATTTGAAGATTTTCTGTGACCTTAACTAACTGCTCCTTATATCGTTACAACTTCCAGCTGAATTATAATCTTTGAGCATGTCTGTGGTATGCCTACCTCAGCCTTTCATTCATTCCCTCTTATAATCAAAGTTTTCCATAAAATCTTTAGTTTAATCTTCTCAATCTCCAATTGTAACTAAAGCTTAAGGATGCGTAGAAGCATTTGTAGCTTTCTTTTCTCACCTTCATTTCGCCTCTCACTCCTTCTATTATAGGATTTAAACTCCTTGGGGGAATTCATTTAAGTTGCTTATTTAATTTGTTAAGACAGCATACATTTAAATGTCACCTAAGTTATGATCACATCTGGGCAGAAACAAAAGAATTCAGGATAATGACTATTTTGATGTGAAATAAAAAACAGTGAGCCACAGTCACTGTGAGAACTAATAACAAACTGAGAATAATGGCTTCAAATCTCACTTTGATACACAATTTTTAGTTGACATTTATTAAACCTGCCTTCAACTTACAATGCACATATCACAGATTTGAAATAAGTGAATAATAATACTGGATTTCTATTACTGTATATGTGACCTTGAATGTCAAGTGTTCTGAAATCTGTAAGAATATGTACAGATTTATAATGAATATATTCAACTCTTAAAATTATCCATCAATTAAAACTCATCATCTTCTTTGAGATTTGATAGTAAGAAATATACTTTAAACTTTTCAGATATGAAAAGGGTGTTTTAAGAGTCTGTTCTTAACCTCACTATGAAAATATGAAAGAGATTGTATGCAGGAGGATAAATTTGTCAGTGAATCCAACAGAAAAACCACAAATTATACATAATACCAACTTGATTGTCCACTATAACTTTTGCCATAATAAAACATTAAACTGATATAACAGTTGATCAGAACATGCCAAAGAAATCAAAACTTAGCACTACTTGTGATGAATATTTGTAGAGGAATTCTGGGGGAAGGATGGGGAAGTTAGGAGCCCTGGTAGCGCAGCCCTGGTAACGCAGTCTAAAGCACTGTTATTAACATCAGCTGCCTGCAATTACTGCAAGTTCAAATCTTACCAGGCTCAAGGTTGACTCAGCCTTCCATCCTTTCTAAGGTAGGTAGAATGAGGACCCAGTTTGTGGGGGCAATAAGATGACTATTTATAAATATACAAAAGTATGAAGGCTATTGCTTAACACATTGTAAGCCGCCCTGAGTCTTCGGAGAAGGGCGGCATATAAATCAAATTAAAAAAAAAAAGTTATTGACAAATTAGGCTTGAAAATCAAGCATAAGATTTTTTTTAAAGTTTAAGGATTCCCAATCTTTATAAGACAATGTTCATATTTTCTGTTGTTCAGCAGGAAAACATTTCTTTCCATCTACTGTTAGGTAATGGTTTTCCTTCACATGCAATTTAAGTACCGTATTTTTCAGAGTATAAGATGCACCTGAGTATAAGACACACCTACCTTTTTTGGTGAGGAAGAAAAAGAAATCTGGCTTCTGCACAATTTTGCCTCATTGCAGCAAACAAGAAACAGCCTGCTTTACTTTCATTTTCGTTTTCAGCATAGCTTGATTAGCACAAGGAAAAAAAATCTGCTCCCAGCAATTAACCTCTTTGCAGCAAGCAGCAGAGCCCTGCGCAAAACAGCCGAGAGCAAATCAGCTGAGAGTCGGGAGGCCGATCCAATCAACTTGTGCTAATTAGGCTGTGCTGAAGCTGAAAGGAGCTGTTTTTTCTTGCTGTTTGCTTGCAAGGAGGTAAATTGCTGGGAGGCAGAGGCCAAAGAGTGGGGGTCAGTGGGTGGGCGGGGCTACATTAGGTGTATACGACGCACCTAAATTTTCATCCCCTTTTAGGGTGAAAAAGGTGCGTCTTAAATTCCGAAAAATACGGTATTTACTTATAAAGGGAATAACATGGCTTACCTCTAATACAAGAAGAAAAATCTTGTTCTATGAGCTGCCGCCATACTCTCAGACATATTTCTAACTTTCAGGTAATTAACAAAACCTCGGAAAAATAGAAGGAGGCCTAAAAACAGAAACAGAATATGACATATTTAAAAACATTAAATATCCTGGCACCTGCAACGCACTACTGGCTTATATTTAAGTGTGATCTACTACAGGGGTGTCAAACTCAATTTCATTGAGGGCCACATCAGCATTGTGGATGACTTCAGGGAGCCAGGGTGGGCGTGGCCATGGTGGGTGTGGGCGTGGCAACTCCCACTGCTGCTGTGCTCGCTCTCCTTGGCCAGGTTGCTCATGGTGTGCGCGGGAGGGCAAAGTGTGTGGGTCAGAGGGAGGCCTACTCCATCTCCTTATGAGGAGACCCAGCTTTGTAACCAAAGCATCCTCAGCGATAGGATGGGAGACTACCAGGAGAGGTCAGGAGGAGGGGACCAAAGGCAGCAGGGCTGCTGGTGGCCAAGTGCTAAGGCAGGATTTAACTCAGACCCTCACTCTCTCTTATTATAATCTCCTTCCTTCCTTCCTTCCTTCCTTCCTTCCTTCCTTCCTTCCTTCCTTCCTCCCTCCCTCCCTTTTTCTTCTTTTTCCTTCCCTCTTCATTCTCCTTTCTTACTTCTTACTTCCCCTCTTTCCTTCTTTTTCCTTCCTTGCTCTCTTCCCCTCTTTCCTTCTTTTTCTTTGTCTTTCCTGTCCCTTCTTGGATGGTCAAATGCAAAAGGAGAAACATTCCTCGCCTTGTGATCAAATGCCACTTTTGCTAGTAGTTTGTAGCTACTTATAAGACAGAACAGCGAGGCTTTGCGCTGGCTGGCCAGGCAGGAAACAGGTCAGGCGGTGCTGGCTGGCTGGTTGGGGAGGGGGCAATCATGGCTGCTTAGGTGGCTGCCGCCATCAGCAGCTTGAATGCCCCGACTGAAGCTGGAGTTTGCCGCACTGGGGGAGAAATGAGAGGCCCTGCTGTTCCGCAAAGCCCACCGCTGCTTGAGTGGGGAGGATGGGGAGAAAAATGGCTGCTCAGGTGGCTCCTGCCAGCAGCTTGAATGCCCCAACTGAAGCAGGGATCGCGTGCTCTCTCTCTCTCATACACACACACACACACAGAGTTTGGAGAGCCCCCCTCCTCTCTTTCTCTCTCCCTATCTTCAGTGCCTTCAGTGCCTGGCTGGTGGGGCACTCAGGTAAGCCGGTGCAGGGTGTGGGGGGCAGCTCTGCACTCCCCGTTTTGCTTTGTACTTCACCACCCCCCACCGCCTCGCTTTGTGGCCATCGCACCAGTGCGTTGCTCAGTCTCCTGCTAGGTTACGGTGGCGAGCAAGGAGAAGTGGTGAAGAACAAAGCAAGGCTGGGGGGTAGAGTACGAAGCAAGGCAGGGTGTGCAGAGCTGCCCTCCCCCGCCCCGGATTACCTGAGGGCCCTTCAGCCAGGCCAAACTCTCACCCCCGCCACCCAGGGCAGCCACATCCTTCACTAACATTTCCAGCTCCTTTCGCCACCGCCATGTGACATGCAGAGCAACTAAAGTAGTCTGTGGGACTTCAGTAAAAAAAATAGTTCAGACCTTCCAACTTCTCATAAAAAAAAAAAAAGATCTTGCGAGGTTGGAAGGTCTGAACTTTTTTTTTTTATTGTAGTCCCACAGACTATTTTAGTTGCTCTGCACGTGGTGACAGAGAACTGGGCCTGTGCGCACATGCACATGCCGGGATGGTGTGGGCCGGGCCGAAGTGACGCGCCCTTACAGTTTCCAGGATGGCCACGCAGACTGGATTCAGCCTCATCGCGGGCCGGATCTGGCCTGCGGGCCTTGAGTTTAACGTCCCTGATCTACTACAACATCTAGATCCCTCTTGCAGTTGCTAATATTGAATACCACCTATTCTATACCTTTGCGTTTGGTGTATTTTTTGTTTGTTTATTTGTTTTTTGCCTATGTGTATTACCTTTTCTCACTGTATTTTATTTTACAATGAAAGATTTAATTTCAGTAGCAATTGCAGTATGGAAATCAAGTCACTAAAAAGTCATAACTTTAGAATACTCAAGTATCTTACTACGCTACGAAAATTCTGCTTATGGCATTGGTCTGTAACAGACCAGTTAGATCCATTCTTGATCTATGCACACCAGATAAATGCACACTCAAGGACGCATGCACCCATTCATGATATATTCACTCTCTCTTAAATTTGCCTTTGGATCTTATAGAGAGTTAAAACCAGGAAATTGAGCCTTTCGATCAGCACTTACCAAGTACAAGAAATATCCACCAAAGCCAGTACTGTCCATTGAAATAGCCAGTGAAGTAATCTGAGAACTGATAAGAAAAAAAAAAAAGCAAGATATAAATTATCACTGTTATATATGAAAGATTACTGATGCAACAAAGATGTATTTTGGATATACAGAAATGCTAAAAGGAAGTACAGTTAATGAATTTAGGAAAATAAACAAATGTTCTAATACTATTATTAGAACAGTAAAGAAAACACTAGACATTTTGCTATGTGTAGTTGCAAACAAAGAAATCTAAGCAATTTGTGTAGAAAATATTAAACATGAGTCTCTTTACCACTATAAGTTCACCACTATTGTTCTACTGGTACATTAGTACCTGTCATCCAAAACAATATAATAATCTTTTAATATTAAAACCAAAAATCCCCAAGATGCTCATTTGAGTACAATGTAAGGCAAGTATTAGAAGTATGTTGAAAACCCTGTAACAATTTTTAACTGCTCTCCAGATGTACTTTAAATGGTTGTTTTAAACTTTGAAAGTCATAAATAGCTTGGAATTTGGCTATCCAGATGTCTACCTATTTGGATATGATTCTGTTTAGAGATTAAGGGCCACAGATATGGCTTCATAAAAGTGTCCTTCCTTTCTGTGGTCTGCTTCCTTCACAACATAAGAGAGGGCAATCTCTTATGTTGTGAACAGTTAAGGAAAGCTTTGGTTCACTTTCTTTTTGAGTATAAGCAAGGAGTAATGATATTCTTCAGCCAAGCTTTTTTTAAAAGTCGAATTAATTAAAGACTTTTTTTGCAAAAGGAATTTAAAAATCAGATAAAAATTGTTACTTCTGTACTTTTGAGGTGGTATTGTGAGTTGGAAACAAATGTATTTTGTATTTTCTAGCAAGGCCCAATTAGTCTGGCATTTTTAGTCAAAGATTAGGAAAATAGGGGGAAAAAATCATAGAACAGTCTTCAACAATGGAGTCTGTGGTTGAGTCACTGTTTATTTTCCTAACGCTTATAAATCAATTCAGGGTAAGGAACTGATTAATTTCCTCTTATTAGCCAATAACGCTGTTATTCCAAAATGCTGGAAAACAGAAGTATTTCTTTCTTTAAATCAATTAATGTTAACATTTTTTTCAGTAAATGGAAAACACTTTCGGATGAATGTCAATGCAATAAAGAACTTTGAGATTCATTCAAATATACTTACAATGCCTTAGCTAAATGAAAAAATTGTAATATATTTGCATTTGCATTTTTCCTTAAAATGTATACAAGTACAAATATGTACCCACATTTTCAAGTTTCTTTTCCTTTTTATTTGCTTAAAAATTATGGGTTTATCTTTTGTTTACACTCCCATCTTTTTTGTTGTTTGCTTAGTAAACAACCATAAGTATGGTTTTTAACCAATGCCTTTGTGTTAACAAATGCAGTTAGATTTTAGGAAAACTGACAAATATTCATGTTTAAAGGACTAGCCAGAATCACTAACTAATATAAAATATTTCAAATGGAAGTGGCATTCTCTAAACCCTGGTTTTAGATTGTCTTTATTGACTTATGGTACAGTATATGCAAAACCAACTTAAAACATGCTCCAATAAAAAGAACTCTGCACTTATTTTAATAGACCAAAGGCCATGTGCTATTCTGACTTTTACTTATTTATTTATAAAATTTATTGGCCATCCATCTTAGCATAGGGTTCTGGGCAGCTTACAGTTACCCCTTCTTCTTTGTGGCAGCCCCTCAAATATTGGAACACCATTATCATGTAACCCCTGGTCCTTCTTTTTACTAGACTAGACATACTCAATTCCTGCAAATATTCTTCATGTGTTTTAGTCTCCTGGCCCCTATTCATCTTTGTTGCTCTTCTCTGAACTCTGGGAGACCAGCAGATATGAACTCTGGCAGAAAAATCAATGAATTTCTTGGATCAATGGAAATAAGCCTACATATATTTATTTATTTGTATCCCAACTTTATTGGTTTTGCAAATTACTCAAGGCAGCAAACATATTTACCTTCCTCCTTCTATTTCCCCCACAACAACCCTGTTAGGTAAGTTGAGCTAAGAGTGAGTGACTTGCCCAAAGTCACCCAGCTGGCGTTCATGGCTAAGGCAGGACTAGAATTCACGATCTCCCAGATTCTAGCCTGATGCCTTAACCACTACACCAAACTGGCTCTCATTTAAAATATAACTCAAACTAAATAATGCATAACAAGCCAAATCATATTCATATTTCAGTAAGGAAAAAAAGGCTTTCAGTGGTAAATAAACGTAAAAGCAGGAATTCTAAAAGCAAAAGTCCCAATAACTTTAAATTTAAAGTTTAAATTTCATTGCAATATACAATAGAATTTAAAGTTTCTATATGTTGACTTTTTACTAGCAGAGAATAATTAATCAACCTTATAACAGACTAAGGAATATATAATTAATTGCATTTAATTTAATATGGTTCCATACTGAAACCAAAAAGCAGAATCCCCAAATAAAAAAAAACCTCACCCGGACAATAAGAATCCATTTGATCAAAGACAATCCAAATCCACAGATTGCACCATATCTTCCTGCTATGGTGTTAGTTATACAGAATGATAAGCAAAATCCAATCCAGTTGAAAATGAATGCCACTAAAAAAAAACAGAGAGAGACAAAATTTTGTTAAAACTTGAATTAAACGGGAAAGCATTTGAGAATTTAAATATTTTTCAAATGGAAGGCAATTATTAACAGTTAAACTGTTTGGGATTGATATCAAGTGATGGAAAGACAAATTATTAACCCCTCTAGATCTTGCCAGCGGAAAGCCAGCGTGAAATCACAAAAATGATTTTTAAAAATGGTCCTTTGGTGATTCGTGTATGAGATATTATATTTCAGATATGAAATTCGTAAGAAAGATCTAGGTGAGAACTGCAAGACTGAAGCTTCTTAATGAAGTGTATCCTGGTGAGAGAGTGGAATCCATGGATTAGGCCATGGAAACCTGGCCAAGAAGCCATGATTTGATTGCAATCAGATTTCTGGCTTCAATGGCTGGTGAAATATCACGAGAGGATGAGTTATGTTTGGATCCTGCCTGATGCCACAGTATCATAGAAATATACTGTGGAAATCAGTGGAAAATATTGGTTTCTATCAACCTCCTCCCATGTGAAAGATGGAGGTTAAAAGATGCACTTTTTCCTTTTTGAGGTGAATGGCATCTCTGTTCAGCCTTTCTGAGTTTTACTACTGCTGAGAAGAAAAAATCAGATCTCTATTGCTTACACCAACATTGGAACATCTGTCGCTATGGCTTAACAATCACATTGTCTTCTAATGTATTAGTGTTTACCAAAATCTACAGAATTGAAAAACGTATCTCAAGGATTGTCTATATCACGTTTACTTTTGTGTTAAGAAAAATGTTTGATATCCTCCTTTTGGTATTAGGCAGGTAGTGGCTGGAGAACTCTATAATGTAGGCAGTTCTCTTGGTTAGGAGAACCATCTACTGCCTTAATATCAGCATTTCAATCTGTACTTTTAGGCCTGTCTTGAGAGACTTTGTAGTTGCCATGTTTTATAATTGGTGTTAATTTTTAAAATATGCTTTTAGCATGTCACTATGGGAATTTGCATTAAAATAAGAACATCTTTTTAAAAAAAACAAAACAAAACATGTCCCTCATTGTTTTGTATGCATAAATTATGGGGAACAATTCAATTGCTGTATCTTCATTCCCGGTAGAACATTGTTCAAAAACAATTTAAGAAAAAGACTCAAAAAGGTTATCTTAAATATTTCAGAGAGCATATTTTATGCATTGCATTATGCAAATTTTATATAAACCAGACCTTTTAAGAGTTCATTTTTATCTTGTTAATCTATTTATAAGGTTTACTATTTGTCCAGGATACGTATCCAGTCAATTGCCATTTATAGGAATATTAATCATCAAGAATATAATTTTCTTCCCATATTACTTTATCTTACCTATGATAAAAATGCTACAAGTCTTAGAACTTTAAAGTTGTAATGAACACATTTGTCACAAGGTGGCAGTCGCATATCACAAATGGATTGCAACCAGTTTCATTACACATTATATTTTCAAAGGCATGCATATAGAAATAAATGTTTTCTCTCCATCACCAAGAGATAACGTACTCTTAAAAGGAACTTAAGTGACAAACATATACAGTTATTCAGTACATTGTATTCAATTATTCTGCAATGAGGAAAAACTTAATTGAAATTATTAACTGCAAATATACATTTTCAGCATTTGCAGGAAAGACAATCCCATTTTCTCCAACCCATTGCTACATCCTACCAGCACTTCTGCCTTCCTCTCAGTAGTGCATATACATCAGGGATGTCAATCTCAAGATCCGTGGGCCAGATTCAGCCCACGGGGTGCTTAGATCTGGCCCGCGGGGCCACCCTGGAAACTGTGAAGGATCGGCCCGTGTTGCCTCTGCTAGCGAAACGGGTGCTCGGGAGGGTCGCACGCTCCATTTTAGCTGGCAGAAGGTTGCAGGAGGCTGTCCCAGCCAAAAACAGAGCTAGGGAGCTTGTTTGCACTGGCAGAATGCTTGGGCCACCACAGGCGCCCCCAACATGAATGATGTCAAGCTGTCCATGCCCACCCAGGTCCCCCTGAGGTCAAACATAACCCTGATGCGGCCCTCAAGGAAATTGAGTTTGACACCCCTGATATACATGTATGAGAGAAATATTCTCCTTTAAACGAAAGTAACTTAAAACAATAATAGAAAAATTACTGACTGAAAAAAGCCAACATAAAAATGCCATCATTCCCCACACGGAGTTGGTCTGCATCACTGAAGTCATCTCTCGGGGGATATTCTTCTTCCTTTAAGAGGACAAGAAACACATTTTAACACAATGATAATAAGTAAGATTTTGTAAATCACAACTTTTTGTAGGAATCTATGTATAAAATCAAGGATACATTACCGAAGGGAAGTACTTCAGTTATCCGGTTACATCAGACATAAATTGCCATGACCCTTCATTAAAATCAGATCAACAATACATCTTCAAAATGTATCTTATGTTGCATTTATTACTAGCAGCCATACGCCCTAGTTTTTAAGTTAGATTTTAAAGTAAAAATGGTAGATAGAAACAGACGGCAGAAAGAGACTGAGTAGTCCATCGAGTCTGCCTTTTGAGGTTTTTTTCTTTCTAATTTATGTATTTTTAATTATTTATTTGTATTTATTTGTATTTTCTTTTTATAATGAGATGGCCTTTAGATGGCCTTTTTCTACCTCTCTGTGACTAATCTAAAATTAGCTAGCAGGTGGAATTCACTTGCTTGCCTGTTAGAACATTTTACTTTATTTTGGCAGAACCTGGCTATAATACAGGATCAGGCCTGAGTACTGTAGTCATTGAATTGGAGGCTGGTAAAAATACCAGTTTTCCAGGTTTTAAAAAACTTCGGAAAAAGGCATTTACAAACTATTTTTGTGCTGTTGCCATGACCAGAAGTCTCCAGGAGTGGAACTCAAAGGAATTTTATTTTATTAGATTATCTATCTATCTATCTATCTATCTATCTATCTATCTATCTATCTCAGGCTTAGCTAAAGATCATTTCTATGGCACACAGCACTTATTACCAATTATTGTGCTAGCCACAGTTGTAATAGACAACAGCCCTTGAAGCACTGCAAAATAAGAAATATGGAGGGTAAATGCATGTTATTTTATTATTCGATTCTAATCCCAGCTTTGACACAGAAAAACTCTTCAAGTGACCTCAATGATCCTCATAAGGAGTGCTAATGACCAGATGACTGCAAGGAATATAAATCCTTCCATTCTCCACCATTCAGTCAGAACTGAAGAAGCTTCCTGGACGAGAAGCGAAACCTCTGCAAGGAAAAACAAAGTCCAGTTGCCTTTTGAAAAAAAAGCACTTTTGGGACTATGTGTTTGATAGAGTCTCTTAGTAGCTAAGAAACATTCTATAACATTTTAACATTCTATTTCCAGAATGTTGTGTGATTCGCTGCAAGTGAGTATCTTTCATTAAGTATATAGTTTGTTTTCTTGGGATACTCTGCTCAGAAACATTATGTTGTAGGAAATAAAAGATTCTCAAGATTTCCTCTTCCAATGGTAAGCCAGCCACTAGACTTTTAAAAACAACACTCTCTAACTGTTCTCATTTTGTGTCTTGAAACCTTTTCTTTTTTTATATGTGAAAGCAAGAAGGAATGACTAATCCATAGTATAATCATGAGTTTCATGTACTCCATTCAAAAAAGGCAAGTATATTTTTATACGGTGCAACATCTGGCTATTTTTTTATTTTATTTTGCCCTAATGTATGTCCATTGGCAGAGTATTTCACTAGACACATTCAATTAACATTTTCTCATAATGTCTAATGGAAAGCAAGTAAGAATGTAAGAATATCTATGCTTTCTATTCAGAAGGAAAGTTTTTATTTCTTAATACTTGATGTGTATATATTGGCCAAACAATGCATCCAAAGGGAGAAGGATACAAAGGAAAAGACACTAGGCTGACAAGATTATTGATTACTGAAAATATATTTATAAGGCAAACCAATAATGAACTAATCATGAAACCCAAATGTTTTTATCCACATGTTGACCACAGTGGGGCCATGCAAATGATCCATATGGGAAGGATGTGACACTTCAGAATTTCATAACTTTGATAAATTACAAAATACAGTAAGTATACAACTGATACTTCACTAACATTTTACATCCCCCAGTTTTGAGACATGCAATGCACGACCATCCAAACATGCAACAACAATAGTAAAAACTATCACAACATTCAATCCACAAAGAACTGAAAGCATTCTAAAATTAATGCTTTGCTGATATTCAAACACCAGAGGGTGCTAACGTCCTAAAAAATGTTACATGAAGTTGTCTAGGCAGGCAGGCCCCCCCCACCCGCTGTTATAAATTGTCTAAAGCAGTTTATTTGCATGCAATTTCAAAGAACTAAATTTGCAGCACAACACGTTGCAAGTCTTCCCAAAATAATCTCTGTTTTTCATACAAATATGCAGATGAATGCTCAGCAGAATTATGCAAGCTAATTTAGAAAGCATGCACTTTATCCTTTGAAACAAGGTAAGCTGCTATGCTATTTTAAGTGTTTGTTTTTTTAAAAAATCCACTCAGTATATGTCTCTTTTTAAACTGGGAATTATTCTTAAACACTAGGTTTATTTCTTTAAAAAGACTTTCCAGAAACTGAAGTAGTATCCTTTAAAGCATATTAAATTCATGCATCACTTTCTACACTCCAAAAATATTTGAAATAAACAAAATCTTTATTTAGAGATTTCAACTTGCTACTTCATCATTAAAACTTATTTGCCAAAATAAGCAAATAAACAGGCTATTTCCCTTTTAAATTGCTATAACCTTAGAATCCCTGAAATTATATTTGAATAGGGTAAACATAAAGAGGATCACAAAATCTGGATTAGAGTACTATAACTCTAAATCGAGATAGTCAAAATTATATGCCAACAAATGTTAATTCTTTTATAGAAATAGAATGATTTTGCTAGTTTTTAATTAATTATTTTTAACAGTAGTCTAGAAGGAGTTAAAGCACTGAATTCTCTAATTATTGAAAATCGTATCAAGTCACATCTTGATACATAACCCTTTAAATCTGCTGATCCTAATTACATGAGAAATGTATGAAGAGTGCAAGATATTATTATAACCACATGAGAGAATGAGAAACACATATCTGAACTTTACATTCAGATATCCTAGGGTATATTCCAGTGGTGAAATCTGAACCAGTTTACTACCGGTTCGCTGGCTGTGCATGCGCCAAACCCGAATAGGTGGTAAAAAAATGCTAAAAAAGTAAAAAAAAAAGAAAGTTCTGACAATTACGCGTCGCTCATTGGAATTATTATTATTATTTTTACATTTTTTACTACCAGTTCGGCGAACCAGTAGCCTTTTTTACTACCTGTTTGGCGAACCACTAGCCTTTTTTACTACCGGTTTGACCGAACCGGTAGCATTTCACCCCTGATATATTCATTTATGACGGTGATTAAATAACCAGTCATCAACATGAAACCTATCAATAGTTTAACTATTTTAACTATGTTAAATTTACACAGTCGCAGAACCTGAGGGAAAATTTTTATAAAATGTTTTATAGATGGCATTTAGATCCCAAAAAGTTGTCATGTATGTACCCTAATGTTCAGCCAAAATGTTGGAGATGCGAATGTTTGGATGCTACGTATTATCATGTTTGGTGGACCTGTAGGAAAGTTAAGGCTTTTTGGATAAAAATTTGGTGGGTCATGCAGAATGTTTTGAAGAAAAAAATTCAATTTTCTCCACAATTGTTTTTATTGGGTATAGTTAAGGGTTTTACACGGGGTGAAATAAAACTAATATTGTATATGATAACAGCAGCAAGATTGCTGATAGGTAAATATTGGAAGAATGAAGCTTTGCCTACTATCGAGGAATGGACTTTGAAGATGGCTAGTTTTGCAGAGATGGCGAAGATTTCAGTGTATTTAAAAGATGGTTCACAAGAGACTTATGAATGGGAATGGAAAAGGTGGATAGAATATGTTCAGAACAAATACCAAACTAGAAAGTATCAAATAGCTTTTATTTGAAAATAATGTATTAGAAATATTTTAATGTAAAGAGATAAAGAGGAAAAATTATATAGGGGGAGGGATGGGTTCAGGTTTATATATTAGTGTTATTAGTTATGAGTATGTAATAGGGAAGTCTGGGGGGGGAGGGTTAGGGAGGGTTAGGGAGGATGGGAAGTTTGGGGAGGGAGGTGGGGGGATGAAAAAAGGGGTGAAAATGTAATTGTAAAACTTTTGCAATAAAAAAAAAATAGTTTAACTATTTTATTATGTAATTTAATAATAATTTTATCCTTGAATATTCCAGTGAGCAGACACACAAATATTAAATACATTAAGCGAACATATTTCAGAATAGTAGAATCTGATCCCTTATTCTGGTAAACAACTAAGTTAGTCACACAAACAACAACAACAAAATAGATTTAAGATTTAAGGAGTGTAATTCATTCTTGAACTTGTCTCCCACTAGAAAATTAATTGCATTGGAAACCTTGTTTGCTTTTAGAAATAGCCTCCTCCCCCCCCAATTTCATCCAAATCTCAGTTGCTCCCTGTACTGGAAACAGCATCTAAACTCTAAAACTTAAAAGCTCTCTAATCTGTATTAGGAGCTACATAAATGAATACTAGGACTATTTAGTTCTTTCAATTATATCTCCAAGAGGCAGCTCAAGCATCATGCAACATCTGTGGGAAACTTCTTAAAAGCACCTGGGTCCTTTCCAAGAATCACTGAGTACAGGTAACTGACCTACAACAGTTTGTTTAGTGAACTGTTCAAAGTTACAACAGTGATTTATTATCGTTTTTCACACTTAGAACCGTTGCAGCATCCCCGTGGTCACCCACATCAAACTACAAGTGTTTGGCAATTGGCATATATTTATGACGGTTGCGGTGTGCCCAGGTCACCTCATCACTTTTTCTGACAAGCAAAGTCAAGGGGGAAGCCCAAGTCACTTAAGAACTGTGGCACTAACTTAATGACTGCAGAGATTCACTTAACAAGGGTAGCCAGAAAAATTGTACAAATGGGGCAAAACTCACTTAACAACTGTCTCGCTTAGCGACAGACTGCTCAACTGTAGTCGTAAGCCAAGGACTACCTATAATTACTGAGGGCAACTCTGTAATTCTGAAAGAAGGTATATAGCTGCTTTACAATGTTGGCGCATGAGTGCTCCGAAGTATTTTTGGGAGGATCAAATTCAAAGCAAAGTGTATATCATAAATACATGAGTGCCCTGGAGCAGTCTGGAGTGTGGATGACCTCCACTCCCTCATTCATGGTGTCTGGCCTTTTAAGCAAAATGCCTCTATAATTATTCTCCGTAATTATAAGAACTAAATATCCTTACAGAAAATTCTAAAAATGGAGATGGACATTCTGAAGCCAGAGACTTTTCTTCTGGGTTTAATGAAAAAAGACTTAGAAAAAAAAAATGGAACTTTGGTCTTATATATGTTGACGCCAACAAGACTACTGTATGCCCAAAAGTGGAAGGACACTTCAATTCCTACCATGGACAATGGGCTACAGAAGTTAATGGAACTGGCAGAGATGGCTAAATTGAATGTTTTGATTAAAGAAAAAAATATATCAGTAAGTTCTTTTGTGATTCTGGCCTTTTGTGCTTGAGGATTCTGGCCTTTTGTGCTTGACATGGGGGGAAAAAGGAAACTTTGATTTTGGGTTTTATGAATTAAGACTGATTTGTTGTTACAGAAATGTCTAGTTTATATTATTATGGAAAAGTAAAAAATTCAGGTTCGATGTTTTATTCTACTGCAACAGAGGGAGTCGGAAGTCAACGCCTTTTCTTCTTTTTTTCTTTTCTTCCTCCCCTCCTCACTTCTATTTCCCTTTTGCCTTCCCATTGTATCCTCTTATTTGCTTTCATATTTTTGTATTTTATTCTATAATCTAATAAAAATGTTTTTTTTTAAAAAAAGAGTTAAATATCCTTATGAACAAAAATCAACCCATGCATAATGTGTTGAAATATGCCCTACCCTGCTCTGTGCAGCCCACCTCTAAATAAATCCATGTAGGACTGCCCTTTGATATTTATTTATTTTCCATTTTATTGATTTATTCAATTTGTACAGCCGCCCATCTCAAACCAGCGAGTCTGGGTGGCGAACAATCATAAAAACAATTAAAACAGTCAAAAAACACAATACAAAAAAAGAAACCAAATGCAAATAGCAGCCAAGAGATATTATAATCCATTAGTGCCTTGTATTCATTTTACTGGGACTATAATCTTACTGCATGCAAGAGGACACTTCCAAACAGAAATGAACAGAACTGCAACATAAATCACTTTCTTTTATGAAAGTATTCATTTTATGAAAAGTATTTATTTGAGAGGGTAATTTTATTTAGAAAAGGAAAAGATTTTTTTTTTTAAAAAAAAATGACTGTTTGCCATAAATAAACTTCACTGCAAAATCTAAACTTCACAGAATGGAACCATACCTCTGGTGGACTCAGGAATATTTCATCAAACAGACTCCTAGACTCCCTAAAATGGCCGTGCTAAGCATGTAAAGAAAATAAGACAGAAGAACTAAACGTGTGTTAAATCATTCTGTACAAGTCAAAATGTTAAAACTCTTATCTCTGCAAATTAATTTTTAAATAAAATTTAAGATACAATGAAGTTAAACCGAGGACACCGAAACCCAGTAATTCAAAGTTTGGGGGGGGAAATTAACGGTAAATTATTCCTATTAAACACATAAAGTGAATTTTGCTCAACCATTTGTCGCTGATTCATTGCAATTTTTTTATATATATAAGAGGATTACATGAAATATAATCTAATAACATTACATGAAGTATATTTAAAAAACTGCTTACTGCTCTCCATACAAGATTATACTGTATTATTACATGCTTTCTGGGATTGCGTGAACAGTATACAATATACAATATCATAAAAATATTACTGTTAACATAATATGCACAGTATTTACAAATTAGAACCTGCAACTTGCATCACAGATTAAATAAAGGGGGCTACCCTGTGTAAATTCTATTACTTGTCTAGGAAGCTGAGCCCCGATGTAGCATAACTATGTGGCACTTTAACTTGTGACATTGTCAGATTAAATACAACCCATTAGTATCTACAGAAATCTATCAGGAATTGGGGAAAAGAAGCTGCCGTTGCTGCTTGTCAAAGTCTGAAAAAAGCCACTGCACCGACTGAGTTTCTAAATACAGGTAGTCCCCGATTTACAACAGTCCATTTAGTGACCGTTCAAAGTTACAACAGCACTGAAAAAAAGGGACTTATGATTGTTTTTGACACTTCGGACCATTGAAACAGCCTCTCAGTCACGTGATCAAAATTCAGATGCTTGGCAACTGGCTTGTACTTATGACAGTTGCAGTTTCCTGGGGTCATGCGATCCTCTTTTGAGACCTTCTGACAAGCAAAATGAATAGGGAAGCCCAGACTCACTTAACAACTGTGTTCCTGACCTAACAACTTCAGTGATTCACTTAACCACTGTGGTGAGAAAGGTCGTAAAAAGGGGCAAAACTCACTGAGTAACAGTCTCGCTTAGCAACAGTTTTTGGGCTCAATTGGGGGACGTAAACCGAGGACTACCTGTAGGCTGCACTTGCTTGGGTAGTTACCGTTACAGGCAAGTGCCCCTTGTGCCCCTTTCAGCGATTAAGTTTTGAAGTGATTAAAAAGACCTCCATGCTTAAATAAGAAATATGTATCCTTTAAAAAAAAAACTCTAAGCAAACGTACAGTAGAACTAGGAAAAACACTTAATACGGTGCATACAAAACACAGACTTATGCGGTGTAGGTTCCAAAGTACGCGATTACATAGCACAAACTGCCTACTCACTCTTTGCGCTGCTGCTTCTGCTGCCACAGCTGCCATTGCTGCAGCTTTGGCCTTCTCCGCCTCATCGTAAGTGGGAAGAGAGGTAGCTACGCTGTAGGGAGGCGGCACTGGGTAAAAGTCGTTGGGCGATTCCACTTCTGTAAAAGAACAAGAGACTCTTCTGGGTGGGGAAATAAACAAGCAGGGGCTAAATCCAGATAAGAGAAAGCTGCTGTTAGTTCAACACGGAACTCTGCCAGTGTCAGGGTTGCAAGTAACACATCCAACGGAATCGAAACTCCAAGGCAGGCAGGTATAGGTTTATTAGGCATGTCATATTGGCACATCTGGGGAAATCCGACTCTAAAATCCGCTCGGGTTTCCCCCTAGTTAAAAGTAAAGTTTTCTTTCCCCTGCCCATGTAAGTCATATCACATGATCCAATTAGGTCACAGTCCAAGGGTCACTTGGTCTCAGATCCCACCTCCTCGCACCTGGTGGGAAAGTCCTTGGTTCTCAGAAGAAAGAATTTTATATTGGCTACAATCCCCCAGCTATCTTTTCCTCCCACATCCCGTTCCCACAGCTCAACTCATCTCCGCTATGGCAATCCTGTACTGTGATCCGCCTGTGCCCTGCGGAGCTGGCAACGGAATCGGACAGTGAAGAGGTTGGGGAGGAACATGAGCCAGTCCTAGAGTCTAGGGAAGGCTCGGACGAGGGCTCTGCGCCACAGGCAGAGAAAGGGCCATCTGGGAGTTATGTGCAGACTCTGGAGCCTCCAGAGTCGGACCTCAGCAAGGCAGAGGAACAGGGGGAGCCTGTTCCCAGTGCGCGCATGTGCAGAGCTGCCAGAAGGCAAGAACAATTAAAACAAAAGGGATGACTCGGGAGTAGGGCTTGGAGATGATTGGCCCCTCCCATAAGACTTAAAAGAGAAGCAAAGGCACGTGGGCCTTTGCAAGAAGCAACGTTGTTAATTCAGTTCAGTTTAAAGCCTGAAGCTCTGTTTGATTCTGGACTCAGTATGGCTTTGCCAATTAGATCTTTGGCAGCGTGTCAAGGGAGATAAAGGTGGGTGATTATCAGCCTTATCCCGAAGGACTCTTTACAACTATTTGGGACTCATCTGCGAATGAGCAGAATTCACAGCTGTTGCAATAAAAGAGGTTTTTGGGACTACTCGTGTGTTTTACTGATTCAGGAAGCCTAGGTCAGAACAACCTGAAGGTGCCAGGGTGAAAATGGCTCTAGGCCTAACAGCCAGTCCTTGTCTCTAGAGGAAGCTTGGGTGGGTGGACAGGGTGTTGTTGTGGTGAGGGGTGTTTGGAGTGAGTACCATGCTTGATTTGTTTTGTAGCTGTTGGCATATAACTGCACCTGCTTCTCTTTCTCAATCCTGGTTGTGTTTCCTGTTTTGTTAATCGCTCCTTTTGTTGTTTGATGTTGCTGGTCATTGACCGAATAAATAAATAAATTTCAAATTCAAATTTCAATTACTTAAGAGGAAGCAGGCCTACGACCTGGGGTTGTCCTGGATTAACAACTAGCTCTCGGTGTACAATTAGAGGCTATGCCTAAAGGAATATTACAGTCCTACCTGGGAAGGCCAGGAAGATTTTGTGACAGTAACTCATACTTTCCTCATAACCAGCTGTAGTACTGTAAGGTGCTTCACATTCCCTTTATAGGCCAGTTTGAAACAAATGTTGATTTAAAGTAGAGTGGCCCACATGTTACCTGGCACTAAATGCTATAGGCACAATACATCTATGCCACGGGTGTGAAACTCACCGCATCACGTTGATGTCACATGACGAATCACAATGTTTTTTTGCCTTTGTGGAACTGTGCATGGTAAGTGTGGCCTGTGCATGACGCATCCAGCCCGTGGGCTGCCAGTTTGATATCCCTGATCTATGCTGCATGCCTTGCAGTGGGAGACAATAGATTTCTGTGTGCAGTTTGAAGTCCTATGTAGCAGAGTGTGGAGATACCTTCAGAATTATCTCCTTCAGCTAGAATCAACCAATCCAATATGACTATCTGGAAAACATTGTATGTAATTCTCCAGTGCTATAAAACTTTAAATGGGGGAGGGGGACAGAGAGAGGAGACATTATCATGCTGCCCATATTATGGAACAACTGAGTTTGCTCCGGTGCTGTTGGGTTTTCTGGATGCAGGTCAAAATGGGTTTCACCTGGAGAGTTTAACTACATTCACAGGAATGTTTCATATTGTTGCATTAGATTTTCCTACCCTACAAGAAACTCATGTCCTTTTTAAAAATGGTATGTACATATACACACCACTGAAAAGCAAGAAAACATACTTCCTTTCTATGCAATTATTCTTATATAAAATTAAATAGCAATAGCACTTAGACTTATATACTGCTTCACAGTGCTTTATAGCCCTCTCTAAGCGGTTTACAAAGTCAGCCTATTGCCCTCAACAATCTGGGTCCTCATTTTACCGACCCCGGAAAGATGGAAGGCGAAGTCAACCTTGAGTCAGTGAGATTCGAACTGCCAATTTGCAGGCAGCCGGCAGTCAACAGAAGTAGCCTGCAGTACTGCATTCTAACCACTGCACCACCGCGGCTCTATTGATTTAAACCAATTAAATCCAAGATGCTTTTTTAAAAAAATTGTATGGTTATCCTATTGGGAGTATAATCCACATTTAATCAACATCAATTAAACAAAACACGCTAATCTCATCATGCATAGAGAGGAAGCACGTTCAGACAAATTAATTGCATGGACATCCAATTTAGCCTGTTTGCGGTGATATGTGAAACAAAATCACTTGACTTCTGCATGAAAGAACTGAGCAAAGCATCTTTAAGCAGGTCAGCAGAAGCAGGCACAGGAGTGCTGGTGGCACTATTTCAGCATTGCTAAAAATACCTGGGGTGGTTATATAATCATGAAAAAGGCAGTACCTGTTGGTGCAGCTGCTTCTGTAGCGATGCTACAATAAGGTGGAGGGGAAGTATCCACTTCAGGTAAAGGTGCCTCTGTTTGACAAGCTGGTGCAGTTTCCGTAGAGGTGGACGGTTGTTCAATTGTAGATTCGGCAGGGTCATCTTCATTGTGAAGCTTTAAAGAAAAATAAACAGATTTAAATATTATGCATTCCAATATGACATTTGACTAGTAGATAATGTCTACTTAAATTATTGTGCTATACGTAAACAAGAGAGTAATACTTGAAGCATTCAGACACTTATGGTTGAACAAGGGTTATGGGGTGTTTCTTCCTCTTGACTTCTGTGGTGCTTTCATCTTGACTATGATGGACATCAAAAGCATTATGAGTGACAGGTTTTTTTCCCCAGCTCTTCTATATACATCTATATCAGGGGTGAAATGCTCCCTGATCAGACCAGATCACCTGATCCGGTAGCGATTTTACCCTGTGGTTCGGCGATCCGGTAGCAATCGCCACTCGGGTGTCATTACTTCCTGGTTTTAACCAGGTGCGTGTGCTTCCGAACCGGTAAAGAAGGTAAATAGATTTCACCCCTGATCTATATACTATATATGTTGTATGTTTTCTCCCTGATATTAATAGAGGTTTCAGCAATTGTATACTGGGATATTCCACAATGAAATGAAGAAAGTATTTCAAAAATGATTTCTCTATTTAGCATCTAACTCTCTTCTTGCAACTGAGTTTTGAATCTGATTACAGCACACTGGTAAAACATGATTCCCCTTGAAAATACTACTGCTCAAATACTCCCTTCCGGTAATTATGGCAGCAGTGCTATGAAAAAGAACAGCAGGGTAAAATTGCCTGAAAAACAACTCCTGGTGCTATCAAAGCAGTGCAAAATAATAATAATAATGTCACACCAACCTGATGATTTTAACCATCAATTTTAACTTGGTAGCACAAGGAAACAACAGCCAATGACTTAATAGCTAACCATCAATGCCCCAATCAACCCCATAAGAAACCACACCCAACCAGGCACCACATAAATACGATGCATAGAACAACCCAAAGTATACGTTCGGTAGAGAAAAGTTCTCTGAAGATGGGTTCCAACACGAGTCCGAAACAGGGGTGGGTTTCACTTACCTTTGCTACTGGTTCGCTCGTGCCACTTCTGCACATGCGCAGAAGTTTCTGCACATGCGCAGAGCGTATTTGATGATGTCTGGGCGAGTGGGCAGAGCCTCCCGCCGCCACTGCTACCAGTTCGCCTGAACCGGGGCGAACCAATAGCAACCCACCACTAGTCCGAAAGCTCAAAAGACTAAACCTCTGTTTCCAGTGAGTGACCCAGACTGGATCCTTTAACCATTCTTTTACTTCAGAGTTGCCTAAGATATCAGTCAGAAAGATTCAAAGTAAAAAGAGATGAGAAAATTTAAAAAAAAAAAAAAAAAACCACCTACTTCATTATCTGTACCCTAACATCTCACCTGTGCCCTAACAACCATAAGTAATCTAGAATAGATAACAGTCTAAGTTGTCAGAGGTTTTTTTTAAAAAAAGAACTTCATCGTCTGATCTAGAGCCCCAAGATGCAATTACTACATAAAGACATAACACAAAGTAGGCAATATAGAATTTCAACACGTAAACAAGATTTTTGTTTGTCTGAATGCTCCCTCATCGCTCACACACAAGTGTGTGTTCATGAAAAGAATGGTATTGCAATCAACACTATGATAGTATCTAGAATAATGAGAAACTCGGTATTTTTAAAAACAGCAATTACACTTGCCATCTGGAGAACTCTGCAGTCTTGTAGCTTAAATGTCCTTTATCCCTAGAACAGTAAAATAGAATTTTCTTTTCTGTGTTCCACTTTTCAGCTAGACATAAAATCCAACTTTATCTCTATTTGGTTTTCTACCCTCAAGGCTAAATATAACTGGATATCTTAATCTCTCTTCATAGGATTTAATGTCTAGTCTCATTTCACTGGTCAGCAATAATTTTGTATCAGGGATTACAATAGGTGTTCTAAGTAGGTTTTTTTCATGTGAAATTTAAGAATGAAAACAGATCTATTTCTATCAGAATTAGTTTTTCTTATGACTCCACCTTTGTTATTCTGTTCAATTAGTGATATTATAGTTGTATATTTAATGTTAGTACCGTAATTGTAACAATCGCTGAGCTAAATCTAGTTTATTATTGCTCTCTGGCATAGATAATATCAAGACAAAGATAAAAGGCATGACAGCAAGAACAGAATAGCCCCTCTACACGTTGAGTCATGTTTGAACACGTCTACACATGAGCCCAGTCTCTTCTGGACAGCAGTTGTTGGTCAGTCTGGTGTCAGAGCTCACAACTGATTATAAAAGTATCATGCATACCATGGCCATAAAATTCTGGAAATAATCCTGACACGTTCTGTTACTCGCATGGTGAGTTGACATTTAAAATCTCAGAAACAATATTTCATCCCAATTGTCAAAAAACACTATGACATTTTCCTGGGTTGTGAAGTGAATGAACAAGGCAAGAAAATGAGGACCTCATATTTGCTGTATGACATTGTGCTGGACTTCCAACAGGATGCTTACAGGGTTTGCACCAGGGTGGATTTGATTTAAATCGAGTTGATTTAAATCACAATTTAAATCATGATTTAAATCACTAGTAAAAAGGCTTGATTTAAATCAACTCGATTTAAATCATAATTTTTGAAGAGCAACTGTCATCTCTGCTACTCCTTTGACCCACTGTTGACTCACCGATAGTCCCAGTGTTGCAGAATATACAGCCTCATGCTACATAACTAAGCTCCATTTCATGCTGAATAAATTAAATTATTTATGTATCTCCAATAGAAAACTATCTAACGATAGATTTTTACCCCAAAAGCTTTTTATTAAAATAAATTCGATAAAAATAAAAAAAAATCCGATTTAAATAAAAAAAAATCCTATTTAAATTAAAAAAATCTGATTTTTTTGATTTTTTTAAAAAAATCATTGATTTTTATCCACCCTGGTTTACACGCACTCTTTGGTGTTTGCCATCCTTGTTGTTTGGAGGGAGCCAAAAGACCATTCATCAGATGGTTATTGTTCCTGCCTAACAAGCACAATGATCATGAGTTTAACGATTTTTTTCTTCCAAGATGATGAAGTGGTGTTTTGTAAAGATGTTAGCTCGATGAAGCATTAAATGAAGCTGAAAAGCATTAAATGACGCTGGATGGAAATCATTCAAAAACGTCTGCAAAAATTCTTTCCAGAAAATCAGAAAGAAGAAAAGTATTGCAAAATAACGAGTGATCTCCTAAAGCTTTACCGACCTACATGTTACTCTTGTGCCCTCACTGGGATTTTCACCCTGAAAGCTTGGTGCAGTCAGACAGTGAGCAATTTCACCAGGACATTGCATTGCAGGTGGAGTCCTAGGATATTGGCTGGCTACTGCTGGGCCCTTAGGAAAGATGTTCCTGAAATCAAGCAATGCTTCTATTTAGGTAACACTGGTGCGCTTTAATTAACTTGAAAATATAGGCTATTGTCAAGTCAAGCTGTGTGTCATGGAATAATCTTGTTTGATGAATAAGTTACGGGAATATATTTAAATTCTGCCTAAAAAATTATAAGTAATTTTGTTTATCTGACTTTTTTTTGGGGGGGGGGGGAGGGGAGATTCCTCATGTTTCCATTCTTGCTAAATTTTACATAACCAGTAGAATAGAATAGAGCTGAAAGGGACATCGCAGGTCTTCTAGTCCATCTCCCTATACCATTTCAGACAAGTAGCTGTCCAGTCTCTTCTTAACCCCCCCCCCCATGATGGAGCACCCACGATTTCTGAAGGCAATTATCATGCTTCTTCCTAGCACAATGAGCTGAAATTATGCAAGCACACAAGAATCCAGGAACTTCTTGCAAGCAATTCATTGCAGAGAAAAGGCCACAATTAAAATATATATATCAGCAACTGCTGAGAACTATTTATTTATAACATTTCTTTGTTTATTTTACATATTTGCATTTCTTGCATAATGCTGGCCCCATCTACTCTATGCAAAGGACTAAAAGTTATTTTCCTTTGGATAGAGACACATTTTCTCTACCTTCCTGGTTTTGGTAACAGCCACGAAACTTTAACCCAATATTGCTGCTAGTTCTACTTTATCAAGTGAGACTTTCCTAATGGTACATATTAATTTAAGACCGGACGTCGCTCTTGCTTCTGCTTTAATTCTGTGGGGAAAAAAAGCTGACAGCCAGATAAGAATTTATGGAAGAGATCAGATTTGGCAGATTTTGGATAATTAAAACATCACAACACTACCATTTATTATCCATTTGAACCATATGCAAGCTTGTTTTAGAAAGCTTAATTTTTATCTTTTCAAAGTTGGGTGACTGATGGTAGAACTATGGAAAGGATTCAAAAGAGGTACTTTATGCTGCATTGCTTAGAACAGGGATGTCAAACTCAAGGCCTTGATAGTACAGAGCCTTGATAGTACAGGGGTTTAATGCACCCTGTTATTAACACAGCTGCCTGAAATTTCTGCTGGTTCGAATCTCTCCAAGGCTCAAGGTTGACTCAGCCTTCCATCCTTTCTAAGGTAAGTGAAATGAGGACCCAGTTTGTGGGGGCAATAAGCTGACTTTGTATAAAATATACAAAAGAATGAAGGCTATTGCTTAACGCATTGTAAGCCGCCCTGAGTCTCCGGAGAAGGGCGGCATATAAATCAAATTAAAAAAAAAAAAAAGGCATGCAGGCCAAATCCAGCCCACAAGGTGATTAGATTCGGTCCACGGGGCCATCCTGGAAACAGAGAAGGATTGGTCCACAGTGACTCGTCCCAGCCCAGGCCGACCGGGCGCTAATCTGCAACCTGGTGGCGGCCATCCAGCCAGACCACAGCCAAGCTTAGATCCACAGCGTTGCCTTGGCCCTGCTCCCTGGGCATGCGCCAAGCACCCTCACCCTGTCCCGTGTCACCTTACTCACCTCATCCTGTGGGACAAGCCTCCTGCCCACTGCCCCACTCACCAGAAACCCCTGGATTTCCTCCCCAACACTGACCAGCCCACATGAGCAACGTCAAGTTGGCCACGTCCAGTTGGCCATGACCACCCTGGCCACCCACACCGCCCCCCCCCCCCGAGGACAACCACAATGCTGATGCGGCCCGCAATGATATCAAGTTTGACACCCCTGGCTTAAAAGGTTCCGCTGTTTCCAAAAATATGCCTAATTTTGCTTTGTACTTTATATTTTATATAAAATGTTCAAATCACAGATCACTGATTCTGCACATTTGCCTATATAAATTAGGATAATCTGCAGTGTACTATTTCTACAGTCACATCCAGGCATCCTGAAACTCAGTCTGAAGGGGAATGAGGGTGAAGATCCTAGAGAGAGGTTTTAGTAGACTGGTTATATGTCAGTGATGGATATCCAATGAATATGAATTTTAAGCCAATTTTCTTTATGATTTTTCATCAAATGCTTTGCTACGCATAGCTACATCTACTCTCAAAAAATGTTCTTTTAGTGTAAACATCTGAGGACCTTACTACTGACCTTTCAACAGAATAACAGAGTTGGAAGGGACCTTGGAGGTCTTCTAGTCCAACCCCTCCTGCTCAAGCGGGAGACCCTATACCATTCCAGATAAAAAGATTGAATGTAAAGCTTTTAGGTACTATAAAATAAATGCTGAACAAAAATGATTCCCTCAAAAGCAAGCTGGCAATCAGTGCAGCTCATGAAGCAGAGGTTTTACATGGGCATTTTGAAGAATGCTCATGACTTCTCATGCCGCTGCATTTTGATCCAGCTGAAGCTTCCAGGTGGCATTCAAGGGCAACCCCTTGTAGCATGCACTGCGATAATCAAGCCATGAGGTGACCAGGGCATGAGGGATTGCCTGAAGGGACAGTGGATCTAGAAAAGTAAACAGATAACTCTAGTGAAACTTTAATTTTTATTTACCATATTGTTTATCTACCCGGGTTTCCCCGAAAATAAGACCCTGTCTTATATTTTTTTTCCATCAAAAAGAGGCACCAGGTCTTACTTTCAGGGGGGTGTCTTCCACTGACTCACCTCACTTGCATGTGTCGCCTCCTTTTCACTGTCAGAGGCCTTCAGCAACTTCTTCTGCGGCTGGCAAGTCTTTCCTGAAGGCCTCTGCAGCTGATAACAGAGCTCTGGATCGATCTGGAGCTCTGTTATCGGCTGCAGAGGCCTTCAGGAAAGACTTGCCGGCTGCAGAAGAAATGGGCCGGCAAGGCAGGTGTCGGGGTGTGCTAGGCCTGGCTGCAACTGTAAGTAGTAGGGCAGCTCCACCCCCCCCATCCCCACCCTAGCTAAATTTTTATCCGTGCACCCTGGTGTGTGTGTGTGGGGGGGGTCTTAATTAGGGCTTATTTTGGGAGGTAGGACTTATACTGGGTGCAAAATCAAGCCAGGTAGGTCGTATTTTCGGTGAAACATGGTAACTATATTAGACTGAAACTAGACACAAATATATAAAACTCATAAGCCCTGATAATAATTAGACAGTCACCAATTCTCTCCACTCACAAAAATTAGGTTAGTGCCCACAGTTGCACGATTAAATAGAAACACGTATTTTAACACTTCCCCAAAAAAAGTCTCATGACAGGCAAGAAGAAACCTACAAGGGTTTCTGAGGTGATTAAGAGAGAATAGAAACTTGACTCTAAAGCTTGCTAAGATATATTTGCTTGTGAAAAATCTAATTAGATATACGTAAAGCAAATTTAATTAAGTACAAAACAGATTTCACATGGCAGCAAGAGATAATAGGGCAAGGATTAAACAGCTAGGCTACAGGGTGGGCAAGCTTTTTTTGGCATCTGGGGACCACGTCAAATATATTTGGAAAGCAAAATGAGCAGGTTGAGTATACAAAACGGGCAGGGCAATGTAACACACGTCACAGGAGACTTATGGTTTTTACCATTCAAATGATCATGTTACAGAACTAAGGAGCTGTTTTTGAGTTCACATATTTGCCTCCTCTTTTCCTATGAAGTCCTCACAACACATGAGATCAGATTCTGGTAATAGATCTGGGGAAACCTCAAAACACATAGAATGAAAACAAACAAGATAGAAATAGATGGCAAAGTACAGGTTGTGGAATTTTTACCAATCACTTTTACCAGTAGTACCATGGAACAGGTCCACATTTCCCTCTGTGCAATAAAATAATGCATTATGTCTTGTTTGTGTGTGCATTTGCGCACCAGAATAGCCCGATATTCTGGGTAATTTGACTAGGAGAGAGAAAGGAGGAGAACTTAAGAAAGAGTAGTCAGCACCATGATGAACTGCGGCTCAATTACTTCTACCTTGTTTCCCCTACCAGCTGTCAAACTGATTCAGACCACTTATAAACTCTACTTTTTTTCCTTTTGTAAAATTGTCTCTCCCCACAAAATTGTGTCCATTCCATTGTTTTCACATGGCAAGGGCAGACAGACAGATGGATTCTCAAACCTCTTGAAAAATATTATTTCCAACATTCTACTGGGGGATGGGTAACCCCTTCTACTTCATTAATCTCTACGTCACAAGCAAATGCAAAACACCTCAAACTCGGACCTTCTGTTAAGGTTACAGGTTACCAACTATGGCAACTTGCAATGAATATGTACTTTTTAAGAAGAATAAACGCAACAAAGGAAACAATAATATTTAAATAAGAGTTCTTTGCCATTAAACGCAATTGAATAAGACTAACTTATTAGTCGCCGGGGCGGGGGTGGTGGGAGATGGGGGGTGGGTGATTTTGTTATATTATACTATATTAATATAGTTGATTCTTTTTGTTAGTTTTTATTGTTTTAAATGTTAACAGCTAACAGTAACAGAGTTGGAAGGGACCTTGGAGGTCATCTAGTCCAACCCCCTGCTCACGCAGGAGACCTGTACTAGGGATTCGAACTGCCGAACTGCCAACCTTTCTGATCGACAAGCTCAAAGTCTTAGCCACTGAGCCACCTAGTCTGGTGTGGTTTTATATTTTCTGTAAGCCGCCTTGAGTCACCATGGGCGAATAGGCGGCAATATAAATTCAATAAATGAATAAATAAATTTGCAGCAAAAGTTGATCAGTAAGAGACGGGGTAGAGATTATAAAATTCAAAGTAATGAACTGATGCAAGTTGCCAGGGTCAGCAATCTTTCCAAAGGATTGCAATTAAAAAGATTTAAGAAACAGAGAAGGATTTCACGTTCCCGAGTCAGAGATTCTCAAACCATCGTTTGGGATCCTTGAAAAGTTATTCTGAATTGTCCTCAGGAAACACTGCAGAGCAGAAGTCAAAGAGTTACTGTATCAGCCCTGAATTTGATTTCCCCCTTCCAACGTCAGAAATCAAAAAACTATTTTGACCAGAATCATTTTCTCAAGCTTGTTAATAAGGAAGGCCCAAGATGATTTTTCATGACGCCTGGTTTTGCAACAACTAAAACACAAGAATATTATGAACTGGACTTCCAAGTCCAGACAGAAAAACCTAAACCCTGCTGCATTTGTGTTCATCTTTGAGAGTACCACACCTTTCACCCCTGCTGAATAAAACAGAATCTGCTTGTAGTGGAATGGCTAAGTCCATATATTGAACAGTAGGTGGGGTGGGGTGGGGTGCGGGGGGGAGGTCTCAAACCTCCTTTCCTCAAAATCATCTGGGTTTCCTATCCCCGCCTGCCTTCAGTGTTGGGAACAGCAATTTGGAAATCCCTGTTGCCACCAGCTATCTTCCTTACTCTGAAATTTCCCCAAATTCCAAAGTGTTTGAGAGATCAGGATTCTTGTACCTTGAGATTCCTTTCTGAAAATTAAAACTGGGGGGAAAGGGGGATATTTCTATAATTCAGCTTCCAAGCAGGATAGGATGTGCCAAGAGGATTCAACTCTGTTTTGGGAGATAAACGGCTATCTCATGAAAGAGTAAATCGCGCTTTAACAAAAAAATAAAAATAAAAATGAAATATAAACTCTTCTTTAACAGAGGGATAGAATCAAGATCACGTGAAGTGTTAATATAGGTAGTCCTCGAATTACAACAGTTCGTTTAGTGACCAAAGTTATGACAGCACTGAAAAAAGTGACTTTTGACAGTTTTTCACAGCTACAATCTTTGCAGCATTCCCATGATCACGTGATCAAAACTCGGATGCTTGGCAACTGGTTCATATTTATGACCAATGCTGTGTCCCAAGGTCATGTGATCTCCTTCTGTGACTTTCTGACAAGCAAAGTCAAAGGGGAAAACCAGATTCATGTAACAATCGGGCTACTAACTTATCAACTGCAGCGATTCACTTACCAGCTGTGGCAAGAAAGGTCATAAAATGGGACAAAGCTCATTTAACAAATGTCTCACTTAACAACCGAAATTTTGGGCTCCACTGTGGTCGTAAATCAAGGACTACCTGTATCATTTTATAATGCCTTGGTAAGGCCATACTTGGAATACTGCATCCAGTTTTGGTCGCCATGATGTAAAAAAGATGTTGAGACTCTAGAAAGAGCACAGAAAAGAGCAACAAAGATGATTAAGGGACTGGAGGCTAAAACATATAAAGAATGGTTGCTGGAATTGGGTATGTCTAGTTTAATGAAAAGAAGGACTAGGGGAGACATGATAGCAGTCTTCCAATATCTCAGAGATTGCCACAAAGAAGAGGGAGCCAAGCTATTCTCCAAAGCACCTGAGGGCAAGTCAAGAAGAAATGGGTGGAAATTAATTGAGGAGAAAAGAAACCTAGCACTAAGGAGAAATGTCCCGACAGTGAGGACAATTAACCTTGCCTTCAGAAGTTGTGTGTGTCTACCATGGACCACTTTGTCCTTTAAACTGAACACATTTTTTTCAATAAAGTCGCAACTAATTATCTATTTGATGTTAGTGAAAATTAATTTAATTTCAGTTAATCTGGCTCTGCCTCATTATGTTTATATTCACAAGATTATTTTGCCTCCAGAAGTTGTGAATGCTCCAACACTGAAAGTTTTTAAAAAGATATTGGACAACCATTTGTCTGAAATGGTATAAGGTTTCCTGAGCAGTGGGATAGCAATTTTCCTGAGTAGGGGGTTTCCTAGGCAGGGAATTGGATTAGAAGACTGCCATGGTCCCTTACTCTGTTATTCTTTAACTTCATAGAGTGAAATGCAAACTAAATTAGTACAGGTAAACGAATGCTCTTCCAATCAGGCTGCAATTTAAAAGAGAATCTTTTCCTTCAAAAGGACCCAATTATTTTTCTATGTGTGCATGCCAAAGTCCTTTTTTTCTCTTCTGAAGTTATGAATTATAGTTGAAATGAGGACAAGTGTATTCTGGGTCAGAGCCTGCAGCTTGTGCTACAGCATCATAACCTTCCATAAACTCAAATACTTAATGATTTATATTTTACAATGAGTCATCTACTAAGTAACATTGAATTTTTAAAAAACCAAATTAGTCTTCCATAAATGAAAAGGGAAATCTTCTGAAGAACTTCTGTTATCATTCCCTTCAGTTACATTAGTATTAGCTTTTCAGTGAAAGACCTACAGTAGAAAGCTGCTTGGATTATTCTAAAACTGAAGAAGCTTTATAATATAAACACTATTTAGATTATATTGTTGACAAAGTTTACCATGTCTGTTTTTCAAATTTGGAATATTTTAATTTGCTTTGCATTAGTTTATTTTTGAATATTACTTGGAACCTGCATTTGATAGTGATGGGAGAATGGACTATCCAGATGACTTTTTGGCAGGGTGTATAAAAATCAATGATTTTTTTTAAAAAAATCAAAAAAATCAGATTTTTTTGATTTAAATCAAATTTATTTTAATAAAAAACTTTTGGGGTAAAAATCTATCGTAAGATAGTTTTCTATTTAAGATACATAAATAATTTAGTTTATTCAGCATGAAATGGAGCTTAGTTATGTAGCAGGAGGCTGTATATTCTGCAACACTGGGACTATCGGTGAGTCAACAGTGGGTCAAAGGAGTAGCAGAGATGACAGTTGCTCTTTAAAAATTATGATTTAAATCGAGTTGATTTAAATCAAGCCTTTTTACTAGTGATTTAAATCATGATTTAAATTGTGATTTAAATCAACTCGATTTAAATCAAAACCACCCTGCTTTTTGGTATTTTTTTAAAACTCATGTTACACCAAACTTGTCTCTGTAGTGGCTTCTAATTTACTTCGATATACATTTTAATATGCTGATTCTACCCTGTATAGCAAAGATAAATTACTACAATTTCTCTAGAGTCATTTACAACTCCCAACATCCTCACCAATGGCCAGAGATCCTGAAGGTATAACTTTGTAATTCTTTGTGTCTCATATGGGTTTTTAAGTTATTTTTATTTAATTGCTTCTATCTTCTTCCATTGCTGATTTTGCTAAACTTTTTGTTTTTTAAACACCTTTAGTTTAACACTTTGCATTTTTACATTTAATGTCACTTGGCAATTGAATTCTGCGCAAAATCTGACTCAGAAGTAGTTGTTAAGTAAAAACAAGACACACTGCTTGAATAATTAACCAATTATCTCAAACTCCCCTTACTTTGTCCAACTATATTGTACAGTGTAACTAGCTGTCTCAAACTCTCCTTACTTTGTGGAACAATATTCTTCGCTGTATCTAAAATGTTATAATAAAAGGACAAGTCAAACAAAGATTGCTTTCTACACCATTTGACAATTCTTTTGCTGTAGCCATAGAAACCGATCAAAGCTTTAAAAATGTAGCTGATAGGATGGAAATGCAGAGCAGAGCATTTGTGTTATGGAATATGCACCTGGAGAAGGAGGGGAGGGATCTCAGCAGGGACACTGTGATTTTGCAAGGAGGAGGCAGCACATTCCAGAGAAAAGTTCAAATTAAGGGTCTGTGCAATCTTGAACTGGATAAGGGAGGGCAAGAGCTTCTGGGTAACCATACCCTATAATCTCTCAGAGTATATATCTATCAGGTTGTAAGATTATAGCTTTCCTATAGTAAGATTTTGTACATGAGATGTAAGCAAATGAAGAACTGGACTTGACTGGATTGCACTGTGTCATCTTTGAGCTGACAATTGTCTTCCTTCCCATAGCAATGTTAATCGGGGTGGATAAAAATTGATTTTGTTTTTTTAAAAAATGGATTTTTTAAAAAAATTAAATCGGATTTTTTTTTAATTTAAATCAGATTCTTTTTCATCAAATTTATTTTAACAAAATGCTTTTGGAGTATAAATCTATCTAAAGATAGTTTTCTATTTAAGATACATTAATAATTTAGTTTATTCAGCATGAAATGGAGCTTAGTTATGTAGCAGGAGGCTATATATTCTGCAATTTTGGGACTGTTGGTGAGTCAACAGCAGGTCAGAGGAGCCGCCACTGCGGGACAGAGATGACAGTTGCTCTTTAAAAATTATGATTTAAATCGAGTTGATTTAAGTCAAGCCTTTTTACTAGTAATTTAAATCACGATTTAAATCGTGGTTTAAATCAACTTGATTTAAATCAAATCCACCCTGATGTTAATATTTAAGATTAAACAAACATTAAGTAAAGCAGACCTAAGGAAGTCTGGTCACTGATAGTACATTTAAAAACAGTTCACCCAATTACAATATATCTAATTAGTACATAAATAAGCATGAATGAAGTAAAACTTAATTTAAACAAAATTGATATGAAGAGTACCGAACTGGATCTGCTAGGAACAAATTTAGGTGGACAAGAAGAAACCGCATCAATCTAAATCTCTAATGCTAAAATGGAACTATCCAACTATAAAAGAACACAAGGGAACAGAGTTATAATACTAAAAATCCATAAATTTGTACTTGATTAAAATTCAATAAACAGGATTAAATCTATTGGAAATAAGGGGTGTCCATTAAGATAAGATAAATTGTCACTTTTTTACTGCGAGCACACTAGCCCACATTAAAAATGAAACTCTATTGCAGTGATGGCTAACCTTTTTGACATCGCGTGCCAGAAACGGGGGAGGGGGGGTCACACGCACGCGTGCCCAGACCCATAATTCTATGCACCCCACCCCACGCATGCATGCATGACCTTCCCCCCCCCCCCCGCTCCTGGCACGCAATGGCACGGTGGGCCTGGTAGGCCCGTTTTTCTCTCTCCCCAGGCTCCAGAGCCTTTCTAGGAGCTCAGGGAGGGTGAAAACGGCCTTCCCCACCCCCCTGGAAGCCGGAAATGGCCCATTTGCCAACTTCTGGTGAGATTGGAAGGCCTGTTTTTCCCCAGGCTCCAGAACCTTTCTAAGAGCTTGGGGAGGCAAAAAGAGCCTCTCACCTCCCAGAGGATCGATCCAGAGCTCTGTTTTCCGCTGCAGAGTCCTTCAGCAAAGCCTTGCTGGCTGAATAAGTTCCTGAAGGTCTCTGACAGTGAAAAGGAAGCTGGGGGCAACAAGTGAGGTGAGTCAGTGGACATCCCCCTCCCCCCCAAAAAAATAAGACCTGGTGGCTTTTTTAGTGGCAAAAAAATATAAGACAGGGTTTTATTTTTGGGGAAACACAGTAGTCCTCGACGTACAACAGTTCATTTAGTGATAATTCAAAAGTTACAACAGCATTGAAAAAAGTGACTTCGATTTTCACACTGAATGACCATTGCAGCATCCCCGTGGTCACATGATCAAAATTCAGATGCGTGGCAATTGACTCCTATTTATGACGGTTGCAGTTTCCCAGGGTCATGTCATCACCTTTTCCAACCTTCTGACAAGCAAAGTCATTGTGGAAGCCAAATTCACTTAACAACGGTGTTACTAACTTAACAACTGGAGTGATTCACTTAACAACTGTGGCAAGAAACGTTGTCAAATGAGGAAAAGCTCACTTAACAAATGTTCCACTTAGCAACAGAAATTTTGGGCTCAATTGTGGTCGTTGGTTGAGGACATTGAGACTCTAGAAAAAGACATTGAGACTCTAGAAAGAGGCCAGAAGAGCAACAAGGATTGCAAGGGGCTGGAGGCTAAGGCATATGTGATGAATGGTTGCAGGAACTGGGTATGCCTAGTCTAATGAAGAGAAGGAACAGGGGTGACATGATAGCACTCTTCCAATATTTGAAGGGCTGCCACAGACAGAAAGGGATCAGCCTGTTCTCTAAAGCATGTGAGGGCAGAATAAGATGTAATGGGTGGAAAATTATTAGAGAGACTCAACTTGGAATTAAGGAGAAATTTCCTGATAGTGAGAACAATTAATCAATGGAATGGCTTGCCTCCGGAAGCTGGGGAAGATCCATCACTGGAGGTTTTTAAAGAGATTGGACAACCCATTTGTCCAAAATGGTATAGGGCCGTGATGGGGAACTTATGGCATGCGTAGAGCCCCCTCTATGGACATGCGTGCTGTCGCCAGCTGATCTTCAGGTTTCCAGCACCCTGGCACATGTACACACACATTCCGGTTTGGGCACTCAGTGCCGAAAAGGTTCGCCATCACTGGTATAGAGTCTCCTGCTTGAATAGAAGGTTGGACTAGAAGATCTTCAAAGCAGTGGTGAAATCTAAAATTTGTTACTACTGGTTCTGTGGGCGTGGCTTGGTGGGGGAATAATGTGACTGGGTGGGCGTGGCCATTTTTTTTTTTTACTTTTAAAACCATTTTTTCTACAATCTCTTCGGCGAAGAGATTGTAAAAAAATGCTTTCAAAAGGCTCTGACGATCCCAGCTGAGTTGCCTGATCGGCAGAGGCTTTTTCAAAAAGCCTCTGCCGATCAGGCGACTCAGCTTAGATCGTCAGAGGCATTTAAAAGGAAAAAAGGGTTTTTTTCTTTTAAATGCCTCTGATGATCCAAGCTGAGTCGCCTGATCGGCAGAGACTTTTTTAAAAACTCAGCTTGGATCGTCAGAGGCATTTAAAAGAAAAAAAGGTTTTTTTTTCTTTTTTCTTTTTTTTTTTTAAAATAGTTTTTATTGAATATAAATATTAAAAAAGACATACGTAACATATACACAACGAACATTTATACAACATATACACAAAAAGAATATAATTTCTTCTTAAGCATTTTTTCAGAGTGACGTTCTACAATTCTACTTATAATATATTCCTTCACCTTTCTGTAATCTAATAATATTTTTATTACATATATATGTATCAATCGGTAATATATCCCCTATATTTTTTGTATATTTCTAATTTTTAACCAATTATACCAACTATTCCATATTTTATAATAGTCTGATTCTTCTTTTTCTTGTAATTCTTTGGTTAACCTATCCATTTCAGCGCATTCTAAAATTTTCCCTATTACTTCTGTTTCACTTGGTATTTTTTCTTGTTTCCAATTTCTTGCGTAGATTATTCTTGCAGCAGTTAATATGTGAATTGTAAGATATTTAATATCCTTAGGGTATGATTTGTTAAATATTCCTAATAAAAATGTTTCTGGTTCTTTTTCAATCTGTGTTTTTGTTATTTGTTCCAACCATTTTTTGATGTTAGACCAAAATTTCTTTGCTGCCGGGCATGTCCACCATAAATGATAGAAAGTCCCTTGTGCCTTTTTGCACTTCCAACAAATTGGGCTATTTTTAGGTTGTATTTTTGCCAATCTGGTTGGAGACATATGCCACCGATAAAACATTTTCAGTTGGTTTTCCTTGTACGCCGTTGCTTTCGTTAACTTTAGGTTTTCCTGCCAGAACTTTTCCCATTTTTCCAAAGGTATTGTGTGTTTGATATTTTGAGCCCACTTAATCATCGTTTCTTTGACTGTCTCTTCTTCCAATTTATAGCGTAGGAGAAATTTATAAATTCTACTAATTAATTTATTTTCTGAATCTAATATAATTTTATCTATTTCTTGTTTTTGATTGTAAATTTCATATGTTTTTATATGCTCTCTATATTTAGATTGTATTTGAGCGTAAGTCCACCAGTCTATTCCTCTGTGTAAATCTGTCTCCAATTGTTGTTTTGTCTTTAGTTTGCCTTGATAGTCAATTATATCTTTATATCTAATTATTTTTGTCTTATCTGTTAAATTTGGGTGTCTAATTGATTCCGCCGGTGCTAGCCAATTTGGTATCTTCATATAATGTTGTTTTTTAATTTTAAGCCAAATTTGTAATAGTGAGTTCCTTATTGTATGTGTTTTAAAATATGAATGTGTTTTGTATTTCTCATCCCACATAAAGGAGTGCCAGCCAGTTTGAAGTTCGTGTCCCTCAATTGTTAAAGTTCTAGAGTCCTTTAATTCTATCCAATCTTTGACCCACGATAGTACTGCTGCTTGGTAGTATATCTCCCAGTCAGGGAGTGCAGCTCCTCCTCTATCTTTTGTATCCTGAAGCAGTTTAAATTTTATTCGTGGCCTTTTCCCTTGCCAAATAAATTTAGATGTTATTTTATTCAGCTTTTCAAAAAACGGTTTATCTATTTTAATTGGGGTGACCTGAAACAAATATAGAAATTTAGGTAATATAATCATTTTGATAGCCGAAATTCTTCCTAGGAATGAAATGTGTAAATTTTCCCATTTTTCTAAATCTTTCTTTGTTTGTTCTAGTAATTTATCATAATTGTTTTCTTTAATTGCTGATGTTCTTATGGATAAGCAGATTCCTAGATATTTTATTTTTGTTGTTGTTTGAATTTGTATATTATCTATCAAATCTTTTGTTTGGATTTCCGTAAGGTTTTTAACAATTAGCTTCGATTTATTTTTATTAATTTTTAGTCCAGCCACTTCTCCAAATTCTTCTAGTTTTTGAAACAAATTAGGTATAGATTCCATAGGATTTTCTGTCAAAAACACTAAGTCATCAGCAAAGGCTTGAACTTTGTATTCTTCTCTATTAATCCTTAAACCTTCAATTCCTTGATCTTCTCTAATTTTTTTCAACAGGGTTTCCAATGATAGAATATATAGTAAGGGGGAAAGTGGACAGCCTTGTCTAACTCCTTTTGTTATATTAAATTTGTCTGTTATATCATCATTCATAATTATCCTTGCTGGTTGCTTGGTATAGATTTCTGCTATAATTTTCCCAAATTTTTCCCCAATTTGCATATTTTGTAGTTGTTCAATCATAAATTTCCAATTTTGGTTATCGAAGGCCTTTTGGGCGTCAAGAAAAACCAACACTGCCTGCTTCTTCGGGTGTGATTCATAGTATTCTAAAGCATTAAGTATTATTCTCATGTTGTTCTTTATTTGGCGTCCCGGAAGAAATCCATTTTGGTCTGGGTGTATATATGTATTTAATACTAATTTAATTCTTTCTGCCAAGATTGCTGCAAATATTTTGTAATCGGCATTCAATAATGAAATAGGTCTATAGTTTTGTATTAACTGGAGATCTGTGTCTTCTTTTGGAATGATTGTTATTATGGCTTCTGTCCATGAATTTGGTATCTTGGCTTTCTCCATAGCTTCATTATATAATCGCAACATATTCTCTCCCAATACTTCTTGCATTGTTTTATATATTTCTACCGGTAGCCCGTCAGGACCCGGCGTTTTATTGTTTTTTTGCTTTTTCAGTACTTCATCTAGTTCTAATTTGGTTATTGGCCTATTGAGAGTAATTCTTTGTTCTTCTGTGATTTTTGGCATTCCTGATTTCTCTATGTACTGTTTTATTTTATCTTCCTCTATTTTCCCCTGATTATATAGATTCGCATAAAATTTCTTAATAATATCTTTTTTGGCCTCTTTACTATGTTGAATTTCTCCTTTATCATCTTTCAATTGGTATATCATTCTTTTTTTCTGTTCTTTTTTCAGTTTATAGGCTAGCCATCTGCCCGTTTTATTTGCGTGCTCAAAATAGTTTTGTTTCGCCATTTTTATTTTTTGGGCTAGTTCTATTTGGTTTATCAAATTCAATTTATGCTTAATCATTTCCCATTCTTCTCTTATTGTTTTGTTCTGGGGCTTTTCCTGGAGTTTTTGTTCTATTTGTTCTATTTGTTCTATTTGTTTTAGGTCTTTCTCTAATTTATCTAATTTATCTTCTCTTTATTCTTTTTCCTCGTATATGCTATTACTAGGCCCCTTATATATGCTTTTAAAGTATCCCATGTGTTTTGTAAAGAGGTTTCCTCTATTTTATTTATCTGAAAGAATATTTTTACTTCCTTTTCTAACATCAAATTAAATTCTTTTTCTTTACATAATCTTTGGTTCATTGTCCATCTCTTACGTCTTCTTTCCCCTTTCCAGTTTATGAATAGTGGATTGTGGTCTGCCCATTGGTTTGTGCCTATCTCAATTTTTTCTACTTCTGTTTTGATACTTGGGGTCATCCATGCCATGTCCAATCTTGACCAGGAGTTATGCGGATGGGAGTAAAAGGTGTATTGGGCCTCTTCTTCATGTGTTTCCCTCCATACGTCTACCAAGTTTAGTTCTTCAGCCATAGTAAAGAATTCTTTTGGAAGTATTTCTTTTTTCTTTTGTTTTTTTTTCCCAGTTTTGTAGTCTTTCTTTGCATTTACTATTGCATTATAATCCCCTATTACACAAATATCATCATATTCTAATTCTGCTAATTTTATATGTAGGTCTTTAAAAAAAACCTGTAGTTTTTGGTTAGGTGCATAAATCCCTACAATTAACATTTTCCTTTTTCCTATTTCTAATTCAACCATCACCACTCTACCTTGCTCATCGGTATAAACTAGTTTAGATTGTATTTTTTCTTTTACGTAAATCACTACTCCTTTTTTCTTTTTTGGGGCCAGAGATAAATATAATTTTCCTAATTTGGGGTTTTCTAGGATTTTTTGATAATCTTTTTGAATGTGTACTTCTTGCAGACATATTACATCTGCTTCTAATTTTCGTAATTTTGTGAAAATTTGATTCCTTTTCTTTGGGGCATTTAAGCCATTAATGTTTACCGAAAAGAGTTTGATCTGTTCATCCATTGCCTATTATATCTGTTTTTTGGTGTTTCTTGTTTCCATCCGTTCTCTAGGTTTTGCACCTTCTCTCTGTTCTCTCTCTTTTTCTTGCCTCTGTCTTATTTCTTTTTCTTCCTTTGTTTCTGTTGGTTCTTCTTCTTGACTTTTACTATCTGTTTCCTCCTTACTTTCCTGTTCTACTTCTAGTCTAAAATGTGTGTTATGAAATTCTCTTGCCTTTTCTAGAGTATCTATTTTATATCTTTTGTCTTCCCATGTAATTAAGATCCCCTCTTAGGTTTTTTTTTCTTTTAAATGCCTCTGACAATCCAAACTGAGCCTCGCAATCATCAGAGGCTTTTTTTTTTACTTTTAAAAGCATTTTTTCCACTGAAGAGTTTGTAGAAAAAATGCTTTTAACAGTAAAAAAAAGCCTCTGATGATTGTGAGGCTCAGCTGGGCATGGGGGGGCAGGGATTTTTGCTACCGGTTCTCCGAACCACCCGCCTCCATTGCTACCAGATCGGGCGATCCGGTCCGAACCGGAAGCATTTCACCCCTGCTCCAAAGGTCCCTACTGATCCCGGTTTTCTATTTTCTAATCAGTCAGCGCACTTCCAGGCACATACTTTGAAAGTTAGTGAAGTGCTGTAATCAAAAAATGCAGATTAAATTTAGAAAATTAAAGAAATCAGGAGAGCCAGCATGGTATCAAAATGGCAAAGATGAAAAGATTCAAGTGATTTTCAGAATAGATTATCATCACAGGGAGAGAAAGAGCAAGGATGAAAGCCTTAAGCAACACTGACATGAGATAAGCAGACACATGACTCCACTAATCAAGCAAAAAAGGGCCAGAAGAGATCTTATTCACAGGTATTTTCAAATGCAGGAATATAACCAGATGAGGAAAATGAAAAAAAAATTAAATAAGGTCAGAACAATGTCACAATTCACAGTTAGATAGAATCAGAACAGTTATCATAGATGACACCTATATTCACATCAGAGGATTGGTGCTGAAGATAACAGAATTCTCAGAGAGACTGCAAAATTTACTTGTTTGAAAACAGAAAGATCAATAACTACATTTATTAGTGACTGGAAACTCTTAATGAACTTTTTGATGGGAAAAAAAGAGAAAAATGAAATTGTGATTTATCAATTTTGAAGATTAGAAAGGGTTGCTTATGGAAACTCTTAATAAACTTTTTTGCTGAAAAATAAAAGAGAAAAATGAACTTGTGATTTATTGGTTTGAAGATGAGAAAGGGTTGCTTACGGAAAATGTCGTGTAAGTAGAGAGAAATGCCAAACGACCAGGCAGAAAGTTGTTAACTGAAAAAGACTTAGAAGAGCTAGTAAAAAGGAAAGGGAAAGAAAAAAGCCAGGACAATGGTAAATACCAAAATAGCTGTCAACCTGCAAGCTTAGTGAAGCTGGAGCGGACAATGAAGTGAAAGTGGTAAACAGTGATATAATGCAAGAAGATAACAGGCTAGAGAAGGCTTAATACTTTGCAACACTGAGATAAATAGAAGTCATTTAGTTAGCCAGTTGGATGGGATCAAAAAAATTACTGGAAGACCTTGGATAGATACAAGTTATTACTGTACTAAGTAAGGGCAGGTCAAAATGATAAGCATTTGCACGCTGGCCTGGCTTCCTCCTCACCCTAATAGCTAAAATCTCATAAAATGAGATGGAACACCATGATAAAAAAAATGGAACACCATAATATCGTAAGACCTTGTACAAGAACATCATTTTTTTAGATTCTAGCCATTTTTAATGTTTATGTAAACGGGGCTCTAATCACTAACCATAATAAAGGCTGCCTTGTAGACACTAAAACAATGTGATATCAACATCCTGGCTCCAGTTGGTATAATGTTGTTAAATGATACATAAACTATAAGTTACAAATCCAATCTGCCTGGTACAAACAGTCTTAAGTCAAAATTAAACAAATTACTTAACTGTTACAGGAAACCAGCTGCTAATCACGTTGCTTTCCTATCACAACAGTGCACAGCAATAAGAAATAGAAATTTGGGGTAAAGGTTTTACAAAGGTTTTACAAAAGCAGTAAGACTAAATTTGTTGGTAGCACAATATTGACTGATCCTTCACAAATATCTTCTATCCAATACAAGTTGGAAGCAGTGGAAGTCTTATTCATATTCACTCAAAGCCCTTTGGTACGGTATTGCCCTCAATTTGAAATTTGTGAGAGAGGAATGAGTCAAATCGTTTTCCTCTGCCTCTCTAATGGTGCATACACCTGACAATAGAATAGAATAGAATAGAATAGAATAGAATAGAATAGAATAGAATAGAATAGAATAGAATAGAATAGAATAGAATAGAATAGAATAGGTTCTTTATTGTATTCTTTATTACTTTCACTACACAATCATAACTTCTGAAAGTTTTTCCATTAAGAATGTCATATATCTGAAATGTTCATCTGGTTACTTAAAAACAGGAAGTAGTATTTAAATGTTAAACTGTTTGGAATTTTATTTTTTTACCTCAAAGTAAAGCTGCAGGCTTTAAACATGAATGAAGGCAAAGTTAGGACTTAAACAGCTTTATTAAGTAAGTCCAACCAGTGCTGTGCATAAGCTGATCCTACAAGATTTTGTTGAAAATTTTAAATTTGAAAAATGGGATATTAGCTGATACAATTTCATCCTCCAAACTATGGAGAGCCATGATTTTTAAAACACAGCATTTTCTCTCTTTATCAATGACCTTTTCTATGCACTGTGCATCATTCATAGGATTTTAAACCATCAGCATATTACCAACCTCTTTATTTTCAGTGAATTACAAAGCCAAAATAAGCAACTGAAATGCAAATATGACACATAAAATCAGACATGAAGAAACATTCAAATTTCCCTTTCTCTATTTCCTATTGAAATCAGCATTATAAATCCTTTCAAGGAGGTAGATTTAGGTCCCTATGGAAGCACTACAAGGTCCTGGCTGAATCAGGAAATTACCACCTAGGTTTTCCCAGGAAAAACAAGTATTATCTATTCAAAGCAGCAGTTCATTGGGCAGGAAATTATGTATTTCAACAAGCACTGAAATGATTCTGTTTATAAAAGAGAAATATTTGAGAGTGGTTCAACTTACAAATCTATATAAACAGAGGATCTGCCTTAAGCACGTTACATTATACACATGTGCTATTTAATACGTATAAACAAATATATTTATATTTCATATATTCTGAAACGTATCTATATCATATACTTTCATTTTCCCAGATTGTATATTTGTTACATATGTGAAAGTTTAAAAGAATGAAAATTATGAGGAAAGCATCAGCAGGCACTTACATGGTATCTGTTCTATGCTTTAAAGAACATTTACAGCTAAGCATGATAGACTATCAAGATCATTGGATTCAAATTATGTCCTAAAAATAATTCAGTTTGATTCTGGTTTAGGAAAATAAGTGAATTATGGTTTAACATAATAAAACTCCTATGATTGGACAGCAAACCATACTTAACATACTAACATAGCCACAAAGTGAGGCAGCAAATACATATTGCCAAGAATTAAAGAGGACCTCACAATTTATCATTTCAAAGAGTGAGACTAATAAAACATTAGGTTAAGTTGTTTAGGAAAGAGAGAAACTCAAACCCACAACCCATACAATTTTTACACTAAGCATTTATGCCAGTTTACAGATTTTTCTTTAAATATGTGTAGAAAAAAAAACTTTTGTCCCTTAAGAAGTTGAACCAGAATCTTATATATTTATGGACATTCTTCTCCACTATAGAATATGTCTTCAAATATGAAAATATAGAAATCCTGACTAGTATTGGGCTACCTGGATCCTTTTAAGAGGACATAAATACAACTGAGGTGTTGTTTTACCAAATAATATGAATTTAGGATACTCTAGAACAACAGTAGGGGATATTCCTTGAAACAGAGAAGGCTCAAGTTGTAGATGGTTAATGTATAAGAAACACTACCCAATATATTGTTGAAATCAATAGTATTAACCAAACTTTGAAATTAAAATAAGCCTTCTTCTACTTTTCTCATAAAGCTATTTAGGTGTGATTCTATCAAAATAAAAATATTGACATTGGTCCATCTCAGAGAGTGACTTATTGGATTCTCTCTTTTTCCTTCAACTCACAGGTTGTTCTGGCACTATCTTGTTTTCTTAATCAGCAACAGAAATGCTACATAAAACTGACACAATTCATCAAGTGGTAATCATACAAAGATAACCCGGCCCAGCTGATAATAGGTCTGCTTGCGTGGCATGGTTTTTTTTTAAATTTGTATGAGAATGACCTATCCGTTAGCGACACCAAGTAGACTTGCACAATAACTCCTCAGGCTGAAAACCCAGATAGTTAATACCGATAGTCCTTGACTTACAACAGTTCATTTAGTGACCGTTCGAAGTTACAACAGCACTGGAAAAAAGTGACTCGTGACCAGTTTTCACACTTATTGCAGCCTCCCCATGGTCACATGATTAAAATTTGGATACTTGGCAACTGATTCATATTTATGACGGTTGCACTGTCCCGCGGTCACGCAATCCCCTTTTGCGACCTTCTGACAAGCAAAGTCAAGTGGGACACCAGATTCACTTAACAACCGTGTTATCAGCTTCAGAATTACCGTGGTTCGCTTAACAACGGCAGCAAGAAGGTTCGTCGAATGGGGCAAGAGTTATTTGACCAATGTCTCGTTTAGCAGCATAAAATATCGAAGTGCAATCTGTCCATCTGATCAGAATCTGTAGGCCCATGGTCACGTGGTCAAAATTCAAACACTTGGCAACTGATTCATATTTACGACAACTGCTGTCTCTCGCGGTCATGTGATCGCCTGTTGGGTCATCTTTTCAGAGATATTTCCTTACCAGATTCCTCCAAATCTTCCTGCTAGCTTCGCACAGGACTGGATACAACTAAACACGTCAGACAAACTAAAGCAGAGCTTCTGAAATATCAGCTTCACTGAAAAAGTTCATACAAATTCAGGGAAATATTCAGACATGTAGCCGCACTGAAATTATCCCATGTTGAAAGGAGCAGTCAAATATCAGGAGCTGAGCACAGGAAATGTTTTATGACATTTTGTATTCTGTCATAATACATAATGAAAAGGTTGAAAAAGTTTTGCCCTAGGAGGTACAAAAGTTAAGTTTGCCCAAATTTTGCATCCAATTGCATCCACGAGGTCCACGAGGAAGCCAGATTCACTTAACGACCGGATTATTAATTTAACAACTGCAGTGATGGTCGAGCGGGGCACTTTTCTGAAATCAGATCACTTGACATGGAATGACCCAAAGGTCGTAAAATGGGATCAAACTCATTTAACCACTGTTTTGCTTAGCCACAGAAATTTTGGGGTTCCGTTGTGGTCATAAGTCGAGGACCACCCACAGAAGGTTCACCCAGGTTCAGTGAGAATGCAAACTGGTCAGGTCAATAAAGAAGAATATTTGTAGTCCAGAATTGACACGAAAGGGGTCCTTGGTGCTCTCTGAGCTTGGTTGTTTTCTTGCGTAAATTTCATTACCCAAACTAGGTAAAAAACTATAACTAGCACTGTTGATGTTACCTATTTGGGTAATTAAATGTCTGCAAAAAAACAACCAAGGTCAAAGAGCCCCAAAGGCAACCTCAGATCAGGTATAGGTTGTTCCTGTCTTACAACAGTTCATTTAGTGACTGTTCAAAGTTACAACAACAAAAAATGTAACTTATGACCATTTTTCGCAGTGACGACCTTTGTAGCCTCTCCATTTTGATCGCGCAATCAAAATTCCGACGCTTGGCAACTGCTTCATATTTGCAACCGTTTACTGCGTCCCGAGCTCACGCGATCCTCTTTGATCCGACCTTCTGGCAAGCAAAGTCAATACGCGAAGCCAGATTCACTTAACAACCGGGTTTACTAACTTTAAAGACCGCAGTGATTCCCTTAACAACCGTGGCAAGAAAAGTCATCAAACGGGGCCAAAGTCACTTAAGAAAGGTCTCTCCCTTAACAAGATTAAAATGTTGGGCTCCATTGTGGTCGCAGGGTCGAGGACTACCTGTAAAAGTCCTGGAGGAGATTCACTTTCGTCCACCTCACCTCCTTCAGCGAAAATCGCTCATGAAAAAGACTGTGGTGTAATTAAGGCAGGGAAAAACAAAACATGGGTGTAATAGAGAGGCAGGATGGATGGGTGAGGGGGATTTTACAGCCTGGCCACAGCTTTGGAGGCTGGGAAGGAAGGGAGGGAGGGAGAGGAGGAGGAGGGAAGGAAGGGAAGAAGGAAGGAAGGGGAAGAGAGAAAGAAGGGAGGGATGGAGGGAGGAAGAAGGGAGGGAGGAGGGAGGGAAGAAGGAAGGGGAAGGGAGGAAAGAAGGAAGGAGGGAGGGAGGAAGAAGGGAGGGAGGGAGGAGGGAAGGAGGGAAGAGAGAAGGAGGGAGGGAGGAGGCAAGGAAGGGAAGAAGGAAGGAAGGGGAAAGGAGGAAAGAAGGGAGGAGGGAGGAAGAGAGGAGGAAGAGAGGGAGGAGGGAGGAGAGAGGGAGGAAGGGAGGAAAGAAGAAAGGGAGGGAGGGAGGAGAAAAGGAGGGAGGATGGGAGGGGAAGGGAGGAAAGAAGGAGGGAGGGAAGGAAGGAGGGAGGGAGGGAGGGAAGAAAGGAAGGAAGGAGGGGTGAGGAGGGAAGGAAGAGAAGAAGGTGGGAAGGAAGAAAGGTGGGAAGGAAGGAAGGAGGGAATGAGGGAAGCAAGGGAGGAAGGAAGGAGGGAGGGAAGCAAGGGAGGAAGAAGGAGGGGTGAGGAGGGAAGGAAGAAAAGAAGGACGGAAGAAAGGAAGGAGGGAAGGAGAAGAAAGGGAGGAAAGAAGGAAGAAGCGCTCCTCGCGGCTCTTTTTTCCCCCCTTCCAAGGGTCCTCCGGGGACGCTCGGTCGGCAGGCCTCGGCCTCACCAGGCCGGCTCCACCCGCCGTCTAACAACACCGCCACCCCCACCCGGAGGGAGTCGCTCACCACTTGGTACCGACTGACGGGCTGCTGCTGCTGCTGCTGCTCCATGATGGCGGCCGTGCCGCGGTGGGGGGGTTGGGGAGGCGCGTCGGGCCTAGTCGCCTCAGCGCTCTCCTCCTTTCAGCTCCGGGCCTGCTTCTTCTTCTTCCTCCTCCTCCTCCTCCTCCTCTAATTCTTCTTCTTTTTCTTCGCTCCTCCCGGTTCCGTCTTCCTCCGGCTCTGCTTTGCTCCGGCGGTGCGGCTGGCTCCTCCCCTGACGACCGCCTCCTTCCTCCCTCCTCCGCCGCCGCTGCCGCCTCCTCTTTCTCGGGCAGCCGGGCACTCGCTTTCTCGGCTGCTCGCCTCAGGAGAAGACCGGGAGTGAAGCGCGCCTGAGGCGAGAAATGGCTGAGGAGGAGGAGGAGGACGGTTCAATGGGGTTGAGACGCCTCCAGGTTCTCGGCGGACCAAAGGAAAGCTGACCGTCTTTTCAGAAAAGACTGGACTGACATTAGTCAGAAATGGTGTTAGGGGCTCCTGCTAGGGCATGGGGGTTGGACTAGATGACCTACAAGGTCCCTTCCGATTCTTCTGTTACTCTATTCTCTTCCCTCTTCCTTTACAGCCCACATAACTACGTGGGGTTGGGCTACATGACCTACAAGATCTCTTCCAGTTCTTCTGTTACTCTATTCTCTTCCTCTTCCTTTACAGCCCACGCAACTACATGGGGTTGGGCTAGATGACCTACAAGGTCCCTTCCAACTCTTCTGTTATTCTGTTCTCCTCCTCTTCCTTTACAGCCCTGGTCGCATTCCACGACACTACGGGGAGTCCTCCATTTACAACCCCCCTGGAGTCCAACGTTTCTGTTGCTCAGCAAGACATAGGTTGAGTGACCTTTACGATCTTTCTTGCCGCAGTTGTTAAGTGAGTCCCTGCAGCCGATGAGTCAGTAACTCGGTTGTTAAAGTGAATTTAGCTTCCCCGTAGACTTTGCTCGTGAGACGGTCGCAAAAGGAGATTGCGGGACCTTGGGACATGGCTACGGTCATAAATACAGGTAGTATTTATAGGTAATTATAGATAATCCTTGATTTACGACCACAAGTAAGGACAAAATGGTTGTTGTTAAGCAAGGCAGTTAAGTGAGTTTTGCTCCATTTTACGACCACCATTTTAAGTGAATCTGGCTTCCCCATTGACTTTGCTCATCAGAAGGTCACAAAAGGAAATCACGTGAACCAAGGACATTGCAACATTGCAAACATCCCAAATACAGGTAGTCCTCAACTTACAACAGTTCATTTAGTGACCGTTCAAAGTGACAATGGCAATTAAAAATAGTGACTGATGACTATTTTTCATATGTATGACCATTGCAGCATCTCAATGGTCACATTGATGTACATTCAGATGCTTGACAACTGACTCATATTTATGATGGTTGCAGGGTTCAGGAGAAATTTTGTGGCCTTTTGACAAAGTCAGTGGAGAACCCAGATTCATTTAACAACCTTGTTACTAATTTAACAACTGCAACAATTCACTTAACAAATGTAGCAAGAAAAGTCGTAAAATGGGACCAGTTCCCTTAACAAATTTTTCACTTGATTAACAACATAAATTTTGGGCTCAATTGTGGTTGTAAGTTGAGGACTATCCATATGAAGCCATTGCCAAGCGTCTGAATTTTGATCACGCGAACATGGGGAGGCTGCTTTCAAAAGTCGTAACTGTGAAAAACGGTCCATAGTCAGAATGTTCAGTGCCATTGTAACTTTGAACGGTCACTAAACCGACTGTTGTAAGTCAAGGACTACCTGTATTTCTCCCGCGGCAATCCCGAGGAAGAGAGAAGCACAGAGAGGGCGACTCCATTTCCAGGCTCTGGAATATGGATGTGGTTTGAATGCTGCCCTAAATAGGTCTCTGTATGTAGCAATGAGGGATCCTTGGTGCTCTCTGAACTTAGTTGTTTTCTTGCAGACGTTTCAATGCATGAGTCAAAAAGAGGGCTGTAAAAATATCTACAGACCTCTCACATCCTGGACATAAATTGTTTCAACTTCTACCCTCAAAAAGACGCTATAGAGCACTGCACACCAGAACAACTAGACACAAGGAGTTTTGCCCCGAATGCCATCACTCTGCTAAACAAATAATTCCCACAACACTGTCAAATAATTTACTAAGACTGTATTACTATTATTCTTCTCTTCCTTACTAGTAATCTATCTCTTCCTACTTATGGCTATAACCATGTTGCTTGTATCTTTCAATTATATTGTTTTTATTTTTTTCCTAGTATGATTTGATAGCTTATTAGTAACCTTGACTATCACTAAGTGTTGTAACTTTTTATTCTTAATGAATGTATTTTATTCTCCTTATGTACACTGAGAGCATATACATCTAAGACAAATTCCTTGTGTGTCCAATCACACTTGGCCAATAAAGAATTCTGTTCTGTTCTGTTCTGTTCTGTTCTGTTCTGTTCTCCAAACTAGGTAACATCAGCCACAGGAGTGGGATTTGCTCTCAGTTTATATTCAAGTGGCATGCCCTTATTTATTTATTTGTTTATTTGTTTCTTTTCTTCTTTTTTTTTGTTAAAATTTATTTGCTGCCCATCTTGCCACAAGGTGAGTCTGGGAGGCTTACAACATTAACATTAACATAAATGGCTATCACATAATCGCGGGATACACCTGTCATGTGAATGGGTTGCCAAGGACCCAGATTGCAATCATGACCGCCATGTCTTGCAAGTTCAGGTACTGATCTTAAGTCCCTTTGTTCGGCGCCTGTGTAATTTCTCATGGTCACTGAATGAATGGTCATTAAGTGAGATCTACTTATAGTGGCAATCAATCGTAGCAGTATTTTCTGAATACCTTATTCCTAAATAGCCTTGATTTCTTCTACAGACAAATTATATTGCTCCGTTAATGGTCACTTGAATTATAATCTTTATGCTCTCTGATTTCCCTAGTCAATCTTCAGAATCCTCCCTTATATTTATTTTCAATCAATGAAATTTTCTCATGAGATGATTTCTTAAGAGTTAATATCAAGATGGAGAGAGAAACAGACAGACAGTGAGACAGCTATAGATATAGATAGATCTATAACATACATATAATAACATTTTTAAAAATCCACAAGATGTATTTCAAGTCTATCTGGCCCCTTATTTTTCGAAAGTCAACATTGTAGTCCCACTATTGCTAATTTCCAAAAGTATTTTTTTTTCTGTTATAATCCTTAAATTTATACGAAGCTTCTTTCACCACAGGTGAAAGAAAACTCTCCCGGCACAGTAAACCTTGCCCTTCAGGAGGATTTTTTTTTTTTACATCCCAAAAAATCAATGGCAAACAATTTCCTAACGTGGTTAAGAGGGGAGGTGGGCGAACCAAGGGTCCAACTGAAGGCGCTGAACCACAGCTTGAACAAGATGCTTATCTGACTGGCTTCCAAAGTTCTAAAACTCACTGGATATTGCTATTTTACGGTCTCTTTTGAGGAGGCTCTATATGGAGCCAACCCTATGAGTCATCCTAGCCCTCTCCTTGATCTGGGGTTGTTGATGAACCCTTCACCGGTTCCTCTTTTTACTGCATCACTTGCCCTAAAGCTCTCTTCGTTCTGCCATTATTTTCCCGGAAGTCCAAAGATGAGTTATTCTTAATGTTGCTATTGTGCTGTGATGTGAATAGTTCACATCACATCACATGCTCTTGCTCTCTCATATCTGTGAGACTAATGGAGCTGATTTTCTTCTCCATCTAACTTCAGCAACTCTTACACTAAGCAACACCCTGTTTATCATAGTTGCAAAGGCCTATGCTCATTACTTTACAGTCTCTTATAAGTAAATGTTTTGAGGTAGGAGGTGATAATTAGGTCACCTGGCAGAGAAAAGGGGATTTTTTTGGCCACCCACTCAGTGTGGGTCAATCCTACACATTTGCTTTGTTCAAAGCCACAAAGCACATTAGAGTCTTTCTTCGAAATATAGCCATGGCCATTACCTCTATTGTTTGTGTCATTTGAGTCATTCTGGAGAACCAGTAGCGGAACTTTTGAGTAGTTCGGAGAACCGGTAAATACCACCTCTGATTGGCCCTGCCTCCATCTGTTCTCTGCCTCCTGAGTCCCAGCTGATTGGAAAGAAATGGGGATTTTGCAGTAACCTTCCCCTGGAGTGGGGAGGGAATGAAGATTTTACAGAATCCTTCCCCTGCCATGTCCACCAAGCCATGCCATGCCATGCCATGCCACCCCACAGAACCGGTAGTAAAAAAAATTTGAATCCCACCACTGATATACATATACTGAACTGATTAAAAGTTTATTATCACAGGAAATGATATAACTCCTTTTAATTAGTTAATGCTGTTCAAAGCTGAAAAAGAGGGGGAGAGCTATTTTTACTATATGGGGTTCTCGATTATGTTTCCAGTTCCTTCATGGTGCAAATGACATTTTCAGCCATATACAGATAGTCCTTGACTTAGGACCATTTGTTTAGTGACCCTTCGAAGTTAGAATGGCACTGGAAAAAGCGACTTATGACTGTTTTTCACGCTTGCGACCGTTGCAGCATCCCCATGGTCACAGGATCAAAATTCAGACTCTTGGCAACTGATTCATATTTACGACGGTTGCAGTGTCTCGGGATCATGCGTTCACTGTTTGTGACCTTCAGACAAGCAAAGTCAATGGGGAAGCCAGATTTACTTAACAACCATGTTACTAAATTAACAACTGCAGTGATTCCCTTAACAGTGGCAAGAAAGGTTGTAAAATGGGACAAAACTCACTTAACAACCGTTTCACTTAGCCACAGAAATTTGGGGCTCAGTTGTCATAAATTGACAAGTTACCTCTACGTCAGATGCCTATGGGGAAAGGTGAGGGACATGTCTTTCATTTAGTTTTGGCTTAGGATGTTGTCCTTAATAAATGATGGTTATCAAATGACAGCTTAGTATGATCCGTCCATCTAATTACAGAAAAGGTTTGCATGCCAAGCCGCATGTTCGCTTTTCTATTTTTGCTGAGCTGGTCAACCTTACCTGTTTTGATTTTTTTTCTTATCCTAAGTCAGTGGAAATAAGAGATACGCAGCTATAGGAATGAATCACATTTTTGCCATTTCTCCTCTTTCTCTTTATGAAGTAGAGCCATTAGTCCAGATCCAGATAACATGCTGGATAATAGTTAACTTAAAACAAATCACGGGTACAAAGTTGAATAACTTTACCTATGTTCTAGGACTGGACTACACTGTATTGCAGTCATCGTGACATAATATATTACGTGAACAGGTCTCTGCTTATAAAAGGAGGAAGAAAACTGTTCTCAGCTAAAAACTTTTATAGTCCTACCTAGAAACGTCAGGGATTAAACCTTGTTTCTTCCGATGCAAGTCATAAACTTCAGTCTGTAATCTGCAGTCTTTCCACAAAGATTACCATGGCAGACTTGCAATTTCCGAACTATTTATATAATTCTACGCCTGTTATACATCTAGTCCTCAACTTATGACCATAAGTGAACCCAAATTTGCTGTTGCTAAGTGCGATAGTTAAGTGAGTGAATTTTAGACCTTGCTTGCCACAGTTGTTGAGGGAATCACTGATCTTGTTAAGTTAATAACTTAATGTGAACCTGGCTTCCGCCTTGACTTTGCTGGTCAGGTCTCAAAAGGTTGATCACATGATCCCGGGAGACTACAACCGTCATAAATACGAGTCAGTTGCCAAGCGTCTGAATTTTGATCACATGACCATGGGGCTGATCAAATGGGCAGATCGATGTGGCCACTTACCTGAGGCACAGAATTGAAAAAATAATAATAATAATAATAATAACCGCACCATTTGTTCATTGCCCTACAACATCTTTCCCTTATGCTCTTCCTGTGTCTGAAACCGATGCAAATTTACCAAAGCAATGCTGGCTTTGATGTGGTGACTCTAGGAGCACGTAACTCGGCCTTATTGAATAGTTACTCTTTCTCAATCTCAATGACCTACAAGTAGTAGTTGAGCAGAAAGAGGCTAGGTTGGTGAACCAGTCAGTCCTTAACAGCCCTACAGGAAGTAAATCAGATGGATGAGTCTCTGAGTCAAAAGTATAGAAATATCTAAAAGAAATAGCAAAAGGTTTCCTGCCCACTTCCTGTCCCACCCACAAGCTAGAGAAGTTCTCTCTCTGTGTGTGTGTGTGTGTGTGTGTGTGTGTGTGTCTGTCTCTGTCTCGCTCTCTCACACACACACACACAAACACACACACACACACACACGTATGTGTGTGAGTGTTCCTTTGGTCATGGAAGAGATAAACATCTCTTCCGAACCACCAAAATAATCAAATCTGCATTGTGACACATGCATGTAACGATTGACGAATGATCCAAGCTCCATTGTTCATGTGTCACCTACTCATGAAGTGAAACTTGCATTGTGACAGATTTTTCTTCCTCCAACCCCCACAGGAAAACAACACACCCTGTGTGGCATTAAGTAATGGGTAAACATTCTGGAACAACAGAAAAAGAAGTGGCTGACACTTGGTATTAATCTGAATTTGTTTTCTGAGCGTTCATTAACTGATAAAAAGACGTGTTGTTGGCATAGCTGTAGTTTGGGTCTGGATTTTAAGAGTAGATTTTTTTTTTCAATAGATGAGGTAGAGCTCATTTCACTGAGGGCCGCATCAGGGTTGTGTTTGACCTGGGGGGACCGGAGTGGGTGTGGCCAGCTCGACGTCACTTGTGTTGGGGGTGCCTGTGGCGGCCCGAGCACTCTGCCAGACCAAATGGGATCCTAAGCCCTGTTTTCAGCTGCGACGGCCTCCTGCAACCCTCTACCATTGAAAACGGAGGTCTGGAGGGCTACATGAGGCCCTCCTGAGCTCTGTTTTCTCTGGTAGAGACACCGCGGGCCGGTACTTTGCTATTTCCAAGGCGACTCTGTGGGCCAGATCTAAGCATCCTGTGAGCCAGATCCGGCACCCACGAGGCCTTGAGTTTGACACCCCTGAGGTAGAGGTAGCTGAACCAAAACATATTCTGAAATGTAACGAGAAGCATCATAATAATCAAATAGGGAAGGAAGTTTTCAGATTTGGCTTCCTGCAGTTCTCATTTTCCTAAATAATGAAGTAGACCTCCGGTGAGGTCATCTTTTCAGAGATATTTCCTTACCAGATTCCTCCAAATCTTCCTGCTAGTTTCACACAGGATTAGATACAACTAAACACGTCAGAAAAACTAAAGCAGAGCTTCACTGAAAAAGTTCATACAAATTCAGGGAAATATTCAGACATGTAGCCGCACTGAAAGTATCCCATGTTGAAAGGAGCAGTCAAATATCAGGAGCTGAGCACAGGAAATGTTTTATGACATTTTGTATTCTGTCGTAATACATAATGAAAAGGTTGAAAAAGTTTTGCCCTAGGAGGTACAAAAGTTAAGTTTGCCCAAATTTTGCATCCAATTGCATCCAATTTTGGTCACCACAATATAAAAAAGAAGTTGAGACTCTGGAAAGAGAACAGAAAAGAGCGACAAAGATGATTAGGGGGCTCAAGAATGTTTGCAGGAATTGGGTATGTCTAATCCAGGGGTGTCAAAACTCGATTTCATTGAAGGCTGCATCGGGGTTGTGTTTGACCTCGAGGGGCCAGGATGGCCAGGGTAGATGTGGCCAGCTCAACGTCACTCGTGTCGGGGGTGCCTATAGCAGCCCGAGTGCTCTGCCAGCAAAAACGGGCTCTCGAGCTCCATTTTCAGCTACGACAGCCTCCTGCAACCCTCAGCCAGCGAAAACAGGGCTCTTGAGGGGTGGCCCTCTCAAGCTCCATTTCCTCTGGCAGAGGCACCATGGGCTGGTCCTTTGCTGTTTCCAGGGCAGCCCTGCGGGCCAGATCTAAGCACCCCACAGGCTGGATCTGGCCCCCAGGGCTTGCATTTGGCACCCCTGGTCTAGTCTAATGAAAAGAAGGACTAGGCAGTGACATAATAGCAGTCTTCCAATAGTTGAGGGACTGCCACAAAGAATAAGGGGGGAGGGGGAGAGAGAATGTCAACCTATATCTATATAGCACCAGAAGGCAAGACAAGAAGGAATGGGTGGAAACTGAACAAAGAGAAAAGCAAGGAGAAACCAGAACTAAGAAAAAACTTCTTGACGGTTAAGAACAATCAACTAGTGGAACAACTTGCCTTCAGAAGTTGTGGGCGCTCCCAACACCAGAGGTTTTTAAGATGAGACTGGACAACCATATGTTGAAAATGGTATAGGGTCTCCTGCTTGAGCAGAGGGTTGGACTAGAAGACCTCCAAGGTCCCTTCCAACTCTGTTATTTTGTTATTCAGCTCAAGGCTACAAAATAAGAAATTTTGGTAGTGCATGGGTAAGTGTTTCTAGCATAGTAGTAAACATGTTCTTTAAAAAAAAAACCAATTTTTAAAATTTAAATATTCATGAGTTAGTCCATCCTGTTAAATTTGAGCATATATTTTAACTACATCACTTCTATCCTGCCTCAGTTAATAACGCTAACCCATTTTGCAGGCTGAAACGACACCTCCTTTGCCTCTATATCCATAATTGCTACAGATGTTACCCAAGTAAGGATACATTATGTTGATGATACTAAATGAACAGCTACTGTATATTACATGAGTTTCAGTGAGAATCTCTTGCTGCACGTTTACATTATTTCTGCAATTTGCATATTGATTGTGGTTTTTAAAACAATGAAATCAGATTTTAAAATCATATGGATTTCGCAGAGGCTCTTTGATATAGTACTTCAACCAAACACTTCAAGAATATTTGTTTTGAAGTGTACGCATGGTAGGATTACAGGATAGGATAAATCAGACACCCTCGGATGTAGCAAAACTTTATGGTTGACAGTGGACAGCTGGATAGGCATCTAATTACCAAGCAACTCTGTCCTTGAAGCCTGTACATCTATTTGCATAAAAACAGAAAAGAGAAGTCTTCAGCAGCACTATTGAAAATAATTTAATTTTTTTCCTAGCTAGGATCCATTTCCCTTGCAAATATTTATATTTTGTCTGTTAATGCTCAGCAACTTCTCAAGAGGATTAAATATTTCTTATTTCTTCTGCCTTGTTTACAGTACATTCAGAGTTCTTTCTCTTGTAGTACTGAAGGCAGCCTAATTTTGTTTCTGAAACAAACTGAATCATATCAGCATCACTGTTAATGCGAAAAAACACCAGAAATTTATATATATTCTGGGGGGAAGTGAATACATCAAAATATTAAAATACAGAAAAATGCAACAGTCCTCTGAAAATTTTAGAATTCACGCGTACCTAAAAATACCAGGTTAAAAGGGGGGGAGTAATAAAACGGGCAATGAGATAGAAATTTTGAAATCTAATTCTCTTTTCTTGGCATTAAAAAAAATGTTGGTCTTTTTGAGGGGTATATTTTGCAGATTGCAAAAGAAAAAAGATATCAAACTGTCAGTTATAGCAGGTAATCAACCTGCTATAGATAGTAAATCAATTTATTCACTAGAAGAGTTGCATTTCTGTAACAACATGCATTTTATATGGAGTGCACCTTTTCCAAACAAATTCAATTTCTGACTCTTCCCAGGGCAGCTGGGGAATCCCTTATCTATAATTTTTGGAACTGTGTGCAAATAAGAAATATGAAATCAGACAAGCCAGTACAGGCATAAGGTGAATTCCTATTTCTTCTTTCTGATTCCAAAGTTACAAGAAGTTCCAGACAAATCAAAGGGTTATTTCACAAGTTGTGTTTAAGGTTTCTTGGGATATTGTAGAACAGGTTCTCCTGCTGAAAAGTTTCACAGATCAAAACGGGAATGAATTCTCTCATCTCTGAAGAAAACAGGTGACATTCACTCCCAAATCTTAAACTATAATAAAATGGCCAGTTGTAATGAAGACATATTTATTGTAGGGCATGTCAATTTTTTCAACTTTCAATTTCTAAACATTAAGGATGCTCAAAAGTTGCCTTGAGAATTATAAATATATTTTGGTTACTTTAATATAATTTAGATGTGTTTGGTAAGTAACTAAGTAAATATCATAACTTTTAAACATTTTGTTTGTTTCATTTGATCACCAGAGGATTCTGTATAAATAGCGCAGCCAGCCTTCAATGTATATGGCATATGCCAGTGATTCTCAACCTTTTCTTCACTATCGACACCCTTTTAATAGCTTTTGTGGCCACTGACTCCCAAGGCTTAACTCAAGATTTAAATTATAAAATTTCTTCAAGCCTTCACAGACCCCGTGTGATGACTTCACTGGCCCCCACAGACCACAGGTTGAGAACTACTGGTGTATGCTGTTTTATCTCACTCATATTCCGATTGCAAGAGTCCTAATACATCAATCCTTGTCATTGTGGCATTTTTCTTCCTGTTAAGTTATTGGTGAATTCCAATTGATAAATATTAATGAAGGACATATGAGAAAATGGTCTGTCACTCAGAAACACTGAACACTAAATGAGCCATTGTGATCTATTGAACCAATGAGATCTGGAGTAGTAGCAGGCCCCAACACTAGAAGGGTCTTGATTATAAGGAATTTCAGCATAGCCTCAGAAATGGAATAATCTTGGAAGCCAGAGGAAATAGGAGGAAGAAAGTGTCAGGGATCCAAGTAACACCCCCAACAAAAAGAGACTCCGAGGCTTGAAGTTCCTCAAAGTTCCATTTTATTAGAGATGTCATATTGGCACATCTGGGAAAACCCGAATCTGAAAGCTTCCAGGTTTTCCCCACCCAAGGGAAAGTCCAAGTTCCTGCCCCGGCACCCACATGTCCATCACATGGTCCAATCCCAAATGGAGAGGCCTCCCAGTTCCAGTCCTCCAGGGGCAGGGCAATATGTCCTTGACTCTTTGAGAAAGGAATGTTATTATGACTATATATCACCCTTGCTCCATACAATCCCCCCTCCCAGTTTCCCACAGTAGTAAATGTGGCAGGCCTGAAGGCCCAATGCATAAGATGGTTTCCAGGCCTGACAGAAAGATTATTTATTATTTATTTATTTATTTATTATATTTCTATACCGCCTTTCTCCCGTAGGACTCAAGGCGGTGTACAGTCAAGAAAAATATAGACACACAAACATCATAAAATTGCTAATTAAAATTATTACTTAGTTTGGTCAATTAAATAAAACCCAGAATTAGATAACATTTAAAAAAAAAATCATTCACATGTTCATATGTTTAGCCTCGCCTGTTGAAACATCAGGGTCTTGAGGGCACAGCGGAAAGCACGGAGATCAGGGATATTCCGTATCTCCGGGGGCAGTTCATTCCAAAGGGTTGGAGCCCTCACAGAGAAGGCCCTCCCCCTGGGAGTCGCCAGTCGGCATAATTTGACTGACGGTACTCTGAGTAGTCCCTCCCTGTGAGAACGAACTGGTCGGTGGGAGGCTATTGGTGGCAAAAGACGGTCTTGTAGGTACCCAGGTCCTAAGCCATGGAGCGCCTTAAAGGTGATAACTAACACCTTGAATCGCACCCGGAAGACCACCGGGAGCCAGTGCAGCTCGTGTAGGAGAGGTGTTACATGGGCGTAACGAGCTGCGCCCATAATCACCCGTGCGGCTACATTCTGGACCAGTTGGAGCCTCTGGGTGCTTTTCAAGGGGAGCCCCATGTAGAGAGCATTACAGTAGTCCATACGGGAGGTAACTAGGGCATGAGTGACCATGCGCAAGGCATCCCGATCCAGAAAGGGACGCAACTGGCGGATCAGGCGAACCTGATAAAAGGCACCCCTGGCCACGGCCGTCAAATTATTTACCGTCAAATCTATTATGCGCAATAGATGATATTTTATAGTTTTGTGAAGTGCTAGAGAAGGAAATTGTAAGTGAAACAAGCTATAACCAAGAACATATGCTATATGTCCCACTGACCTTTCACAAAGCATTGATGATTTGTTTGGTTCCTTGGACATTAGGATGACCAGGAGAACCCACCGTTAGAGGCTTTCATAGATATGTGAATAGCCTTGGATGAGTGATATGTTTTGCACATTTTGTTTTAATATTTTTGTGTGTTGTTTTTAATTGATTTTATCCGTACAAGTGTCCATTTGTAAGCTTAAAGCTATATAAATGGACTGAATTAATAAATCAATAAATTATTCCAAGTTCTGTTGGAGAACTAATGCCTTATTATCTCCAAAATGTAATTCTAAGTATTCAATTCTGTTCATCTAATTTCCTTGGGGATTAAAATCAGTACAGTAAGGATTTTCATAAATCTTATCCTTTAGCATTTAAAGTAACAAACCTCAGGAGCATAGAGCTGGTATTAGCAAAGGAATGAATTAATAGTGGACAGATAGGACATTGCTTCAAAAGCATACTTATCCATATATTTCCAAAATGTCAGCAGCGCCTCACACCGCACAGTGCAGTATCTGTATAAAGCTACATTATTATTCTGTACTGAATTGGTTTGACTGGGATTTCATGCTCTTATACTTTAAACTATGACTTCTATTTTATATTGCCTTGTGAGCTTTTCCTAAACAAAAGGAGGAAGACCAATAAAAGAGTAGGACTTGAAAATACAAGGATGAAGGGAGGAGTTGAAGGACACTCACATTCCAGTTCTCTCCCCCCACCCCCAACTTTTGGTCAAGGATTCATTAAGATTATAATTGGGAGAAGAAGAAAACTTTCATTAGACTGTTTTCTTTTGCCACTCAGTTCTAAAAATCTTCAAAACGTGAATCATTAACTAAGCCCTTCACTTTGAACTGGATTAACAGGAAAAGGAAGTAGCAATGATCTTTGCTGAAGAGGTAACTTTGGACAATTCTGGCTTCCCTATTTAAAATCTTTTGTGTTTATGACACGTAAAAGGAAGCTAATGCAAGCAGTAATTGGGTAGGGCTGTAGCTTAATAAACTGAAGAAAAACTGCCATTTTAGCAGCTCTACCTACGTATTACAGATGGATAGTACCTTCTTCGGATTTTTCCTCAACTTTTTTCCTCAACTTACAACAGTTTGTTTAGTGCCCATTCAAAGTTACAATGGCACTGAAAAAGCTGAATTATGGCCAATTATCACACTTACAACTGTTGCAGCATCCTCATAGTCACGTGATCAAAATTTGGACGCTTGGCAACTAACTTGTATTTATGACAGTTGCAGTGTCCTGGGGTCATGTGATCATCTTTTGCAACTTTCTGACAAGCAACGTCGATGGGGAAGCCATATTCACTTAACAACCATGTCACTAATTTAACGACTACAATGATTCACTTAACAATTGGCAGGAACTGTCGCAAAATGGGGCAAGTTTCACTTAACAAACGTCTCATTTGGCAACAAAAATGTGGGGCTCTTTTATGTACATATAACAACATGAGACAAAGATACTTTGAAAGGTAAAAAAGATGTAAATTTATACCTAAATTCATTACCACTTTCATCTAGCAAAGGAATATTGAATTCAATCTAAAAAGTAGCAGTTTGATTTGGCTACCTACTTTGTGGCATTTTTGATAAATTTACTTGTCTTGGAACTATGGGAGTACCTCTAAATGTAATATTATCTCCTCGTAGAAACTAAATGCAGTTCTATAATTAGCTGAACTTCATATTTAGTTCACTGTAATCCCAGAGTTCTTATTTCAGATACGCAGCGCAGAAAATTATTTTCAATAAGCATTAACTGTTGAGAGACTGACAATAATCAACTTATGATAATTAAACACACCCTGTCTTCATGCTTGTGTCATCTAAATATAAACACAGGATACAACCACAGGAAAGCGAAACTTAATTGTGCAGATGCTGTAACAATATTTAGTTTGCAAATCAAATAGTTCGTTGAAGAACCAAATATTACAGATTATCCAGAGACTTTTAAAGTGGTAATCAAAAAAGAAAGGTGGTAGGATAGTTATTGCTGTTAGAAGTGGGGGGGGGGGCATGGGACAGGTTAGGGATACAGAGATGGACCTTGCTGATGTCTCAGAATCTGATAAATTCTGGATGAAAATCCCATGGATGAGCTCAGAGCAGAAGCAGCTTCTTGGATGAGGAGCGAAACGTCTTCAAAGAAGAACCAGAAAGCCCAGTTGCCTCTTGAAAAAGCACCTTTGGGACAACCATGACCTGGATGACTGAAAATCCCATAGACTTCTGGATGAAAAGTTTAAATCTCTTAAGCAATAGAATTGGGATTGGGTGTTTTTTTTCATAACTATCAATAGAACATTTCCACCTAATCTTTAATCAGATGATTGCCTAATGAGAAACTGGGCACATCTGAATATGAAACAAAGGATTGAGATCAGAGGTGTGCTGGCAAATGTTTAAGAACCAGTTCTGTTTCTACATCAGTGCACTGGGCATAGTGACTCAGTTCTCTCCAACCAGCTTGTAAAAAATTCCAAAATAGCTTAACAATTGGCTCTCACAAGTTCCTGCATACCATTGGTGGAGATGAACAAACAAAACAAACAAACGGGAGACTTGAAATTAGAATTAAGTGTTCATAATGATGAACAAAAACAATGCACATGTAATACTGTTGTCCCAGTTGTGACAGACACACCTATATTCTGATGTTTGGATTGTATATTTGCATTATTCAAACATTTTATGGTGAAATCCTTAGAGCTTAGTCCCCAAAGCATCACCTACGGGTACCAAATTATCTCCCAACATCTTTTGACACAAGGGAATAATTTCCCTGCTTGATTAAAAAAAATGGATGAAAATAATGTGATCACAGGCTGCACAGTAATGTTCCAGTCCCAAGTCTTTGTTTTCAAAGAAAGAAAGAAAAGTTGGACGACTCCTTCCCCTCCCCCAAAGATACAACATTTTGATTTGTTGTTCCTTCTGCTTTACAACCATCGTCTAATGGTAGGATTTCAGAATGAGTATTTTCTCACAGATTCTTGAAAGAATTAAGATGAACTGGCTGTGATACATTCTTCCTATAGAAGTCATTAGTCATGAACGCCGCATGCCAATTTTCCTTATTTTAAAATTAAGAAGCCTTAATTTTCTTGACTTGTTTTCAGCATTTTATTATCTGAAATACCCTTTGGCATCTTGCTCTTCACCTCTCTTCCTGTAACCTAGTTTTCATATTACGTACCTGTAAAGACAGGGAAGGATTTACCTTGATATCCAGTCTGGGCCTATTTCTTGGTTATGCTTTAATGACCAAGGCAAGTATGATGTTACTGCATCTCTTGAGAAGTTGCACTATTTCCTTGTTGCTCAGTCACTTCAAAGCTACGGTATATTATTATGAACTTATCAAAAAATGTAGGCCAATCATAGTTAAGGCATACCGTACACTATGTAAGAAATAATATTTGAGCTCCCTCTTGTGGGACTATAAGAAGGTAAGGTTAAAAACAACCTCAGTTTCTACAAACTGTATCTTAAGGAGTTTTTGTTTAGATTTTTTTTTTATTCTGCTAGGCAGCAAACATACCTAATATCTAATATTCTTTCATCTTCCTATTTTCTCATAACAACCACTTTGTTATGGGTTGGTCTGAGAGGAAGTGACTGGCCCAAGGCCATCCAGCTGGTTTTCATGCCTTAAGACAGGGCTAGAACTCACACTCTCCTGGTATCTAGTCTAGTATCTCAACTGGTTAAATACAATAGAAAATGTATGTATATAGATGTATAGATTTTCCCCCTTTCATAATCTAAGTTTCAGTCATTAACAGTAAAATTTTCACTCTATGCAAACACTGAAACTGAGGACGGTTGAAAGGTATAAATCGTGAGGTTGCCCTCAAAAGCATACCATGTACAAGTAGTCCTCAACTTACAACCACAACTGAGCCCAACATCTCTGTTGTTAAATGAGTTTTGTCCAGTGGTGAAATTCTACCTGTTCGGCCGAACCGGTAGTGATAAAAACTACCACTTCAGGTGAACCGGTAGTAAAAAAAAAGCTACCAGTTCCTCTGAACCGGTATTTCTGACGATCAGCTGTGCTGCGAGATTTGAAATTGCTAGAAAGCAGGAAATCCTGCTTTCTAGTGAATCTAAATCGCGCGGCACAGCTGTCCCCCCCTCGCTGTTCTACTTACCTTCCCAAGCCGCCTTTTTCTGCGTGAAGCACACGTTTGGCACATACTGAGCATGTGTGCAGCATGCATTTTGTGTGTACCATGCATGCATGTGCAGTGAAAATATGGCGCGCACCACGTATGCGTGGCCAGCGAACTGGTGGCAAACCGGTTCAGATTTCACCACTGGTTTTGTCCCATTTTACAACCTTTCTTGCCACAATTGTTAAATGAATCACTGTAGTTGTTAAGTTAGTCACATGGTTGTTAAGTGAATCTGGCTTCCCCATTGATTTTGCATGTCAAAAGGTGATCACATGACCTGGGGACACAGCAATGGTCATAAGTATGAACCAGTTGCCAAGCTTCTGAATTTTGATCACACGATCATGGGGATGCTACAAAGATCACAAATGTGAAAACTGGTCATGTCACTTTCAATGCTGTTGTAACTTTGAACAGTCACTAAATGAACTGTTGTAAGTGGAGGACTACCTGTAATCAATAAGGATAAATAAGATAAGAAAATAAATTACCTTGCATTCCCCAATAAAATTAGCTTGCTAAAGATATATTACTTCTAGCACACAATGAGTTAAAATCACCTGTCCTCCTGTCAATCAGAGCCTATGTTACCCATTCAAAGATAAAAGATAAATTTACACATTGTATAATTAAAAAAAAACACAATATTTTGCAAACCCAGCCATTGTAGTCTGTAATCACATTTATGGCTTAGCACCAGGGGTGAAATCCAGCAGGTTCTGACAGGTTCTGGAGAACCGGTAGCGGAAATTTTGAGAACCGGCAAATACCACCTGTGGCTGGCCCCAGAGTGGGGTGGGAATGGAGATTTTGCGATATCCTTCTCCCAGGAGTGGGGAGGGAATGGGGATTTTGCAGTATCCTTCCCCTGGAGTGGGGTGGGAATGGAGATTTTGCAGTATCCTTCCCCTGCCATGTCCACCAAGCCACACCCACAGAACCGGTAGTAAAAAAAATAGAATTTCACCATTGCTTAGCACGGTGCACATACTCAACATATTAATTAGGAAAAGAATCAAATATAAAAGTACCAATATATTGTTGGATTTGTGTAAGATTACAATAGCATCATGCTAGAAATATTATGTAAAATTCTATCTATGAAACTTTCCCCATAAAATGAAAAAAATGCCATAGCTTCTCTTTCTATCTCTCTATTTCCTGAATTCAGAAACATAAAAACTATTTTCTTGTCTGACCAAGAATCATTAGCTTTAATTAGTTTACTTCTGGCTACCTATTATAAAAGCTAATTAAGATGCTACTTAGATTGATTCTATTTAGCAATGCCTTGTTTCCTCAAAATGTTTTTCGGCAAGCAAACTACTCATTTATATTTAAAACAAATTCTTTTTAAGTTTCACCTGAAGTAATACAACGCAAGTACAAAATGAAGTTCTAAACACATCATGAGAAAGAAGCATGATAAAAATACCAAACCAAGTAAAAAGCAAATAGAAAAGTTTGATACAAAGCCAACCTGATAAAGTACAGTAGGAGGACTTAGAAAAATAAACTAGGCAAGAATAAATCAGACCCAATACATTAAAGACATTTACTTTCACTTTTGTCTTTTTTTAATTTAGATTATTTCAAAATTATATTTATTTTTATTGTCCTGTGTAGTGTTATTTTATAAACATTGCTCTCTCCATTTGATTCTGAAGGTTTAAAGCAGGGGTGGATTATACTTACTTTACTATACTATATACTATATACTATATACTATACTATACTTTACTACCGGTTCGCAACGGGCTTGCTTCACTCGCGCACACACCTTGCTTCTGCGCATGCGCAGATTGCTTCTCATGACATCAGGGTCAGTGGGCGGAGCCTCCCGCCAGTTTTATAGAACCGGTTCTATAGAACCAGTCTGAACCGGGGGGCAACCCACCACTGGTTTAAAGTTAATTTTGAAGAACTCTCTACCTGCCTAGAGATGCAATTAAAGTCAGGGGTAAAATGACAGGATGAGCCTTAAGCAGTGATTCAGCTTGGTGCCACCTTACTTTAGGATAAATGTGCAATGCATAGTAAAATGTACTTGCTCCTGATTCAGGTAGGAGTAAATAGCAACAAAATAACCGGTTAAAAATGTCAGGAGGCTTACTTCAAAGAGTTGGTGTTGCCTGGCTACTACTCTTGGCTGTGGAAATTTAAAAGGGCAGGTCAAAAGCATGTTATGTGCACTTTTAATAAAAAACAGTGCCATGAGCTTTGGGTTCTGTTAAAACACCTGTGTGTAAGAAAGCAAATGGATGTGGTTGCTACATATCTCCCTCCAGCTAAGATGAGTTCTAGTATTTCAGCTTTTCTTTCCTAGTCAGGTAATTCAAAAGTTCTGCAGTGCAACTTTCTGAAATGTTTATTTCTTAAGTATGCTTCCTGGCTACATGCAGGGCCCAGAAGCAATCTTTGAAATAGTTGAAGTTGAAGCATGCTAACTAGTCATTTTAAATTGAAAATGTCTTTTAAAAAATAAAATAATAATACTGTGTTTCCCCCAAAATAAGACCAGGTCTTATATTCATTTTTGCTCCAAAAGACACATTAGGGCTTATTTTCTGGTTAGGTCTTATTTTTGGGGAAATAAGGTACTAAATGCATCCATCTGGCTGACAATCTTAACTGGGGCTTATTTTGGGGGTAGGGCTTACATTACGAGCATCCTGAAAAATCATGCTAGGGCTTATTTTCCAGTTGGGTCTTATTTTCGAGGAAACAGGGTAGATGAGACATGGAGTTTGACAGGTGCTAAAGATACATCAACCGAGTGCAAACCATCAGTGATTATTAAACATGGTGACTCAGCTGCACTCAGAGAGAACTGAGTTCACCTATCAAACCAAGTTGTGGTTTAATACAAACTCCAAGCCAACAACTATATTATGGCTTAGCATGTTGTATGAATCAGGACGGTATGGATATCAATCATTGGAAAACAAAAATGAGAAAGTGATTACTCTCATGTACAGGTAATCCTCGACTTATGACCACAACTGAGTCCAGAATTTATGTTGCTAAATGAGAAAATTGTTAAACGAGCTTAGCCCCATTTTATGATTTTTCTTGCCACATTTGTTAAGTGAATCACTGCAGTTGTTAATTTAAAAACATGGTTGTTAAATGAATCTGGCTTCCCCATTGACTTTGCTTGTCAGAAGGTTCCAAAATGACAACCGTCATAAATATGAACCAGTCGGCAAGCATCCAAATGTAAATCACGTGACCATGGGGGATGCTGCAATGGTCATAAATGTGAAAAATGGTCATTGGTCACTTTTTTCAGGGCTGTTGTAACTTCCAACAGTCACTAAATGAGTGCTTGTAAGTCAAGGGCTACCTGTATAGGCCTTCTTTTATGTTTCAGACACTGTCAAAAACAGGATACTGAATAAAATGAAGCAGTTAAATTTTTCACCGATATAGATTACATGATATTTTACCCACAACAGAGCAGTATGATCATTTTTTCCTGCTGAATAACCATAATTATAAGGCATTTTTTTGGTGAACCACTGATTTCTATCTAATGTTTAACACATGATACAATAGATGTTTAGTATTATTTTTCTTTGTTCTGCTTAGATTGTATTAGTTTTGTGCATTCACTGTTTGTTAACCTTTTGTAATTGTTTTTTTTTTTTTTTTGTAATCTTGTTATACATTAAAATTAAAAAAGCAATTCTGAATTAGCCTCTGAGTTTTGTTCTCATAGATTATGATCTGCTGCAATATTTTGTTTCTGGATGTTCTTGTACTGAATTATATTTAGCATGCCTAGTTGGGTACTTTGAATATTTAATTAAATAAATCAAGATTCAAATATTCAAAGATATTTTTGCTGCTGAAGTATATACAACAGCATTGCATTGCAGACCTCTGCAATTATCTTTCTAATGCCTTCTTTGCTTATGTTAGCAGATAGTCACCCTATTCACAGACCTAGTAAAGAACGTTATTGTGCCATAAGAAGGAAACAGAAGTGAATCAGAAGTAGCCTACAAAAAAGCTAGGAAGAGAAGAAAGCCAGTTTACTTTCTTTTTATAGAGTCTAGAAATGCTGAAATAAAATGAATTTTGTCAAAGAGTAACTTGTTAAATTATAAAAAGCTCAAATTAACATCTAGAATTTGAAAGTAGGCAATTTCATGCTAATATACAAACAGTGCTATGAAGAGCTATTTCCAGTATCTGGATCCCAAACACATCAACCTGATTTCCAATTTTTTAAAAAATCAGAATTAAGCATTTTTACTAGGATAACAAATTTCTATTAAAACCTGAGATCTTTTGACTAGCATCTTCTCCTAAAACCTGTCGTTTTTACAGGATTGTTTCCCTCTTTTCTTACATTTTTGGGAGGAATATGGGATATGCCTTACCTGCCATCCACTCCGCCCGTATCTTATGCCAGATGCTGATGTTCCTATCTCCATTTCCATGCTTCATGGGCATAAAAATATCTGGCTAATAGAGTGTGTTAAATCTTAGTATTTAACCCCAGCCATCCCACCAGATCCATAGCTGGAGTCTGATGTCATCAAATTCTAAGTTCTGTCACTGTATTCTTAATAATTGTCTTGCCGTTCTTTGTCACCAAGGATATTGAGGCATTCCAGAAACATGGAGAATTTCAGCCCAAGATCTTCAGATCCCGTCCATCCCCGGTACGTCTTTAACTCTCTGAGGTCTTGCTTCATATGATATTAGTAGCTTCACATACTACCCTACGGGATTCTTTTTATTCCACTTGACACATTTATTGTATTGATTTTAGTAATAATGCCTCATAAATGTGTCTAGAAAGCCATGGAGAAGTTGGCATATGGGAAGTAGACAAGAGCCAAATTGCAAATGATCAAGCACTGCCAACAGTTCTCTCCTTAAATACCTCCCTCCACAGAGAGCTGTTGTTGTTTTTAATTAAGAACAAAGATTTAATGACACACTACACAAAGAATAACAAATTCAAGAACTCTCCATATTATATATTTCGGAAAAAATACAAATCACAGCTTGTAAACAGGTATGCATGCACAACCACTGAGAAGCCATAGTTTTTGGTACCGTCCCCATCCTGAGTATTGATGCTAGCTTAGGTAAAAACATGCTACTTGCTAGAATGACAAATGTTTTACTTGCCTCCTTTTAGTGTCACTATTAGGAAGTTAATAATTCTTCCTATAATTCTGATGTGTTATTTAGCAGATCTTATTAGAATATTCATTACCGCTTAACAAAATTGCCTTTACTAGTTTATTATCCCATTCATCAGGTTAAAAGACTTCCAAGCTGATTATAAGCCTATTTTCTAATTTACAATTTAAAATTGCATCACAAAAAAAGAAGTGCAGGGAAAGCAACAGAAAAGCCAGCTCAGATACTAGCTCTTAAAGCAGGGGTGAAATCCAGCAGGTTCTGACAGATTCTGGAGAACCGGTAGCGGAAATTTTGAGCAGTTCAGAGAACCGGTAGCGGAAATTTTGAGTAGTTCGGAGAACTGGCAAATACCACCTCTGGCTGGTCACAGAGTGGGGTGGGAATGGGGATTTTGCAGTATCCTTCCCCTGGAGTGAGATGGGAATGGAGATTTTGCAGTATCCTTCCCCTGGAGGGAGGTGGGAATGGAGATTTTGCAGTATCTTTCCCCTGGAGGGGGGTGGGAATGGAGTTTTTGCAGTATCCTTCCCCTGCCACGCCCACCAAGCCACACCATGCCCACCAAGCCACGCCCACAGAACCGGTAGTAAAAAAAATTGGATTTCACCACTGTCTTAAAATCACAACTGTTTTAGCAGGTAAGGGAAGAAAAATGTGGCTAATTCAATACAGGTAGTCCTCAACTTAAAACAGTTCATTCTGTGACCATTCAAAGTTAGAATGGCACTGGAAAAAGTGACTTATGACCATTTTACACATAGCCGTGGCAGCATCCCTGTGGTCATGTGATCAAAATTCAGACCCTTGGCAACTGACTCATATTTCTGATGGTTGCAGTGTTCCAGGATCATGGCTCACCTTTTGTGACCTTCTGACAAGCAAATGAATGCGGAAGCCAGATTCATTTAACAGCTGTGTTCCTAACTTAACAACTGAAGTGATTTGCTTAACCATTGTGGCAAGAAAGGTTATAAAAGGGGGAAAAATTTACTTAACAACTGTCTCTTAGCAACAGAAATTTTAGGCTCAACTGTGGTCGTAAATTGAGGACTAAGTGTAGAATGGATATGCCCTGTGACATGAGAATGGTGCAATCAAAACTAGCTGATCTCCATACAATAGCAGCAATTGAATACACTTGTTTCATCTATATCCCATCTTGATAGCACTACTGCTGCAAGATGATGATTAAAAAACAGCTAGAATCATTTTGTTGCAAATCAGAACTCCATTTTTTCCTGAAGCTTAACAGAATGACTATTAATAATAATAATTTATTGCATTTATATGCTACCCAACTCTCACAGCTCTGGGCTACTTGCAGTCATTAAAATATTTAAAAACAAAGAACAGATGAGTTATTGAACTCTTTACAATATATTACACCTAGTTAGCAGAGAAAAATTAGCATTTGAGTGGATTTTTCCATTGTGTTGAAAGATGTTACATTTTTATAAGATGTAAATACAAGATAAATACAGAGTGGATATTAATCTTAGTATTCTAGGGAACCTCTAGAATCAAAAATAATCTTTTAAATATTAGATGTACAAGTAGTTCTCGACTTAAGACCACAACTGAGCCCAGAATTTCTGTTGTTAAGTGAGACATTTGTTAAGTGAGTTTTGCCCCAATTTATGACCTTTCTTGCCACAGTTGTTCAGTTAATCACTGCAGTTGATGTTAGTCACCTGGTTGTTAAGTGAATCTGGCTCCATTGACTTTGGTTGTCAGACGGTCCCAAAAGAGAATCACATGATTCCAGGACCCTGCAACCATCATAAATACAAGTCAGTTGCCAAGTGTCTGAATTTCAATCACATAACCAAGGGGATGCTGCAAAGGTCGTAACTGAAAAATGGTCATAAGTCACTTTTTTCAGTGCCATTCTAACTTTGAATGGTTACTAAATGAACTGTTGTAAGTGGAGGACTACCTGTGTTTTCTTACACCTTGAAAATATAGCTCATGATTCATGTTGCTTGCTTTTATTTAGTATCCTATTATGATTTATGTTGATTGCTTTAGTATCCTATGACTGTCACTGAGTGTTGCATCTATGATTTATGATTGTATTTATGATTATGTTGCTTGTATGTACACTGAGAAAATTCCTTTTGTGTGTCCAATCACACTTGGCCAATAAAGAATTCTGTCTGTCTGTCTGTCTATCATCTATCCATCATCTATCTATCTATCTATCTATCATCTATCTCCCTCCCTCCCTATCATCTATCAATCTATTTATCTATCTACCTCCCTCCCTCCCTATCCTGTCTATCTATCTATCTATCTATCTATCTATCTATCTATCTATCTATCTATCTATCTATCATTCATCTATCTATCTATCCAAGAAATGGACTAGTTAGTGCAGATTTCGGCAGATCCGTGAAGCCTGTACATTATTCATTTATGCGTTATGAATTACACCCAGGGGGGGAAAACAAAGTTTTAAAGCAAATATAGGATTTTTCAGGAGTTCAGTTTTCCCCCTCGCTCTTCTTTTGTCAGTCAAGAACCGACAATATGTGCATAATATCCTTCGAGAGCTGAATGCCACGAAATTTAATTTTAATGGATGCTGATTAGGGTACGTTTAAAGCGAGAATAAAGTTTTATTCCATTGGTGCGATTTCTAAAAGGCCACCGGTCGCTCTTCCGGAGAAACCCGGTAGGGGACACTTTACAAGGTTGCACCTTTCCTTACGGAGGGCGACCGTCACTTAGCAACGGCCCCTCAGGCCGCTCTCTCGCTCTTTCTCTCTACGCGACTTGCGCGCTTCGTCCTCCCCTCCGGCCTCTCCTCTCCTCCTCCTCCTACCCACCCCGCCTCTTTCTCGCGAGGCTTCCCCAACTCTCGCGACAGCCCCGCGTCGCCATCTTAAGTTATTCTGGCGCGGTGATCTCCGTAGTCGCTGCCGTCCGCACCGCCGGAGGGGGAGGGGAGGGCAAAGGGGGAAAAAAAAAGAAAGAAAAAAAAAAGCGCGTAAGCGGCGGCCTTGGCAAACCGGTGCTTCACGGGCGGCTGCACAACGGTCCGAGAGCGGAGTTTCTATCTCTCTCTCTCACACACACACAGACCACCCACCCCGGTCCCACGGGCGGGTTTGTTGGTCGTCCGGCAGCTGCCCGACCCTTGCGGCCGGCCCGCTTGTGGCGAGGAGTGTCGCGTCAACTGTCGTTGCTGCGGTCCCGCCTCTTTCTTGGCTGGGGCCCCGGGCCCTCGCGGCCGCCGCCACTGACCGCTGCCATTGCTGCTCGGGGGAGGCGGGGCTGGGGCCGCTCTGGATGGTGGTTAAAATGATCATAGAAAACTTCGAGGCGCTGAAATCCTGGCTCAGCAAAACCTTGGAGCCCATGTGAGTAAACCCAGACAGCCGCTGCTGCCCCCCCTCCCCCTTTGAGGCCCTTTATAAGGGCCGGACACAACGTGCGTCCGTGTGAGTGTGTGTGTATGGTGCGTCTGGAAAGGTAGGCTGGGGTCCATACAGGCAGGGTGGCATCTTTGCTGCTGGAGAGCGATAAACAGCCGTAAATGACCCCTTTGCTGTCCAGTTGAGGGGTGATGAAAGGCCTGGAGACTGAAAACATACGGAAAAAAAAACGATTGCAGGATTTGGATTTGGCTAGTCTAGAGAAAAGGATTGAGGGGGGGGAACTAGTCTAGAAAAAAGTGTACTTTAAAGAAAATATAGTCTAGAGCAGTCTTTCCCAAACTTTGCTATTTTAAGAGGCATGGACTTCAACTCCCAGAATTCCCCAGCCAGTATGCCTTGAGGAATTCTGGGAGTTGAAGTCCATACATCTTCAAAGGGTCAAGTTTGGGAAACACTGGTCTAGAGAAAAGACAAGGAAAGACTAAGCTAGAGAAAAGGCTAGAGAAAAGGATGGGGAATACTCTAGAGAAAATAGTCTAGAGAAAAGTAGTCCAGACTAGAGAAAAGACGAAGTCAAAGGACTAGAGGGACTAATGGAGAAAAGATTAGTCTAGAGCCGTGATGGCAAATGTATGGCACGTGTGCCAGAAGTGGCACACAGAGGCATCTCTCCAGGCACGCCAGTCGTCGCTCGTTGCTCTTCCAGTTTCCGGTGCACACATGCATGCTGGCTAGTTGGTCTTTGCGCGCACGTGCACGCCAGAAACCAGAACCGGAAGCTCAGCTTCCCCACGGGCGCATGCGTGGCAGGGAACTACTCTTCCGGTTTTCAGTGCTCCTGCGCATGCGCGCTGGGGAGCTGCTCTTCCAGTTTCCGGCACTCCCCTGCACGCATGCACGCATACGCTCCCGTTTCGGCACTGAGTGCCGAAAAGGTTGGCCAACACTGTTCTAGAGAAAAAGACGGACTAATCTAGAGAAAAGTGTAGTCTAGAGAAGACAGTAAAAGGACTAGAGGGTCTAATGGAGAAAAGGGCTGGGGGGGGGACTGGTCTAGAGAAAAGGCTAGAGAAAAGATTTTTTAAAAAAATTGATTTATATGCTGCCCTTCTCTGGAGACTCAGGGCGGCTTACAGTGCGTTAAGCAATAGCCTTCATACTTTTGTATATTTTATACAAAGTCAGCTTATTGCCCCCACAAACTGGGTCCTCAGTTTACCTACCTTAGAAAGGATGGAAGGCTGAGTCAACCTTGAGCCTGGCAAGATTTGAACTTACTTTAATTGCAGACAGCTGGTGTTAAATTACAGTGCTTTAGTCTGCAAAACTATTCAGGCTCCTAAGGAAAAGAAGGATTGGGGAGACTAGAGAAAAGACTAATCTAGAGAAACGTGTAGTCTAGAGAAAAGTCAAAGGAAAAGGACTAGAGGGACTACTCTAGAGAAAAGACTAGTCTAGAGAAAAGACTAGTCTAGAGAAAAGAAGAACCAGGGGGGACATGAGAGCAGTATTCCACTATTTGAGGGGCTGCCACAAAGAGGAAGGGGGTCAATTTACTTTACAAAGCACCTGAAGGCAGGACAAGAAACAATGGATGGAAACTAATGAAGGAGAGAAGCAACCTAGAACTAAGAACTACAGTGAGGACAATTAACCAGTATAACAGCTTGCCTATAGAAGTTGTGGGTGCTCCATCATAGGAGGTGTTTTTAAGAAGAGATTGGACAGCCACTGTCTCAAATTGATAAGGTCTCCTTGAGAAGGGGGTTGGACTAGAAGACCTCCAAGGTCCCTTTCAGCTCTATTCTGATTGATTGATTGAACCAGTAACTCTGCAAGAGACACCAAAAATAGAATAAAAGGAACACTAGAAAAGCTAGATGGGAAAAAAGCAAAATATGCAGATTGATTTATGTTTTATCTTAAACTCTTCCCTTATTACCAGTGCTAATAAAAACCCAAAACTAATGCAGCTTCACAACCTAGAAGCAGCAAAAAGACTAGTTGTAATGGAAATCAAGCAGATCCATGGTATCAAAACTATAGAAAACATTGGGTAACTGCTTTGAAATAGCAATAAACGATACAATTCTTTTGACCAAGCCTCCTCCTGACATTTAGATGATCCCGTTGCTTTACTCCTGGATCATCTAAGCTAAGTGTAGAAGCAGGCTTGGTCAAAGGAATGTATTTCTATTTATTTCTATTTCAAAGCATGTGATTACCCAGTGTTCTCTATAGTTTTGATACCATGATCCTGCTTGATTTCCATTGCAACTAGGTTTTTGCTACTTTTCTGTTGTGAAACTCTGTTACTTTGCAAAGATCCATGTTACCAAAAGTACATAGAAATAACCTTTGAAATAGCAATAAATTACTTTGACCAAGCCTGCTTCTGCCGCTTAGATGATCCAGGAGGGAGGCACCTGTGTCATTCTTTTTGGTTATAGCTGGCATGGTAATAAAATAGTTTGAGATAAAACATATGTCAATCTGCATGTTTTGCTTTTTCAACTGGCTTTCCTACTGTTCATTTATTTTGGTAGATCCTGCAGAGTTACTGCCTTCCTGGTAACTTCACTAGAGCTGCATAAAAGCACTCGGTGACAAACATACTCAAGTAACCAGATGTAGATATTTTTTTCTATATGACTAGGAAACATGTGTGTAAAACTGGTTCTTGTTGTTAAAGTGGAATCTGGATTGATTTATGGCTCCAGGGAGGATTTTCCAAGAACCATCAAACTAGATCTTAAGTAGATAATTAATTCAATTATTTACTTCTCTCTTTGGTTCTTTGATTAATAAGATTCAGAGCAAAATCTGACCTTGTACAATTATTTGGCTTACATATTGTTTTCAACAACAGTGTTTGACGGAAGCTATCTTGAATAATACAGTCCTTTTGAACCTTGAAAACAATTAATTGCCAATACATTCATATCATCAAAAATATTGTTACAGTATTCAGAAACTCATATGCAAGAATACATGTTGTAATGTGCAGTAAAGGATGGTGCAAACTTTTGTTATGCTAATGGATATTTCTCCCATTTTAATTTAACTGCTGCACAAAAGCTATGTGGAAGAATCATGGATAAATGTTCATTCCATTGTTTTGAGAAACTGAACAATACAGTAGAACCTCTGGTCATGACCGTAATTCGTTGCATAACTTTGGTTGCAAACCGATTTGGTTGTGACCTGAAATTTGGCGCTTGCAAAAAAAAATGGCGCAGAAGGGGAAATTGGCCACGAAAAAATTTTTTTGGTTGGAACCGGTTTTGGTCGTGGTCAGAAGTGTTGGTGACCAGAGCTTCTACTGTAGATGCTTTTTGATATGCCATTATACTTTGGATATTGGTATGGATACAGTTTATACAAACTCATCAATGAAATTTAGAAGAGTTAATATTCTGCTCAATTTGTGAACTGATTTTTCCCCAATTCCTAAAATTCTTTTCAGCACTAGAGGGGTAGCTATCATAGACAAAACATAATACTAGGATTTTTTTTTTCTTTAGAAAACCATAATTTCATGTAAATAGAAATTATCATGTATGCTGTAAATGAGCTTGTAAATGTGTGACATTGAATTGGGAATCAATATCAGATTGTGGGGGTACCTAGGAAACCCCCTACCCTTTTACCTATTATTACAGCAGCAAAGTACAGTACTAGAATGGGAAAATGCATAGATTTTGGGCACAGAGGCACATTTATATTTCCTTTCAAGACCACAAGCCTTCTATGTGTAGTAGAATTATGGCATATAATGGAACTTAAAGCAGTTGAATTGCATATACAGGATGAGTTCTAATCCAGCCTATTTTTATTACATTAAAAATTGCAGTAAGGTAATATTAATATATATATATATATTCTTGACATAGAAACTTTCAAAATGTGACCTCATCCATCCTTCTTCCCGCATCAATATTTTGATATACAAGTAGTGTTATGACCATAGTTGAGCCCAAATTTCTGTTGTTAAGCAAGATAGTTGTTAAGTGAGTTTTGCCTTATTTTACTACCTTACTTGCCACCGTTGTTTAAATGAATCACTGCAGTTGTTAAGATAGTAACACGATCATTAAATGAATGTGGTTTCCCCATTGACTTTGCTTGTCAAGGTCTCAAGAGGTCATCACATGACCTTGGGACACTCCAACAGTCATAAATGTGAGCCAGTTGCCAAGCATCCAAATTTTGATCATTTGACCATCGAGATGCTGCAGCAGTCGTAAGAGTGAAAAATGGTCATAGCTTACTTTTTTTAGTGCTGTTGTACCTTCGAATGGTCACTGTACAGTAATTGAGATTGTTTCGCCTTTCTCCTTCAGAATTCAGTTTAGTACATGATTTGATCAGATTTTTTGGGGGGAGCATATATGTGAATTTGGTAAGCTCTAATTTGCTCATTATGTACTCTGTGCATGCATGTGTATGTATATTAAAGTGACTTTTAAGTACCACATATGTTGAGATGACTTTTTTGATATCAATCTTCACAACTGTTTGTAAAGAACAATGGCTGCCTTAATGCCATTTATCTTTTATTAGGCTGAAGGTTTTTTTCATCCAACAGTAAATCAGCTACATTTACTACAGAAATAAGTTTTGATGTATCATTCTGAATAATCTTTCCTATTGTTTTCTGTCTTTCTCCCAAGCTGGAAATGTCCCTGGAGATATTATCCATGCAGGCTGGGCACACACTTTTAGTGTTGTTAAAGTGTTGATTTACTGCACTACTCCTTGGGGTGTTTCATTTCTATCTGATTTGAACCTGTTGCTTTGGCTTTTCTCAAATTTTTTTTTTTTTTAGGATTTTCAAAGTAACTTCTGCTTTTGGCATTATGTTTTTTATTTGTTATTTGTTAATATTGGATGGTTGAACATTTTCATTATATGTAGACATTGTGGAAACATAAGCTCATTAAAATACAGTGTTCTTTATGCTTGCTAAATGTCCTGGGATTTTGTAAATCATTATAAAGGGAATTATGAGTAAGACGATGCTTTAATTGTAACTCCTTTTGTATCTTATCTGGCAAATAAGAGTGGTACAGTATAAGTGAAAATATAGCAAAGAAAGAAAAAGCCAGCAACATTGGAATCAAAATTTTGCTGAAAATATGAGAAAACAATTTTAAAACAAAACAGGGAACCATCAAAAATGAGAATATAGCAAGCAAAAAAAAAATACAAATAATATCTAGAGATAGATCAAAAGATCAGTAACAGCATGGAAATTGAGAATGAGAAACAAGGTTTCAAAATGAAATTCCCATTTTCAGAAAATATTTTATGTACTCCCAAGATTGTTGTTAAGATCAAATTCTTTTAGCTTTTAATTGTTTGGAGATTTTAGTAGTGGAGCACAGCTATTGTTGACTGAAAATTGATATACTATTGCCTGGGATAATCACTTCATGCAGCTTCAGGAAGGATACTGATGGAGCAGTGCGGGAAGAAAATAGTCAGACCAACCCTTGGGATCAGTGGGGTGACAGATGTTGCTGCCAGATAGTCTTAAAACATCTTCTACATTTATTTATGAGGAGATGGTACAGTTGATCCATTCAGAAGAATTCTGATATGCTTTGGGATCTCTGAAATAACAAAATTAATCATTAATATCTGAATTGATTCCTTAATACTGCCAAGATTTATATTTAATATTATCAGAAATATAAAAAAGTGTTCAGACTAGAAAATTGAGTACAACTATAGTAATCAGAGCCAGGAATTGAAGTGTGCAGCTATTACCTATTTTGCCTCTTTTCTGCAGCTCTTTATTCAGTTTATTAAGATTAACAAGTTGTCAATGAAGTAGTGAGGAAACTTGTCATGTAAACGAGGTTTTGGATATGGATTTATTTCTTACATCAGGAGTAAACACATTTTCCATGCTTATCAATTCACAAACGTCACAGTTTATTTCATTTTCATACATGTTCATTCATACACATCAATTCACAATCTTCAGAACTTAATAGAACAACATACTGTGGTTGCTAAGCTCCAGTTGGTTGCAGTTTAGGTGATAAACCTAAGAACCTGTGAATTACAATGTCCACTATACCCTAAAGAGTTTGGTAAAGTGGTTAAGGCACTTGATAGTGCCAAATGATGTATCGCAATGTTTTTTGCCTTTGCGGAGCTGGGGTGGGCATGCCCTGCGCGGGGTGGATCCAGCCTGTGGGCCGCCAGTTTGATACTCCTGGATTAAGGCATCAGGCTAGAAATAGGGAGACTTGGAGACCGTGAGTTCTAGCCCCAACATAGGCACAAAGCCAACTGGGAGACCTTGGGCTAGTGACTTTCTCTCAGGCCTAAGAAAGACAATAGCAAGCCACTTCTGAAAAAGCTTGCTAATAAAACTGCAGAACTTGTCCAGATAGTTTCCGAGAATTGGACATGATTAAATGTAAGAGCAAAAAAAGCTAGTGATACAAAATGTTTGAAGCTGTAGTTCAGCAAGATTTGAAGGACCATAGGTTTATCAATATGGTTAGTTAAAATTATATCTGTAATTGAAAGACACATACATTTGAAATTATTTTATGAGGATTTTTCAAATAGTGTAATAGTTTAGATTTGAAAAAAGAAAAAAGTCTTTCAGAATTATCCCTACAGTCTAATTACACATGTTGGAATTTATCAGACACTAACTTTCTTATGCTGAAGAATTGAGGCCTTGGAAAAGAGGTGCTGGAGAAGACTCCTGTGAGACCCTTGGACTGTAAGGCAATCAAACCAGTCAGTCCTAGAGGAGATCCTGAAGATGAAAGTCAAATACTTTGGCCACCTAATGAGAAGGAAGGACTCACTGGAGAAGAGCCTAATGCTGGGAAAAAATTGAGAGCAAAAGAAGAAGCATATGGCAGAGAATGAGGTGGCTGGATGGAGTCACTGAAGCAGTAGGCGTGAGCTTAAATGGACTCCAGAGGATGGTAGAGGACAGGAAGGCCTGGAGGAACATTGTCCATGGGGTCATGATGGGTTGGACACGACTTTGCGACTAACAACAATAACAAACTTTCTTTTGACAAAGCTCATATTAGAAATGTAATAAACTGCAGGTATTAGTTTTAAGGACTAAGTAATATGATGTCAGAAAACAAACTAAAAGTAAATCTTATGTGGTATTTTCCTTTATTTTCAGCTGAAATCAGTCTTATATTCATACATTATACTATTGTTAGCGGTATTTATGATTTTCATTTAAAATTCAATCTGAAAATAAAGAATTTATTAATAATTTATTGGCATTATAATGTGCAAAATATATATCAGATAATTTGGACCCACACCAATAAAAACCTTACTTGCTTTTTAAAAAAAATTAACCTAAAAACTTTAAGATCTATAAGCTTCTTTTCTGTGGTCTTTAATTCAACTCCAAATTAAAGAAAAAAAGCCCTGAAGTATATTTATATAATTTAGATATAGAAGGAATTTATACTAAAACCTTATGTTAAATGTTTAACATAAATCTTGTTTTAAATATTGCTTCTTTGTTATAACTGCTTTTTGCTGAAAGGATATGGTTCAGGAGATATCATTAAAGTATTATAAAGTTAATTTTTAATTTAGAAGAACATGCAGCCTTCCAGATATCTCTGATATATTTGAAAATGCTTCCATTTTTTTTTTTTAAATCACCTTTGAAGTCTGCTTGCTCATGACTTTAATGTTAGTGGGTTGATGGAATCTTTGTAATGTAGATTGAGAACATTGTGTTACTCAGTTGAAGCATTAATATACAAGATTGTTGAATCTAAACTAGGTATTATTGTCATCCCGTTAACATTTGAAGAAATTTTTGATTAGGAAAAATATCTGGAGATACAGAAGTGTTGTCTGTCTTTCAAATTTACATTACTTTGATAAAATCCTCTCCATAATTCAGCATCCTAAATAATCTTTAAGTGTACATCTCTTAAGTGTACAACTTTCTTGAAGAAGTAAAATAAAATTGAATGCTTCTTTAGTCTATTTCTGGGGAGGGGGCCTTTTGAACTAATACTTTTGTTTTTCTTTCTGCTCCTTTAAATGTTTACTCACTATATTTACAGGAATAATTGCTAGATATATAATGATAATACATACTAGTAGAACAAATTCTGTAATAATGCTCAATTGAAAGGAGCTTTTTAAAGTGTTGTTTAATATAAGAGGTAGGAAAAAGTAAAGTGTATATATTTGGAATAAAATTGAACACAAGCAGGGAATAGCTAGGAATTACGTTACGACTATAAACTAAACCTGATTTTGTTAGATATAATTTGCATCAAAACATTATGCATATGGGATATGTTAAACTTAATCTATTACCTGGAAGTGAGGTTTAAAAATGCCTTTATGAATTAGTTGTGTTCTTCATTTGTAGATGTGATGCGGATCCATCAGCCCTTGCTAAGTATGTTCTTGCTTTGGTGAAAAAAGATAAAAGTGAGAAAGAACTTAAAGCACTATGTGTGGATCAACTGGATGTATTTCTTCAGAAGGGTAAGTTCTTTTGAATTTAAACCTTCAGAACCTAATTTCAAATTCTAATCCCATTTAAGATTTAATCCATTTGACTTTAATTACAATTTGGACAGTATTTTACCAATGCCTTCATTCCCCATTGAAATGTAAAACTACAGTATGACATATAACATAAGCTTTGACTGACTGATGTTTGAATGCTGCTCTTTCAAATACGGTAGCTTCACCATGAGGTTTACTTTTGAATTCTCCAAATAATACATTTTGAAAAGTTATTAGACAACTAACTAGAATAAAATAAACAACTCTCATGCAATTAGTATGGGTTTCTTCCTTCCCTTGACTACTCAGAACGGACCTCTTTCCACTTCTGAGTATTCTAAAAGATTGCTTTTGCCTGAAAATATCATTGCCTAAGTAGCTGAATGTGTTATTATTATTATTGTGTCATTACCACAAACATTTAACATCGCATTGCAGAACCGACATAAAGTTATGTATGTTGTTTCCAAAGCTGGAAATCCTAGAATTGGTTCTATGGAAATAGAATTGTCCCAATAATGATAAAGTACAAAAATGTTAATATTTCAATAATAATAGGCCTTAAGAATGTTTCTTAAATTGCCTGTTATGTACTGTATACTGTTTGGGTTTCATTTCAGAGACACAGATATTTGTAGAAAAATTATTTGATGCTGTAAATACCAAGAGTTATCTACCTCCACCCGAGCTGCCATCTTCAGGAAGCCTGAAATCAGACTTCTTTCAGCATCAAGAAAAAGAAGCAAAAAAAGAAGAGGTAATAATCGGCTGTATCTTATTTTAAGCTTATGTTATACAGCAGGGCTGTCAAATTCCCAGCCCGCGGGCCAGATGCGTCACGTGCTGGCCACACCTGGTTTAGCAAAGGGGGGGAAAGTCTTGATACGTCACATGATGCCGCTGTGACAACATGAGTTTGACACCCTTGTTATACAGATAGTCCTTGACTTACGGCCACAATTGAACCACAATTTCAGTTGCTAAGCAAGATAGATGTTAAGTAAGTTTGGTCCCATTTTATGTCCTTTGTTGCCACAGTTGCTAAGTGAATTACTGTAGTTGTTAAGTTAGTAACAAGTTAAGTGACTGGTTTGTCAGAAGGTTGCAAAAAGTGATCACACGACCCCAGGACATTGCAACTCTCAGAAATACATGCCAGTTGCCAAATGTCCAAATTTGATCATAATTACTGGGATGGTGCAATGCTGTGTGAAAAACTTGTCATAAATTAGTTTTTTTCAGTGCCATTGCAACTTCAAATGATCACTAAACGAAAGAGCCTTGATAGTACAGGGGTTTAGTGCACCCTGTCATTAACACAGCTGCCTGCAATTTCTGCTGGTTCGAATCTCTCCAAGGCTCAAGGTTGACTCAGCCTTCCATCCTTTCTAAGGTAGGTGAAATGAGGACCCAGTTTGTGGGGGCAATAAGCTGACTTTGTATAAAATATACAAAAGAATGAAGGCTATTGCTTAACGCATTGTAAGCCGCCCTGAGTCTCCGGAGAAGGGCGGCATATAAATCAAATTAAAAAAAAAAAAAAAAAAAAGAATGGTTGTAAAATGACTATCTCTATCTTGTAACCTGATTTACATACTTCATTGCTGTTTTCACTTTAGTACATATGAATGGCAGTTTGTTAAAACTATGATATTTCTAGTGAATGTTTCCTAGACTTCAGTCAAAGTTAGTCCTGACAACTTATACGATAGAGATATAAAACTTAAAATATATCAGATTATGTAATACTGTGAGAAACAGGTGGTAAGGTACTAATAGAGCACAGCAGCACAAAATATCCCTCATACTTTATTTATAACTTACTGTTGTGATACAGTATTTATTTATTTGGCTAAGTGTGGTTAGACACACAAGAAATTTATCTCTGGTACTTTCATTTTCACTATATTTCATTTGGTTGTTAGAAAAAAAGATCTGTTTCATGTTCCTTTTTATCAAGATAATTAAGGAAGAAGAACGAGAGAAAAAATTCTCTAGAAGGCTTAATCATAGTCCTCCTCAGTCAAGTTCACGATACCGAGACACCAGGTAACACCTATTTTTCTCATTCTTGCAGTTGATAAATGTTTCTGATTTTTAGGACAAATTCTCAAATGCTGAGATATTTATGCCACTATCACAAAGTTTACAGAGATACAAATGAAGTATCTGTGCAGAATGTGTTTTAAACAAAAAAATTAAAAATCAAAATGTTTTGTTTTGAAGTTACATTTTAAATAGACATACAAGGAAGCACATTTCATGACATATAACTTACTCACAATAGAATACTTGCATTTTAGAAAACTGCCAATATCTGGACTTTCTTCTTTTTTTACTTTGGTATTGTTAACAAAATTAGCCAGTACTGTATATGTTAAGGGCCGTTCAGGCATTAAAATTGCACTAAAATTGCAAAGTAAGTAAAGAAAGTAACATTGTTATTTTCATTATTTTGTCATAGACAATATATAGTGCTTTTATATATCCATCTCTCTATATCTGTCTAGATATCTGTCTGTCTGTCTATCGTATTTTCCCGAAAATAAGACCCTGTCTTATATTTTTTTGAACCCTGAAATAAGCACTTGGCCTTATTGCCATGCACTCAAAAGCCTGATTGGGTTTATTATCAGGGGGTGTCTTATTTTGGGGAAAACAGGGTAGGAGTGTTTATAACTCATCAGTCTGAAAATGGAACATTGTCAAGAACCTACATCTGAAAGACCTTGAACCACTCTTGGTTTGAAGGATTAACTACCAAAAATTGCTGAACCCTCATTGCAATAGCATGTTCCAGAATTGGAATGGAATATTCAAGAGTTGTCTGGAAAATTCCTTTCTCAGATTGATGAATTTTGCATTCCTACCAGCAATCTCTTTGGCAATATTTTCTATGTTTATCTGGGTGAGATCATCTGTGGCTTTGGGGTGGAGTTCCATCAGTACGCTGATGACACTCAGCTGTACATCTCCACTCCAGGCCATCCCAACGATGCCCTTGAAGTGATGTCCCGGTGCCTGGAGGCCGTGCGGATCTGGATAGGGAGTAACAGGCTTCGACTCAACCCTTCCAAGACCGAGTGGCTGTGGCTTCCGGCGTCCAGCTGGTACCATTGCTGGCTATCGGGGGCGAGTTATTGGCCCCCACGGATAGGGCTCGCAACTTGGGCGTCCTCCTGGATGCACGGCTGTCTTTAGAAGAGCATATGACGGCCGTGGCCAGAGAGGCTTTTTATCAGGTCCGCCTGATTCGCCAGTTGCGTCCCTTTCTGGATCGGGACTCCTTAGGCACAGTCACTCAGGCACTTGTCACTTCCCACCTGGACTACTGCAGTGCTCTCTACATGGGGCTCCCCTTGAGGAGCACCCGGAGGCTCCAACTGGTGCAGAATGCGGCCACGCGGGAGATTATGGGAGCGAGGGGGCGCTCTGTCATGTGACACCTCTCCTGCGTGAGCTGCATTGGCTTCCAGTTGTCTTCCGGGTGCGCTTCAAGGTGTTGGTTACCACCTTTAAAGCGCTCCATGGCATAGGACCTGGGTATTTGCAGGACTGCCTTCTGCCGCCGATAGCCTCCCACCGACCAGTACGCGCCCACAGAGAGGGACTCCTCAGGGTGCCGTCAGCCAGGCAATGTCGGCTGGCGACCCCCAGGGGGAGGGCCTTCTCTGTGGCAGCTCCTGCCCTCTGGAACGATTTGCCCCCGAGATACGAAGGATATCGGATCTTCGGGTCTTTCCCCTGAAAACTTTTCTTTTCCATCAAGCAGGGCTGGCGTGAACCCCCTCCCCCTTTTTTAGTCTTTTTTAGTTTTTTAATTTTTAAATTGTCATTGGGTTTTAATTGAATTGTTTTAAATTGGGCCAGTTATGTAATTCTTTTAATAATTTTAAATTTTGTATTGGCATGTGTTTTAGTTCTGGCTGTTCACCCCCCTGAGTCCACTAGGAGAAGGGCGGTATACAAATTGAAATAAATAAATAAATAAAATAAATAGGTTTTGGTTAAATATTTCTACTATTGTTGATATAAGTAGCCTTTTTATATATGAATTTTCCATTTAGAATATATAAAAATTATTCTTATAGTTTTCTTGTCCAAAATACTTAGAAGCAGGGATGAAAGGAAGAAAGACGACCGTTCTCGCAAGAGAGATTATGATCGGAATCCTCCACGAAGAGAGTCCTATAGAGACCGCTACAATAGAAGAAGGGGAAGGAGCCGAAGCTACAGCAGGAGCCGTAGTCGAAGCTGGAGTAAAGAAAGGTTGCGGGACAGAGATAGAGATAGAAGTAGGAGTCGCACTAGAAGTAGAACAAGAAGCAGAGGTAACTATTAACCTCAAGTATTAATGTGCACAGTGTACTTCATTTAAATAAATATAATTATAGATGTAGCATGTAGGGAGATCCACTCAGACATTCTTTGCCTTTTCTTTGAGACATGGACCAGATATTTGGCTTTTAGCTTTCCCTTAGATCAGAGGTCCTCAACCCCCGGTCTGTGAACCGGCACCGAGCCGTGGCATGCCAGAAGCTGGGCCGCACAAACAAGCAAAGTCCTATCTGCATGATGCAGGCGGCACACGAAACCATGCCCCCACCAAGTTCACAGAAAAACCTCTCCATGGAACCGGTCCCTGGTGTTCCAAAAGTTGGGGGCAGCTGCCTAATATACTTTTTCCTTTCCTGCATATTAGAAATAGAATGGAATTATCTGACGTTCTAAGTCCAACATCCTGTCTTCTGGCTCCATTGTCCAGAGTGCTGTGAAGGAACGTTGTCTGGATGCACTCCTTCCCAGAAAACCGGATACCATTCCATCACAAGCACCGTCTATTGCCGTAATTAAAAATACCTGTCTAACTCAGGACAAAATGTCCAGTATTCAAATTAATAGAAAGCTACGGATGCCCATGGGAAAGAATTTAGATTTTAGAATTTATTATATTATTTGAAATGTTCACTAGTTGTGGTGTTTATTTATTTATTTATTTATTTTTGATCACATGAATTAGATTTTGGAGAGTTTTATTTTGTGAGAATTAATTAGCCTGCATAATTGTTGCCATTTTGCTTCTGTTATTCTGTCACCGTCCACAGTTCTCAACTATTCTTTTATAGAAAGAGATCTGGGGAAGCCAAAGTATGACTTGGACAGAACGGAGCCGTTAGAAAACAGTTACCCTGCGGTTTCTTCTGTAACAAACATTTCATCCGCTCACTATCCTGTCCCTACGCTAAGTAGCACTATAACTGTCATCGCTCCTGCTCATCATGGAAATAGTACTACTGAAAGTTGGTCAGAATTTCATGAAGAACAGTTGGAACACAATTCCTATGGAAGGCCTCCACTACCAAAGAAACGGTGCAGAGACTATGATGGTAAGCCCAGAAAATTTTACCCAAGTATTAAAGATAAAGATGCATGTACAGGTTGTTCTCGACTTACATCCACAATTGAGCCCAGCGTTACTATTGGTAAGTGAGACATTCGTTAATTGAGTTTTGCCCCGTTTTATGACCCTTCTTGCCACTGCAATTGTTAAGTTAGTAACATGGTTGTAAGTGAATGTGACTTCCCCATTGACTTGTCAGAAGGTTGCAAAAGTGATCCCATGATCCCGAACCATAGCAACCATCATAATCATGAGTCCATTGCCAAGCGTCCGTCTGAATTTTGATCACATGACTGTGGGGATGCTGCAAGAGTCATAAGTGTGAGAAACGGTCATAGGTCACTTTTTTCAGTGCCGTTGTGACTTTGAACAGTCACTAAAGAACTGTTGTAAGTCGAGGACCTGTTCTGCCCCAGCTACGGATCCCAAAGAACACAGCACACACAAACTGAACAAAACTTAGTTTACTCAAATAACACAGTTTTAGTAAATGCTGGCTGTTAATAAGCATTCTTAACAGCCTGTCAGAATTCCACAGATAAGATAATCAGAGTCTTACTGGAGTTGGCAGAAAACCCAGAAGCAAGGTTGCAGAGAAATCCCAACGCAATGATTAGCAAACAGGTTGTTTCCTGCAGCTTGTTACAAGCTGCGTTCTTTCTTAGAATGTTCTTTCTAAGGGCGTGGCCAATTAGCCCCAAGCCTTACTCTCGAGGAGACCTCCTCCTGAGGAACCACTCCTTCCTTTTGGCAGCTCTGTGTGCCCGTGCATTGAGAAGAGGCTCCTCCTCTTTGTCCTCTTCACTTAAAGGAGCCTCTGGAGGTTCTGAAGGCCCTGGCTGAATCCCTGCCTCTGGCACCACATCTTCTTCAGCCTCCTCGCTGTCCGACTCAAGCGCCGGCTGCACAGGCTGCTGACGCAGCACCACACCAGCCTCCTTGTCGGGATCAGCAACAATCCGCGTATGCCGCTGGCGGGCCACAACACTACCTGTATTATTTTTATATTTCTCCTTTTCTTCCTTGAACCCCTCAGATATTAATGATCAAAGATATTAAATGTTCGCATTAGATGATTTTGTCTTCAGTATTTTATATTCTATTGTGTAAAAAGAGTTCATTGCATTGTAATGCCTTATTCTACTGCACCAAAGGGGGTCGGAAGTTAATTTTTTATTTTTTTATTTATTTTATTTTAATTTGATTTATATGCCGCCCTTCTCCGGAGATTCAGGGCGGCTTAACAATGCGTTAAGCAATAGCCTTCATTCTTTTGTATATTTATACAAAGTCAGCTTATTGCCCCCACAAACTGGGTCCTCAATTTACCTACCTTAGAAAGGATGGAAGGCTGAGTCAACCTTGAGCCTTGGCGAGATTCGAACCTGCGGTAATTGCAGGCAGCTGGTCTTAATAACCAGCTTAATAACAGGGTGCCTTAGTCCACTGCACAACCAAGGCTCTTTTTTTTTCTTTTTTCCCTTTTCTTGCCCTCCTTTTTCCCTTCTCTTTTCTCTTCCCTTTTTTCCCTACTATTTATTTTTGTATTTTCTTTGTATGCTCTATTATAAACCAATAAAAAATGATTGAAAGATGAAAATAAATAAAAATATAAATAAAGAATTGTTGTAGATCGAGGAGTATCTGTATTTTATATTTCTCCTTTTTTTTCCTTGAACCCCTCAGATATTAATGGTCAAAGATCTTCAATATTCACAGATGATTTTGTCTTTAGTATTTTATATACTATTGTGTACTGATATCAAAAAATAAAAGTTCATTGCATTGTAATGTATTCAGCGATTGCATGGCCACATTCGTCACGTTTATTAAGAATGCTGCGCAGTTCCAGAATGATACACGCTTTCCTAACTTTACTTTGCTTTCCTTTTTTCAGAGAAAGGTTTTTGTATGAGAGGAGATATGTGTCCCTTTGATCATGGAAGTGACCCTGTAGTTGTAGAAGATGTGAACCTTCCAGGCATACTGCCTTTTCCAGCGCAGCCTCCAGTTGTTGAAGGACCTCCTCCTCCGGGACTTCCTCCTCCACCACCTATTCTTACTCCTCCTCCTGTAAACCTTAGACCGCCTGTCCCACCTCCAGGCCCTTTACCACCTAGTCTTCCACCTGTTACAGGTAGGTTCTGTAAATTCTAAATCTGCTGGCTGCAAACGTTACACATTGTACGTCTGGGTAGAGTTTATCAGTCACGGTTGGGTTTTGTTGAAATTGATATAATTTCTAGTCAGTTCTAAAACGTGTGAAATAAGATTGGTTTTCTCTAAAATATGGGAGTGGAGAAACATACGGTTCTCACTTGTCTTAATGGAAACCTGGCAAAGCTAGTGTAGCCCTTCTGAAATGTACCCATCGGAACTTTTTTTAGATGCCCTGCAGTCATGGTTAGGACAGGTGATTTTTTTTTTCTTGAGACCTTGGCTGAGATCAGATGTGCTTGCCTTTGTACATGGATGGATGAGATGTCCATGGAAATTCTCAGTCATCCAAGTCATGGTTGTCTCAATGGTGCTTTTTCAAAAGGCAAATGGACTATGACTATTTTTCCTTGAGGAAGAAGACGCTTCATTTCTCATCCAAGAAGTTTCATCAGTGATTGATGAAGCTTCTTGGATGAGAAGAGAAACTTCTTCTTCCTCATGGAAAAAAAAAACATATCCCAGTTGCCTTTTGAAAAAAAGCACTTTTGAGACATGGATAGGTGAGAGTGTCTATATACAGTAGTGGCCAAAATTGTGGAAACCTTTTGAGAAAAGTGTATTTTCTAAAACTAGCTAATAACACCATTTTTGGGGGGGAGTAGTACCATGAAATTATATATCAATGGAGAGAATTTAATCAAGAATGTAATGCAATAACGTTTATGAAAACGTTATTAAAATAGCAGTTACAGTATAAAGAAAAAAAGTGAAAGGTAAAAAAAACGAGCTATACAAAAAGTATCACCATATAAAAAATGAGATATATAAAAATTATCACCATGTCAGTTAAATTGGGCAACCTTTAGCATGAATTACGGCCTTACAACGTCTTCTCTCGGAGTGAACCAAGTCTTTTAGTTCTGCAGCTGTTATAATGCGAAACCAAGATTGAATGATGGCTTCTATTAACTGGGTTTTATTGCTGGGTCGCTTCTGACTTAATAAGTTTCTTACTAAATCTTTCTCCATAGATTTTTAATTGGATTAAGGTCTGGGCTATTCCCAGGCCATTCCAGCAGGGGAATATTATTATCTTGAAATTCCAAAAAAAAAGTGGTATTAGCCATCAAACCTCAAAAATACACTTTTCCCAAAAGGTTTCCACAGTTTTGGCCACTACTGTATTACACTGCCTTAGGAAGAGGATGAATCTGATCAGTTCACTTTCTGATTTATATGTGTTTCATCGGTGCTGAACCACTGTAGAGACAAGAGACTAGTTACGAACATCAATCCCAGGTACCAGTCTTTAAATTTCACTTTTCAGTGAAAGTTGTAGGTCTTCAGTTTTAGAGAATGCTATAGGAAAGAAATTTCCTGGACCCTTTTCAGTCAGGGTTCAGGCCAGGCCATGAGAAGGAAATTACATAGTTCTGCTGGATGACTTTCATCAGGAGCTGAATGAAAGTAGGGTGTTTGTCCAGTACTCTTAATATTGGAGGCCTACGGTACCTGGTTCAACCATACCCATGTCACCTTGTGGTTAGATTTCTACAATAGATTTGTGTGTGGATTGTCTTTGAAGACAACTTGGAAGCTTATTTGGTCAAGAGCAGCTAATAAATTCAGCCCTGTAACACCTGTGGTGTGGTTGTTCCATGAGTTGTTAATTTGTTGGCCTCATTCAGAGTGTTGTCCTTCAAACCTTATGTAGCTTGGCTCCCGGCTATATTCAGGATTATCTCTCCTTGCAAGATTGGTTGTACTCCATGCATTCTTGTAAGGAAGGCTTAGTGAGAGACCATACACATGGACTGAAGTTGGTGGGGTACCCATGAAATACCTGATGTTGACTCTTTGCCTCCTGAGTAATAGAATGCCTTGAAATTTGGAAATTTCTTTATAGTTCCCTGTTTACTATGCTTTTTGGAACCTAATGATGTTTCCGCTGCTTTACAGATGATTATTTAGTACTAATTGCTCCTAGTTTTATGAATGTATTTTTCTTACAGTTTTGTTAATTGCCTTATGTGTACAGAAGTTGGCAGTCTATAAAATGTGTGAAATAAATAAATACTCCTACTCTACATTTTATAATCATTTCTTCCCAAACACACACGTTTTCATTATGATGATATATAGGAGATATCATTTTAGATATGCAGGATCCAGATGAAGCTTTAAAAAATTAAAATTAGATTGATTGCAAAGCACACCAGAGTGTATTTTTTTTCAAAAAAGAAATGTGTGATATAATCTGTTTCCTTTAGTTACAGTTCTAACACTTGTATTATGAAATAGTTGTACAGCTGGCAACAAGTTGGAATTTGCAATGAGAAAAATTCATACTTAGAACTGCTGCAACTATTTTTTTTTTCCTTTTCCGCATTTTACATTGTTTTATGGTCCGCTAACATGATACAACAGATATTTCCTCTAGTGATTGCAGACAAGTTTTCTTGATAAATGATTTATATCTATCCTGATACTATTGCCATCTCAAAGAAATAAAACATGTTAGCCATTATTTATTTTATACTGCTACCTATCTACTGCTAAAACTTTGATGTCTGATTATTTGTAATCTTTAATTTGGCAATAACATCATAGGGCAACAGTCAAGATATTTCAAAGAGGCTAACTTAGAAATGCATCCAAAATCCATGACGTTTGTGGGATTGAAATTTGTAAAACCTACTGTCTTGCTTCAGTGCTATCATGCCCGGTCACGTTCAGGTAATAATTACTGTATTTACAGTGCTCCTTGCCAGCTTCCTGCAAGGCAAGCCAATGGGGAAGTTGACAGGGAATTCAGAAATTATTCCCACTCCCACTGCTGTTTAATCCACTCGTGATCAATTGGTTTCTCTGTTTAGGTAAAGCAATAGCCCTGAAATGAAGACCCAGCATAGGTTATCTAGTGCAGGGGTCCTCAATTTTCAGGCCATAGCCCACTACTGGGCTGTAGGCTATTTGGAATTGGTCCACGCAAGTGGCTGGCTGGAGCACGCGTATGCGCGCACAGCTCAACTTGCACGAGCGGCAGGCTGATGGATACTCACACATGCGCATGCCGGGCCACCACTTGCACAAATCAAGCTGCTAGTCCGCCGCTCATGTGGCCCAGTTCCCCTCTCTCTCTCCTCCCCTCAGATGGGCCGCCAAGACACAAAGGTTGGGGGCCACTGATCTAGTCTATTTCTGAAGATGCAGAAGATTTCAAAAGACAAGATGCCCAGATCATTAATTTTGTGCGGGTTTTTTTTTTTATCATTTTTATAACTCCACTATTCTTTATTTTTGGTAGGACCACCACCTCCACTACCACCATTGCAGCCCTCTGGCATGGATGCCCCCCCAAATTCTGCTACCAGCTCCGTTCCTACAGTTGTAACCACGGGTATTCATCACCAGCCGCCACCTGCTCCGCCCTCTCTCTTCACAGGTGTAGTACTGGATTTTTTCTTTTTTACAAATGAAAGGGGAGAAGTGATTTCTACACATAATGTGCAGTGGAGTATTAGAACATTGGAAGAAAAAAAATCATGTGAGGAGTAGTCCACCCTCTCAGAGGGGAATGGGATAACTCGCCACAGCCAAGCTGCTGTGGCCAATTCACCACGGCCAACTCTCTGCGAGGCAACTCACCATGACCAACTCGCCGTGGGACAACTCACTATGGGACAGTTGGACAATTCGGTTTCATCATTTACAATAAATAAAAATTATTTTAATTTTTGCCATTCACATTTCATTCTGTCCCTCCTTTGGAATTCTTTCTTTAATTATTCTATTCCACCATTTCTTTGATAGTAGTGTAAGTTTTGTCTCGCAGCGAGTTGTCCTGTGGCAAGATGGCCGTGGTGAGTTGGCTGTGGCGAGTTGGCCGCAGCAAATTGTCATAGTCCCTTCTCAGAGTCTCTCTTCTACAGTCTTCTTTTCCTTGTCCCAAAATATCCTCAGACTTTTAGAGATTTATGGAGGGAGGGTAAACATTTGGGACTGATTGTACCTTAATTGAATGCCATCATGTATAGTTTATTTTTTTTTTATTTTTATTTTTTAAAAAGGCACTTTTGAGTGGCAAAAAAGGATAATTCTAGCTAACTAAAATAGTGCACAGTCTACGTTCTTAATAAGGCTCTGTGTGGGATGCAGTTTTCTAATCAAATACAAGATCAAAAGAATTGTGAAAACTAGGCTTCCAGACTTAATGGAGCATTAAATGTCTCTTCCCCTCAAAAGGTCAAAAGCTTTTGAAATTAAGAAAACTCCCCAACGAGTTTACTGTATATTACAAAATTTAAAGAAAAAATGTTTTAAAGAAATTTTGGGGTAGAAAAAAATGTATGAAAAAACGTTATTTTGTGTTCTAATTCTGATCTGATCCTATATAAATTGTATTAAGGTTATATCTATGATGGAGGTGTGAAAAGTTGATTTGTGCACAGCTTTTACCATACAACTGTTTAGTAGGATAATAATTCACACTTTTAAAACTATTCAGTTTAATTCAAAATTATTCAGCTTAGAAATCCAGCTACTTTTGTGCATATGTGCCAAATAACCTTCCCCCCCCAAACCAAATTGGTGATATGAATCATTTAAGTGTTGATTTGCATACCTGCAATATATGGTTTAAGTTTCTCTATAATTGTATGATTAGATAATATATTTTTTTGCCAGAAACATACGACACGGATGGCTACAATCCTGAAGCACCAAGTATAACCAGCACTTCAAGACCCATGTATAGACACAGAGTCCATGCCCAAAGACCAAATTTGATAGGACTTACCTCAGGTGATATGGACCTGCCACCAAGAGGTAACATGAAAGATTTCTTGCTTTAAAATGTAAATGGGTAGTATTACGTGATCCTAGCAGGCCTTATGTTTATTCTAGTCCTCGAGGCTTGTACCGCCTCTCAAATGCTCACCTTTGTGTTATAAGGGACATGGTGGCTCAGTGGCTAAGACGCTGAGCTTGTTGATCGAAAGGTCAGCAGTTCAGCGGTTCGAATCCCTAGTGCTGCGTAATGGGGTGAGCTCCCGTTACTTGTCCCAGCTTCTGCCAACCTAGCAGTTCGAAAGCACGTAAAAAATGCAAGTAGAAAAAAAGGAGCCACCTTTGGTGGGAAGGTAACAGCGCTCCGTGCGCCTTTGGCGTTTAGTCATGCTGGTCACATGACCACGGAGATGTCTTCGGACAGCGCTGGCTCTTCGGCTTTGAAACGGAGATGAGCACCGCCCCCTAGAGTTGGGAACGACTAGCACATATGTGCGAAGGGAACTTTACCCTACGTTACTCCATTTTACTAATTGGGAAATGTTGTAGGAATTGAAGTTGCAAGGATCCTCTCTAGTGCTGCCATCCTCCTAATTACATTTTTCCCAGTCAAGCAAGCATGCGCTTGCAAGGCTTAAAAGAGTTAATGGAAAAGTAATAAACCGTGTACCTTGAATTCTCTGTTGAAACCATGCACCTTTAATCAACTGGTGTTGGAAGCTCCTAATCAGATGAACAATGGGGGAAGGGATAGAATAGGATACCTGAGGGAAGCTGTTTGTTTAGTGAATCTGGCTTCCCCATTGACTTTGCTTGTCAGAAGATTGAAAAAAAGTGATCACCTGACCTTGGGACAAAGCAATGATCATAAGTATGAACCAGTTGCCAAGCACCTGAATTTTGATTACATAACCACGGTGACGCTTCAAAGGTCGTAACTGTGAAAAATGGTCACAAGTCACTTTTTTTCACTGCCATTGTAACGTTGAACGGCCACTAAATGAACTGTTGTAAATCAAGGACCCTCTGTACTTCTTTATGAGATGCCCTTTTCCCAAAGAAATCCCTTTCGGGTTTCAGGTCGCAAGTCATCTGCTAAATATCTACAGCTGTAAAGACATTATATTTTCTAAGCAGTGAATTCTGTAGCTGCCCTCGGTGGTCACTTGCATTTCCTTTTGAAGCATGTGGTTTTAGTGTATCTTGGACCAACACTGAATCAAAGGGACCTGGATTTAAAGAAGTCCTGCATTTATTAATATACTGCGAAAATGTAGTAAGTCGGTTGACGGTAATCAGGACAGAAAATTCTACTATAAAATGCACAAACATCCTTTAAAAATTCATCAGTGTACTCTTTTCTTCCTCCAGAAAAACCTCCCAATAAAAGCAGTATGAGGATTGTAGTGGATTCAGAGTCCCGGAAGAGAACTATCGGTGCAGGCGATGGACTTGCAGCAAAGAAGAATTGGTTTGACAAGTAAGCAGTTGCGGCTCTGTTGACAACAAAGTCAACAGAGTAATGAAGAATCAGCTGTCATGCCCTCTGCTGCTCAAAAGACCCCTCCTCTTAATCCCCCTCCCACCCTCCACATATTTTGGCTTTAAAAATGGAATTTAGATACAGTACAGAAATATTGTCTATGCTTGATTTAAAGTTTGAAGGTTTTTAAAAAAATGAAAACAGCTGCTGCAACAATTTAACGTCTACTTTTTTGTATGTGTTTCTAATATCTTGTATTCATGTAAAACAACAGGGCTTTGCAGCTATTATCTTGGCTTTTTTTGATGGATACCATGGACACTGTAGATGCAGATCACATAAACAACACTTTGCATTATTTTTATATGGGCCCTGTAATACTCAACGTTTGTTTTTATACCTGTATTAAAAGAAAATCACATCAAGTATCACTTGAGTAATACAGGTTTTTCCGTTGCATGAAAACATGTAGAAATACTGCTTTCCAAATTAGGAACAGTTTTAATAGAATAACAGACTTGGAAGGGACCTTGGAGGTCTTCTACTCCAACCCTCTGCTCAAACAGAATACTATCCCGGACAATTGATTAATTGTTCTAACTGTCAGAAAATTTTTCCTTAGTTGTAGGTTGGTTCTCTCCTTGATTAGTTTCCATCCAGTTTTAATATACATGTCAACAACTTCCTCATTCCACACTGAATTAATCTTAGTTTATTCAATTTGCAATATACATTAATATACTACAAGATTAAATATTTAACAAGATTTTTAAACTAGCATTGTAGAGGTTTCTGTAGAGGAAAACATGGGAATCTAGAGGAACGTTAGTCATTTACGATCATGGATATATTATCTATAGGCATATATGGTAGAGGCTGGCATGTGATCATGAATTGATCTTTGGTTCTCCCTACTTGGGTAGCTGCTGATATTAGTATACTGAAGCTTTCCTTGTTCCACAACAGTGTTTAAAATAGATGCTTCCTGGAATTTAGTTTCATATTGTTTATCATTTAATTCCACATTTTAACTATCCTCTTGTGAATTGATTTCTATTAGTAACTTTAAGCATTTGGATTTTTTTTTTCAGACAAAATTTTAATAGAACAAATAGTCCTGCTTTCCAGAAGAAGATGCAATTTGGGAATGAAAACACAAAACTTGAACTGAGGAGAATTCCCCCAGAGCTTAATAATATCAGCAAACTAAATGAACACTTCTGCAAATTTGGAAATTTAGTGAATTTGCAGGTAGGCGATAGCGTGGCTGGCTGGGGAGTTCTGGGAGTTGAAGTCCACCCATCTTAAAATGTCCCAGGTTGAGAAACAGTGCTGTAAACCTTTTTACTGTATTGTTGAAATAATATATTGGAAATTTTTTACTAGTTGGAACATGGATAATGACAGTGTATTTTTTCTAATACATAAAGCCCTGAAAATTTAGCATGGATGTAGCATCTATTTAAATAGAGAGTTTTAATCAAAAGCTAAATATTGGCAGGGAATTAATTTATTGCAGTTACCCTAAGGCAAGAATAAGCAACATTGTTTCCTCCAGATATTTTGGCCTGAATATTCCACATTTCTTTGCAATTGTCCCTGCAAATAGAGGCTGATAGGAATTTGAATTCCAAACATTTGAAAGGCATTGGATTGCCTGTGTCCGTATTTGTAAAGTGGCACAGGTACTAGTGCCTTCTCAATCTATACAGGTAGTCCTTAATTTACAAGTTCATTGAATGCCTGTTTGAAGCTACAAAGGCATTGAAATAAGTGACTTATGGCTGCTTTCACATTTACAGCTATTGCAGCATCTCCATGATCTCAAGATCAACATTCAGATGCTTGGCAACTGGCATGTATTTATGACAGTTGCAATGTCCTAATGATATGTGATCCGTTTTTGTGACCTTCTGACAAGCAAATTCAATGGGGAAGCCAGATTCACTTAACAACCGTGTCACTAACTTAACAACTGCAGTGATTCACTTAACTGTGAATTTTAGGCTCAGTTGTGGTCGTAGGTAAAAGACTAGCTGTATCACAATTTGCTGTACTTCAATTTAAACAAAAATGTATGATTCATTTGGCAGGCCTTCTAAATTATTTGTTTAATGGGATATTTGGTTCATTTTGTACCGAATTAAAAGTCTATGATTTGGGATTGCACGTTTTCTTCCTTTTTTTGGAAGGGGGGAGGATTTAAAAAATGGCAAGTAAATTTGATTTGTTTGTGCCAAAAACATGCTCAGTAACATGCTCAGAAATGTACATGTTTAATAACTATATTATTTTCCACTTCCTGACTAGAAATTACAAATTAGACCAGGTGCTTAAAAATTATATTATGACATTTCTAGTAAAATCTGCTTGAACTCCAAGTGGCTTAATGATGTTCTGAATATTCTCTGAATGACATTCCTAAAGAGTCTTGTGCTTCTTTGAGAAGACACTTTCTGCGTTTCTCTACATTGTGTTTGCCTTTCTTTCAAAAACCATAGGTTGCCTACCAGGGAGATCCAGAAGGTGCCCTCATCCAGTTTGCTACCCACGAGGAAGCTAAAAAAGCAATATCGAGTACAGAAGCAGTCTTAAATAATCGATTTATCAAAGTCTATTGGCATAGAGAAGGCAGTACTCCCCCAATTACAACTTCAGTTCCAAAGGTAAAGAATTAAATTTGATTAATTTGCATAGGTCTTTTAAGCTAAATATCTACTTTAGCGTGGTTTTCAAGAAGTTTGAATCTTGAATTTTCCAAATCAAACTAAGAAATCAAGGTTCTTTATTTGAATAAGAATTTTGCTTATGAATATAGATCAGTTAAATTTATTTCACGTATTTGAATTTTTTACTGTAAGAAAATCAGTCAGTTAGAGCTGATACAGCAGTTTAGTACCTGATTGTTCTTCTTATAAGATATTCTTTGCCCTTCCTAGTTTCATTTTAAAAAAATAATATTGTGCAAAATTCAGAGTTCCCCCAATCTTATGCCAAATATGTCTCTTCTATTCATTAAAGAATCCCTCCTCCCAGTCTTATATATAAGCCTGAAAAATGATAGGACTGCTTTATTTAATGAATGTTACAAAGATGTTTCATGAGGTTCAGCCACTTCTGTGGAACACATATATATGCATGCATGGCTCTAAAAATATTATTTTTAAACTTTGAGTATGTTTTTTTTTGATAGCCTGTAACAGTCATCCCCTGATCCCTTTCTCAAGTATTATATAGAACCATATAATTATTTATTGGAAAGATAATCTCAGGATATTAATACAATCATACAGAAATTGTTAACATAAACAGGAAAGATTAAAGAACTGTTATTCTTAAACTGTTGTTTTTAGATTTAAATAATCTTGAGTAGTTTCAGGTCTATGGCCTTATGAAACTTACCGAAAATATAATTATGCCAAAATAGCATTCAGATTAGAGAGCATCATGAAAAAAGGAATAATGGTAAAATGTCTAGAAGCCAGTCATACTCCGAGTTGAAATATTTATGAACTATTATGAAGATTTCATTTCTTTTTAAGGTAATACAGCCTTTAGTCCAGCAGCCCATTTTACCAGTTGTGAAGCAATCAGTCAAGGAGCGATTAGGTCCGGTGCCTGCCAGTAACATTGAACCTGCTGAAGCACAGAGTGCCAGTGCAGAAACCATTCAGGTGAACGTGACTCTTAATTTTTCTGAACTTTCTTAGTCTCCAAAACCAAACTATATAGTTCCTTCTCTGTCAGAAGCACCTGTTCAGTATAAATGGTAAAAGGAACATTTTAAAAAACGATTGAAATGATTTTTATGTTTAATTCGCATGTTTAGTAAAATGGCACATTTGAATTGATGTCTGCCTTACAGATTCATTACAGTGCTTTCTAATTAAGAGCCAAAAATGTTTAAAGGGATTAATTCCGTTACCTCTGAAGAATTAAAGTGTTCTAATATTCAAGTAAGGTTCCCCCCTCCCCCCCCCCCCCTCTCTCTCTCTGGAAATTCCCTATTGGAAAAAGAAAAAGGATGTAATGGCTCACAAGCTCAATGAAAAATTAATTAAAGCAACTTCATTAGTAAAACAAATGTTACATGAATTTGTGGTGGGGGAAGGCCGATCTAGAAAGTTGGGTATTGTTTATATACCCAACATATAAAACATTTCAGTCGGGGGTATGGTATATCATATATCGAGGACTCTCCGTATTGCTAAAACTCTCGTAGATGATAGACTTCCAAAACTTTGCTTTGAGCAGCCATTGTGAGTTTTAATGAATCACTGCTTTTTGCTCTTCTGTTTTCTACACAGCAAATGGAAATGGTCTATCTAAATAGGCCCTGTCTCATTATTTATTGCATTGTATGCTCACTAGTTTTTAAATCAGCTTGCGGCTTAATTTTTTTTCCAAGTTGGTATTTGATCCAGCAGAAAGTTGTATACCGTATGTTTTGAAGTATGGCTCAACATTCTGTAGTTGAAGGGAATGGGCGTTTTGCAAAACCCTTCTATAATCTTCTATTTATCTTGATGGAATTGATTGGGTTTTAGATAACTATCTTAAAAGTGAGATGAAATGTATTTAAAAACACGTATTGCAAACATTAAACAGATCCTTTTTCTCTTCACCTAGAATGTAACCAAACTGTCTGTAAAGGATAGACTCGGGTTTGTGCCTAAACCATCTATTCCAACTACAGAAAAGGTAAGAAAACTATAATGCTCAGAAAACTGTCTCCTAATTAACCTGAGTCAGCTTCAAAGCAGATGCTCACGTGTGATAAATGCAAAATAGTTGTCAGCTTCTTTAAAACCATGACAGCTCTGATACGAAGGTGGTTGAAATTTATTTATTTATTTATTTATTTATTACATGTATTTATATGCCGCCATTCTCCCGAAGGACTCAGGGCGGCGAACACAAGTTAAGAAACAAGTACAATAAAATCATAATTTAATCCAAATAATTAATTAGTAGTAAATAATAAAGCCCGTAATCAGTCTCAGCCTATTTGTTTGAAAAGCCAAGACTTCAAGTCCCGACGGAAGGAGCAATGCTACTAACCATGCTTGTTTTCACATAGGCATTGTCAGTGAAACCTAAATTGTTGCTGTTTCGGCATGGATTTGCATGCTGAGATGGTGGTTAACAAAACCAGGTTGAATTTGGTGCAGTATCTGTTAGCGTAGAACAAATGAAATTGCTTGACATTCAAAAATGACTTTGGTGTAGTAATCCCAGCAGCAGGAAATTGCTGTAGATGTGCTGTCACAATCCTAAAGCTCTTGGCAAGAGCACCTCTTTTGGATTAACATTTTAATAAACCTCTGTCAGCATCGCTGGTAGGAAGAGATTATGGGAGTTCTAGCCCAAAGCACCCAGATGATGCCTGCTAGGCTATGTTATATTTTGCTTTAATGGTTCCGTCTCTTTGCTTGGCATCTGTGGTTATGTGACTTTCAGTATTGGGATGATACTCCTACTCAGTACAGTTTTATTTTACCTAGTGGAATTTGCACATTGGATAATAGAGGAGGTAGATACTGAATAGTGTGGGTATATAGTTATAAACTACAAATTAAAAGCTTGCTGCCTTTTATTTGTGAGTTTACATTCTTTTGTCTTGATGAGTCCAATATGCATATAGTGATCCAGGATAATTAAGTTGGATAAAATGTCCATAGGCTTTTGGGAAAAAAGAAGCAGGTAAGAGCGAATTAGCATAAGAAAAATAAACCAAAGATTAATCAAAGCAGGCACTTAAGACCTTTCTTGAAATTGTTAGAGATTATTTTGAAAACTTATTTAACTCCCTTAACAAGCCACAATTTCTAATATCAATATACCCTTTTAATGTATAAAATTCATTAGCTCTTTCTTACAGTTCCTTCCATATATTATAATATATTATAATATGGAAGGAGCTGTAAGAAAAATTAGTGAGATATCCAGCTTTGTATATTTGATTAATAAATAAATAAGACAACCCCCTTTTTAAAATTTCCATTTTTTTTGTACGCTGAGGAAACCAGAGGTTTTCTGAATAAATGAAAATCATATCTTGACTCAACAGCATTTTGTAACTGCTGATTTTGCAAGCTTTAAAATTATCCTTTAGCTTTCAGTTAAACTGCCTTTAACTCCCAGTCTTACTGTTTTTGAATTCAAAATAGTAATTATAATAAACATTTATTATTTTATTAATAAATCTTTGACCTCTCAATGTATGTTGAGACCATGGCTGTTCCTTATAAGAGGGCAGATCTTGTCTGTATTAAGATGGAAGACTTCTAGGAAACTCCTGGACTGTATGATAGAACGATCTCAAATATCATAGAAGAAGATAAAAGCAATATTTTGTATCTTATTGCTAAGAAAACACTTTGATGAATCCTAGGTAACATGAGTTTGATTTGAGAGTTTTTATTTCATAATGTGCTAATGAAATATTTTTCTACTACAGGTGCTGTCAACTTCTACCGGCTTGACAAAAACAGTATATAATCCAGCTGCTTTGAAGGCAGCTCAGAAAACTTTGCCTGTTGTTAATACTGCCCTGTTAGATTCCAGTGAAGCACAGAAGAAAAAACAGGTACATTTAATGTGATTGTGGGTAAAGGACATTTTTTTTGTTGAAGCATATTGTTTTGATCTTCTAACTATGATTAGGTAATTGGGAGCACTCAAAGAATTATTTCTTCCTATGAATTTTAATTTATATATATTCTTATTTGAAATATATTTATGTGAAACTGTATATATGTATGTGCATTTGTGCAGTCTCCCAATCACAGCATGCAATCATGATTACAAATAATTTACAAACAATGGTTTCAGTTATCACATAGAGTAAAAATCCTGGTGTTGTTTGCTGTTTGTTTGTTTTTCCTCATGGACTATCTTGAAAAATCCAATATATTAGAAATGACATTAGTTTTGCTATATTTCAAGATTAATTTTAGCTACCCAATGAGATACAATTGAACTATAATATTTATATATTTTCTAGATCCCAAACAATGGGAAATACAATAAAAAATTGAGAGATAAGATATATATCTGAGATATAAGAAGATATTAAATACTCTTATAATTCCACAATTACTCCAAAGGTGCTTTTTCAAAAGGCACCTGGAGTTTCCGTTTTTATTATTTAGTGTATGATGAGAACACGACAGAAGAAAAGTAAAAATATACTGTACACAATCCATGTAATTGCATACAAAACTTCCATGGAAGTATAGCAATGGCCTCATAACTGTATGTCCAATTCAACTATCCAGGAGATTGCCTCTGGCGTGGCTTTGTGCAACTCTTCTAGGGAACCAGAGAACGGACATCGTGGGCAATTTTTCCACAATTCCACAATGATACTACTATGATGGCAAACCCATCATGTTTGAATTATGAACATTTCTTATGCCAGATTTTTAAGAGTTCTTTAAATTTCAAGTTAAATTATAGACTCTTGAATATAGTTGATTTTGTTCAATTAATTGATAACCTGGTTTCCTCCAGTAATGCCTTTAAATTTGTGTGTTTCTACATATAAATTGAACAAATATTCTATACATTGACAAGAAGGGAATGTCTAGCACAAATACCTTCTTCAGATATGGTGATTGTTAATTATATAACTATATATAATTATATAATTATATATAATTATGTGTATTAATTAGTGAAAATATAATAGGATGGTTTAGGTCTCTTTCCATATATGATTCTTTTAAATAAAAAGAAGTTAATGAATTAAAATTTTAACTATATGTGTGTGTGTGTACCTATATTGGCACGCATACATAGTTGGAGGCATTTTAGTTTTTATAAAGTATTGAGATGCTTATTGGAATTTTTTTATATTTTTAGGAGGCATTAAGACTTCAGCAAGATGTGAGGAAGAAAAAACAAGAGATCCTGGAAAAACATATTGAAACACAAAAGGTAATAGAATGATAACAGTCAAACATGAAGCTTTAAGATAAAATAGTAGATTTATTTCATTAAAAATTGCATTGTAAAAGCAGTTAAATGGAAAAATCAAAGAACAAACAGAGAGAACCAGTCCCCTTTAGCAACTGCAATTGGGATGGCAACTCAGTCATCAAGGAAAGCGGTTACTAAGTGAAAAATTGTATGACTGCAATTGTGCTTACTCTTTTACTTCAGCTTTCCTTTGCTTTACAGTGTCAGAAGGATACAGGCCCAAACAACTGGGTGAGCCCAAACAGTCTGGAAAGTTTCTGGAATTTGACTCACAAGGAAGGGTAAAAGGGCAAATCTTATAGCCCTTTTCCCTCACTCTCCTGCCCTTTGGAATGCTTACCCCAACGCTGCGATTATTAGCAAGAAAAATTGATGTTTATCGTTAACATTTATTGGAGAGGAAGAGATTACGAGAAAGTAATCAGGCATACAATGGGAAACACAGATCTAAAGTAATACATTAGGGCCAGCTCTTTGCCTAGCAAGTTGGCAACTACAAACCACCAATTGCCTAGAAGGCAAAAAAAGCCTTCAGTATAAAATTGATTAGAGTCTTGTCAGTGTCAGGCAGCAGCACAGCTGTATGATTCTAATAGCTAACTAAAGTCTTGGAACTGAGTTTGTTAACTTGCACTTAGCACTTTTTAGGGACACATACTCTGCTGCAGAGAAAAGCAGCTCAGGGCTAGCTTATTTAGGCAACCTCTCCTGCCTGTGAGGGGGTAAGAAAGAAATATATGTCAGACACAGGAGAATGTGTACTGATAGTATTGACAAATACATGAGAGAAAGATGCCACAAGGATTGTAAATGTGGGCATAAGTTGCAAAGTTATTTTTTCATTTCTCATAACTGCGAGCAGTCGTTGATGAGGCAGTTGCTCACCTATATTCATATTCAGTAAGATACCATATATATTTTCAATACGAGTAAGACATTAACAAAGCTTTATGAGTTTGGAAGAATTTTAGCTTTATTTTGTTTCTTGTGAATGAATTTTTCAAACAGATTTTTTTTTTTTTTTTGAGAAAGTAAGCCAATAAAATAGATCTTGGTAGTAAATAGACATTTTCTCTCTTTTTTTATTGTTGATCGGTATGATTTTAAAAAAAATTGAAACATGTAATTGGATCCAGGATTTCAGTGTGAAAAACGTAGAGCCCATTGGTATTAGAATGAATATTTTTATATGTTTTATGTGTGGGGAAAGTAAAGAATTTCTGTAACTAACACGATAATTTCACTAGATGCTGATTTCAAAACTGGAGAAAAATAAAAATATGAAGTTAGAAGACAAAGCTGAAATCATGAAAACTCTGGAGACTTTAACCAACAGTATCACCAAGTTAAAGGATGAATTAAAAGGAGTTTCCTCAACAAGCACTCCGGTAAAAAGCATGAAAACAAGGACACAGGTATACAGATTTTTAAAATTTATTTTTAATTTATTTATTTGTATCCAGCCTTTATTATTTTTTTACAAATACTCAAGGTGGCGAACATACCCAGCATACCTCCATTCTTCTGTTTTCCTCACAACAACAACTCTGTGAGGCGGGTTGGGCTGAGAGAAAGTGCCCAAGCTTTCAGTTAAGACGGGACTTGAACTCACAGTCTCTTGTTTTCTATCTTGGCACCTTAACCACTAGACCAAACTGGCTCCCATTTTGTTCTCTTCAGATCTCTTTTATATCATTTTGTTAGTTAATTAGTTTTGTTTTCAATATCCATGATTGTATGTATATATTTGTGCATTTGTGTTTACAAATTCATTGTTGAACAATGGAAAAAATATCCCCTCTTCTTTCAATGCAAATTTTTGAACAGGGTTTTAACCCACTAGTTTTCCCATACTGGTCAAGTGCTTTGTAACTTGGTAGATTATTGAATATTTCTGCATCATACGATTGCTACTTTTATTTTTCCAGATTCTGAATGATGGTTTTATGCTGAAAATTAACTCCAGACAAATTATTTGCTTGCTTAGCAGTCTGAAGTAATACTGCTAAGCAAGCAAATAATTTGTCTGGAGTTAATTTTCAGCATAAAACCATCATTCAGAATCTGGGAAAATAAAAGTAATTCATTGATTGATTAATTAATTATTTAATCACTGATTAAAAAGCAAATTATGGTTAGTGTTCTGCTAATGTGTGTAACCACTGTTGGGGACTTCTTTTTCTATCTAGCATCCTTGTTACACCCCGTAGAATCTAGTTATTTCATCTGGTATTTGTATGTGAGTTAGAAAATGCAAACTAAATTGCTTCCATGACATTTTAGATGCAGAAAGAACTATTGGATACAGAGTTGGACTTATATAAGAAAATGCAGGCTGGAGAAGAAGTTACTGAATTAAGGAGAAAATATACAGAACTGCAGCTTGAAGTAAGTAGTATATTTCACCATTGCTAGTTAACATTACAGATGTTTCACTTCTTGTCTACATAATGCAAAAATGGTTTTAAACAGAAATCACCTTAAAACTGTTTTTTATTGGAGGTCTTGGACTTAGATAATTTCTGTTCACTTGCCTTTAAGCAATTTTGCTTTAACCTAATTCGCTATCAGCAGCAGGCATTTTTACAGTATACCCATAGATGGTGCTATTGGTGTTTAGAAGTATTGAAATGTCTCTAACCTATTTTCCTGGCCTTTACAATTCACTGCCCCTTTTTCTTACTAGAAATATATATTAACAGAAACAGTTCTTTGTTAAATGTAGCTTGGTTTCTGCTGTTTTATGAAGGGAATCTAAGTGACAAATAACAGCACAATTTGTTGTTTCATTAATTCCGTAAACCATCTATTATACAGCAGACAAGTGTTAAAAAATTAGCACATACACAGAGAGACATACCTTTGCAGTTCATTCAGTTGAATCTTGGCTCAGTCTATGGAATGTATATTTGGGAACGCATATTTTGAATATATTTGCTTTAGTTTCACTTTCTTTTAAGAAAACATGTTATCATCAAGGAATTAAACTATTAATGACAAAGTGTGTGGTTAGATTTGAACCCTCTTTTTCCTTCAGTGTGGCATAATTAGCATCCCCTTCCCTAATTTTTCTCACATCAAGAAACCTCTGGGAAAGTCCAGCTGAGAGATAATGGGTGACATAAAGCCACCCAGTGAATAGAGTCACCTTTGCTTTAATTTCATGAGCCAGCCTTATGTCATCAATCTGTAAGAGCCATCTACAATTCAAAGATGATAATACTATACGTATCATTATAAATTACATAATGCAGAATTCTAAAGTTGAAAATGCAGATAGAGAATATATCTCATTTGGGTCTCTATGAACACTTTTTTATTATTACTAGGCTGCAAAACGAGGCATTCTTTCCTCTGGCCGTGGGAGAGGAATGCACACACGAGGTCGGGGGGCATCTCGTGGGAGAGGTAGGGGAGTTCGAGGCCGGGGTCGAGGAAGAAGTCTTTCTGTTCATGCTGTGGTGGATCATCGTCCTCGAGCCCTTGAAATCTCAGCTTTTACGGAGAATGACAGGGAAGATCTCCTTCCTCATTTTGCGGTATGTACCTGTCTAATTGTCTATGGAGATTCTTGGTCATCCAGGTCATGGTTGTCCCAAAGGTGCTTTTTCAAGAGGCAACTGGACTTGGTTTTTTCCTTTGAAGACCTTTCGCTTCTCATCCAAGAAGCTTGGACTACCTGTCTGATTGTTCTGCTAATCTTAGTACGTGTGTGTGTGTGTGATTTTGTGTGTGTTGTTACCTCTGGCATTTTCACTGTGACTGATGAAATACTCAGGCCAAGTTAAATTTGTTGAACTTCTTCAGATGTTCCTTAGACTCGATATAGACTGTTGCCATATTTTTCTCCAGGTGTGGAAAAAGGGCAGGACAGGATAGGAAACGGCAGGTTTGCATGGATGTTAACAGTGAGGGAAAGGATGAAAATAAGCATATCTGGGTTCTTCTCTCTTGTGCCATATCCGTCATCGGATGTTGACGATCATGTTGACGATCCTATTTTTATCAACAGCTGCACGAAAAATTAGTAATCCATCTGGGTTACTAATTTGTAATAAAGAATTGGATTGGTTGGGTTGATACTCCATGATATACAATCTGTGCCTTTGATACATACATCATGACATCATAAATCCCAGAAGTAGACTTTGCATCCTGCTTATTTGATCATTCTGATGAAAAAGTGTGCATATCTATCTATCTATCTATCTATCTATCTATCTATCTATCTATCTATCTATCTATCTTTAGGGTTTGAACTTGGTGCTCTCTGAGCTTGGTTGCTTGCTTTCAGAAATTTCATTACCCAAATAGGGAGATAATGAACATCAGATAACGTTACCTTGCAAGTTTTTCTTTTTTAAACGTGCTTAAACTTCTCTTATATTCAATTTCTTTTCAGACCATTTTTAATATTTTTTTTAAAAAAGCACAGTTCTACAGTTATTTTAGATTTGGAATCATTGTCAGTGCAAATTGTATCTAAATGCTCTTAGCTTAAAGTTAGCAGAGAATAAATATGTTGCCTAGATGAGATTTTTTTTCCTCTTAAAAGCAATATGGTGAAATTGAAGACTGCCAGATAGACGATTCTTCTCTCCATGCGGTGATTACATTCAAAACAAGAGCAGAAGCAGAAGCAGTAAGTGTATCCCTGCCCTTTTTTTTTCTTCAAATATATTTATATTTGAAAGTGAAATGTTTTCTTATGTCCTGTCTTTGGACCATTACAGTCTTCCAAAATCTGATTAACTCCTATCCTTTTCACTTTTAGGACAGTTACTAAAACTTTTCACGACAGTTCTGCAAATTTATCTGCTGTGTATCAGTTATCATGATATTTCATACTAAGCACTGGTGGGAGGGAGGGATAGATAAAATTATGTAAAGTCTTCGGGCAGTTGTACTTGCGGTATTTGTTCTATTGAATGTTATTCTAGCTTAAATTATTTAATTAAATACAACAGATCTAATAAAATAGTATTTCTGGGCAATCACCTCAGATGTTTGAATCACAATTTGAGATACCAGAAGAGAGGTATAATGAACGTTGGCTATGAATATTTCTGAATATATAATTTCTAGCATCCATTTAGTTGTTTCCTGGAGCAATGGGAGTGGGAAACGACATCTGTGAAGAATATATTTCATTTTTCCTTTTATTTCAGTTGAAATAAATCAATGTCCAATATGAAACTTAACAGTTCTAAGGCTACTTAGTCAGATATTTTTGTTGCATTCTTCACCAGTTTGTGAATATTCTAAAATTAGAAAATATTAAAATGTTATTAATTTTAATGTTATTGATTTTAATATATTTAATCACTTATCTTCCAAAAATTAAATATATTTTGGGGGAAAATTCAACTTGGAAATATTTGTGCCCTAATGTTGGAGCTATAAAAGCACAGCATATGATCATATGAATTTAATAATTTATTTACTAGTGTCAAATCACAGTTTGCTCAAATGTTGAACATTTGCAAGTTTATTATGCCACAGATATAATCCTATGGATAGGGTAGCCTAATTAAAAATGAAGGATAATAAATAAAATATATACAAGTCAAGTCTGTACTAGTCAATAAACTGAATACTGCACAGTATATTTTTTGAAAATATAACTTGGAAATTGGTGAGAAAAGTAAAATCTAGACATGAAAAACCAGATGAATAAGTATGAGATAGGCAGCACCTGGTGCAAGAGTATTGCCTATAAGAGGTCTAGTTGCACTGATAGATTGTCTCTTAAAAATAAATCAGCAATGTGGTGTAGCTGCCCACACAGTCTAGGGCTGCATCAACAGAAGGATAGTAGCAAGATTATGTGGAGTTGTAGTACCATGCTATACTGCACATTTGGAATACTGTTTCCATTTCTGTTTACTATGATACAAAGAAGATGCTGAGGCCCTAGAAAGTGTGCAGAGAACAGCAACTAAAATTGTAAGGAGTCTATAGGAACTAGGTATATTTAGCTTAACAAAGGTAAGACTGAGAAGATAGTTGATGTTGGTCTTTCAATACTTAAAAGGGTTGCCACAGAGAAGAGGGTGTTGACTTATTCCCCATAGCACCTGAGGAGAAGCAATGGGTAGATGCTTGTCAGGGAGATCCAACCTGGAAATAAAGAATTTTCTGACAATGAGGACTATTAAGCAGTGGAACTGCTTGTCTCTTGGAGTTGTAGATGTTCCATCACTGGAAGTTTTCAAGAAAAGATTGGGCCACCGTTTGGGAGGTTGGACTAGAAGACTTTCAAAGTTCCTTCCAACCTGATGGTTTTAGATTTGATTCTATGGAAAAACAGACTGTAGAAATTCATTTCTCAATTAGCTTCAGCTTCATGAGATTTCTTCGAAGGAATGGTAGCGAATATCTTACTGCCTTGAATGAAAAAAAGGTTAAATTTTATACATACATTTATGATCACATACATGTATATATCATACATGTATGATCACATACATTTGAGTTTGGGATGATTCCCTAGTCGTGATATGTTACATTTTTATGTTGCTGTAATTTTTTTCAGAGATTACCATGTTTTTTAAAAGCTCAAATGTCATATATACTCAGTCTTTAAAATCCCATTTTGTGATGTTGTGACAAGACCATGTACAAAAAAGTCTCCCGAGTTGCATTTTAATAGGTTTGTGGTATCTTTTAAAATTTATCATAAATTTATATGTACAGATTTAAAATTTATGCCTAGGGACTTTAATATCACACAATTCATGTTCAGATGTCATTGGACATGTAATTGTTTCCACATTTCACATTATGCTGTACTTCCAGATTATACCATAAATCTTTTTTTTGACGATGGCAGTTATTATTTCAGAATGATGCTAACACTGATTTATGCTAGTTCATGTTACTTTAATTTGGAGGTACTATTTCCAAAGCAAGCACTTAATGTATCTGATACTTGAAGGTATGAATATCCCATAGGTTTATTTTTTTTAACAATTCAATTGCCAGACTTTTGCCGAAAATAGAATGTTTTACTGCAAGATAAATTAGATTCATGAAGTTTATTTTTTATTTATTTATCAACCCATTGTGTTACCAAGATGCCATGTTTTGGATTGCAGTCTTATTGATATTAATAAATATCAGTATTTTGGAGAAAAGCACAAATAAGGAAATGATTCAGTAACAGTTGGCTGTCTAATGCAGTGTGATGCAAGTTTGAGAACTTTAATTTGAAGTTCTTTTTAAAATATATTTATTTATATATAGCATTGCAATATAAGGGAGGGTTATAAAGATGGAAAGTACTTTCATACCCTTGATTATAAATTCTGAAATAATTAGAGCATTAAGCCTATCTTGCATTTAATGAATTTCTGTTATCAGAGATAAGGGCTTATTTTATCTCTATTAAAAGCTAGATATAGAAATCATAAAGCTAGTACAAGTATGCCAAAGAATTGCATTTTGCACTCTGGCTTTTTTACTATTTTTCCTTGGAACAACATCACCCGGTGAGATAACATAAAGGCTCTTGATATTTCACTTCGTTTAAAATGTCTTGCCACGTAGCATGCTAAATGTAGTCCTTTCCTTTAGGCACATAGGGATATTTGTGAGCTGTTCATCTGGTCCTTGGTTCTTCGTGTCCTTCCCTTTGTGCAGTGAATTTGGCAGTTGATTATAGCAGGCAATATGTGTGTGTGTGTGTATTTTTTTCCCCTAAAAATATTTTTTGCCTCTAGGCCGCTATCCACGGATCTCGATTTAAAGGGCAAGACCTGAAGTTAGCATGGAACAAGCCAGTAACAAATATGTTAGCTGTGGAAACAGAAGAGACTGAGCCAGATGAAGAGGAAGTAAGGAGATGAAGAAGTGTGAACTTTTATCTCTTTGTTTGTTCTGGGACCGGCTACATCTTTTCTCGATCATAAATGTTTGAAGAAGGCATGCTACTGATTAATTTAAGAGAGGCGCTCACCCTTTTTATATTTAAGAAAGCAGTATCTCTTAAAGAAAATGCTATCTTGATAACAAATGGATATTAGGAAACACATAAACATGGCATTCACAGGTAGTCCTCGACTTAAGACCACAATTTGGACTGGGGCCTCCATCACAAAGTGATGTTGCATAAAGTGTGATGTCACATGATCATATCACTTAGTGACGGCAATCCCAGCAGTCTTGGTGGCTGTTGTAACTCCAGACACATCTTTTCAGAAATGATTGATAACAGTACTAAATTGAAAGCTCTGAAATTCATAATGTTTGTCTTTGTATAACGTTTTAACGCACTTTTTAAAATTGTAGTATCTTACTACTAGAATTGTACATTGTGTGTGTGTAGCATTTATTGAAGTTACAACTTCACATTAATAATCAAACCTCTGTCCTACATATTCTTATCCTGTATATATTGGTTCCTTAAATTACAGTTTAGTTAACAAGTGTGAGAGTAAAAATTTTTCTCTTCAGTAAATGCATATACATAATAGATTTTCCAATCAAAGTTTCTTCAAGCATTTAGCATGGTTTTATTGCAGGTTTTTACAAAGATAAAAATTCACCATTACTGCTAATAAAGTTACATATGAATATTAAAATATATGTAACAATCAGATTCTAGAAATATCAGTTGTAGGGTAAATTATGAGTACAGAATTCTGACTTCACCATAAATTTTATCAGAGTTGCTGTTCCATTGTCAGGTCATTTATTTTAATATTTATAGTCTTAATCTCTGGCCTTTGTGTAAGCACCTCCTAAAAGATGTGTATTTCATCTCTGGGAAATTACTTTTGTAATTTTTTCTTTAAAAGTGACTATTTCCAAACTAATACTTCATATGAATTGCAAAAAATCTACATGTATTTATTTAAATATTTTTCTAAATTTTATTTTTTTGTGATCAAGGAAATTTTGGTGCATTAATACGCCATACAAGGTCCAGTTTTCAGGCTCTCTTTCTGCCTTATCTTTTCCATAGAGTGTGAATTTATTTCCATAGATCAATCATTGTATCTCAAATGTATAGAGAGATTATTAGTTAGTGTGACTTCCAAAGGTGTGCAACAATATGACTGTGAGTATATAAAGGTGGAGAATTGTTTCCCCACATTTCTCATTCACGTTTCCATATACCACGCTTGGAACACTGTGTCCAATTTTTGTCACCATGATACAAAAAAAGATGATGAGACTGTAGAAAGGGAGCAGGAACTGTCTAGTCTAACGAACAGAAGGACTAGGGGTGACATAGCATTCTTCCAAAACAGAGAAGAGGGGGTCAACCTATTCTACAAAGCACCTGAAGGCAGGGCAAGAAGTAGATGGGAACTTATCAAGGAGAAATCAAAAAGCTAAACAGTGAGAACAATTAACCACTGGAATGGCTTACCTCCAGAAGTCATGATATTCTATCACTGGAGGTTTTTAAGAGGAGATTGGACAACCATTTGTCTGGAATAGTATTGATCTTCAAATGCTAGGTTGTTTTGCTTGTCATTTAAAACCCCAGATCATGATTTATATACAAGTAAAGGCCTGGGATTTACTAACTGAAACTACAGGTAAGGCAGCAGGTAGAACACAGTCTTGAAGCTTCACATAGGTTTGTGCGTATTTTTGCCCTTTTTGAGTCATACTTTAGATAGCAGCTATTTGACTATGAAAACCTAAATAATTTGGGTAAATTCAGTGCTAGAAACGTTCTTCACATTTCATTATTCCACTTACACCAGCGTAACAGCTTGACTGAAATAGTTGCACCTCCCACCAAATATTCTTTGGTTTTCAAAGATCCTTTTTCAGTTTGATATCTTTATATTGAATGAAATAAATACAGATAGTCCTTGACTTACAACCACAGTTGAGCCGGAATTTTGTGTCGCTCACTGAGGCTCTTGTTAAAATGAGTTTTGCCCCATTTTACGACCTTTCTTTCCACAGTTGTTAAGTGAATCACTGTGCCTGTTAAGTTTGTAACATGGTTACCAACTTGTTAATTGAATCTGGCTTCCCCATTGACTTGGCTTGTCAGAAGACCCTAGGACACTGCAATCATGATAGATATGAGTCAGTTGCCAAGCACCTGAATTTTGAATGCATGATCATGGGGTTGCTGCAACGGTTGTAAGTGTGAGCAATGGTCATAAGTGACTTTTTGTAACTTCGAGCAGTCACTTAATGAACTGTTGTAAGTCCAAGACTGCCTGCACTAATGATGATCTTTTTTTTAAAAAAAAAAAAACTATATTTGCCTCTCTTTTCAAGGTGCAGATTTGCATAATCTCAGATTCTAATGGATGTATTTCTTCCAGCAGTCTTATTAAATATTTCTTTTAGTTTCAGGAAGAATCCTTGGTAGATGACTCATTGCTTCAAGATGATGATGAAGATGATGATGACAATGAATCTCGTTCATGGAGAAGATGATTCAACTGATCAGAGACAGCGCTAGAACTTTAGCTACATTGCATTAACATTTCCTAAAGAACTTTTGAATATTTGTACTACAAGACAATTGGATGGAAAGAGAGATGGATTTCAGATAAGAAACAAGCAGCTGATTGATCCTGTATTTTGAGTGATTGATGTTCAGGTTGCATTTACATTTCGGTAAATGATTGCTACAGACATCATATTAGGAACATATGCAATGTTTTTATTCTATGGAAACATTACAGAATTCTTTGGATTCTTTGTAATTTAAAAATAATTGGTCACGCATCAAAATGACCAAACGTTGTTATAACATAGAATATTCTTTGTTTGTTTGTTTATTCCAAGTATGGAATGACAATTTGCATTTAAGATCTTTGTGAATGTTTTCGGAAATAATAGATAACAGTACTAAACTGAAGTCTCTAAAGTTATGTATTCATAATATTGCATAGTAGTATGCTTAGGCTTTACTATGTACTAGCCTTTTGTTGGATTTGTGAACGTATTTTACGTATGAGTTTTAACGATACAGTGTATGACTGCTTTGCATATATCTATCACCTTAAGATGTTAAAAAAATAAAGAAATGGAATGGTCTTGGGAAAAAAAAAGAAAAAAGCAATAATAATGAAATTATACCCACGGCCCATGATAATGGCGGGAAAAAAAATTTAAAAGATTAAAAAAAAAATTCCAAGAGACCATTCCAAGTGGCAATCCCACCCCCCCAATCGTCAAGAAAAGAGCTGAATCACTGTCATTTTTTTCACTTCATAATGAATAAAACAATACAGAAAACAAGGCATTGAAGCCATATGCTCAGTTTACATATATACAGTGCGCTAAAATCTCTTGAAACACACTTTAAACCGCTAAACTGGCAATCTAACGTCAGATGGAGTTCATGCATTGAAGCAAATCTTCCTCACGCCCGGGGAATTGAAGAGAACTTTCTCCTGCAAAGAAGACTTGAGCTTAAAGATATGTAACAAAATGAGTTGCAAAACTGGTATGTATTTTTTAAAAGTTATTAACCACTTAAGATAGTTCAAAGAATCCAAATAGTTTCCTATCAAAACTATGTATAGTTTGAAGCTCTTTAGACCAAGTAAATGTAATTTATCCTAATTCTGTTAAACGTTGTATTTGTTAAACTGTTTAAGCAGGAAGTTACTCTCCTTTGGTCTGATCCTTTGATTTGTATTTTATAATGACCCTGATAAGCGACTTGAAACTTTGTCTTATTCGATCTGACCTGCTGCTTCCTGTCCCTTTCTCATCTTTCCAGAAGGTGCCAAATTATATACAGTAAAATACAGGAGCAGGAAGATGATAGCATTTAATATTGGATTGGATCCTAAAACAGATTATACAAATTAGTTTTTTTTAAAAAAGCAAAGAAGCTTTTGTGCTACAATTTCCTATATCCTCTTTCCTGTAGTCCAGGAATATTTCCTGACTTACCCATAACACTTTTTAAAAAAAAATCACAAGTAATTAAACTGGAAGGAATAGAACATACTTCCATTAATTTCCTTAAATTATTTTACCCAGATTCCAAGCCATCAAATTTTGTCCTAGAATAGTATTTTGTATATTCAAAGATGAGAATTTCAAAGTGCTGCATAATAGTGACCTTGCTGAAGGTAAACAAGAACAGGTCTGAGCATGGATTTGATCAGAAATTTAAGAATCTTGCCTCTGCCTATGCTTTTAAGAAAAATTGGCTCATAATTAATAACTCTAATTACAAAAAGTGATGTATTTCATAGAATACATTGAGTGTTTCATTACAAGAGACCGTATTTCTGTTTTCTTTTAGGCAAAAGAAGAAAGACCACATGTGATCTTCAATATTTCAAGAGTTACAGTGCAGACTGAAATACAGTACAGCATTCTTAATAGAAGTAGGTTCTAGAATCCCTTAATTGATTTTTTATGAAATCTGATCCAAAGATTGCCAGTAACAAAGGTGTTATATTGTTATACAGTTTAGTAGAACCTGAGTTACCTTTTAGAAAGGTATCTCATTCTCGCAAAATAGGAATTTGACCAGAGTTATATAAAATTTTAGAAAGTAAGAGATATATGGTCTTTTTATGGAGCAATGAAAAAAAAACAAAAACACACACACCATGATAAATGACTGCTTGGACCTGAAATGACTCTATGTTTATTTTTTTGAAGTTCTGAATGCTTTTAGATGCCATATTTGCTGCATTTTATTGCAAACAACTCTGAAATAAATGAGACAGCAATATAAAATGTTTTTGTTCTTCAGGTGATTTCAGCACAGAAGTACTAGAAAGATTCAGCTGCAAAAAATTTCCCATAATTTGAATCTTCCCTAAGCAATGTTGGGAAAACCGTAGTCAATGCAGCTTACCATGGATAATTTAGGCTGCATTATTTAAAAAATGCTGAACGCAAGCATTTGCTTCAACATTGCAAACAATATTTTTAAATTTCTAAACGAATGGATGGCCATATAATGCTTTGCTCCTGGAAAAAAAAAAAACCCTGAGTCAAGGTAGGCTTAATTTTAAATCAGGTATGTATAATTATATATATATATATTGTGGGAAAATGGATTATTTTGAAAGAACAGTAGTATTAAGCAGCATTTCTTTACAATTTGTTGTGATGATTTATGTCTAGGAGAAATACAGGTAGTCTTCGACTTAACAACAGTTCATTTAGTGACAGTTCTAAATTAAAACGAGACTGAAAAAAGTGACATGACCATTTTACTAATGGTACTAATACTCTTCTCAGATTTGTGGTATCCAAGTTAACATCCAAATGAAAACAAATATGCACCCTTAAAAATAGTCATTTGTTAAACTTTGTGAACCCTGATTGGATTTTTTAAAAAAATCCACTTAATTGCAGAAATGTTTTTGTTACCTTCCTAACTGAATCTCTGGTACTCTCATTAACCAAAACCTTGCTGAATTAATGATTATAGGTTGAGGATTAGACATAGATTGGTGGTCCTGTGTGAAAATTCAAACTAGAAAAAATATTATTTAGAGAAAGAGATTAATTTATTTTTAAACTGGAGGAAGAAAGATCCTTCGGATATATAGATACATATATACACCTGCAGACAAAGAAAAATAAGGTGATTATCTACCTACCTACCTACCTACCTACCTACCTACCTACCTATCTAACTAATCTACCTACCTACCTATCTACCTACCTAACCTACCTAACCTACCTACCTACCTAACCTACTACCTACCTACTTTTTGCCTCTTATTTTTATTTATTTAAATATACCTGTTGGCAGTTTCTTGTCTTTTCACATGAACATACTGCAGCTCTGGAGGGTTAACTATGTGAACCCAGGAAAAGAAATAGCTCCCATAAGGAGTTGCTGGTAAGTAGCCATTTTGTTCCCCCATGCTCCTTTTCTCCTTTGAGTCCAAAGCATGGCACAAGCCGGATTAGTAATAGCAGTTCACCGACTTTAAACATTGGTGTGATAGAAAAGCAAATGTTTATTTTATGTTATAAATTTATATAGAGATGGAATTATATGGGCTGACTGTCGCTTGCGGTCAGACCTAGATATTCATACAAAATTATACGTAGTAATGCTTTACCTGTAAATGACTTTTTCTGTTTTAATTGCAATAATATGTGCACGAACAACCCCTTTAAACTCAGTGTAAATCTTTCTAAACTTGACTGTAAAAAATATGATTTCTGTAATAGGGTTGTCAAAGTCTGGAATGCTCTACCTGATTCAGTTGTCTCAGCTACAAATTTTCACAGTTTCAGTCACAAATTGACTTCCGCGGATCTTACTTCATACTTAAGTGGCCAGTAGAGGGGGCGTACATAAGTGCACTAACGTGCCTGTCGTCCCTGACATTGTATTTTTTTTTCTCTTTTATTCTTGTTCTCGTTTTTGTTTGACAAATTCTAATAAATAAATAAATAAAAATAAATGGCCTACAGTAAAACTCTTGACATGCCACATTTTGAATCAGGTGGTTTTTGATCCATCTTTAAAGAGATTTAAAAAATCACCATTAATCAAGTTCAGTTACAGTTTATTAGAAAAGGTGTTTAGCAATCTGCTTTTCTTTGGAATCTTGAGAACCACATTTTTCATTTTGCTTATTTAATGCTAACTTACCTTACCAGGACTTGCTTGTTTTAATTCTAATAATTTTTATTGTGTTATTTTCTTTCAAAATACTCAGTTCCTGTTCAATGCACAGAAGACACAACTATCTTTGTCTATAAGCCTTTTCATAATATCTTTAAGGGGAGAAAATGGTAAAGTTATAATATTATTAGAAATGGTTTTATAAACTTTAAAGTCTAGCATATCTGACAGTTGTATTTTACTAGCTTGATATAAAAATACATGCATTGAATGAAATCTGTGGGATTGATCTAAAAGTATATATTTTTGAATTGCTGAAGCAGGTTTTTTAAAGAAATATTTTTATATTTTCAGCCTCCTGCCAAAGTTGGCAGAAATATTCAAAATGTTTTCAAAAATGCAAATATAGGATGAAGGGATATCTACTCTGGGTCTATTTTTGGGTTGCAGGCATAAGAAATATTATTTATTCCCAATCTATTTTGCGGCTAAGGGCGTAAGAATTATAAATATATTGTTCACAGAGTTGAGGCTAATATGAAAAAAGTATGGCATTGTTGCACAGTTACAAATCTGAGAGCTTTACTGTTGATTGATGATTTTTCTCTTAGTTTTACACTGTACTGAGAAAAATTGCTAAATGTTATTGACAAGTAAATGGAAAGATCTTAATATTTTGATTTAAACAGACATCTTCAGTTCTCTTTCAAATGATAAAACGATTTCTAAAACAACTCAAATATACATGATTGATAAAGACATATTAATGAATCTAGTAGTTGGCTTTCATATTAGCAACATTTTTTTCGTAAATGAATTTTTTAATCACCATCTAGTATAATATTTTATGCAGGTGATACAAAAATAGAAAAGCAGATAAGAATGCTTAATTTCAACCATTTTCATATTTCCGTGACTTTTGTAATTAGGGGGGAAAGCCTTTCTGTTATAGCAAAAGTAATTATTTTTAGTAATATATTTGAGAATGAAATAAAAAGCCAGCACTTTATAAATGCTGCATGTATTTTTTAAATAAATTCTGCACATTGGAGGCTAGGGGGCACTGTCTACATAACTAAAGCTAATTTCATTTTCTTTTATGTATCAGTTTATCATCAGACCTTTGCAATTTAACAAATGAATGTTTATGTTTTGCTATGCAAAATACGGTATATATTCCTACAAAGAACTCATTTAAAACTATTTTTATCTGAACCAGTGTATTCCTCTCAGGGATCCATCATGGCTTAAGATCATAATCACGAAATCATTAATGGAACTCATACTAATATCCCATAGCAAATGCAAGCTTCACCTGCATTACAATCATGTACATTACTCTTCATGCATGTTAGTGAAAGAAGTTCAGAACACTTCAGTGAATTGTAGAAAAGCATTTCATTCTGGAGAGAGCCCACAACTACTTTCCTTCGTTAAAAAAAATGCAAGTTTTCCAATTAAATGTCACAGTTTTATTGTTCATGACTCCCAATTATGATAAACCTGACTTTCTATTTAGCAGCTGCTTCCAATGTTTTACTCCTTTTTCAGGCTTTTTCCACATAAACCATACAGACATTTCTTCCCTATTTTTTTGGATGTTTACATTAACATCTTAGAAAATAGGAGCTGCACAGAATGCTTGTGAGCATGGTGGTCAAATTGTGAGGCAGGAAAACAGAAAATGAGCATTTTCATGCTTTGAGGAGAAATGCAATCAAAAGTATTGTCCAATCTGCAAAATTATATGTGATAAGTCTATATGTTGTCTGGCTAAATTTACCCTCGGATGCTTTGTTGTTTGGTTGCAATAGACTAATAGGATTGCCTATCTTCTGATTAAAAAGATTTATTTACCCCTTATCTCCTTAGCGACCTGCATTTTATTCTAAATAACCATAAGAAAATTCCTTACTTGCCAACATTTGGCAATAAAGATTAGTTCCTTAAGTTGTAATGCTCTTTAAATATTTTTGATTTTAATATAAAGATTATATTTTTTTTAAAAAAAGATTATATTGTACAATTTTTGATGCTTTCAACATCCAGCTTTTAACAGAACATTTTCATATTTAGATCATAAGGTTGAAATATAATCTCTGCAATCAAGGAGATTAAATAGTTAATTAAAATCTCAAAAGAAAAATATGTTGATTAATTTTGAGGCTAATTCTTGTCTAGTATATACTTCTTAATTTTTGCTTCATTATTCTTCTTGTTTCGCAATTAATATTTCCACTTCCAGTTTATTCTTTTCCTTTTTTAAAAAAGATAGGAATCACTGCTGTAAGTTTCAACTTAACATAACTATTTCCAGTATATATGCATGTGTGTGTGTTTGTATACTAATTAGAGCAAGGAACAGTATAACTAATTACATTACAATCATTTCTCTTGAAATTGCATTTGAAAAGTTGTGAATGATCTTGAACAAGATTCATTGATAATGAACAAAATACCTATTTTAAGGTGGCACTCTGTGAACCAGGGATAGTGCGTTGCTAAAATGGGTATGCAAACTTCCAACTTTATTTGCAGGCATAAGTTTAGTTTAGTTCAACTTTCACTGATTCTTCTTTAGTTGTTTGCCATATTCTATAGATATTCCATCATTTCCTGCCGTTTTCTGGCTTGAGAGTGTTGATCCAACATTATTTTTTAGCATGACAATTTTTTTGTAAAAAGCTCATGCCTTCTAATATATCTTGTATGTTGCCATCTCTAGGGTACAGAATCATAGTACCTTTTCCATTTTTACTCGATCATCTTAAATTTGAAAGAAATGGAAATAAAACGGAAAAGATACTATAAAAAGTATAAACACATTATTTATTGGTTTCCTTTAAGATCATTTGAAGTTACAATAGTCTTCATTCATTTCTCCCAAAGTGGGACATAGCAGGATTTTGGACATATAATCTCCAAACTGTAGCCTTCTCGTGCTCCAGACTTATTTATTTTGTATGTGTATTTTATATGTGTGTATATATATATATGGGTACCTTTCTAAATGTTAGTTTGATCAAGTAGAATAAGGCCAGTACATGCAATCTTGCCTAGTAAAGCAAGGATTTATTTGGGATATATTTTCTCTCCATCTCTCTTTTTCCAGCCAATTCCAATTCAATATCCAAATCCCTGTTGCATTTGAGAAATGGTATATCTGAACATATATAGTGGAGCAACCAGAGAACTCTGCTATTTGACATTCTCTAAATTTTTAGCAGGAGTTTGTTAACAGTACAATAATTTGCTCGTGCTTTTGATTCTTTTCCTCCTTCCCTGTTCTCGTCTCCTTTCTAATAACGTGACTGCATGCATACCAGTTGCTGCCTAATAATGAGATAAATGGCCCCATGTAGTGTGCAAAATTTATTTCTCCATTACCCTCTTCAGGACTTCTTTCTCCATTTCTCCATGTTCCTAGAATTCCCACCTGCCAATTGGCTACAGTAAATTATCTATAAGAGACTCTGTTTTTCTCCTATTTCAAATTGTCCCAGTAAGACTGAGACACCAATACCATTTAACATTACCAGGATGCTTCTCACAGTAGACAAGTGCTGCTATTTGTATTCCTGAATGAAATTGCATGTACTTCAATTTTTACATTAAAAAATTATGGGTGTTTGTCAATAGTTTCAGCTGAAAAGAGTGACATTGTTAGATATGTGAAAACTGTCTTTAATTCAGCAATAAGCATTCATGATGATGTTTAAAATATTCTAAAGTGGATAAACATTACGTAAGGGTCCCAATTTGGTGTCATATTCCTATACTCATCTGATAGAAACAACTTCTCTTTTATAAATTTTATTTCAGTGGTGTAAAATAAAGTAGCTATTACGCGTGAAGGCAAACATTAACTTATTTTTAGTGCATATGAAGTAGCTATGGGATGTTTTGCTCCTTCCTCTATGTGTTGTGATTCATTTCCTAGTTTGTAGCAAATTAATTATCAATTTTGACAGGTAAGGCCAGCTAATAACGTGGAAGAAGTAGAAAAATCAATGCACAAGGGGGAAAATAGAAGCATGAGAAGTTAAATGCAGAATTGTTCATGTAATACCAAACCAACATTACAATTACCTTCTTTGTAGTTCTTCCTGTAGTCAGTCAGTCCTGCTGTAGTCTTTTTTAGATCAACATCAGTTGCAATTTGCCTATTACAAAAGTTTGAATTTTTTTAAAAAAAATAATTATGTGATTAATGTGCAACTGTATGTGAAGTAATGGATTTGTGATCATCTTTAAGATTACAGCCTTTCTAACAGTTGAAAGACCAAAGTCAACTCTGAAACTTGGTAATGTCTTAAGATGTGGATTGATTCTGTTCTCTGTTTTTGATAGAAATTCTCGGGTGAATGCTTAGAATGTGTCATAATTGTTGTGAATTTTACACTGGCCTTTCCAAACAAAACAACCTGTTTTTTTGTAAAATGAACACACAATTAAGTTGTCATAATTGATATTTATGGTTACGTTGCTTTTCCTATTTGAGCCTTCTCAACGTTTAAAATAATTAAGTACACTTTTCTCTTTTCCATAAATAGTATTTATATTGCAGGTCTTTCATCTTTGAGGATGGTATAGTTCTGTTTTCCCAGCAAATAACAATAGATATTAAAATTCAATCCTTTGTTTAATTATTTTGAACATGAGGGACAAGTCCCAGATGATTCAAGAGTAGTTACATAGTTGAAGATTTGTTTACCTATTGTTTCCTACAGAATAATTGATAATAAATGGCTGCTCTTAAGGTCCAAGACCTAGTGTGTTTTTTCTTTCTAATTTACTAAATGTGATTCAATTTTTATATAATGGAGTTGTGTATTTAATAGAATAACATAGTTGGAAGGGACCTTGGAGGTCTTCTAATCCAGCCCCCTTCTCAAGCACCATTTGTCAAATTGCTGTCCAGTCTCTTTAAAAGCCTCCAGTGATGAAGCACCCACAACTTCCGAAGTCTGGCTGATTATTCTCACTGTCAAGAAATTTCTCCTGCAGTTCTAGTTTGCTTTTCTCCTTGATTAGTTTTCATCCATTGTTTCTTCAGGTGCTTTGGAAAATAGGTTGACACCCTCCTTTTTGTGGCAGTTTCTCAAATATTGGAACACTGCTATCCTGTCACCTCTAGTCCGCTTCACCATATTTGTCATACCCAATTCCTGCAACCGTTCTTCATATATTTTAGCCTGCAGCCCCTTAATCATCTTTGTTGTGATGTTTATGTATTCTTCTATCCAGATTACCGTACTAGCTTTGGGCTAGTAGTTATCACTATCCTAGTTGTATAGCTGATTATGGTTAAATGCTGATCAAATGGAGAAAGGATGGGCTGCAAGTAACATAGGCAATCTCAACTAACCATGGGAAGATTCCTCATGTAGAAATTATTTAAAATCTAAGCGTGTTTAAAAAATAATAATAGATGTCCCATATCCACTTCCAGAAATTAAAGAGAAGTCAAAATTTGACTACATTTTGCATGTGAGACCATAAAGGAGCACTAGGTAACTTCTCACTCTGAACCTTTATAGTAGGTTCTCATTGTTGTAATCACATTTGTAATCTAATTTCATTGTTCTAATCACAAATTCTTTGATGGATGGATTGGAGTGTAAGGCACTTCATTTTTATTCCTTATTAAACAACTAAAAAACACTTTTTCCACTTAGCACACTCCAAAACCCTATGGATGTTCAAGAGGAGTATTTTTCTTTTCTTCCTCTGAAACGTCTATTGATAACCAGGATGCTGAAAGATAAGATGTCACTTAATCGGGTCCTGCAAAGCACATTTACTATAAGAAGAAGAAATTAACTTTTAGCTGATGGCAAAGTTGTCCCAATCTTTCTCATGAGATAGATTATCATCTCATCATCACAGTATCTGTGATAGAAAATAAGAGAAAAAGGCAGAGTTGCACAAAACTTCCCCAGATTCATTAAAGAAGATCAGAGTACCTAAAAATAACCATAAATACACAACAATATCTTGTTTCTGTGTTTAATATTTGTTTTTAATGCGTCTTGTATTTTCCTTAGGGATGCATTAAAACATGTTCCCTTCTCTTCCAGTGAAAGAAATAGCAAGCATCAGAACTTTAATTTGTAGTTTGATTTGATTTTTGCAATGAAGGAAAATTACAGATCCAGCTTTATGGGCTATTACGTCAAATCAGTACATCTTCAGATTATTTTTTCATACTTAATATGCATGCTATAGAAAAATAGTTTATGTAATTAAAAAAATTAGATGGGCAGATTCAAGCACTCTTTTTTTCCCATTTCTGCCTGTGATGCTAAGTTGCATTAACAGGGATACAATCAAGATCACAAAATATCATCAAGAAATATTCGTACTGTTTTATAAAGCCTTAGTAAGACCACACTTGGAATACTGCATGCAGGTTTGATCGCCATATTATAAAAAAGATGTTGAGGCTCTGGAAAGAGTGTAGAAAAGACCAACAAAGATGATCTGGAGGCTGGAGTGGCCAAGCAATGGTTGAAAATTAACCAAGGAAAAAAGCAACCCAGAACTAAGGAGAAATTTCCTGACAGTAAAAATAATTAACCAGTAGAACGGGTTGCCTTCAGAAGTTATGGGTGCTCCATCACTGGAGGTTTTTAAGAAGAAACTGGACCCCCACTTGTCTGGAATGATATATGGTCTCCTGCTTGAGCAGGAGATTGGACTAGAAGACCTCCAAGGTCTCTTCAAACTCTGTTCTGTTCCCTGGCTCCTAAAATTCCTCTGTCCTTGTGTTTGTCTTAGATATGGAAACAGTGCTTCAGATCCTTACTTGGCTATCAAAATCAGTGGATACATCTGATCTGAAAATTGTCATTGTTTCCCTTAAGTTATTTTCCCTACAGTTATTTTTCCAGTTATGGGAAAGCTAGATTATTTAGATACTCAGTAACAAAAAAAAAAAAAAGGTTTATAGTAAGGAGAATAAGACCACAGTTTCTTTCAATTGTCATAGTGTTGATTTCTCAAGTATCATAAAATCTGCTTTGTTTTCTGTGCGCACTGGTTGAGTCTCATTAGATCCTACCATGTTATGTAGCATATTGAGCAGCAAGGGATCTCCAGTAATGTCAGATATGGGTGAGTATATCAACATCTTCCCATGTGATGTTTAAAATCTTTAAGTCGTCTATGAATATTCTTTGCCCTGTATTTCAAGGGTGTCCTCTTGTTCCTTTGGCATAAAGGGGATCCATCTCATTGCCATCTTGGGAATTCAGTCATTCTCCATATGGAGTATATGACCTGCAAGTCGGAATCTCTTGGGACTGCTTGTTATGTAATTTGTAGGAGAAACCCTTTTGGAGCACTTCTTCATGGTCAAAATATTGAATCTTTAGGATTCAAAGAAGGCATCTTTGTTGGAAGGTGTCAAGTCTCTTGTTAATACTTGCTGATGCCTTCTAGGTCTCACTGGCATGAATAACTGTCAGCATCACTACAAAGCCAAACAAATGGAATTTGTATCATTTTTATGGTCCTAGAAATGGCTCAACAATTTAACTACATAAATCTTTAAATTAATGTTATATTATTTTTTTTAAAAACTACTTTTCTGGTAATGTTTCTGACATATGCAAAGACACCCACAATTAGAGAAAGACTATTGGTATTATATAAATTATAATAGCAAACATTGATTTCCAGTGGATGATTAAAAACAACATTACTTATTAAATTAAATCCAAACTTGGCTATGTTGTCCTAATTTGGATTTTATAATTACCCTTAAGGCAAGCTCAGGCTCAGATAACGGTGTGAACTGTCTTGTTCTCCAGACAATTCTCAGGTGATGATGAACAAACCAAAATATTTGAAAAGTCATGGAAGACAAAAATGGTTGTTGAAATTCAAGACGATATTTATTATCTTGACAATGAATCTGAGAGCAGTCTTGGGATAGAGTCAGGATGCAGCTAGAACTCCCAAAGCTGTAGAAACAGGCAGAGGTTGATCGCTTACTTTTGAAGATGTATCTGCCCCAGTAAAATTGCACCATCTGAAACTCAGTTCCTCTCTTTAGAACATATTTGAGTTGGTAGCCACACAGTAGGGGATGTAAATTGATACTTACAAATAGTCTGTTTCTGCATTCCCAAAGAGATTTTTTTTTTATTAAATAAAAGAATGCAAGTAATAAGCCTATAATTTTCAAACAAAATTACATCAGCTTTTCCTAAGTAAAATTTTACAAATATATAACACTGCAGTTCTTAGCTAAATTTCTAGGCTTAATTTCTGAATAGAGAGGTTTTAGACTGGAAGCATAATTCCCAGTTTAATTGGATCTTGCTGCAATTGTGCTCTCTCGAGTGGTGTTGAGATTTATTTGGTGAATTCTAATTATGTATACATAAAGGAAAGGTGAATTGCTCTACAAATTATAGTTTAGTAAACCTCAAGTTGCCATGTTTTTCTTTGTTCACAACCTTTTTCTTTCATTCATCTGTTTTTTTAGACATTGATACACAATGCCACTCTTAAAGCAAAGCATAACCCAATTATAATTTTTAATAACAATGTATTGGGTTTAATGAAGGACAGATTTGAACTGGTTTTCGTTTCTTTGTGTTTTCAATGTACGAATGTGAAAGATAATTGTAAGTTATGTGTCTTCTTTTTTTTTTTTTTTTGAAGAAGTTTTAAATGAGTTCATGAGAATTTCCAGGACTGTTTCTTGTCACTTCTCCATCAGCTCTCAGTCCATTTAATCCAAGCTTCTCAGCTGTATGGCTCCTGCTCCTGTTGTGAGTGATCGGCCTGCTTGAGTGCTCTCAGCTTCTCCTGTCACATCACATTTGCATAAAAGAGGACAGATAACCAAATTTGAGTGCACAAATGAAAATGCTAAGCGCCAAACCTGTCACAGTTGCTGTTCAACTAATTGTGAAAAATTTGATTTGCTAGCTTTTTGCTGTTCATCATGCGGGCCCCCATCTCAAATTTGCTGTAGCTCTCTGCTACTGTGCATGTACCTTCTAAACTATATGCAGAAGCTGGTCGCCCAAGGGATTACTTACCTCTCCTACTAGCTTTTAATGTTGCCTCATCTACTTGACTAAATTAGGCCACCATGGCAAACAAACACATAATTAAAAACCTGGTAAGACAACTGCAGACACATCCTCTTAAATTGATTTTTTTTTTCTTTTGTAGTTGGGTGCTGAAATCCAGTTGCTTCTCTCCTCTATCTTATGTTATTTTGAAATAAATGGATTGCTTTCCCTCTCTGAATTTATTTTGAATTCCAATTGGCTTGACTTTATAGATTATTTTTTTTTATAGAAGCGTGACAGATCTCTTTAAAGCTTTTAAGTCTCTCATCTCCAAAATGTTTTCTATGAAAAATACAGCATAAAATTGTTATGAGTCTGCAAATTTCCACATAGTACTATTGATATATTACTGGTACTTTCATTCATAGTCAGCTAAAAGAGGTCACTGCCAATCTGCTTCTTTGAGCAAATTTTAAGGAATGCTGTTTTCACATTACTATGTTCTATAGTCTTCTTTACACCTTCCTCAAGAAATATAATAAAATGGTCACAAGCCCAAGAAGACTTAGATGTATGTTCAGATGAATGCAAGTTGAAACTCTTGTCTTGATTACCTCACATTTCATTTTTTTAAAATAATTTTTATTACAATTTTCCTTTACACAACTCTAGTACACAATCAACAGTGTGTCATTTTTGTATACTTTGGATCCACATTCCATACAATATATACATTATATACATTCAATATCTAATCCTCAATAGCCTTATGTATATTTCCAATTTTTATTTCTATTATCTATCCAAGTGTACCCTTTTTCCCAAACCGCATAAAATTCCGTATCATCTTTTTCTTTTAGTTTTAGGGTAAGTTTATCCATTTTGGCACATTCATATATCTTCTGAGTGATCAATCCCTCTGGTGGTGTATTGCGTTCCTTCCAGTATTGTGCAAACGCAATTCTTGCCGCTGTTAATATGTGTAGAATCAAATATCTTTCTATCAAATTTTGTTTTAAGTATTCTCAGGAGAAATGTTTCCGGGTTTAGTTCTATGGCTAAAATGTACTCGAATTTAAGACCAAAATGTTGGAAATGTAACCAATGTCAAGGTATCTTCTTTCATGTTTGGTGGCTATGTCCTGAAGCGAAAAAGTATTGGACTAAGATACAAGGATGGCTACAAGAGATAATAAAATGTCAAATAGAACTAAACCCGGATTACCTCATATTTCAACTGACCTCATTATGTGAACTGAATCCACTGGATTATGTATGTATAAAACATGTATGAATCATATTCTATCTGTAATTGCCAATTCTAAGTATACTTGGTAAGTGATGGAATGTATACTAGATATATGAAGCAGGGTCCATCCTGCCCCTTGTGTGTGTGTTAGAAGTTAAAACTAAGATTTTTTTTGAAAAATACTTGTTTTACTTTGAAAAGGTCTGGAGGATCCCCAAGAGTTGCCAGACCATACTTTTAAATACGATGCTATGGAGAATATACAATGTTAGGAACAAAAACTTGTCTCTTCCCAATTAGTTCAAAACCATCTCATGGTTCAATGAAAGAACTTAATTAACATATGGATATTATACCTATAAGCACTGAATTTTTAACTGTCTTTCAGAGACAGGCGATGCCATCATTTGAGTGGTGCATGCGTCCGTTTTTTCAGCTCGGGTAGCAGAATTTTAGTTTCCATAATGAACTGAATTTCCGAAAGCTAATGAATCAGGTGTACCTTTAGATGGACTCCATTTTTTTCTTGTCCAGAGTATGAAATTGTCCGACAGAGTGTTTGCACAGAAGTGACATAAGATATGTACCAAGTCTAGCAATCTATTTAATTTTTGAACAAATATTAGTGGGAAACTGTTTTGTTCCGTTCCCTTAGGTCTCAAGCCTGCAGCTTCCTCTTACCCTCCTATTAGACAACTATTGACATTTGATTAACAGCAGTCCTTTCTCTCGCTTCCATTAGTACCCCTGTGCGTTGTGCTGGGATTTTTCTCATTTGCCCCTGTTCACTTGCGCAAATATTCTCCCTCCCCAATGCTTACTCTTTCTGACTGTGTATGAAAATGGAAAGTCTCCACACACATGCAACTTGATTGCTACAGACTATGATTGATTCTTTGTTAGAAATCTACTCACTGTTGGAACTCTGTTCACTGGTTAAAAACTTGGAAGTTCCACACCAAGTTACATTGAAAGTTTGCTTGCTTGCTTGTAACTAGCTCCTAGTTAACCTGATCAGAAACCTAGTCTAGATAAAAATGGTAACATGACAGCATTGTTATGAAATACAGGTCGTCCTTGACTTCCAACAGTTTGTTTAATGACCATTCAAAGTTAACAACAGCACTGAAAAAAAAAAGGTGACTTAGGATCGTATTTCACACTTAGGACCGTTGCGGCATCCCCATGGTTATGTGATCAAAATTCGGATGCTTCACAACCGGCATGTATTTTAATGATGGTTGCAGTGTCCTGAGATCATGCGATCACTGTTTGCGACCTCCTGACAATGGGGAAGCCAGATTCCCCATTGGTCAATCTGATGAATCGCCACTATGTTACTAACTGAAAAACTGCAGTGATTCATTTTAACAAAATTTGTATGGAAATTTGTATTACAGACACTGACCAGAATGCAATCAGAATATTGTTGTGCTGGTGTTCTTCTTCTAAAATAAAGCTTTACTATTTCTCTCCTGCTTATGTGCTTAATGTGCTTAATGTGCTGTTATGATGGGTGTTGTAACTTGGGGGAGGCAATTGGTGAAAAAACAAAAAGTGAAGGTAGTTTTGCTTACACTAGACCTCAGATAAATCCATAATCTACCTTCTCAGTATTGATTACAACATAAATCTTTGGCCAACCATAGACTGGATTCCAAGGGTTGAATCTACATCTAGTTAGCTGACTTACATTGGAATTAACAACTCATTCGAACCTTGTCCTAGTAATTTCAAAGGCATCCATATTCAAATAACTTAAAACTACAGGTGCCATAGTCCCCAATTTATTACCATTCATATAGTGAACTTTTGTGATTACAAAGGCACTGAAAAAAGTGTCTTATGACTGTTTTTCACACAACCATCACAACATCTCTGTGGTTACAAGATCAACATTTGGATGCTTGGTGACTGGCTCATATTTATGACGGTTGCGATATCCCGGGGTCATGTGATCACCTCTAGCAACCTTCTGACAAGCAAAGTCAATGGAGAAGCAAAATTCACTTTTCCACCGGGTTACTAACTTAACAACTGCAGTGATTCACTCAACAAGTGTAGCAAGAAAGGTCTTAAAATGGGGCAAAATTCACTGTCTCGCTTAGCAATGGAAATTTGGGGCTCAATTGTGGTCATAAGTTGAGGACTATCTCTACCACAGAAATTTATTGATGTGCTAGCATCCATAAAGGGACTTCTACAGACAATCCCATTCCCATTAGAAGTTCTGAAATCTTAGCCCTCCAACAAACATCAGATCTTCCACTTGAGGAAGTCTTACTGGGTCTTAATAATTTTCTTAATAATGCTTCAGACTCCACTGAGTGGATGGTTTTCTTTCTTCATCCCACAACTCTCCTGATGGCAGTAGATCTGATGGGAATCTCTTCTGCCATAGGAACAACCAGCTGGTTGCTAGAAAACCTTTTGAGAAATACAAACACATGGTAAAGAATCTACTCAAAAACCAGAAAGAGACTACCACTAAAATAAAATTAAAAAATGGAAGAGATGTTGCATCTTCTGTGTCATTTTGTGGACATAATAATGCTAACTCCTTAGCTCACATGGGTTAATGTGAACTTGGAAAATATGGCATAACTCTGATACCAAAATTATGAAGTGATAATCCAGTTACTGGATAAATCACAAAACTTACATTTTTAATTTAGAACACATATTCATGGATGCTGCTGTCACAAAGATTAATATAAAAACTTATACAATGATCTGGGCTTACACTATGAATTGATTTGAAGAGAGAATTTTATTCAGCATCCTGTTTGAAGAGCTATAAAAAGTATGTAGAGATTGTATTCATAACAAGTGTCCCTTTATAAAAGTTTAACTTGGTAAGATTTGTTTGTTTCAAGTTTTGTTCAGTTTGCTAAATTCCCATTTTTTAATAGTATCTTTAAAAATCTTGAACTAACTTCATGATTCCCTTGTTAATCACAGCTGTCGATTAAATGCTATACGGTTAAGAGACAGTAAAATTGATTTCTGTTTATTTAAATCACTCCCATTTTTGTGGGAGAGCTAGATAACAGGCAGTAGACCCAAAGCTTTCCAGCTTTTAAAATGAATGAGCCTCAAACTAAAAAAAAGTTTTAAAAAATGCATTTGTGCTCTTCTTAATTGAGGCATTTCTTGGAGTTAATGTATGCATAGATAGGGGTGACTTCTGACCAAGAGGATCTCAGGATGATTTGGAAGAATTCAAGCTTTTTACAGTGGACTTTATAAGAACGTGGTTGGATCATAGAGACACTCAAAATAATAGCAATAGCAATAACTTATTAGACTTATATACCTCTCGGCAGTTCAGTATATTGCCCCCAACAATCTGTTTCCTCATTTTAATGACCTCGGAAGGACGGAAGGCTGAGTCAACCTTGAGCCAGTCAGGATCGAACTCCTTGCTATGGGCAGAATTAGCCTGCAATACTGCATTCTAACCACTGTGCCACCAGGGTGCAGAGAAATAATGCTCTCCTTGAGAAGCATTGACATTATCAGAGGATTTTAATGAAAATACAAAGATGGGGAAGGGGCATCTGAACACCCAGAGTGGCTCTGTTGAATCACTTCCAACAAGTGATTCCAATTTTTCAATTGCATTCTCAATATGTATGAGGGTTTTTTTTAAAAAAAATATTTTTGTGGCTGCCCTGGACAACAGAAGCAAAGCACACCCTATGTTGCTGACCAAGAAGATCCAGCCACTTACATCTTCTGTCTTTTAAAAGAGCATTGAAGTAAGAGGGAGGTCATTATGACCCCATCCAAACCAAAGAAATATTCCTTTCCTTTTCCAGCTGTCCTGTAATTGTAGAACCAGACGGTAGCTCACCTGGTCCCATCCATCCAGCAGAGGTCTGCTAGACGTGTGTGTGTGAGAGAGATGAACATGACTCATACACTTCAATAAGGTGAAGTTTGTTTTAATCATAGTTTGCTGAATAAGCCACAATTGGCTGCCTTCGTGATTATAAGCTATAAGTGATTATTTGAAATTGTAACACATGCATTCATAGCAGCCAAAATAAGCGTGTAAACTCAAATGTGTGTGAAGCTTAGTATTATCTGTCCATTGAATAGCCATGTTGAGAATTAATTTATTCAAAAACAACCTCCATCTTCAAAGTAAACTCTGACTGCTATTTAAATAAATTCCAAATTCTATCAGGCATATTAGGATTATGACAGGAAAGGTGGGGATAAAAAGCTAAACTGTTTCTTCTAGAGGCCTTACTTTCATGGAAGAGAGAGAGTATGAGGCTATTTTGGAGGCTGTGGTGATGAGTAGAAATCTTCATTAACCTAGATATTAATTCAAGGCAGAAATATGAAAGCACCATATTGAGAAAGGCTGAAATAACATGTTAAATCTCTCATTCACTCACTCACTCTCACTCTCACTCTCTCATACACACACACAATCATGTTTTTAGTACAACCTTTTACTTGCAATTAGTAGTGCAGTTCCTCAATAACTTGATCACATTTTTCAAATAGAGAAAGGGTTCTCTTTCCAAGCAATCCAATGGACAAATACTGGACTCTGTCTGAAAGAGCAGTCTGGATTTGAATCCAGCAATGCCAAAGGGCAAACAAGCTCCAGCACTATGTTCAGGTTTGAGCCACTGTGCAAGGCCAGAAGAGCAGGGACTCAAGGTACAAGGAACCTTATGGAACTGACTTGGTCCCCTGAGGAACCTCACATGACATAGATTTGCAGACATGGGTAACCTCAACAAGACAGTCAATTTTAGAGAGCTTTATACTATCATAATATGAAATGTCAAAAAAGAATTAATATTCTGTCTCCTAGGAGGAAGCAAAGCCTTTTCTCTGTTCAGTGAAAGATGCCAAGATGGTCTTCCATTTGACATCATATTCTTGAGGGTGAGAAGTTGTAGCTTCCTAGGCCCCTTATTCCTTTGGCCACAATGATAGTTTGGTAAGCTTTAAGGCTTTCTCCGGTTACAATGGAGGTGGCATGTGAAGAGGGATAAAGAGACCAATTAACCAATTTTTCTTGTCTATTCTCACATACCCAGACATGTTCTGTACAATCCCCAGTTTTGATGTATTATTTTAATTAATCCAAGTCTCTGATTTCTGAGGGGAGAGAAAGCAGGTTAGCAAATGTAACAATGCTCGGGAGTTTCTTCATCGTAAAAGACACATAATTTCAACCATTTAATAAGGTAGATTTATTCTGGGTAGTTTAGTTTGCCCATGCACTCAAACAACCCTCCCCAAAGACAACATTAAAAATGTGATTAGTTAGCTGCCATCAATAACACAAAATAGAAAAACACTCTCTGAAGGGACAGCTTTGTGGAGGGCACTGCACAGTGTGTAGTAAAAATATATGGCCTAATAAGTTTACATTTGCAGGCTCATTTGTTAAAACTCTTGAATTTCTAATTTGTGTCGGAAAGATAAATGGATGGCGCCTCAGTAAAGTGTGAGATTAATACTGATAGATGGGGATTCGGTTTTTTGCTAGGCTCTGACTTCCATGCAACCCAGTAGGCAGTTCAGGGGGAGAACCAGATGTAAATAAAAAGGATGGGCATTATTTACATTGGTCAAGACCAATTACTTGGGGAATTTTCTTTGCAACTTCATAACAGCGATGGGAATTATTTTAGAACATTTGATAATCAAATATTTGGCCAGCATGAAGTCCACTAAAAGGATTGATGACTCTTCTTCTTCTTCTTCTTCTTCTTCTTCTTCTTCTTCTTCTTCTTCTTCTTCTTCTTCTTCTTCTTCTTCTTCTTCTTCTTCTTCTTCTTCTTCTTCTTCTTCTCCTTCGCCTTCTTCTTCTTCTCCTTCTTCTCCTTCGCCTTCTTCGCCTTCTTCCTTTTCCTTTTCCTTCTCAAGAACCTGAGATAAGCAGATCACCCGATCTACAATGATGATTTTGTCAATGCCAATGGTGTTCAAGTGGTGCTCCTGATGTTTTGGAATTGTATTCAAAGTGATTATTGTTGTTGTTAGTTGTGAAGTTGTGTCCGACCCATCATGACCCCATGGACAACGTTCCTCCAGGTCTTCCTGTCCTCTACCAACTTCTGGAGTCCGTTTAAGCCCACGCCGACTGCTTCAGTGACTCCATCCAGCCACCTCGTTCTCTGTCGTCCCCTTCTTCTTTTGCCCTCAATCTTTCCCAGCATTATTATAGTGGATATTACTATTGATATTATTTTTGTTTTATTCGCAACAGTCATTTTTTTGTCTCATCAACAGTTGATAAATCTGGAGGGTTGTTATTATTTTGAGGACAAAATGCTCTTTTGCAATACTTTTGTAGGGAAAATATAGAGCAGGACCAGAAACGTAACATGCTTTAAAAAGTCCAATTATCTTTAATCTCTTGATCAATAGATGTACCGTATTTTTCGGACTATAAGATGCACTTCCCTCCCCCCAAAAAGTGGGTGGAAATGTCTGTGTGTCTTATAGAGCGAATATTGCAGCGGGGAGGAGGGGGTTGGTGCAGCGCTGATCAGCTGTTCTAGGTGGCAGAGATCACTGTTGCCGCCGCCTCTTCGCCACTGCTCGTTCACTGGCAAAGAGGCCGCGGCAAATGGGCGGTGGCGAACGGGCAGAAGCAGCGAACGGGCCATGGTAAATGGGCCATAGCGAAAGGGCATATTTTTTTCCCTGTTTTCCTTCTCTAAAGCTAATGTACATCTTACAGTCCAGAGCGTCTTATAGTCCGAAAAATAAGGTAACTAAAAAGGATACATGAGTCTTAAGCCCACATGTTGCCTTTTAAATAACAGTGAATTATAGGAAATACACTAAATGAAGGACTTCATACACTTTGTGTGTGTGTGTGTGTGTGTGTGTGTATACACCGTGTTTCCCCGAAAATAAGACCCTGTCTTATATTTTTTTGAACCCCAAAATAAGCGCTTGGCCTTATTTTCAGGTAGGTCTTATTATTTTGGGATGCATGGAGCAAGATGGAGCTCTTCTTGCCGTCTTACCTGATTTCCAGCTCTGCGTTTAAATATTTTCAGGGAGGGCTTATTTTCGGGGGGAGGCTTATTTTAATGCATGCGCTCAAAAGCCCGATTGGGCTTATTGTCAGGGGATGTCTTATTTTCGGGGAAACAGGGCGTATATATATGTGTGTGTGAACTTGAAACTTAGTTTGAATCCGAGTAAGGGTCTGGCTAGCTGATGAGAGCTAAATAACTTGAAATAGATCTATACTAGTATCCCTTTATGAGAATGCTGGGTTATGCAATCAAGGTTTATAAACTCTTCTAATAAACCAATTTGAAGAATTCTGAATGTTTGAGTCACATTTCTTACTTATCGCTTACGTCTCATCCATAGGTTATGACTCTTAAGGATCACAATCCGCCTTATCTAGGCCAACTCAAACACTGATGTTCTTGTTACAAATTGCCTTGAAGGCAGTCTCACTCTTAATGTAAGCAGTCAGAAATCAAGTTGGATTCCTAAGGTTTAATTTCTCAGACCAATGTCCTTAACTTTTATTTTACAGTACTTAGGAAGTAGAGTGGATTCAGGCAATCCGATTAAAATCTTCCAGCTTCCTTTGGCTTATATTTAGAATATTGCTCTTCATTTTTGCATTGCATGGCGATGTGCATTTGCACTTTGCGTTGCGTTCAAGCACATTGCAATCAACCCTGCACTGATACTCCCTAGGACAGTGATGGCTATCCTTTTTGCCATTGCATGCCAAAAGCGGGGGGGGGGGAGCACGGGGGGGGGGGTTGTGCACACACGTGCCCATACCCATAATTCCATGCCCGCATGCCCCTCCCCCCGTGCATGTACCCCCCACACCCCGTTTTGGGCCTAGTAGGCCTACCTGAAGCCTCCAGAGGGCAAAAACGGCCTCACCAACCCCTCCAAAGGCCAGAAATGGCCCATTTCCCGATTTCTGGTGGGCCCAGAAGGCCTGTTTTTCGCCCTCTCCAGGTTCCATAAACTTTCCTGGAGGCTGGGGAGGGTGAAAACGGCCTCCCCCACCTCCCCCAGAGGCCGAAAACTCCCTCCCAGAGCCTCCGCGCGAGCCCTGTACTTACCTGACATCCAAATTGGGCCGCGTGTAGACTCCTGGGAGGGGAGGCATGGAGACTCCTGGGAGGGGAGGCGTGGGCGGGGCCAGCCAAAGATCAGCTGGCCAGCACACGCATGTGCACTGGAGCTGAGCTAGGGCAATGGCTCACGTGCCCGAAGATATGGCTGCGTGTGCCACCTGTGGCACGTGTGCCATAGGTTTGCCATCATGGCCCTAGGAAATAATTTCTTCTTAATTACGAAAGCACTAACACGAATGAGCAAGACAAACTGTATGGTGTCCCTTAATAAATGGTGACCAATTATACAAAAGACAAAACAAAGTAAATTTATTTCATTTCTTTGAACCTGCTTATGGATTTCTGACAACTGAATTACTCAACAAGAGAGTTTTGGTTAAGTACTTTGTGTGCTTCCAGGCAAGCCTTTTTTACATATAATATACTCACTCTACTTCTTTCACATAATGTTATGTGTGATCCAGTTGACATTTTATGCTGATGATCCATATAGCAATCTCATATTCATATTTCTTTGATTTTTCTTTCAGAGATGAAGACAGTATCACAGCATGCGGAAGTCCTCGTTTTTCTGTATAAGAATTCCACTAGTTTTAAGTCAAAACTGGCAAAGCAAAATTTCTACGGCTATTTTTATTTAAATGTGTCCATTCAAAGTATCAGGAAGCATTGTGAAAATATTTATGGCATCCATGTTTCAGAATAAAACATTTAAGTGTGGTAGAAAGGGGACTAATTTTTAGATTTTAGATTATAAAGGAAGATTTATTCCCAATGTAACTACATCAAGTTTGTCCATTTAAAACAGTAGAGTATAAAATCCTTTTGTCTGGTGCACCTATACAAAAGTATACTTAATTTTTATCTTAACAAAGATGATTAGGGGACTGGAGACTAAATCATTCAAAGAACAGTTGCTGGAATTGGGTATGTCTAGTTTCATGAAAAGAAGGACCGGGGTGACACGATAGCAGTGTTCCAATATCTAAGGGGCTATTTGCCAAAGCATCTGAAGGCAGGACAAGAAGCAATGGATGGAACCTAATCAAGAACTGATGCAATGTAAAGCTAGGGAGAAATTTCATGACAGTGAAAACAATTAACCAGTGGAACAACTTGCCTCCAGAAGTTGTGAATTCTCCAACATTGGAAGTTTCTAAGAAGAGATTGGACAACCATTTGTCTGAAATGATAGGAGGTTTCCGGCCTGAGCAGGGGGTTGGACTAGAAGAGGTTCCTTCCAACTGTGTTATTCTGTAATTTTTACAAATTGCCTTCTAAAACAAAATATATATTTATTGAAATATGATGGGATTGGGGGGGGGGGGTTGCTGTTGTTATAAAGGAATATGCCAGGATTTTTTCCTCAAATTAAAATTGATCCAAGGAATATTTTATAGCAAAGTTTCCTGAATTCATCACATTTTGCTTTTTAAAAAAAAACATGTATGTATTACAGCTTAATACAAGTAGTCCTTGACTTAGGGACACAACGGAGCCCCATATTTCTGTTGCTAAGTAAGACATTTTTTGAGTGAGTTTTGCCCCATTTTATGACTTTTCTTAGCACTGTTGTTAAGTGACTCACTGCAGTTGTAAAATTACCAACATGGTTGTTAAGTGAATCTGGCTTCCCCATTGACTTTGCTTGTCAGTAGGTTGAAAAAATGATCACGTGACCCTGGGACACTGCAACTGTCCTAAGTACATGCCAGTTGCCAAGCATCTGAATTTTGATCATGTGACCATGGGGATACCCAATGATCATAAGTAAGAAAAACTGGTCCTAAGGAGGGGTGGGTTTTAAATTTTTTTACTACTGGTTCTGTGGGCGTGGCTTATTTTATGGGCGTGGTTTGAGGGTCATGTGACAATTCTTTAGGATTTAGCAGAGGTACTGATCTAGCAGGCTTTTAACTGCTTGCAGAGCTGTACCGGTCTACCCATTTGTTTTTGGAGCATTCCGGTCTACCTATTTATTTTTGGAGCACACTGATCTACCACCACACTGCCTTTTAACACTGGTCAGCTGTAGGGTGGCCTTTTGAAGCCCCGCGGCAAAAGTTTAAACAGTTTTTTTCCTTCTAGTCGATCAGCTGGGACTCGGGAGGCAGCGAATAGACTGGGGGCGGGAGGGCCCAGCTCCCAAACAAAGAGAACCGGTTCGGTGATGTCATATCGTCACCGCTACCAGCTCGGCCAAACAGGGCAGAACTGGGAGGAACCCACCACTGGTCCTAAGTCACTTTTTTCAGTTCCATTGTAACTTTGATCTGCCATTAAATGAATTGTTGTAAGTTGAGGACTTCCTGTATAGTAATGTTTTGGATTGTCATGGATCATAGTTTTAGCAGGATGAACTGTAGGTCATTTTTTTAAAAAAAGAAAGAAAGAAAGAAAGAAGTCTTTTTTCCTTCAATTTATTGACTCTTGTTTTTAAGTTAAATTGGCTAACTATTTCAGTAAATTAAAGATTTGGATTCTGTTCTATGGATGACACTCAGCTGGATCAAATCCTAATTTAACTATCTTAAACGAATGTGCAAGGCAGGATCTTTTACCCATATTTTTTCATGTATTTTTAATAGAATATGTTATTTCTGTGCCTCCATCTGTTGCAAAACAATATAATATCTGGTTACAGAATACAATATACAATGAAGGATGCTTAGGTGTTAGTGATGGGGCCAAATGAAAAGAACATCCTTGTAATGGAAAGGACAAATTGACTCCATAACTGACCATTGGATCAAGAGCCAATTGATAAAAATGTAGCACAACTTTCCATTCAGCTAAGGAAGAAGGAGCTCTCTGATCTCAGGCAGGACCCAAAACATCTCTTCATCTTCAGGTTTTGTCTTCAGTTTACATTGTGTGTTTGCATATGTGTGAGTTATAAGCCTAGGGACAAAGCTTGCATTTATATCTTGAATTATGTATAGCACTTAGTCCATTTAAATGCTTTAGCGGGAAAAAAAACCCTACAACTTTCTGCCTTTGTTTAATACTGTTAACAAATGACACAGAATCAGAGATTTATTTATTTATTTATTTATTTTATTTTATTAGTTCGATTTATATGCCGCCCTTCTCCAGAGACTCAGGGCGGCTTACAATGCATTAAGCAATAGCCTTTATACTTTTGTATATACCTGCTTAGTAGGGCTTTTTGGCCCCCCCTAAGCGGTGTTCTATTTTATACAAAGTCAGCTTATTGCCCCCGGTTTGTGGGGCAATCAGCTTCTTGCCCCCACAAACCGGGTCCTCATTTTACCTACCTCGAAAGGATGGAAGGCTGAGTCAACCTTGAGCCTGGTGAGAATTGAACTCGCAGTAATTTGCAGGCAGCTGGCAGCTAAGTGCTACTTTAACAGCAGTTTAGTCCGCTGCGCCACCAAGGCTCCTTGATATAGGTTCAGATCTATCAATATCAACCTTTTATATACCTGATGCCCTGAGATTTGACACATCCGTTATCTAAAAATCCGTTCTCTAAAAATTAGTAGTAATAAATATTGGATGACTTGCCAATAAAGGAGAATATTTGTAGCTCAGGTTTGGAATGAGGGGTCTTTGGTGCTCTCTGAGTTTGGTTGTTTTCTTGCAGACGTTTTGTTACCCAGCTAGGTAACATCATTAGTACTAGTCGATCTGGAGCTCTGTTATCGGCTGCAGAGGCCTTCAGGAAAGCTTTGCTGGCTGCAAAAATAATGGGCCAAAGTGTGCGAGGCCTGGCTGCAACTGTCCAAAGCCGAAGAAGTTCCTGAAGGCCTCTGACAGCGAAAAGGAGGCTGGGGCTGATGCACACAAGTGAGTCAGTGGATGATTTCCCCCCCCCAAAATAAGACCTGGTTCCTTTTTTGGTGGCAAAAAAAATAAGGCGGGAAACACTGGGAAACACGGTATATAAGAGATCCATATTGCTCAATTCTTGTGATGAGATATGTCAGAATTCGCACAGTGTGACTGTGTGAGGCAACCCAGGAGCAAATACGGTAAACAGAGGTTTGTATTTAAATAGTGGTTTTATCTACAAAGAATAGATACATACACATACTTTAGTCAGACCTCAAACAAGCAGCAATCAGCAATTACAGCACAGAAGGACACAGAGAGAGGGAGATACAGCCCCAATACAGGCTCTTAAAGTGATATCAGCCCAAAAATCTTGCTGACTCATTCCCAGCATTACATCATCGTAGCAGTTGGTCAGCTCTTAAATCATTACCCTGACAAGGTAGCAGAAACAGAAAATAGACATTTCAGGAAAACAGATTCTAGCATCCTTTGCTGTAGTATTGTAGGTCCATTGATTCATTTGGTTTTTTGATTTTCTACTCCACGTTAAAAAGCAAGAAATTGAAACAACTAAAGTACCTTCCAAAAATTCATACAAAAAAACAACAACAATGAAACCTCATAGGCTTATTGGCTGCTATGTATAAATGCATCTTGCAGTCTATGGATAATTAAAGTGGAATTAACGTACCATACCATATAAAGTTCCACCTGAAATTATCCTTGAATTCCATTGTGAAAAGAATATTAATCATCAGGTCTTCCTTTATGGTAGTCTTCTGCAGTAAGTCTGATCAACTTTGCCGGATAATCAATAAAACAATTAGTAAGCAAATTAAGGCCCGTTCACAAAATTGCTACCTCCAGTATGAATTTGGAAAAGCCCTACTATTAAGTTTATATTCTTAAGAATGCTGAATGGAGATGCTGCTACCCTCCAGGCAATGTCACATTTGCCGCTTGTATAACTTCTCCTTAAAGAGTTTTGAAGGACCTTCCCTAATACATTCTTCAACTGCCTCACCACAGATGGATATATGGGCCATAAAGCTGAGACACCTTACAAAGACAAACTAGTTTATAAAATTAGGAACCTTAAGGTCTAGACTGAGGATCAGCCTAATCCAGTGTTGGGTTCCTCCCGGTTCGGTCCGGTTTGGCCGAGCCGGTAGCGGTGACAATATGACGTCACCGAACTGGTTCTCCCCCCCACGCCCTCCCCCCCCACATTCTTACCTTTTATTTGGTCCCGCCCCCAATCTATTGCTGCCTCCTGAGTCTCAGCTGATGACTAGAGGGAAAAAAACTGTTTAAACTCTTGCCGCAGGGCTTCAAAGGGCCGTCCTACAGCTGATCAGTGTTAAAAGCAAACAAATGAGTCGGGTCATAAGTGCGAGGACTGGTCGTAAGTGCGAGGACCTTCCAGAAATGACTCTGACCAGCTAGCCATGCCCACCTAGTCACATGACCTCCAAGCCACACCCACAAAATAAGCCACGCCCACAGAACCGGTAGTAAAAAAATTTAGAACCCACCCCTGATCTAATCCCATCAGTAGCTGTTGAGTGGCACACTGATACCAGTCTTTCCATTAAAACCAACTAATAGATTGCCAGATTGTTCAATATTTGAGGGGTTATCACAAAAAAGAGGGGGAACAACCTAATCTTCAAAGCACCAGAAGGCAGGACAAGAAGTATGGATGGAAACTAATCAAGGAGAGATCCAGCCTAGAACTAAGGAGAAATGTCCTGACAGAACAATTAATCAGTGGAACATCTTGCCTTCAGAAGTTGTAGGTGCTCCATCACTGGAGGTATCTAAGAAGAGATTGGACAACCATTTGTTCAGAGTGGTATAGGATCTGGGGTTTGGATTAGAAGATCTCCAATGTCCATTCCAGCTCTGTTATTCTGTACTAGTTGGATACCCGTGCTTCGTTTATTCTGTTTATTGTTTAAATTTCAAGTATCTGGATATGGAGTTTTACAAAGTCATGTCATCCTGAAAAAAAATCAATCTGCAAGAGACCTATTGCCACCCATGTCTTCTGTAGCAGCTTACTGCCTTCATCAGAGTGCCTGGAATTAAAAATAAAAGTAAACTTTGCAATTTCTGTGAGTGGTATGGAAATAATAGTCCTATGTCAAAAAAGGATAATAAAATGTTTTAAATGTTATTGTCTCAGAAATCGAAGGACTGAAATAAGAGTGTTGGAAAAAGGTAAAGTTGGAATTGTAAGTGGAGAAATATTAAACTGGTGTAACTGGAATAATTGGGGGGAAAAGTCAATATTGTTCTCCTCTATGGTGGAGAAGATATCAAAAAAAAAAAAAAAAAAAAAAAAACCCTGCACAAGAATTGCTTTAAATGCATCTGGGAAGGTGTTTTGTAGAATTCTGAATGAAATGGCATGAAAAGTGACATTGAGAAAAACTTGAGAAGGGCAGTGTGGCTTTTTAGACCAAGTGCAGACCAGATCATTGCGACACATAGAAATCCAAGAAAGAAAGTCTATTATATTCTTGTTGATTTAGAGGTGGCATATGGTAAGGCAAGTAGACCTGAATTGTGGAATATTTTCCATGACTGTAAAATGTGGTGAGCAGGGGTGAGAATAAATGGAATGTTTAAATCCTAAGCAGGGAGCAGACAAAAGAATTCTATGGACTATTAACTATCTATTAACAAGGATATGTGATGTCCCCTTGGTTACTTATTGTGTTTGTGGTCAAATGTTCTGTATCAGGAGTGCTTGTGGTGATGCTAAAGGTATGTTGATTGGGGACATGAATGTACATGCGCTACTTTTATCCAGGTGATGTTTTATTGTTGGCTAAGAACCCCAATCCCTTATTTTGAAAAGTGAAAATTAGGAGAAATAAAAACGTGGGGGAGGAGGGAAATGAAAATGGATATTCAAAGAACTGAAATTTGACATGGAGACGCTAAAAAGATTCAATTCAATTCAAATCTTCATTGTCAGTGCACACCATATGTACTATGAGATTGGTTGAGCTCCCTCAGTGCACACCACCACCACAATACAATTCACAGTGAAGACAGAAAATCCCTAATCCAATAAATCATATTAACAAAACACCCAGTCCTATTGCACCTGTGTGAACATGTTACACGTTGCGCAGGCCCTGCAAGTCCATCGTACTATGTAGTCATGATGTTATTTCGCATCCCATGGATAAAAACTGTTCTTCAGCCTGTTTGTGCACCTGGCTATGCTGCTACAGTATATCTCCTTCCTGATGGTAGGAAGGTAAAGAAGTGGTGACCAGGGTGTGAGTCATCCCTGAGAATTTTCCTCACTCTTCTATGGGCAGCGAGCCCATGTGATCTCATCTAGTGGTATCGGGGGACAGACCACGATATTTTTTGCTGTGCTTACCACCCTCTGTAATGTTTTTCTATCCGCGGCTGTCAAACTGGCATGCCATACCGTGATGCAATAAGTGAGGATGCTTTCTATTGTGGATTGGTAAAAGGAGGTCATCAGTTGTTGTTCCACCCTGTTTTTACGCAAGACCCTTGTCAGGGTGGCAATTAATCCCATTCTGCTTTTGGGTAATTGCACCTTGATTTAGAGAATGGATCGTGACCTTCCCTTGAAGTATACTTTAAGAAAATAAACCCGAAGATATATTTTCTAAGAAAAACTCATTTATTTGTTATAAAGAAAATAAAACATCTTACTAGCTAATTAATTACATCTTGGCAAAGCTTTCCCGGCCACCTCTCCTGGCCGGAGAACAAAGAAAAGTTTTAGAGAAGAAGAAAAGAATGTGGACATGCGCAGTTAGCTTAGAGATAAGAACTTGGCAAGCTACAGTAAGTCTGAAAGTTCAAAAATAAGAGCTCATCTGATAAATACAAAAACACAGTGACAACCCTAAGGAAATGGAGTCTCTGTTGGCCCTTCCTGGCCCACCTGGATTGTGTTGTTTTTCCAGGTGTGGTCTTCACTAAGATGAACTCCCAGGAATTTAAAGGAGGAGACTCTCTCTACACAGCCCCCCTCGATGTAAAGTGGGACAGGTTCCTCTCTCTTCCTTCGGAAGATATGAACAGGCAAGTAGAAGCATTTGAATAATGCTTGGGTTTCCAAATTTAAGATCACATCCCAAATCTCCCCACTTGCCTTACAAAGGGAGGGAGGGAGGGAGGGAGGGAGAGAGAGAGGGGGGGAAAGGGGAGAGAGAGAGAGAGAGAGGGAAAGGAGAAAGAGAGAGAGGGAGGGAGGGAGGGAGGGAGGGAGGGAGGGAACAAGCCAAGATGAAATAGAAAAACAAAAGAATTTCCCATGCCAAAAGAGCTGTGGTAGACCACTTTAATGAGCTGCAATATCCTGGGAAGCAGCTGCCAAACAGAGTGAGCAGCAGTTGGCTCTGGGGATAAATAACCTAACATGGCATTAAGAAGCCTTCTATTTAAATTGTTCAAAATAGTAGTCCATTACCTGGACCATCCAAGAAAGAGGCATCTCTATCAAGATAACTAGCTTTAAAAAAAAAAAAAAGTACTAGCTTGTGAAATATATTTGCCGTCCTTTTTCTGATGATGATGATCTGTCCTAGCACAGTTTATTCTAACTAGATAATGTAGTAATATTAGAGGCCGTTTGGTGGTGTAGTTAAGGGATGAGGCTAGAAAACAGAAGATCGTGAATTCTACTCCCATGTTAGGCATAAAGACAACTGAGTGATATAAGATACAGAATACTGAATAACATAGTTGAAAGAGACCTTGGAGGTCTTCTCGTCCAACCCCCTGCTCAAGCAGGAGACCCTATGCCATTCCAGACAAGTTGCTGTCCAGATTCTTCTTAAAAGCCTCCAGTGATGGAGCACTCATAATTCCTGAAGACAAGCCATTCCACTGGTTGATTGTTCTCACTGTTAGAAAATTCTAAGTTGCTTCTCTCCTTGATTAGTTTCCATCCATTGTTTCTTGTCTTGTTTTTTGGCACTTTGGAAAATTGGTTGAGCCCCTCCTTTTTTGTGGCGGCCCCTCAAATATTGGAATACTGCTATTATGTCACTCCTAGTCCTTCTTTTCTCTTTGTTGTTAGTTGCGAAGTCGTGTCCGACCCATCGCGACCCCATGGACAATGTTCCTCCAGACCTTCCTGTCCTCTACCATCCTCTGGAGTCCATTTAAGCTCACAACTACTACTTCGGTGACTCCATCCAGCCACCTCATTCTCTGTCATCCCCTTCTTTTTTTTCTTCTCCCAACATTAGACTCTTCTCCAGTGAGTCCTTCCTTCTCGTTAGGTGGCCAAAGTATTTGAGTTTCATTTTCAGGATCTGGCCTTCTAAAAAGCAGTCAGGGTTGATCTCCTCTAGGACTGACCAGTTTGATCGCTTTGCAGTCCAAGGGAAGTCTTTCCCAACCCTCATCCCACAAAATGTAGTAATGTAGCTAATGTGGAGGTTGGGGAAAGATCCAGAAAGAAGCATTTTGCTTCTTTCTTCAGCTTTGATTGAAACTGGGACACGTATCTCAATAATCAGAATAACATGCTTTGTACAACTTTATGTGCAACGTTATTTCTGATCAATACAAGTTAAGTGCAAATGAATGATATGCTGTAGAAAGAATTCACCACTGGGATGTGTATCTTTGAGTATGGTACTGATTCTAAATTAAATACATCCACACATGAATAAATGATTCCATTTTTTTTTCCTTGTGACTACTAACCTATGCTGTACAATGTCTATGAAGATTTTTAGCAGAGGTGGTATTCAGCAGGTTCTGACCAGTTTTGGAGAACTGGTAGCGGAAATTTTGAGTAGTTTGGAGAACCAGTAAATACCACCTCTGCCTGCCCGTGCCCCTATTGATTCTCTGCTTCCTGAGTTCCAGCTGATTGGGAGGAAATGGGGATTTTGCAGTAACCTTCCCCTGGAGTGGAGTGGGAATGGAGATTTTACAGTATCCTTCCCCTGCCACGCCCATCAAGCCACGCCCACCAAGCCATGCCATGCCATGCCATGCCATGCTTACCAAGCCACGCCTACAGAACCGGTAGTAAATTTTTTTTAATCCCACCTCTGATTCTTAGTCATCCAGGTCATAGTGAAAAGCGCCTTTGGGACATGCTCTCCAATCCTTTTTGGTGAATTAAGAAGGTTTGGACTAATGTGGAGAATATACATCATATAAATGTCATGACAAGAGAGCAAAAACCTCCCAATGACAAATGTTCTCAAACTAATTTATCCTAAAACATGTATCCAATTTTAATTGATCTCCCACCTTATATCTCCATCTCATGCCAGGAACGATTCTTGATCTTCTAGCAGTATTTTTGATGGAAAGCACAAAATACCTGCAGAAAAGCAAAGAAAACTCAAAGCATGTAATTTGAGAAATGCCCCCTTGGCCTCTTCAAAATAAATAGCACATATTTTTATCAAATCAAAACCAGTGGTGAAATCCAATTTTTTTTACTACCGGTTCTGTGGGCGTGGCTTGGTGGGCGTGGTGTGGCTTGGTGCGCGTGGCTTGGTGGGCATGGCAGGGGAAGGATACTGCAAAATCCCCATTCCCACCCCACTCCAGGGGAAGGATACTGCAAAATCTCCATTCCACTCGGGGGCCAGTCAGAGGTGGTATTTGCCGGTTCTCTGAACTGCTCAAAATTTCCGCTACCAGTTCTCCAGAACCTGCTGGATTTCACCTCTGATCAAAACCTGCTGAACATAAGTTGTGTAAGGAAACACACCAGAAATTAATCCTACCTGAAAAATAAGAACGCTGTAATAAAAATGAGAAAACCACCTAACCCAGTGATAAGATTGCAGAGTCTTATGAATGAACCGAGTGCATTAATTTCCATTTTAAACTTTACATTCGGAGTCCCAATAGGGAATCAAAGGCATCCTTTAGTTTGACGTAAAGCTTTGGAACCAATGAATCTTTTATTTGCAAGATAATGGTTACTAATTAAAGAGTTTTATTTTAAGCTGCCTCCAAAAATAGTTTACTTTATCATCTCAAGACGCAATTACTTCCAGTAAATATATCTTGTCACAGGTTAGTACAGTGTGAATGTTGCTTTCTAATTGACTCCTTAACTTTGGGGGAGTTATAAATCCTGGTTTGTTTCTTGCTTAGTAATTATGTTTAAGCCTATTCATATTTCAACAAAAGCAGGGTAGCATAGAAAACAAGTCAAAGCAGGCTGAATTGAATGGAAGGTTGATTATGCTACTGTAAAAAAACACAGGGAAATTGGTGGCTGGCTATTCTATATTTACAAAACACCAGGCATAATAATATAAACCTTTCCCCCTTGTTACTGTGGCACATCAGGAATGGGGTTTAACCTTTTTGTCTCTTATCAGGTTTTTCTAATTGAAATCACAATTTGTGGTGCAACTACGCAGGGCAAAAATACAGATGCCCTATGGAGGGGAAGACAGGGGCAGCTGTTTTATTATAGTTCACTTTTTTCCTAGAATTCTTACTCTTACATATATAAAACATAAGCATAAATGAAGTAGGAGGGTTGACAATGTACTTAGGATAAACTTAATTGATTTTAATTTTTTTTTTAAGATTGATTAATAAGATTGGACCTTATTATGGTCACCGACCAGCATTTTCTGCAATTAATACTGTATAAATTGTTATAAAGCATAGATTTTTTAAAAAGTATGGATGTTTTCTAAAATCAATAACAAGTGAAATAATGGTAATGCTATGAAGGCAAATAATTAGATACAAAGAAATGTAAATGTTAAAACTAATTAACAGGATTATATTAGTTGGCAATAAAAAACTAAAATGCTTATGTCTAAATACTAAAGTGCAGCATGTACACTATCTATCTATCTATCTATCTATCTATCTATCTATCTATCTATCTATCTATCCATCTATCTTTATCCATCCATCATCTATCTATCTATCTATCTATCTATCTATCTATCTATCTATCCATTTTTATCCATCCATCATCATCATCTATCCATCATCATCCGTCTGTCTGTCTGTCTGTCTGTCTGTCTGTCTGTCTGTCTGTCTATCTATCTATCTCTCTATCCATCTATCTATCTATCTATCATCTATCTCTATCCATTCATCATCTATCTATCTATCTTCTATCATTTATCATCTATCTCCATCCATCCATCCATCCATCTATTATCTATCTATCTATCTGTCTATCTATCATCTATCTATCTATCTATCTATCTATCTATCTATCTATCTATCTATCTATCTATCTATCTATCTATCTATCTATCTAATTTTTAAGAGCTGCACTAAACTGATTCTCCTGTTAGTCAGTCAGTTAGATGTCCAAAAGGTGCTTTTTCAAAAGGCAACTAGATTTTATTTTTCCTTGAAGACATTTAGCTTCTCATCCAAGAAGATTCTTCAGAACTGAAGAAGCTTCTTGGATGAGAAGCGAAACATCTTCAAGGAAAAACAAGATCCTATTGCCCTTTTGAAAAAGGATCTTTGGGAGAGCCATGACCTAGATGATTCTCCATAGACAGTCAGTTAGTTGCTTGCTTGCTTGCTTGATATGCCACCTTCCTTAAATTCATTTTTGCTTTAGGCAAATCAGTGTCATAACCCATTTGATCTAGGTTTACAATCAGTAAATATCTTTAATAGATACACTCAACTAATATTACCATCATGCAAATATAGATTGGTTTTATATTTTATATGGCTTCATATCTTCCAAAATCTAGAATAGGGTCAGATTGCTTCCAATGCCCACAAAAGCCATGCAGCTTGAGCCAGCATTAATTAGGAATGGTGATTTTTCCAGGTTTAGGTACATGACCAAATTCTGGCTACTTAACAAATAAATAGTCAATAAAAATAATATTGATGCAATTAAGCATTCAATGGCATTGACACCAAATAGGATTGCAATACTATACACACAATGGGGAATAGGTATGAATTTGCAAAACAGTTCTCTAATTAAACACACAATACATGTCCAGGACATAAATCAGTATTGGTGAAAATAAAATATCAGAAATCCATTATTTGCTCTATGTTGGAAGCGGCATTTGCCACAAAATATTTTTGCAGATACTTTTTAAAGACTGATTCACTGACAGAAAAAGATTATTGTATTTTTCGCACTATAAGATGCACCAGAGTATAAGACGCACCTTAGTTTTTGGGGAGGAAAATAAGAAAAAAGCTGATTGGCAGGTGGATCGGCCTCCTGGAATACCCCCAATCAGCTGTTCCCAGAGGTGAACTTTTGCAACAGGTTCATTGGTTGTGAGCTCTGCGCCTTACTTTTTTTTCAGCCTCTGAACCTCCGTTTCAGAGGCCCTTTTTTCAGCCTCTGAAATCTCCATTTCAGAGGCTTTTTTTTCAGCCTCTGAAACCTCTGTTTCAGAGGCTGGGCAGAGCTACATTCAGTGTATAAGACGCACCCAAATTTTCACCCTCTTTCAGGGGGAAAAAAGGTGCGTCTTATACTCCGAAAAATACGGTGGGTCTCAAATTAAAGACTGAGAAATGGAGAAATGCAGACAAATGAAAGGGATATATTTGGTGACTAAATTCTACTCACTGGAATTGGTCAAGGCAGCAAACAATTAAAGCACAGAATATACTTTTACACCTCCAACACCCTTTGTTTGTTTTTTTGTTTGTTTGTAAAACATTAGTAAGACCACTGTTGGAATACTGCATCCAGTTTTGGTCACCATATTATAAAAAAAATATGTGGAGATTTCTGGAAAGAGTGCAGAAAAAGAAACAAAGAAGATTAGGAATCTGGAGGTTAAAACATATAAAGAACAGTTGCTGTCATTGGGTTTGTCTAGTCTAGTGAAAAAAAGGATGAGGTGTGATATCATAGCAGTGTGCCAATATTTGAGGGGCTGCCACAAAGAATAGAGAGGGGTCAACCTATTTTCCAAAGCACCGGAAGGCAAGACAAGAAACAATGGATGGAAACCGAACAAAGAGAGAACTAAGGAGAAATTTCCTGACAGTCAGAACAATCATCCAGTGGAACAGAAGTTGCCTTCAGAAGTTGTGGGTGCTCCATCACTGGAGGCTTTCAAGAAGGGACTGGACAACCCTTTGTCTAAAATGGTATGGGGTGTCCTGCTTGAGCAGAGGGTTGGACTAGAAGACCTCCATAGTCCCTTCCAACTCTGTTACTCTGTCATTCTAAGACAGAGTAACCTAAATGTAAGAATGTTAAACCTCTATCATCTCATGTAACCTAAATGTAAGAATGTTAAACCTCTATCATCTCATCTTCTATATGCGCACGCTCTTGCGTTTGTTCTGTTTTGTTTGCACAGTTGGCTGCTCGGCTAACTTTTGCCAGCGACAATTTGACAGCACTTTTAAACTTTTCCTATTGTTGTGCACAGTTTAATCAGGAGCTATAAAATCCTCCCAATTAAGCTTTCTGAATAAAATATAAACATCTAAAAGCAGCTCTCGTGGAGTGCTAGTGAAACAAAGCACACTGGAGACCTTAACGATGCCTTTACTCGCCTGTTGACAGTGCTTCCCTACTCACTCGGTGGGGTTATGGGAAGGAAGTGGGGCCAAGGAAGGATATTAAAAAGAGCCACTGCAAACCTTCCTTCCAAAATTCTGTTTATCTCCAACCACTGCAGCTTGCCTGAAATTTCTGAATGAGTCTCAGCATTTGTTCTGAATTCTTCCTACCCAACCCTGCGTGCTTGCTTATACTGGCCCGTTCCAACATTTTCTAACTTAAACTTTCTCGCCGACTGTCCTGAGAATCTCCTTGGTTATCTGTCAAAACTCCCCTCCCCTCCCCTCCCCTCCCCAACACCAACCCAGTTAAGGAGAGGGATTGGTGGATGTTCTCCTGCCAGCTGCTGACATTTGGTAGGACAGGAGGAAAACAAAACCATCGCTTTCCTTAATTTTCTCTGCGCACCATAAATAAGGACGCCACCATCTGACCACATGCTTCCTGTGGGAGGACCGACATTGGCAGCGGAGGCAGCAAAATTTGTATCGGTGTAATTTTCTGCTAGTTGCAGGACTGATGGGAAAACTGTAGCTCAGCTGTCGGGAAGAACTCTAAAGCATCATTGTGATCCTATTTAAGGGAGGGAGGGAGGGAGGGGAAAGATTGTTATACTATCTATCTATCTATCTATCTATCTATCTATCTATCTATCTATCTATCTATCTATCTATCTATCTATCAAATATATACAATTACTGAGACATTGCAGAGAGCCCAGCCCATTCTATAGAAGGAAAGCTGTAAACCCCATTTGATTTCATAATCAATTATGTTACGTTCCAGGTTTCAGTTAAACTGTGCTTTGATTTTACAACTGCCTGGATAAAATTTTCATTGCTGTGGTTTTGGTTAATGCTATTAGTGTTTTATGTTTTATTAATTTATGATCTTTATTATATCGGATTGTGTTATTCTGAGTCCCTCTGGGATAGTTTCTTTAAAAACAAATGTTTTAAATAAATAACAATGTAATCCAATGGTTGGTTGGTCTCTCTCTCTCTCTCTCTCTCTCTCTTCCATTAGAAGAAGGGAAATCTAATATTTTATTTCTCCTCCTCCTCCTCCTCCTCCTCCTCCTCCTCCTCCTCCTCCTCCTCCTCCTCCTCCTCCTCCTCCTCCTCCTCCTCCTCCTCCTCTCTAATTTTGAACTTGGAAAGTCCCAAAGGGTTTGTGCCAAAAGTAATTCCATGGAGAGCAAAGGATTGGCTGAATTTTAACACCTCTCCCATTCCAAAATTTGTAATGTCCATTTTTTGGTTGTTGTTCAGTCAGTAAGTTGTGACCAACTCTTCGTGACCCCATGGACCATAGCATGCCAGGTCCCCCTGCCCTCTACTGTCTCCTGGAATTTGTCCAAATTCATATTCACTGCATCCATGACATTATCTAACCATTTCATCCTCTGCCGCCCATCCCCTTCTCCGTTTGCTTTCAATCTTTCCCAACCTCAGGGCCTTTTCTAATAAGTCATCTCTTCTCATTTGGCGGCCAAAGTGTTGGAGCTTCAGCTTCAGTATCTATCCATCCAAAGAACAGCCTGTGGGGGTGATTTCCTATAGGAAATATCAATTTAAACCTCCTTAAAAATTACAGCAGTCCATTCCCTGGCCCATGCTACCTTAGGAAGGTTTCCTTTCTCCTGTAGAGAAGTGATTGAGCCCTTTCCCGCTTCAGCTATTACTAAACAGCATCTCAGAAAGGTCTTTATTTATTAAATTTTATTTTGTATTATTTACATATAAGTATATCGAACACATTGGGCACTATATAACAAAATGAAATTCAACGGTGAAAAAAGCAAGGTTCTACATTTAGGCAAGGAAAACAAAATGCACAGGTACAGTATATGTGGTACCTTGCTCAATAGTAGTAACTGTGAGAGGGATCTTGGAGTCCTAGCGGACAACCATTTAGATATGAGCCAGCAGTGTGCAGCAGCTGCCAAAAAAAGCTCACACAGTTCTGGACTGCATAAACAGAGGGATAGAATCAAGATCATATGGTGTTAATGCTACTTTATAATGCCTTGGTAAGGCCACACTTGGAATACTGTGTACAGTTTTGGTTGCCACGATGTAAAAAAGATGTTGAGACTCAAGAAAAAATGCAGAAAAGAGCAACAAAAGTGATTAGGGGGCTGGAGGCTCAAACATATGAAGAACGGTTGCAGGAACTGGGTATGTCTAGTTTAATGAAAAGAAGGACTAGGGGAGACATGATAGCAGTCTTCCAATATCTCAGGGGCTGCCACGAAGAAGCGGGAGTCAAGCTATTGTCCAAAGCACCTGAGGGTAGGACAAGAAGCAATGGGTGGAAACTAATCAAGGAGAGAAGCAACTTAGAACTAAGGAGAAATTTCCTGACAGTTAGAACAATTAATCAGTGGAACAACTTGCCTCCAGAAGTTGTGAATACTCCAACACTGGAAGTTTTTAAGAAGATGTTGGATAACCATTTCTCTGAAATGGTATAGGGTTTCCTGCCTGGGCAGGGGGTTGGACTAGAAGACCTCCAAGGTCCCTTCCAACTCTGTTATTCTATTCTACAGTGTGGTGATTCATTCTATCTCCTGGTGATTCATTCACCATAAAAACCAAAGTGAAAGACAAAATACATATATACTACTTACACAGTGCTAGTTTTGTACAGTTATTATGGAAAAGGAGATAATAAGGAAGATATTAAAATGTGCAGAAATGGATAGATTAATGTTAGAATTAAAAAAAAACAAAGGAGAGACAGAATATTATGACACATGGAACAGATTTGGTCAATGGCTGGAAACACAAGGTGGGAATCGGAACATGAAACAATTAGGTTAAGTAGACCCAGAATGAGAAAGTTTGTTTATTTATTTATTTATTTATTTATTTATTTATTTATTTATTTATTTATTTATTTATTTATTTATTTATTTGATTTATATGCCGCCCTTCTCCAGAGACTCAGGGTGGCTTACAATGCGTTAAGCAATAGCCTTCATACTTTTGTATATTTATACAAAGTCAGCTTATTGCCCCCACAAACTGGGTCCTCATTTCACCTACCTTAGAAAGGCTGGAAGGCTGAGTCAACCTTGAGCCTTGGAGAGATTCGAACTTACACTAATTGCAGACAGCTGGTGTTAATCACAATGCTATCAGTCTGCTGAGCCACCAGGCCCCTCTGTACCAGAATGAATAAGTTGGTCAAAAATAATTGTACAAAACTAGCACTGTATAAGAAAGGCCTTTTTAAAAACACATTTAGCATTAAGAATAACAGTAAGGATCATATAAACCATTGTTTGGTGCGACTGTCGTGTTAATAAGCAAATGGTGAGATTAGCAAAAAAACTAAGAAACCTGTTCAAACATTGAAATTCTGGAAAGAGAGTGAAGCAGGAAAACCCACTTTCCCAAATGCAGGAGACAAGACCACAAAAGTTGGGGAACACAGGTTTATTTGCTAGCAAAGGTTCGGAGCATTCACATGTCAGATTCCGAACCCTGGGCTACGCACAAGGTGTACCTTTTATACATTTTGCAATTCTAGCCACGCCATAGGCGTTACGCTTCTGACTCTATTTCCATATATGGATACTATGTTACACAGTCTGTTACTTTCCGTGAACACTTCTGCTAATATGTTTCTTAATATAAGTTCGTTACAGGGCTGATATAGAACATAGGTCATTAAGCTCATCGGTACATTTAACAAGTTCCTTATTTCTGTTCCTTGTACTTTCCTGAAGTTTGCAACATAACTTCTGCTCCAACGTCAGTACCTCAGAAAACAATATAATACTGTGCATGATACAATACTTAGATTAATATGATTTATAGTATAAGACCCTCCTGTTTCAAGAGAGTAGTGTTACAGCCTCCAGATATCTTCAGTCTCATCTAGAAATAATAATTTCTGGTCCATGACACTGTTTTACTTCTCCGATGAGCTCGCCAAGGCTTCACCCAAACCAAGTTTGTTCAGAGCTGCATTCGTGTGAGAGAATAAAATACCGAAAATGTTGTTGATGTTTTATAGATGGAAACTAATCAAGGAGAGAACCAACCTGAAAATAAGGAGCTATTTCCTGATGGTGAGAACAATTAAAAGAGTGGAAAGGCTTCTCTTCGGAAGTGGTAGACGCTCCATCCCTGGAGGTTTTTTGAGAAATGATTGGACAACCATTTGTCTGAAATCATACAGGGTCTCTTGCTTGAGCTGGGGGTTGGACTAGAAGATCTCCAGGGTCTTCCAATTCTGTTACTCTGTTTTATTTTTTATGTTTCACATGCTTGCTCCATACCTCTGAAATTTTGACTTTCGGAGAGCATCGTCTTCCTGAGGAACCAATCTAGTTTTTGACCACACCCTAGATTGGTTCCTAGGTTCCTAGATTGGCCACCTTCAGTATTTGGAGATACGTTTCCCTACGCATCTCTCTTCCTCCTAGAAAATCCCACTCCTCCTTCCTTCTATGGCCTTACTGGTCTGCTCCTTCTCATTGGATCAAGGCGTTTATTCACTGGCCAAACTCATAACAGTAACTGGCAGGTGCCAACTGAAGTGGACTTTTTATCGGATGTGCTATAGATGCTGAGCTTGGCTAGTTGCGCTGTGCAAATTTGGCAGGATAACAATCCCTCCTTCCCCTCCCCCCCACCCTTCATTTTATGCCACCATTAAAACTATCCATGACCAAATCAGAAACAGCACAGCTGTTTCAATAGCAGCAGAAATGCTTCGAACCAGGAGCCCCAAGCGTCGGGAAGGAGGCCTTGGTGAATTGAACGCTCTCTCAACTCACTTGTTTGTGGAGTCCATGTATAATTAAAAAGCCTCTTGTTAGTGAACAAAGCCATGGTTATATATCCACAATGTACATTTCTTGTTGTTATTATTGTGGATGATGCTTTTCCAGCTCACATTTTTCCCGGCACTCTTGCCCAATGATTGGCATTGCCGTGCGCCCGTTACTATAGCACAGAAATATGATTATGGCTGAAGACATTTGGATTCCCTGCTATGCTTTCCTAAAAAATTATTTCATGGCAAGGTAGAATTTAGCTGATCTCCAAATGGAAATCCATGGAACATATTTCTTTAGGAATGTTCCTCTCCTAATCAAACCTTTCATTCCTATTTACTTGGATCCAAAACTGAATTATATACATGCAGTTCAATACAGATTCCAACGAATAGTTAGAACTGCAGAAAAAACCATTGCAACCAGTCTGCCTTCGATAGAAGACCTGTGTATTGCGTGGGTCAAAAGGAGGGTTGAGAATATATCTACAGACCCCCTCGCATCCTGGACATAAACTGTTACAATTCCACCCCACTCCTTGGAACAGCACCATCGGGCATTACATGCCAAAACTATTAGACACGGGACAGTTTTTTCCCCATGTGCTGAGTCCATGTGTTTTTACCTAGATATTATATCTGTACTAACATTACTATCCTTCTTATTTTTTTCTTTTTTACTGTCTCCCTTATCAGTGTTATTATAATTATTATTACTGTGTTGCTCTGCAGTACACTGAGGGCTTCTGCACTAAAAACAAATTCCTTGTGTGTCTAATCACATTTGGACAAATAAAGCTGTTCTGTTCTGTCCTGTCCTGTCCTGTCCTGTCCTGTCCTGGCCTGGCCTGTCCTATCCTATCCTATCCTATCCTATCCTATGCTATCCTATGCTATCCTATGGTATCCTATGCTATGCTATGCTATGCTATGCTATGCTATCCTATCCTATCCTATCCTATCCTATCCTATCCTATCCTATCCTATCCTATCCTATCCTATCCTAAATTCCCAATCACACATGGCCAATAAATCTATTCTATTCTATTCTATTCTATTCTATTCTATTCTATTCTATTCTATTCTATTCTATTCTATTCTATTCTATTCTATTCTATTCTATTCCATTCCATTCCATTCCATTCCATTCCATTCCATTCCATTCCATTCCATTCTGCCCATTCCCCTCCCCTCCCCTCCCCATCTCTTCTCTTCTCTGCTCTGCTCTGCTCTGCTCTTTTCTTCTCCTTCTCCTTCTCCTTCTCCTTCTCCTTCTCCTTCTCCTTCTCCTTCTCCTTCTCCTTCTCCTTCTCCTTCTCCTTCTCCTTCTCCTTCTCCTCCTCCTCCTCCTCCTCCTCCTTCTCTTCTCTTCTTCTTCTCTTCTCTTCTCTTCTCTTCTCTTCTCTTCTCTTCTCTTCTCTTCTCTTCTCTTCTCTTCTCTTCTCTTCTCTTCTCTTCTCTAACACTGCACATCAAGTACATTAAGGTCACAGATTTTGAAGCCCAGGGTTTATACCTTGCATTTCCCAGGACAAACAAAATTGTATTTAATGAACCACCTACTTAGTATCTAATTAACCTCTGCATCATGAATAACATCAATTGCTATAGCATTGTGCATAAGGAATCAATAAAGCCAGCAATTAAAATACCAAGTTCTTTTTAAGTCTTTGAAAGTAAAATCCATCAGAGATTTTTTTTTTTTTTACAAATATGAGCATCAATATTTTCTGCCATACTCTCATGTTATTATCAGACAGGAGTAGAGAAAAATGTAAGATAAAGGGCGTATATCTTTATGGAAGCATTTCTTTTTTATGTAAATGTGAAAAAGTAATATTGAATATTCAGTATTATACATTTGGTTCACCACTGACAAACTTCTATGTTGTGATGTAGCTCAATATTGCTCCCTGGTGTGTCTAATAAATTGACCTATGTCTGTGGACCAAATTTTACTTTTTTTTTCCCGGATACTCATCTAAAGCACAAGGTTGTATACAACAGCTTGTCCAATTACAATTTTCTACCTCCTTTATAATTGAACTGCAGAGACATTATTAATTCATCTGTAAGCATATTATTGGCTGGCCAAGACCCTGGAATCAGAACTGAGGGTAGAAATCAATTCTTGGTCTCAGATTCCTTTATCCGACTTCCTAACCATATCAGTCAGGATGTTAGAAGGCTCTTTTTCCAGCCCATTCCTTTGTAATGGAACTTTGCATGTGATCCTAAATTCAGGATCTAAATAAGCTACATACTACCCGTTTTCATTGCTTGATTGGAATTATATTTTTGTGATTGTAACTGTCTCCTGTTCTTGAATGTTTGTCTCCCCGTTCCAATCAACTATTTCAACAAAGACAGTTGGATGGTATTGTGACAGATGGAAATATTTCCCTCTGTTCTCCTGTGCAAAATAACACCGTTCCCTTAAAGTTGGTAGAGTTTTGAATGAAACTTTAAGTGCTATGCGGAATTTACCTTCTAGACATGGGCAGAGTGCTGTCTTCTGAATAACAGAACAACAGAGTTGGAAGGGACTTTGGAGGTCTTCTAATCCAATCCCCTCCTCAAGCAGGTAACCCCAGGCCATTCCTGACAAATGACTGTCCAATCTCTTCTTAAAAACCTCCAGTGTTGGAGCACCTACCACTTCTGAAGCAGTGGTGGGATTCAGCCGGTTCTGTCCGAATCACGCACGAAGCGGTAGCGGCGACTGTGGGAGGCTCTGCCCACCCGCTCGGATGTATTGCACAACTACTGTGCATGCGTGCTCACATTTGCAAACCGGTAGGGAAGGTAAGTGAATCCCACCTCGGTTCTGAAGGTAAGCTATTCCGGGGATTAATTGTTCTCATTGTCAGGAAATTTCTCCTTAGTTCCAAGTTGCTTCTGTCCTTGATTAATTTCCACCCATTGCTTCTTGTCCAACCCTCAGGTGCTTTGGAGAATAGATAGACTCCTTCTTCTTTGTGGCAACCCCTGAGATATTATTTTATTTTTATTTTTTTTATTTTTATTTATTTTTATATGCCGCCCTTCTCCAGAGACTCAGGGCGGCTTACAATGCGTTAAGCAATAGCCTTCATACTTTTGTATATTTTTATACAAAGTCAGCTTATTGCCCCCTCAAACCGGGTCCTCATTTTACCCACCTTAGAAAGGATGGAAGGTTGAGTCGACCTTGAGCCTGGTGAGAATTGAACTCGCAGTAATTGCAGGCAGCTGGATGTTAAATGCTGCCTTAGTAGGAGACATTAGCCTCCTACGCCATTCAGGCTCTTTTTATCAGAACACTGCTATCATGTCACCCCTAGTCCTTTTTTTCACTAGACTAGACATACCCAATTCCTGCAGCTTTCCTATGTTTTAGCCTCCAGCACCCTAATCATCTTTGTTGCTCTTCTCTGCACTCTTTCTAGAGTCTCACCATGCCTTCAGATCTTGTGGTAAGAACACCTAAAGTGATCATTTTGTTTACTCTGAGAGCTGGAGTGAAGGAAATAGTATTGGCAGAAGGACATAGAATCCTAAGCAGATATTAAGGCGATACAATGTGTTTCAGGTGATCAACAATATTTGATTTCCCCTCTCAGGTCGATAAGAAATGGGAAATAAAATATACAGTATATGAAATCATATTATACTCCTCTTTGAAGAAGTAGATGCAATTTCCTACTTATCCAAATTTTCATTATGGTAACCTATTTTGAATGCTATGCTGTGCCGTAGGACATTTTTGTTTTAAAATAAAAAAGCAGAATGTCTAACATGCGTGCTAATTGAATTATATCCTGCATTCCAGTTTGAAAACAGAGGAATAGAGGAATAGATGGATAGATACAGTATGTATGATATGTGATAAAGATCGATGGATGAATGGAGATGATATAGATAGATGATAGAATAGAATAGAATAGAATAGAATAGAATAGAATAGAATAGAATAGAGCCTTGGTAGTACAGTGGTCTAAGGCACCCTGTTATTAAGCTGGTTATTAAGACCAGCTGCCTGCAATTACTGCAGGTTCGAATCTCGCCAAGGCTCAAGATTGACTCAGCCTTCCATCCTTTCTAAGGTAGGTAAATTGAGGACCCAGTTTTTGGGGGCAATAAGCTGACTTTGTATAAATATACAAAAAGGATGAAGGCTATTGCTGAGCACATTGTAAGCCGCCCTGAGTCTCCGGAGAAGGGTGGCATATAAATCAAATTAAAAAAAAATAGAATAGAATAGAATAGAATAGAATAGAATAGAATAGAATAGAATAGGGCAGGGCAGGGCAGGGCAGGGCAGGGCAGGGCAGGGCAGGGCAGGGCAGGGCAGGGCAGGGCAGGACAGGACAGGACAGGGGTAGATGTGTTTGTCTAAGGCATACTTGAAAGGAAAGGTCTGTCAGTGATAGTTTAAATCAGGGGTATCAAACTCAAGTCTCAGGCCTGCAGAGTGCTTAAATCTGGCCCACAGGACTGGCCTGGAAATAGCAAATGACCAGCCCGCAGTGCCTCTGGCAGCCGCGAGCCCCCCATGCCCCATTTTTGGCCAGGACGGCCTCCTGCAGCACTCTGCCAGCCTAAATGGGGTGCAGGAGTATGTGTGAGGCCCCCACACCCTGTTTTGGTCAGCGGGCTGCTGCAGGAGGCCTCTGTCCCCTCTCCCTCCCCCTTGCCGGCCCATGGAGGAGAACTACAATGCTGATCCCGCCCTCAAAGAAATCCAGTTTGACACCCCTGGTTTAAATTATCACCTGAAAAATAGAAATAGAATAACAGAGTTGGAAGGGACCCTGGAGGTCTTCTAGTCCAACCCCCTGCCCAGGCAGGAAACCCTACACCACTTCAGACAAATGGTTATCCAACATCTTTTTAAAAATGTCCAGTGTTGGAGCATTCACAACTTCTGCAGGCAAGTTGTTCCACTTATTAATTGTTGTAACTGTCAGGAAATTTCTCCTTAGTTCTAAGTTGCTTCTCTCCTTGATTAGTTTCCACCCATTGCTTCTTGTTCTGCCCTCAGGTGCATTGGAGATAGCTTGACTCCCTCTTCTTTGTGGCAGCCTCTGAGATATTGGAACATTGCTATCATGTCTCCCCTAGTCCTTCTTTTCATTAAACTAGACATATCCAGTTCCTGCAACTGTTCTTCATATGTTTTAGCCTCCAGTCCCCTAATCATCTTTGTTGCTTTTCTCTGCACTCTTTCTAGGGTTTCCTGTCTGAAGTCAAATATATGGGGACACAGTGGCCCAGGGTTAAAGATTGTTAGCTTGGAAAGCTGAGAGGAAGGATTCAAAACCTGAAAGATATGGGATAGGGTGAGTTCCTGTTACTTGTCTCAGCTCCTGCTCACCTAGCAGTTGGAAAGCAAGCAAATGCGAGTAGATAAATAGGTACCACTCCGGTGAGAAATTAACAGCATTCTGTGTGCCTTGGGGTATAGCTATAACAATAGCAATAGCATTTAGACTTATATACCGCTTCACAGTGCTTGAAGTGGTTTACAGTGTCAGCCTATTGTCCCCAACAAACTGGGTCCTCATTTTACCCACCTCGGAAGGACAGAAGAATGAGTCAACCTTGAGCCAGTTAGAATTCTAATCACTGTGCCACAATGGCTTCCTTCCTTCCTTCCTTCCTTCCTTCCTTCCTTCCTTCCTTCCTTCCTTCCTTCCTTCCTTCCTTCCTTCCTTCCTTCCTTCGCAATAGCACTTAGACTTATATACCGCTTCACAGTGCTTTACAGCCCTCTCTAAGCAGTTTACACAGTCAGCATATTGCCCCCAACAATCTGGGTCCTCATTTTACAGTCCTCAGAAGGACAGAAGGTGGAGTCAACCTTGAGCCAGTGAGAATCGAACTGTTGGCAGTCGGCAGAATTAACTTACAATATTGCCGTTCTAACCACTGCGCCACCATGGCTATGCTGGCCATATGACCATGGAGATGTCTTTGGACAATGTTGGCCCCCTTGGCTAAGAAACGGAGATAAGGACCGGCCTCTAGAGTCAGAAGCAACCGGAGAGGGGAAACATTTATCTTTACCTATAACAGGATTGTTTTTTTTAAATCTTTATAGATGAGCACTGAATCCGTCTTATTTTCTTTTTAAAATCTCCATCACTCGTGCAATCCTGGTTGTGCTTTTGACATCATCGGCATCCAAGCCAGTTAAAATTCAGGTGAATTTTTGTCGATAATTTTCTGCTCCAAACATAGCACCATTCTTTTCTCCTTGGCTGCCTGCCGGTGAAAAGGTAAGTTTATGGTCACCAACTTTGTGGCATCGTGGAAACCTGGCGCTGATCTCAAATCTCTTGCAGAGAGGACAGCGGTATATCAGGAGTGCAAATTTACACATTTGTGTCTTCCCTGGGCTTGTTGCTGCAGCCAAGCGTGCGCTGATTAATTCAAATTGCAGTTGACTATCAGCAGTAAGCCACTAATGGGGATAATTCACATCTCTTCCCGTTCACCTTATGCAGCTGATGTGAAGGAGTATTGCACAAAAAAGTGATAAAACAACAAAGCAATGTAATAGGGGATTATCTCCAACTCTTTCTAATTCTAAATGTAGGGGAACGAATTTTTTTTTTTTTAAAAAAAGATAGGAATAGAAATATTCTTCATTGGCCAAATGTGATTGGACACACAAGGAATTTGTGTCTGGTGCATAAGCTCTCGGTGTACATACAAACGACAAAGTGATGCAATAGATCGTAAATCATAAGACACAATCATAATCATAAGGTACAAATAGGGGTGGGCTGCTGGGGGGGTTCGCAGGGGTTCAGAAGAATCTCTAGCTAAGATTCTGTGCAGTTCGGAGAACCCCCAAATCCCAGTCCTGGCTGGCCCCACCCACTCTGCCCCTCCCAGAAGTCCCCACGCGGCCTGTTTTGGATGCAGGTAAGTGCAGGGCGCACACAGAGGCTCAGGGAGGGTGAAAAATGAGCCTACCAGAAGTTTGGGAAGGCCAGAAATGGGTCTGTTTCCAGCCTCCGGAGCCTGGGGAGGCCATTTTTGCCCTCCTGGAGGCTTGAGGAAGGCCTCCGGAGCCTGGAGAGGACAAAAACACCTCCCCACACTGTGGTGCAGGAGGCTGACTAGGCCACACCCACCATGGCCACACCCACCCAGCAACCAGTCAGAGAACCCCTTGCTAAAATTTTTGAAGCCCACCCCCGGGGAACAAACCAGTGATAAATCATAAGGTACCAATAGGAGACGGTAGTAGGGTCGGCATCCAGGTTGAGTTTGACAAGTTGAAACTAAGTGGCACATAGTTGCCCATGTTTCACTCTTGACATGTAGGAAAGATGAGAAGATGAGGAAGAGAAAGGCGAGAATGCCAAAAAATAAACGGACGACTTCATTCTCTCTCTCTGGGTATTAGCTGCAAAAGTGACAACATTTGTCTCAGAACTTAAAATAAGACTTTGAATAGGTCTTATTTTTAATGACTGATGCTTCTGCAGAGTTTTTAACCTGTCTCATCTGAACAGGGTGATGGCTTAAGGAAGATTTCTCCAAACTGATGTCTTAAACAAGTAGAGCATTAAAACTCCCCGCACCTCTATAGAACACATATGGGTTGGAAGGTTAATTTTACATTCTTGTTGAGTTTGATGTGTACTGGGATGTGTGTGTACTGGGAGATTTGTATCTGTCAAGCACCGGGGAAATCAGGAGATTCAGGCAGTTCAAATGAGTATAAAGATTTATTGGCAAGCTTAAACTCTCTACAAAATCTGAGTTTTTAACAGTCAAGAGAAATGAGCGGGACCTCTTGCAGGCACGCAGGGACTCGGGACTTATGATGCGTTTTACCCCTCCCTCACTTGGGTTCAGCCTGGTCATATCCGTGATGGCGAACCTATGGCAGAAGTGCTCAAAGTGGCACGTGGAGCCATGTTGCCTGGCACGAGCAGCGTTGCCTGTTCCTCTTCCGGGTTTTCTGGTACGCATGCGTGTGCGATGATCAGCTGGCCTCTTTGCATGTGGCAGTGCCGGAAACTGGAAGAACTGGTCTTCTGTTTTCCTGCGTGAGCATCCATGCTGGCCAGTTGATCGTCATGTGCGCATGTGAGACAGAAACCCAGAAGACTGGCTGACGGGCGCTGGAAACTGGAAGTTCATTTTTGGATGCACTCATGTGCCCTGGGCAGCTTCTCTTCCTGGTTGCGGCCAGGTTGAACATGCAAAGCGCATGCTTGTGCTCCCTTTTCTCCACTCTCTCTCTCTTTCTCCCTCTCCCTCTCCCTCTGCCTCCCTCCCTCCCTCCCTCCTTTCTTTCTTTCTTTCTTTCTTTCTTTCTTTCTTTCTTTCTTTCTTTCTTTCTTTCTTTCTTTCTTTCTTTCTTTCTCTCCCTCCCTCTCCCTCTCTCCCTCCCTCTCCTTCCCTCCCTCTCTTCCTTCCTTCCTTTCTCTCTCTCTTTTTTCTTTCTCCCTCTCCCTCTGCCTCTTCCTCCCTCCCTCTTTCTTTTTCTTTCTTTCTTTCTTTCTCTCTCTTTCTTCTCTTCTTTCTTCCTTCTGTTTCTCTCCATCTCCCTCCCTCCTTCTTACTCTCTCTCTCCCTCTCTCTTTCTTTCTTTCTTTCTCCCTCTCCCTCTCCCTCCCTCTCCCTCTTTCTTTCTTTCTTTCTTTCTTTCTTTCTTTCTTTCTTTCTTTCTTTCTTTCTTTCTTTCTTTCTTTCTTTCTTTCTTTCTTTCTCCATCTTGGCAGGTTCTGTCATCCTTGCCAAGCATTCCTCCATCATGGTAATACTGAGTTTTTCCATCTCTTTGTATAAAAATAATCTCGGTGCAATTTTCATGGAGAAAAACAAAGTACTATAACTTTTGTCCATCAATCCCAAAAGAAAACCCCTAGTCTCAATTGCAGATTAATTTTTTAGAATCCTCTGAATCTGTGTGTATTTGAATCCAGAATTTTTCAGCTTTTTTACTCATCCACCAAACATGATAAAATGTCCCTGGATCAGTTGTCAAAACAAACTGAAACAAAAACATCATTCTAGACAAAACATTCATTTTTATCCCAGAAATTCTTCCCAAGCAATCACAGTTGTAATTTCTTCCAACCTATCAAAACTTTTTAAACTTTATTTCATATTTATTTTGAAATAACATGCAATTCATATTTTCTGTATTAATATCCAGATACTTTATCTACTCAGTCTTAAACCTGTTGTAATCATCAACCCAGTTTGATCTTCCAGTTTCATGTTTTGTTCACATCTTTGTCTTCTGTTTATTAATCTGGAAACATCCAAATGAACCAAATTGTTTTAATTTTTTCATTAATATTTCAATTCCCTTTAAAGCCCTTAAATTAAAAGTTTCTTATTAAAATTTTTACGCCCATAATCAGTTCAGCATTTCAAAAACCAAAATAAACAAGAAAGGAGATAGTGGGAATCTTATCTTGTTCCTTTTTGTATCTCATAGGGTTTTGTTAGATCTCCATTAACAATTATTTGTGCTTTCTGTGAAGTGTAAATTGATCTTCTCCATTTTATAACTTTTTTTTTTCAAATTCATAACTTTCAAAACCTTGAACAAAGAAGTCCAGTTCAAATTGTCAAATTGTCTGCATCCAAGAAAAGCAAGTTATTTTTTTTTTGCATTATGTTATTCCAAATATTCCAAAATATGTAACATGTTTCTAACATTGTCCCTTAACTGTTTTTTTTTAAAGTAAAAACACACATTGATCCCCATGAATAAAGTTTTGCAAAATTATTTTCAGTCTGTCATCTGGAATTGTGAACAGTTTGTAGTCAATAATGATATTAGCTTACTACAGGCTATATCCTCCTTAAATTTTAATGCTATCTTGGTGTTTACTTCCATCTCTTTGGAATGTTTCTTCCTTATAGGATTGAGTTCATCGTGTTTGTAAAGGTTGTAAAAATTCATCCCGAAATCATTTATAATAAGAATCTGATAATCCATGTAGTTCCTAATTTAATCTTTTTCAATAGCTTCAAAAGCTTTCCAAATTGTTAGAGGTCTATTAATAATCTGTCTCTGTTCCTCTGTAATCTTCGATAAATTTTGTTTCTTCAGATATTTATCTATTTTCTGTAGAGAGTTGATCACTTCCTTTCTATCAATTGGAGTAACATTGATGGAATGTTTTTTTTCTGGTATGGACACATTGTCCATTAATACAGCATTTCCCTCCTTGTTAAATTCAATGTCATTTTATCTGAATGAAATAAAGAGAAAAGAAGAATTAAAAGAAATTCCCAGAGAAGCATTTCTCAACAAATGAAGTTTTTATAACGACAATTAGCAACGGCAGTAAGAGAAATTGAAATAAAAATGAATTATGGAAAGCCCCCCCCCCCCCAAAAAAAAATTGACTTTGTGAATAAACCGAGGAAGTGGCTGGCGTATAAATTACGAAAAGAAAAAGGGAAAACCCATTTTAAAGTGCCTTCTGAAGCTTTCTGGTTTGCGACCTCTTGCCTGCTTTCACATTTCGCCACTAAATTTTTTATACAGTCTTGAGCATCTCTGAAAGAATTCAAATTCCAGATAGGGCATGATTAATTTAGCGCTGTCATTTTCTACAATATAGCGTACAGCTGTCCTTTTCCTCTGCTGCGCTACATCCGATCTCCGCTCTTAGCGGAGAAGTAAATTAAAGCAAAAAGCTTGAGTCACTCTTCTGTGCCAATGTTAAAATTAATTTTTCCTGACAGTGCCACAGAGTTGGAAACTTGGAATGGCATTATATAAAAAAAAAGGAGGGGGGGAAAACCAATGAATTAAAATATGCGTATATAGGTTGGTTGATGAAACAAGTTCATCGCTCTTTTTGCATTAGCTTGTTTCCCTGTGGATACTGAATGTTTTCTGCAGGGAAAAATGCAGGGAAAAAAAAAACCTTTTCACATTCTCCTGTGACATAATACTGGGTTGTTGTTGTTTTTTTTAAAAAAATGTGCTCTTTCTTTCTCTTTCCTCCTTGAATTAAAGCCAACTTCAGGGAAACTTTTTATAGCTGCTTGCAAAAGTCTAAGCTATCTTGATCAAATTGTATATTTCTTGGGATCCTTAAATAAAGAAGCTGATTCTAGTGCATGGTACAAAATTAAACACAACCCTCTTTGTACAAATTCAGATCACCTTTACTCATCAGCCATCTCCTCCCACTTATGACTGTATGACTGTAACCTTGTTGCTGGTATCCTTACGATTTATACTGACTGTTTCCTAATATGATTTGACTGCTAATTTGTAACCTATGACTATCATTAAGTGTTGTACCTTATGATTCTTGACAAATGTATCTTTTCTTTTATGTACATTGAAAGTGTATGCACCAAAACAAATTCCTTGTGTGTCCAATCACACTTGGCCAATAAAGAATTATATTCTGTTCTGTTCTGTTCTGTTCTGTTCTGTTCTGTTCTGTTCTGTTCTGTTCTGTTCTGTTCTATTCTATTCTATTCTATTCTATTCTGTTCTATTCTAGCATAATAATAACAACAACAACAACAAGAACAACAACAACAACAACACCTTTCGAATACAGACGGATCATCACTTGGAACACAACATATCACAGTTGTCGAAAACTGAAACTTACAATTTATTGACATCGCGGTACCAGGAGATGCCAGAGTCGAAGAAAAAGAACTGGAAAAAATCATGAAATATCGCAACCTGGCCATCGAAACTACACGACTATGGATGAAACTTGTAACAGTGATACCCATTGTCATCGGGGCACTTGGTACCATGTCCAACAATTTTATAAGGTACATCAGCAAATTGCAGCTTCCTGCAATAACACCATTGGAACTGCAAAAAACTGCTCTACTTGGAACATCGTACATCTTAAGAAGGTACTTGGTTGATACCTAGGATGCTGGCAGCAACCCGTATCAACCATTGGCACCAGTCAATGGTATTTGTGATGCATTTTTGAGTGTTCAGTTGACTGAGTTTCATCTTTGATGAATAAAGATAATAATAATAATAACAATTTGATTGTCATTGTACGTATATACAACAAAAATTCACTTAACACCCAAGGACCAGATCCAACATACATAACAATCCCCACACACCCACCCACCCACCACAATTTCTTCACCCCTAAACCACCCAAACATCCACACAACAGACCAAGTAATGCTGTCCAACAGCTCACTGATGGTGGCCCTTTAGTTCATTGTTGAGTGCAATTATAGCTCTGGGATAAAAACTATTCAGAAAAGTTTTTCTGTCCAGTCATGTCCAACTCTAAGGTACGGGGCCTATCTTTATTCCTTGGGGCCAGTGTTGTCTGAAGACATTTTTCAGAGCCATGTAGCCAGCATGACTATACACTGAGGCACACGGAATACTGTTACCTTCCCACCGAACTGGTACCTATTTATCTACTCACATTTGCATGCTTTCGAACTGCTAGGTGGGCAGGAGCTGGGGCAAGGAATGGCAACTTACCCCATTGCATAGAGCTCAGGTCTCGAACTCGGGCTGTAAGCTCTCCAGCTGACAAGTTCAGCGTCTTTAACCACTGAGTCACTGTACCCCTATATATGTGCAATTCTTTAGAAATTCAAAGTAAGGGATATCCTTACTTTAATTTAGTCATGACAGCTAATTTTGATCTAAGGTAATGAGAGACCTGTTCATCTAGATTTTTTTTGTAATGGAATTTGGGGGGGGGAGTTAGACCCCTTTTTAAGTATTTGTCTTTTTCCTTGGACTCTTCGGATTGTGTCTCTTCAACTGTGGCCTTGCAGTGCCTTGCCTTGTGGCCTTGCTCTTGCCCTGTGGATTTCCCTTTGCCCTTCCCTGCCCTGCCCTGCTCTTCCCTGCCCTGCCCTGCCTTGCCTTGCCTTGCCTCCTTGTCTTTGCCCTGTAGATTTCGCCTTGCCTTGCCTTGCCTTGCCTTGCCTTGCCTTGCCTTGCCTTGCCTTGCCTTGCCTTGCCTTGCCTTTGCCTTTGCCTTTGCCTTTGCCTTTGCCTGGGGACAAGTTGTTTGTCTTGTGGACTTGCCTTTGCTTGTGGAACTCACTGGGGTTGAGCTGGTGCTGGCTCAGGGAATTGCTGGGGAATACCAATTCAGGTTTAGAAGCCTTAATTAATTAATTAATTAATTTATTGGTTCGATTTATATGCCGCCCTTTTCCGGAGACTCAGGGCGGCTTACAATGCATTAAGCAATAGCCTTCATACTTTTGTATATACCTGCTTAGTAGGGCTTTAACCCCCCTCCCGCAAGCGGTGTTCTTTTTTATACAAAGTCAGCTTATTGCCCCCACAATCCGGGTCCTCATTTTACCTACCTCGAAAGGATGGAAGGCTGAGTCAACCTTGAGCCTGGTGAGATTTGAACTTGCAGTAATTGCAGGCAGCTGGTGTTACTTAACAGTACTTTAGTCTGCTGCGCCACCAAGGCTCTTAATGAAGACTCTATACACCCGTGGTGTGTATGTGTGTGTGTGTGTGTGTGTGTGTGTGTGTGCAGGACCACACTGGATTATCTTATTATTTTTTTATTTCATTGTGATGTTGTTTTATTGCACTTTGTCCTCCATCTTATTGTTATGACAGACGCTTACATCAAAAAGCAATGCAACTTGATCCAGTCTTAGAAATGCAACTTTCTTAAAAAACGAAACCTAGAAAACCCTTTAAAAACTCACAATGAAAAGGGTGCAGTTGTGAAGGGGGGGGAAGGAAATTTTGAAAGGTTCCCTCCAGATGGCTGCGTCGATAAGCAGCTGTAATTCTATCAGAGATGAACTGAGACAATGAAAGGCAAAAAAACCCCAAAAACCCTCAAAAGACTCTAAAGGGGCCTAGATATCTCACGGCTGAACCATAAAAGGATGAAATATACAATATAAACTTCTGCTGGGGTGCCAGATTCATTTTTTAATAGCTTTCCTCCACCCCATGACTACAAACATCCAATTCTCATAGTAAACAAGTGTGCGAGGGGAAAAAAAATATATTGCTTGTTTACTGAATGAGTTTGCATTTCAAAGCACTGTAAAGAAAATGCTATAAATGATAAAGAGTGTAGTGTAAATTAAGAGCAGTTTTTCAGGGGTATCAACAACAACAACAATTTATTATTACAGTCTTAGACCAGAGACCAGAACAAATAAAAACACTCAGTATATATACACTTAAAAATTCTAGTAGGTAAAGGTAAAGTTTCCCCTCGCATAATGTGCTAGTCGTTCCCGACTCTAGGGGGCGGTGCTCATCTCCATTTCTAAGCCAAAGAGCCAGTGCTGTCTGAAGACGTCTCTGTGGTCATGTGGCTGGCATGACTAAATGCCAAAGGGGCACAAAACGCTGTTACCTTCCCACCAAAGGTGGTCCCTATTTTTCTACTTGCATTTTTTACATGCTTTCGAACTGCTAGGTTGGCAGAAGCTGGGACACATAACGGGAGCTCACCCCATTACGCGGCACTAGGGATTCGAACCGCTGAACTGCTGATCTTTCGATCAACAAGCTCAGCATCTTAGCCACTGAGCCACTGCGTCCTTCTAATTCTAGTATATAAAAATTCTAGTATAAAATAACAAATGACAACTAAAATCTATAATAAATCCAGTGTCAATTATACATGGTCTGACTCAGTGGTGAAATGTAAAATTTGTTACTACCGGTTCTGTGGGCGTGGCTTGGGGGATAATTTGACTGAGTGGGCATGGCCAACTTTTTTTTTTTTACTTTTAAAACCATTTTTTCTACAACCTCTTCGGCTTTTAAAAGCCTCTGATGATCCCAGCTCACTTGCCTGATTGGAAGAGACTTTTTTTTTTTAAAGCCTCTGACGATCCCGGTTGACTTGCCTGATCGGCAGAGACTTTCTTTTTTTAAAAAAAGCCTCTGACGATCCCAGCTGACTTGCCTGATCGGCAGAGGCTTTTTTTTTATTTTTAAAAGCATTTTTTTGGCCAAAGAGGTTGTAGAAAAAATGCTTTTAAAAATAAAAAAAAAGCCTCTGATGATTGCGCGGCTCAGCTGGGCAATGGGGGGGGGGCAGGGATTTTTGCTATTGGTTCTTCGAACCACCCGCCTCCATCGCTACCAGATCGGGCGATCCAGTCCGAACCAGGAGCATTTCACTCCTGGTCTGACTATACGATAGTTGCAATCCCTAAATTGTGTGGCCCATTGTAGGTTCAACGCTAAAAGGGGAATGACTAAGCAGTGCAAAGGGTTTGCCACAATTGTTATATAACATCACTATGGTGGAGAAGACACGTGTTTGCAACGAATCCCCAATGCTGCTGCTCAGAATCTATCCACCTGCGCTGTAGTTATGGACTGTTCATCCTTAAGCAGCCACTGACGATAGGTAGCATCGGAATAGCCAGGATACCTAGCAGTTATTGGCAGAATATATTTTTTTCTAATCTTCGTATAAAAGGAACATCTAAGGAGCATGTGACCAACAGTCTCCGCCTCTCCTGAGCCGCAGGGACCGAGTCTTTCCGTGAATGGTATCTTTCTTCTATGTTTTATCCTTTGAATGGAAAGGATATTATTTCTTCAGGGCAGATAAGGTATCAGTTTTCTTGATTTCCCATTCCCCAAGTGCTTCCTTAGAGAGAGAGAACAACGTGTTAGGCAATTTTGCTCTTGGGAGTGCAGTGTGTAAGAAGTAGGATTTCTAAGCCTCGGTGAAAATAAAGACATCATCAGAACGCAGATTTATAATACAAAAACTAGAAAAGAAAATGAAGGTTTGGGTTTATATTGACATCAACTTAAATTGTTTGGGTTTTTTTTTTAAAAATATTATTAAATTAATGGTTTTAAGACCAGGAGATAACATCCTAACCTATTTCTATTATTGCCCAATCAGAATCAAGAATAGAATAAGAGTTGGAAGGGACCTTGGAGGTCTTCTAGTCCAACCCCCTGCTTTGGCAGAAAACCCTACACTACTTCAGACAAATGGTTATCCAACATCTTCCTAAAAACTCCCAGTGTTGGAGCATTCACAACTTCTGGAGGCAAGTTGTTCCACTGATTAATTGTTCTAATGGTCAGGAAATTTCTCCTTAGTTCTAAGTTGCTTCTCTCCTTGATTAGTTTCCACCCATTGCTTCTTGTCCTGCCCTCAGGTACTTTGGAGAATAGCTTCACTCCCTCTTCTTTGTGGCAGCCCCTGAGATATTGGAAGACTGCTATCATGTCTCCCCTAGTCCTTCTTTTCATTAAACTAGACATACCCAGTTCCTGCAACCGTTCTTCATATGTTTTAGCCTCCAGTTCCCTAATCATCTTTTTTGCTCTTCAGAATCAGTAGCATTCATCAGGATAACCATAGCTGTGTACAACAGATAGTACAAAAATGCTTATGTTAGTCTAATCCAGATTTCAAGAATGCTTTTTTGGAATTCACAGAGGTCAATACACTCATGTCATGTGAAAAACACATGACGTTTATTAAAAATATGTTCATAGTAAAAAGGAGCCTAAGTCTCCGTAGTGATGTGAGCATAGTTTACCTTCAGAAGTTGGAGGGTTTCCATCATTGGAGGCTTTCAAAAAGAGACTGGACAATCATTTGTCTGGAAATGGTATAGAGTTTCCTGCTTGAGCAGGGGGTTGGACTAGAAGATCTCCAAGGTCCCTTCCAATTCTATAATTCTATGTTCTGTTTCCCTGGCATATTATTGGTGTGGAAGCACCCAGATTTAGAACGTAGCATTCCGAGGAAGGCTAGACAGACGCTTCCTCTCTCCAATTCTCTAAATATTTTCTAAATACTTTAATTATATTTAGGTAGAAGGAAAAAGAGTCACACGTCCTTCTTCCAGAAAGTTTTAAGAAAAATTAACCACTTGGCCACCTGGTTACAGAATAAGCGACCGGTTTGAGATGAGGATAACATAAACATGGTGAGAGACTGAATCTTTAGGGTTTCGGTCCTTTGCCATACCCCAAAATTGTGGTTAATATTTATTCTCTCTCATTATTTGCAATTATTTTAAACAAAAGGCAAAAAAAGAGGGAGACCGCACTGCTTGTAATGCAGTTTAACCGGCTGTCTGCACCTAGTTTGATTAATCAGAAAGATTTTTGTATGATCTTTAGAGTACTCAGTCCTTCCTACTGGGTTTGACTATGTCAATCATGAATGGTTTAACAGGGCCATCTGCCTATATTTGTCGTCTTGCCGTTGATATCTCTTGGCTCTTATATTGACTCTTTGGTAACAGACAGTGAACCATTGATTATGTTTCTTGGCATCGTAAAACTTTTAAACTGTTTTTATTAGGTTCTCCTCTTTAATGATGAATATTACTTATTTATTAGCAATACTTCAATAAAACAAATCATACAGAATGTAATTAAAAAATTAAGGGACAGCCCAGACCCACACCAACTAAAATGAATGCTCAAAACTGAACCAGCCCCTTTTATTGTGCAACAGCTAAAAGTTCAATCATGATAACTTTATGGAAAGGCCAGAATACATTTACTGTTCATAATCTTTCGGTTTCTCCCTTTCTACAATTTTTCCTGTTAGTTTTCAGTTATTAAGAGGAGAAAAGAGAGAAATAGTAGTGCAACTATTTAGAAAGGAAGGAAGAAAGGAAGGAAGGAAGGAAGGAAGGAAGAAAGAAAGAAAGAAGAAAGAAAGAAAGAAAGAAAGAAAGAAAGAAAGAAAGAAAGAAAGAAAGAAAGAAAGAAAGAAAGAGGGAGGGAGGAAGGAAGTCTAATTAATGCAACTCCATAATTTTTTCATGAGAAACCTGAAACAATCTGCTTGCAAGATAAGCTTTTACTACATTCCTTCAAAGTCCAAAGCATTTTTTCCAAATAATTTCCAAATTATTCCATATTAAGGTAAATGTTTAGAAATGGCTGCTAATAATGAGATCATTAATGCATCCTTAAGCAAGGGGTTGTGACACTGTTTTGAAGAAAGTAATGGTTTACTATCTCTTTAAGAAGCCGTTGCTTGACTCTGCTATTCTGGATAACAGTTCTTCAGAACAGTTCTTCTCATGGAAAGGTTGTCGAGAAGGTGGTGTGGGTACTTTTGCAAAAAAAAAAAAAAAAAAGCTCCAGAAGAAGCGATTTATCTTGATTCTATTTGGTTATGGTTCAAGCATGAGTAGTGCATTGTTTGCCCCTACAAATGACTTGTGCTGGGATTGGAATAGGGCAGTGGTGAAATCTAAAATTTGTTACTACCGGTTCTGTGGGCGTGGCTTGGTGGTGGGGGGTAATGTGACTAGGTGGGCGTGGCCATTTTTGTTTTACTTTTAAAACCATTTTTTCTATAACCTCTTTGGCGAAGAGGTTGTAAAAAAATGCTTTCAAAAGCCTCTGACGATCCCAGCTGAGTTGCCTGATTGGCAGAGGCGTTTTTTCTTTTAAAAGCCTCTGCCAATCAGGCAACTCAGCTTGGATCAGAGGCTTTTAAAAACATTTTTTCTGAAGAGGTTGTAGAAAAAATGCTTTTAAAAGCCTCTGATGATCCCAGCTGAACCACATGATCATCAGACGCTTTTTTTTTTACTTTTAAAAGCATTTTTTCAGCCAAAAAGGTTGTAGAAAAAATGCTTTTAATTTTTTTTTAAAAAAGCCTCTGATGATTGCATGGCTCAGCTGGGCATGGGGGGGCGGGGGCAGGGATTTTTGCTACTGGTTCAACGAACCACCTGCCTCCATTGCTACCAGATCAGGCGATCAGGTCCGAACTGGGAGCATTTCACCCCTGGAATAGGGGAAGTGCAACTCTTGGTTTTGTTAGATCTACCAACAGTCATCAATACCATCAACCTTCCTTTTGGGCTAGCAGAAAGAGCTGGGCATGAGAGAAATTAAGCTCTACTAGTTCTCCAGTTCTTAAATGGTTTTGGAGAAAGATAGTCTATCTTTAGCTCTGGGCAGGGGGAAGCTCTCTAGACACATCTTGCTCACAATCTGAAAATTCTCTTGGACTAGTGGCTCCTGCTACAGCAACAGGTGATGGCTATTACCAAGATGGCTTTGGTGCAATTGCATGTCAATATATCAACTGAAACTATTTCTGGAATAGAAGGTTTTGCTAATGGTTATCCATGCCCTTGTCACCTTATACATGAATTATTGCAACTCTCTGTGCGTGGAGATTAATTGGAGATTAATAGAAAGCCTGAGCTTGGTTAAGCATGCACCGGTCTTGATAGTTATGAGTGCACTGAGGGAGCTGCATTGGCTATTAGTTAGATTCTGACTGCCATCCAGGCAGGGGTGGGCTTCAAAATTTTTAGCAAGGGCTTCTCTGCCTGGTTGCTGGGTGGGCATGGCCATGGTGGGCGTGGCCTAGTCGGCCTCCTGCACCATGGCAGGGCGGGTGTGTGTTTTTGCCCTCCCCGGGCTCCGAAGGTTTTTATCGAGCCTCCGGGAGGGCAAAAATGGCCTCCCCAGGCTCCAGAGGCCCTCTGGAGGCCAGAAATGGGTCTGTTTCCGGCCTTCCTGAACTTCCGTTAGGCCTGTTTTTTGCCCTCCCTGAGCCTCCGTGCACACCCTGCACTTACCTGCATCCAAAATGGTCCGTGTGGGAACTCCTGGGAGGGGAGGGGTAAGCAGGGCCAGCCAGGAGTTGGATTTGGGGGTTCTCCGAACTGCACAGAATCTTAGCTAGAGGTTCTCCCGAACCCTTGCGAACCCCCAGCAGCCCACCCCTGCATCCCAGGTCCTGGCTGAACATTTAAAACCTTACTTAACTCCTGGATACTATTAGGACTCCCTGCTTTGAGTGTAATTTGTCTATCCAATAAGATAAAAGAGAGAAGACATATTAAGGGCCCTTCTGCCAAAGAATGCCATCTTCAAAGATTCACACTTCTTGTTGATGATCCTTCTGGGAATCAAGTCCTTTTTCTGTTAATGTGATAAAACGGGGCTATTCTGGAGAGCACCGAGGAATAGATGTATTATTGAAATATGCTTAAGGTCTGTGGGGCTTTTATTATGGTTAGAACTCTCAGACTTTGCACTTCCTTTTTCTTGTTTCTTGTTATTTGTACATTTCAAAATTGTGTTACGTAAGCAGGTTATAAGCCATTCAGAACTGCTTGAATGGAGTTACATATAAATATGAGTAACTGTGCAGTTATTATTATTATTATTTATTATTTATTTGATTTGTATACCGCCCTACTCCCGAAGGACTCAGGGAGGTGAACAGCCAAACAATAAAATACATAGATACAAAAAATTTAAAAAACCAGATAAAATCGAATTAAATAGTTTTGGCCCTGACAAATTAAAACACCCCAATAATTTAAAACAGATTAAAATTTACATATTAAAAAAGAGGGAAAGGATTAGGCCAAGCCCGCCTGGTGGAATAAAAAGGTCTTCACAGCGCGGCGGAAGGTGCGCAGGTCTGGGATCCTTCATATCTCCAGGGGGAGCTCATTCCAGACAGTAGGTGCCCCCACAGAGAAGGCCCTCCCCCTAGGGACCGCCAGTCGACATTGTTTGGCTGACGGCACCCGGAGGAGTCCCTTTCTATGAGAGCGTACCAGCCGGTGGGAGGCTGTTTGTGATAGTAGGCGGTCCCGTAAATAACCAGGTCCTAAGCCATGGAGCGCTCTAAAGGTGGTGACCAAAACCAGTTGTTGGTGCTCTCTGAGCTTGTTTGTTTTCTTGCAGATGTTTCATTACCCAACTAGGTAACATCATCAGTGCTAGAAGGGAGTGAGTTTTGTTCTTTGTTTATATACAAGCGACTTGTCCTGTCAGTGTTGGTGGGAGTGTTCTTGTTGGTTCCTTCCTTGATTAGGCTGTTGATGGTCTGAGTTGGTACTTCCTTGATTGGGCTATTGTTTATTGTAGATCTAGTATTAATCTGGGTGTTATCTGAGTGCCAAGCTTCCAAGAATTCTTTAGTGTTTTTGGTTTTTTAAAAAAATTTCTAGTGTTTCTCCTTGAAAATAGTAGACATGTGATCAAGATTGTATCGTGGAAACTGATTCAGAGGTGGGTTTCAGCAGGTTCTGACCAGTTCTGGAGAACTGGTAGCGGAAATTTTGAGTAGTTCGGAGAACTGGTAGTAAAAATTCTGACTGGCCCCACCCCCATCTATTCTCTGCTTCCTGAGTCCCAGCTGATCGGGAGGAAATGGGGATTTTGCAGTATCTTTCCCCCGCAGTGGGATGGGAATGGAGATTTTGCTATATCCTTCCCCTAGGAGTGGGGAGGGAATGGAGATTTTGCAATATCCTTCCCCTGCCATACCCACCAAGCCACGTCCACCAAGCCACACCACGCTCACCAAGCAACGCCTACAGAACCGGTAGTAAAAAAATTTGGATTTCACCACTGGGGTCTAGTATTAATCTGGGTGTTATCTGAGTGCCAAGTTTCCAGGAATTCTCTAGTGTTTTTGGTTTTTTAAAATTTTTTCTAGTGTTTCTCCTTGAAAATGGTAGGCATGTGATCGAGATCATATCGTGGAAACTGATTGGTTTTCTTCTTCTTTCATTTGCAATCTACATATCAGCAGTTCCTGATATATTCCACGGAGAACCTTACTATACCTTTGATGCTACAATGGAGCTCCTCCAACTCCCTATAACGTAGTCAATTTAATGTTGGTATCCTCCATATGGTGATCCCCATGTATTCAGCCATTATTTGGGTTGTTTGAAGACAGCGTTAGTTGAAGAAATAATTGGAGTGGCATAAATTGATAAATTCTCTAAGTTCATTTGGGTTTCCTAAGCTATGTGGTCAAAAGACATTCTTCTTCATATTGTCCCTTACAACGCCATAATGGAGGATGCTTTTAGAATAAGGTTGTCTTGGATCCTTTCTATGTTTTGTTCTCTATATCAGCTATTTTGAGCTTACTGTTAATAAAATGAAAATAAAGTCCTGGTTTGTATCAGTAGATTAATTAAGGACCTTTGTTCCTACACCAGAATTCTTAAGGTTGGTGCAATATCTGTGAGAATATAGGGCTGTTAGAGTTTGCAGCGATCCAACCAGCACACAAGTAAACAATTTAGAAGGATTCATTTATATAAGAAACTTCTTTATATACAACACCATACAGCAGAAGCTAGAACCAGAACTCAGAATCCGGAAGTACAGAATCAATAAGCACAGAAGCTACACACACAGATCAATGAATCTAAGCCACGCCCAGTCTCTGAGACGTTTGGGTCACCAAAAAGTCTCCATTGGCTGACCTGTTACCCTGCCTATTCCAATTCATGAACCCTTATATATTGACAAGGGCACCTTCTCATCTTGTCTTTGGTATGTGCAACATTCCTGTTGTGTTTTATTTCTAACATAAAGTTTCACTTCAGATAAGAACCTGTGAAATAAGTTTCAAGCAGGGTTGGGATTGGAACAAAAAGAATACTGAATGATGACTACGGTAATGGATGAAGTGTCTGAATTCTCAGTTCAGTAGGAGAATAGAGAAAGGAAAGGTGTTCTGTTGGACTTCATTATAATTCTTCCATATATTAACAGTTACGCTGTTTCCTTCCTTCCTTCCTTCCTTCCTTCCTTCCTTCCTTCCTTCCTTCCTTCCTTCCTTCCTTCCTTCCTTCCTTCCTTCCTTCCTTCCTTCCTTCTTTTACAAACTGGACTCCCCTACTTAGCAGTGGAACAAATTCTGATAAGAAATTATAAAATTGCACTCTCAATCATTTAACCCAACTGATTAATTGACTAAACATTGCAATTTTGTATATTATCCTTTAAATAATGGATATTTAAATACCTTGTGATTGTCTGATCTCCAGCGGAAGGATAAAAATGGGTGAAAATAATACATCTTTGTTTTTTGTAATTAAGTATGCAACTTAAGCACACTTACAAATGCCAGAGGTAATGATTCCTTGAAGTTTATTGTTCATGATAATTCCTCCATTCTACAAAAAAACGGCAAGTAACAACTGTGACCAAACAAAATTAGAACCATAAATCAGATTAGCCCTTTGCTTGGTTTTTTTTTTATACTTACCAGTCGGTTCAATAAATCACTTGCTATAGCCTATACATTATGCTTAGTGCCTTTCTTGTACCTACATCAGCACAACGTTGTGTCGTAAAATGTTCTTTGATATATGCAAAGTGAATCAATGGAAATTAAGAGCAGGTTTTAGTGCTTTAAGCCCTGTGCTCTAATCTGAGAGTTCTGTTATTGGTGGCTAGTGATCGCAATCTGTAAAAATCGTATAATGAGAGGAAAATAAAAACATTCCTATTGTTTTACATGGCAAACTTACAACAACTTTTAAACATCTTGTAGACTATCTTTGCTTACCCTGATGGATAGATTGCTAAATCGGAGTTATCATCCTTTCATTCAGTTAGTCACTTTGAACTGATTTGTTCCATTGATACAGATGTCTGGCTGATGGATTGGATTTGTCTTTCAGCTAATATGGTCCAATTTTTGATTTTCTGGAGAATGCTTTTTCATCAGAAGGACGGACATAGGACAGTTTCTGTTTCGAAGGATTAGCCAGGTCTGCATTACAAAGGAAGAATTATAAGCACCGGCTTATAACCGGCCGGTACGCTCTCATAGAGAGGGGCTCCTCCGGGTGCCGTCGGCCAAACAATGTTGACTGGCGGCCCCCAGGGGGAGAGCCTTCTCTGTGGGGGCACCTACTATCTGGAACGAGCTCCCCCCGGAGATACGGAGGATCCCGGATCTGCGCACCTTCCGCCACGCTCTAAAGACCTTTTTATTTCACCAGGCGGGCCTGGCCTAACTTTCTCCCTCTTTTTAAACAATTTTAATAATTTTAATATTTTTTAATATTTTTAATACTCAAAGTTTAAATTTGTTTTAAATTGATTGGGGTTTTAATTTGTCTGGGCCAAACTATTTAATTCGATTTCATTTCTGCTTTTTAAATTTTGTATATATGTATTTTATTGTTGGCTGTTCACCACCCTGAGCCCTTCGGGAGTAGGGCGGTATATAAATCAAATAAAAGTAAAGTAAAGTAAAAGTAAAGTAAATAAGCGGGAAGATCAGAAACCCAAAAGTTGAACATTAATAGTGGCCTAACAAAGAATTGATTGAGAGGTTATTGTGATCTTCATTGCACAAGATCTTACTGCATATACTGTACAATTTGATGTGATCAGCCAGTTTAGTCTACAGCAGTGATGGCTAACCTTTTCTGGACCGAGTGCCCAAAGCATAAGCATGCGTGCGTGAATGTGTGCATGTGTGCCTGAACCCCCAAAATACAATGTGTGTGTGGCCACATGAATGTGCCCCACCCCCACACATGTGCCCCACTTCCATGTATGTGCCTTCGAGCATTTGTGCATGGCCCCCTGCATGCGCCCTGCCTCCCCGTGTATACACGCACGTGACCCCGCACGTGCCCCGACCCCCACATGCAACCCCACCCTGCGCATGTGCAGCAGAGACCCAAAGACCAGCTGGCTGGCGGGAGGCACACACGCATGCGCAGCAGAGCTGAACTGGGGCGACGGCTCATGTGCCATCAGAGAGGGTACTGTGTGTCACCTCTGGCACGTGTGCCATAGGTTCGCTATCACGGGTCTAGAGGTTGAGGCATCAGACATACATTCAGAAGCCAGCTGGGTAACTTGGGCCAATCACTTTCTCTCTGCCCTAGGAAGGAGGCAATGGCACAAACCACTTCTGAAAAACTTTGCCACGAAAATCGCAGGGGCTTCTCTAAGCAATCTCCAAGAATTGGACACAACCAAATAGGAGAAAAACATACCATTGACAAGCCATCCAACTCCCCATGACTCTGGGAGGGTTACAATGAAAAAGTAGCAGAAATTAAAATATAATAAATAAAAAAAAAATAGGAACCAGGAGTGGCCCAAGGACAAATGCATAAATAGGTGTCATTTTGGAGCTCAGGTATTAGCTTGCTCCTGAAGTCTTCACTAGCTTCTTAAACATCACCAGAGTGGGAGCCATCGAGATCTCTGAGGGATATCATACCAAAGGACAGATTTAATCAACTGGATCCACAGTATGTCCACTCTGATCTCACCAGATGAACAAAAACAACTGGAGACAGGCAGTTCCCCAATAACTAACCCCTAAAACAGGGGTGGGTTCTACTTACCTTTACTACCGGTTTGCAACGGGAGTTCCTATTTCTCTTGCTCCCTCCAAGCAAAGCTGCCTAAAGAAGTTGTGTTTCAAGCACTCCTATTTGCAAAGTGATAAAACTCGCTGAGTAGTTCAACGTCAGAGAAGTCATCGCCCCGCTCAACTTTGTCTACCAATAAAAAGAAAGATTTCGGTGCTTTCCTGCTTAGAACGAATCCCAAAATGCAGGTATTTAGGACTTTTGGAGTTAGTCTAATGGCTTGAAGTTAGTTTAAAAGCAATTTAATCTCGCTCTCTCTTCTAGTTTTGGAATATGCCCTTATGAAAACATGGTACATTAAAGTACGCTGTAGTGCTACTGGCTATAATTAAAGTTCTGTCAGCGTTTGTATTATAAATCCCCTTTTCGAGGTTTAATATCTCAGCGATTTCTAATCCCATCGGGCTGAAGTTGGCTCAAGGAAAAAAAAAATCCTCAATTTGTCCCCTCCAATATATTTAATTTGTCTGACTGAATCACCACCTCCCCCAACTACCTTGCCATGCTCAAGAATAACTTAACTCTTGAATGCAACAGGAACAGGGAAGGGAGTATGTTTTTCATATATTCCTATTGCAGCAGCTTTTACAAATTAAGGGGGGGGAAATGGCTCACAAACTGCCCCCCTCCTAATGCTACTTAGGAGGAAAAGTAGGAATTTGAGACTGTTTGCATTCTTTTCAAGTCTTGGGATAATCTGGCTACAAATGAGATAAATATAAATGAGAAGAGCATCTGATGATTAAAGGCCTAGCGCCGTGATGGCGAACCTATGGCACATGTGCCACATGTGGCACACGGAGCCATATCTGTGGGCACGCAAGTGTTGCCCTAGCTCAGCTCCAGCGTGCATGTGCATGCCAGCCAGCTGATTTTCAGGCCTTCCAGTCCCACCGGAAGTCAGGAAATGAGCTGTTTTCAGCTTCTGGAGAGCCTTTGGGTAGGGTAGGGAAGGCCATTTTCACCCTCCCCAGGCTCCAAAAAAGCCTCTGGTGCCTGGGGAGGGCGAAAAAACAGGACTACCTGGCTCACTGTGCCACTACGTGCCAAAAGCGGGGAAAGCACCGGGGGGGGGGTCGTGCACACATGCATGGAGGGTGGGGCACATTGAAATGTGGATGTGGGCATGCACACATGCACCCCCCGCTCCCTCCCCCCGCTTTTGGCATGCAACAGCAGAAAGGTTAGCCATCACTGGCCTAGAGACTAAAACATAGGAAGAACGGTTGCAGGTTGCAGGAACTGGATATGGCTAGGCTATAAAAAAGAAGGACTAGGGGGTAACATGATAGCAATCATGTTGAAGAGGGGGTCAACTTATTTTCCAAAGCACCAGAAGGCAAGAAACAGTGGATGGAAACTACCATATTTTTCGGACTATAAGATGCACCTATCTTTTTTGGTGAGGAAAGGAAGAAAAAGAAATTTGCCTCTGCCTGTGAGCAATTTTGCCTCATTGCAGCAAACAACAAACAGCCTGCCTTACTTTCATTTTCGTTTTCAGCATAGCTTGATTAGCACAAGGAGAAAAAAAAAATCTGCTCCAGCAATTTATCTCCTTGCAGCAAGCAGCAGAGACCTGCGCAAAACAGCTGAAAGCAAAATTGCTGAGAGTCGGGAGGCCGATCCAATCAACTTGTGCTAATTAGGCTGTGCTGAAGCTGAAACGAGTTGTTTTTTTCTTGCTGTTTGCTGCAAGGAGGTAAACTGCTGGGAGGCAGAGGCCAAAGGGTGGGGGCCAGTGGGTGAGCAGGGCTACATTCGGTGTATAAGACACACCTAAATTTTCACCTCCTTTTTAGAGGGGAAAAAGGTGCATCTTATACTCTTAAAAATACGGTAATCAAGGAGAGAAACAACCTGGAAGGAAGGAGAAACTTTCTTACAGTGAGGACAATTAACCAGTGGAACAACTTTGCCATCAGAAGTTGTGGGTGCTTCCTCACTGGAAATTTTTAAGAAGAGACTGGACAGCCACCTGTCACAAATTCTATAAGGTCTCCTTCTTGAGAAGGAGGTTGGACTAGAAGACCTCCAAGGTGCCTTCCAGCTCTATTCTGATTGATTGATTGAGATTTTGCACAAGACCTGCCATCTGATCGCTAACCAGATTTCTTTCTCCCCAGTTTTTCTTTTTGTTGAAGTAGCTTGAAGAGGCAAGTAAGAACTTTGCCAGTTTTATCTTTATGTGAGAGAGTAATAAGCACTGATATTGGGATCCCCTAGGGAGTTTTATTATGAAAGAGTATTTGACACTAAATTCATATCTGCTAGAGAGCCACGGCTGGCTGAGATAACAGTGTGGAGCATCCTACTGACAACTGTGATTTGCTACCACTAATTTCTCCTTTTCCATTAATAATTTTATTAAAAATTATATTAAACAGACAAAGCTAACAAAGAAATCTAAGACATGCATACATACCAGTGGTGGGTTGCCCCCGGTTCGGACTGGTTTGGAAGAACCGGTAGTAAAACCGGTGAGAAGCCCCGCCCACCACCCAGGATGTCATCATCGGCAATCTGCGCATGCGAGCACGCGTGCGCGATCCCGTTGCGAACCGGTAGTAAAGATAAGTAGAACCCACCCCTGATACATACCACATGTATATATGAACACACATGCACACCTACAATATGTAGAGGAAAGAATCCCTCCCTAAAAAGATAGTAATGAAAAAGAAACTTTCCCCTGCATCCCTGACAAGCCAATTCAACATTATCAATTGATTGCTGTCTCATAAATGACAATCAGATACACCTTCATTTTATACCTCACCTCATTTTCTACCGTGTTTCCCCGAAAATAAGACCCTGTCTTATATTTTTTTTTGAACCCTGAAATAAGCACTTGGCCTTATTGCCATGTGCTCAAAAGCCTGATTGGGCTTATTATCAGGGGGTGTCTTATTTTGGGGGGAAATAGGGTATATATAGATATTCCTTGATTTACAACCATTTGTTCAGTGACCTTTCAAAGTTACAATGGCACTGAAAAAAGTGACTTATGATCAGTGGTGAAATTCAAATTTTTTTTTACTACCGGTTCTGTGGGCGTGGCTTGGTGGGCATGGTGTGACTTGGTGGGTGTGGCAGAGGAAGGATCCTGCAAAATCTCTGTTCCCACCCCACTCCAGGGGAAGGATACTGCAAAATCCCCATTCCCTCTCCAGTCCTGGGAGAAGGATATTGCAAAATCTCCATTCCCACCCCACTCTGGGGCCAGCCAGAGGTGGTATTTGCCAGTTCTCCAAACTACTCAAAATTTCCTCTACCGGTTCTCCAGGATCTGTCAGAACCTGCTGGATTTCACCTCTGCTTATGATCCTTTTTCACACTTAATGATCATTGCAGTATCACCATGGTCATGTGATCAAAACTCAGATGCTTGACAACTGGCATGTACTTATGACAGTTGCAGTGTCTTGAAGTCATGTCATCACCTTTGGCGACCTTCTGACTAGCAAAATCAATGGGGAAGCCAGATTCACTTAACAGCAGCGTTACCATCTTAACAACTGCAGCAAGGAAGGTCGTAAAATGGGGCAAAGCTCATTGGACACCTGTCTTGCTTAGCAACAGAAATTGTGGTCATACGTTGAGGACCACCTGTACTTATCTCTAAATCTTCAGTTCTCCTTATTGCTGTAACTACTTTCTTACCTGGGAATTATGCCATCATATTCCTTGCTGCCTATTACAGTGCATGTGTCAACTCTGAAGCCGATCTGACCGAAGCCATCTTGGAACTTCAGTGTTGCCACACTGGAGCTGAGGGATGGGGGAGGGATTAGAGATAGCTGGGGTTTTGTAGCCAAAACAAAATACTTTCTCTTGGGAACCAAGGACGTACTCATACCTGGCCAGAGGAAGAAGGAGTAATGTCACCAGGCAACCAGATAATGGCTTGATTGTACCATGTGACTGATTGTTTGGGGTTGAGAGAAAAACTTTACTTTTAATTAGGTGAAATCTGCGGGAACCTTCAGAGTTGGTTTTCACTAGACCTGTGCCAATATGTTCTGCCCCAACTACGGATCCCAAAGAACACAGCACACACAAATTCTGAACAAAACTTAGTTTACTCAAATAACACAGTTTTGGTAAATGCTGGCTGTTAATAAGCATTCTTAACAGCCTGCCAGAATTCCACAGATAAGATAGTCAGAGTCTTACTGGAGTTGGCAGAGAGCCCAGAAGCAAGATTGCAGAGGAATCCCAACGTGATGATTAGCAAACTAAAGTAGTTTCCTGAAGCTTGTTACAAGCTGTGTTCTTTCTTAAATAGGCAAAGGGCGTGGCCAATTAGCCCCAAGCCTTACTCTCGAGGAGACCTCCTCCTGAGGAACCACTCCTGCCTTTTGGCAGTTCTGCGTGCCCGTGCATTGAGAAGAGGCTCCTCCTCTTCATCCTCTTCACTTAAAGGAGCCCCTGGAGGTTCTGAAGGCCCTGACTGAATCCCTGCCTCTGGCACCACAACTTCTTCAGCCTCCTCGCTGTCCGACTCAAATGCCGGCTGCACAGGCTGCTGGCGCAGCACCACACCAGCCTCCTCGTCGTCAGAATCAGCAACAATCCGTGCAGGCCGCTGGCGGGCCACAACACAATATGATATATCCAATAAAACTATTCTTTGAGGAATTCATCTACCTCAGAGTTTTGCTTGCTATGGGTCTATTACTTGGAGGTCTCCTACTTTGCAGGGGTGAGAATATTTGTGAGGGAAGCAATGGTGGAAAGGCCTACCCTGATTTGATACCGGGCAAAACCGAGATTGGGTTCCCCAAAATTCCACAGCGATATCAAGTGAAATCCTCCCGTCCTTGTATCACAAATGAAAAACTGAGTTACCATTGATAGCATTATTCCGAAACTGGTATTTGCACGCCTCGTAACTATACATATTCATAAAAACTAACTCAGTTAAAGTGATTAAAATCAATTGGTAATTTTAAAATTTCCTTCCCAATCAATTCCTATATGAAATTTAAGTCTAAGAACATCCCAGTGGCTCCATGATGGGAACTTCCCCAGGGAGAACGAGGCTATCTTTTCATTACTTCCATACATCTCATTGATTTTGTTTAGTGTTTACTGTGACACACGTAAAGGATAGTGCTAGAATTAATATTCGTCCATTTACACCAACAGCGGTTGGAAAACTGGGACTTCTTTTCTTTAGGGGTTCATGCCACACCTTGTATAACACTAGGGACAGAATCAAGCAGGGTGTGTGGGAATCAACAGGATATCTAAATGATCTGATCTTCCCAAAACAAAGAATAGCTTTCTTCAGAGCCAGATTTAATATTCTCCCCTCAGCACTTCTCCAGGGTAGGTACAAGAGAACGCCAATAGCAGAACGGGTATGCATATGTGGAAAGGGAGAAATCCAAGATGTCTCACATGTGTTATTGTACTGTGAGTTATACAGAGTATGTAGGTCAATATACATTCTCCCCTTACTAGAGAGATTGCCAGGGAGGATAGATGACTTTTATGTAGGCTTTCTACTCCAAGACTCATATCCAGCTACCACGCGTGCAGTGGCAAAATTCTGTGTAGCTGCAATGTCCACAAGAAAAAAATTGGTTACCAAAATTATAATATCAACTGGTACCAATTTCTTTTTGAGCTATCTATAACAATACATTTACTCACATACTTATCGGCTCTACACGCATGTAAATTAGGTTTAAGATCAGGTATTTTCATAACAGAGATGTTATTATTTACGATTAATGTTAGTATTATTTTTAATTTACTGTATGTCTATTGCTGGTCGATGACCGTAATAAAATTTTATTCCATTCTTGTATAACACTAGAGAGAATAAAATTATATGTGAACATCCGGCAAAAGCAAGAAATGACTAGTCTTAATTTTTATCGTAGCAAAGAAAATGGAAAAATACTAAGCTATGGGTACCAAATCTGGTTGCCAGTAATATGGTTGACTGCTATTGAATTATTCTGAGATTGTTTGCTGCTGGGTATGTATCTCTACAGAGCAGATATGAATGTGATTAATTGTCTATGGAGATTCTCAATCATCCAGGTCATGGTTGTCCCAAAGGTGTTTTTTCAAGAGGCAACTACAGTTTCTGGGTTTTCTTCAAAGAAAAACCAGAAAGTCCAGTTGCCTCTTAAAACAGCACCTTTGGGACAATGCAGTTAATTGTTTTGCATAGACATAAAATGATAGAGTTGGAAGGGTCCTTGGAGGTCATTTAGTCCAACCATCTGCTTGGGCAGGAGAGTCTATTCTATTTCAGACAAGTGTCTTTCCAGTCTCTTCTTAAAAACTTCCAATGATGGAGCACCCACAACTTCCGAAGGCAACTCATTCCACCGGTTAATTCTTCTCACCATTAGGAAGTTTTTCCTTAGTTCTAGGTTGCTTCTCTCCTTGATTAGTTTCCATACCTTGTTTCTTGTCTTGCCTTCTGGTGCTTTGGAAAATAGTTGATCCCCCCTCTTTTTTGAGGCAGGCCCTCAGATCCTGGAAAAGCACACTGCCCTTTTGAAGGAAATGAAGTCACTCAAATAAAGTCACAGAAAAAAGAATTAGAAGCTATAAGACAAAGCAGATAAGGCATGATATAAATAGAAACCCAGCTTGTACCAAACCCATTCATTATACTTCTCCATAATTTTCTATCCTTGCAAACCATCTGTTCAGTGGTCATTAAAAGAAAAATTTAAACGTTGTAATTATTTGTTTTCAAAGCTCTCCTAAAAAACCAAAATTCATACATAGTTTGGCGTGCGTTTTTCGTTATACTCCAAACACTTTTCTTACTGGTAATTACTAAGGTAGGACTAGAACTCACAATCTCCTAGTTTCTAGGCCAGTACCTAACCACATATTTCATACACAAAGTGCGTTTCCCATAATGCTGGGTCAATTGGAGTGATATTGGGCAATGCATAGACAGAACTCCAAAAAAAAGGGGGGTTAATTGATTCCTTCAGTTAACCTGCCAGAGTTCAATCTGTCCCAAAACAGAGCTAGTAGTACACAAAGTTAAACTAATTTTATCCTGTCATGCAATGTTTTAAAAGATAATTATGATAAACCACCACTGGTTAGTCTAAATCTCTTGACAAAATCTATTCTGGCAAACAAGAATCTTTGTACAGCAATAGAAAAATAGAGAGTAAGATGCTTTGAAGGATCTTTTTCCTTCAAAGACCAGAAATACAGGAAAAAAACTTGAAATAGAGGAGATAAATATACTTTTTAAAGGTAAAGGTAAAGATTCCCCTCGCACATATGTGCTAGTCGTTTCCAATTCTAGGGAGCGGTGCTCATCTCCATTTCAAAGCAAGCGCTGTCCGAAGACGTCTCCGTGGCCATGTGGCTGGCATGACTAAACACTGAAGGCACACAGAATGCTGTTACCTTCCCACCAAATGTGGTCCCTATTTTTCTACTTGCATTTTTTACGTGCTTTCGAACTGCTAGGTTGGCAGAAGGTAACCAAGAGCCTTGGTAGTACAGTGGTCTAAGGCACCCTGTTATTAAGCTGGTTATTAAGACCAGCTGCCTGCAATTACTGCAGGTTTGAATCTCGCCAAGGCTCAAGGTTGACTCAGCCTTCCATCCTTTCTAAGGTAGGTAAATTGAGGACCCAGTTGTGGGGGCAATAAGCTGACTTTGTATAAATATACAAAAGGATGAAGGCTATTGCTGAGCACATTGTAAGCCGCCCTGAGTCTCCAGAGAAGGGCGGCATATAAATCAAATAAATAAAAAATAAATAAAAATAAGATGGGACAAGTAATGGGAGCTCACCCCGTTACGCAGCACTAGGGATTTGAACTGCTGAACTGCCGACCTTTCGATAGACAAGCTCAGCGTCTGAGCCACTGAGCCACTGCGTCCCTTAAATATATCCTCTTAAAATATCTTAAAATATCCTCTTTACTACCCTGGAATATATTTTTTCTTGAGAAAAAGATAGACTTCCTTGAGACAAGTTCTACCTTTGGTGATCACAGTGTCATATCCAACTAAGTCTTAGCAACAACATGGAAGTGGTTTGCCATTGCTTTTTTCTTTAAGTCATGCTTGACTTAATGAAGTATCTTTACCTCATTCTGTATGGATCTCTTGAAATGGACTGCAACCCAGGCGGCCTTATGCTGCATGGTTCGTAGTCACAGTAAATATAGATTTTTGAATCCACTCAGGATTTTACAATTTTGGGATTATAATAATAGCTTTGTATAGCTAATGAATGTAATAGAGTAACTTGCCAGCAAATGTACTTAAGTTTATTATATAAATTCCTCATAGTTATAATTTCTTCTAATGAAAGCTTTTTCCTCAAGTAATTAAAAAGAAAACACAGCAATGGATGTGGTTGTATCTCCTGTGGCAACATTATTGGTTAGGAGCATGGTGGCTCGAGTGGTTACGACACTAACTTGGAGGTTAGCTGCTGTGTTCAAGACCCAAGTGCTGCTGTGGGATGGGGTGAGCTCCCATCCTTTGCTCCAGCAGTCCAGCTCCAATAAGGATATGAAAGAAGTTCTCCACTGGGTGTCCCTTGGGCAACAGTGATGTCACTGGTACTTCTGATACAAGTGTGATGCAATTATTGGCTCCCTAAGAAGACGGTTTAATATTCCTGGATCAAAGTATATTTTCTAAAATGAAATACCTAAAGTTGGTTATAATCTACGGATTCTTTAAACTTTGAATCACTGTATTTAAATATTTCATGGAAGAGGCAGAGAACTAAACACGGTCTCTGTATCAATCAGTTTGCTAGGAAGCAATTTAAGATATTATATTATTATTTACAATTCTAAGCAAACAGCAGAAATATGGATTGAAATAATTGTAATTTCGAATTCCCTCAAGAGGGAAAAATATATATTAAATGATTAACCCAACCCAAGCTCTCTCCAGGCAGCAATTTCTAACACTTTAAAATCACCATTTTTATCCAAGCAAGTAATGATGAGAATTAATTCTAAATTAAATCATGGGCTCCCCTTCCCCTGCATTTCTTTTGCTTCATTGTTTATTGTTTAATGAAGTCAGCAGCCTGTTTCCTTTCATCAGCTAGAGGATGATTTGTACCAAAATATATCGGCAATTGCAAAATAATCCTTGCCAAATTTTATGAGACAACCAAACATCCAATGTATATCATTTGGAGGAATTAAAAAAAAATAGAGCTATGTGGTAAGATGGAAGACTAATCTCATATTCAAGTAATATCATAGGCTACCAAGTCATGAGTCCACCTTTATGATTGATGTAGATATCTGAGAAACAATTTCATGTACAGTGGTTAACAGAGAGAGGGGAGAGAGAGAGAGAGAGAGAGAGAGAGAGAGAGAGAGAGAGAGAGAGAGAGAGGGAAAGAAAGAAAGAGAGAAAGGTAGTTGACTTAAAATTGCTCATTTATTGACAGTCTGGAATTACGATGGCTTCAGAAAAGGGTACTTGATGGCAGGGGTGAAATGCTCCCGAATCGGACCGGATCTCCCGATCCGGTAGCGATTTTTCCCTTTGGTTCGGTGATTCGGTAGCGATCGCCGCCTGGGTGTCATTACTTCCTGGTTTTAATCAGGAAGTAATATTTTTTTACCTTCTGTGCAGGCACAGAAGGTTTTGAGCATGCGCAGAAGGTGTTCGCGCACACATGACATGCGTGAGAGAGCGAAGCGAGTGCGCACCTGTGGCATGCGCACTTCCAAACCGGTAAGGAAGGTAAGTAGATTTCACCCCTGCTTGATGGCCCATAAAGCACTTCTGGTCATTGCAAAATGTTGCACCGCTACACCTGCAGTCATATGATTTATGTCAGCACTCCAAGCTGCATTCACTCCAGTGCTGACATAAGAAGGAGAAGGTGGGGGCATTTGGCAAGAGGATGCTTGACTTTTCACCTACTTATTTTCCCTGGAGATACTATCCCCTAGGAGATGGGTTGGGAGGGGGGAAATTCCTTTGAGCTGAAGTAGTAGATAACAGCAGAGTGACTTGGAAGATGGCCAATGAGAAGCAGAGCAGTGGGGAAAGGAAAGGGAGGGTTTGGACCAGGAAGTCAGTGTTGGCTGCAACTGAGTCAGAGTTTTCGATTGTTGTGCCTAATAAATGAAAGATTTCAATCAAGGACTATTTGTTTGAAATGCAGTTTATTTGAGACGACACCGAATACTGACAATTTGATCTTGATGCTTGGCAATCTGTTCATGCAAATGGTTGCCAAGTGTCCTATGATCATGTGATTGCCATTTGCATTCTTCCCTGCTGACTTCCCCAGAAAGACAATGGGGAAGCCGGCAGGGAAGATTGCAAACTGCTGCCACCTGCCGAAAGAACTCCCTGTAATGTGAAAGAGCTGCCTGCCAGGGGAAATGTAAGCTTGCAGAGCTGAGATTTCCTCTTGGCAGGCAGCTCTTTAATGCAAAAGGGCAGCTTGCTAAGAGGAAATCTTGGAGCTGAAAGGGGAGCAAAAAGGTTGCTGTTTGGAGAGAATTTTAGAACTGAAAGGGGAAAGGGCTGCCTGCCAGAAAAGAATCTTGGAGCTGAAATTGGAAGTTGAAAGGGCTGCCTACCGGGAGGGAATCTTGGCGCTGAAAGGGAAGAAAAAGTGTTGCCTGATGAGAGGGAATGAGCTAAAAGGGGAAGATCAGTGGTGGGTTTCAAAAATTTTTACTACCAGCTCTGTGGGTGTGGCATGGCTTGGTAGGCGTGGCAAGGGAATGATACTGTAAAATCTCCATTCCCTCCCCACTCCAGGGGAAGGTTACTGCAAAATCCCCATTTCCTCCCGATCAGCTGGGACTCGGGAAGCAGAGAATAGACGGGGGTGGGGCCAGTCAGAGGTGGTATTTACTGGTTCTCCGAACTACTCAAAATTTCTGCTACCGGTTCTCTAGAACTTGTCAGAACCTGCTGAATACTACCTCTGGGGAAGATAACGGTTGCCTGCTAGAAAAGAGACAGTTGATACAAGTAGTCCTTAACATACAATCACAAATGGGACTGCAACCTCAGCCATTGAGTGAAGCAGAGTTAAGGGAGATACCATGTGATGGCTTTGCTTGATGATCTCAATGGGCTAAAAGGGGAGTCAAAGAGTTGCCTGCCGGGAGGGGAACTCAGCTCCACACAGATCTGAGATTCCCTTTCAGCAAGCAGCCCTTTTCTTTCATCTGCTTAACAACCCAGTAGACTGCTTAATGGTTGCTGTCAGAGGTCGTAGCTAGCTTTTTAGGTTGTCTGTGTGTTGGGTTTGGTTGAATCTTGCTGGGTGATGCAATGAAGGGCAATTAAATGGCTCTGCCTGAAGGAGGTAGATCTTTGTTATGTAGAATGGACTGGCTCAGGCCTTAATGGCCCATTAACAAAGGTGGAGTGGGGGGGCTGAGTTTCTGCCTCCCTTTGAGGGGAAACATTCTACCCTTTTAATATTTCCTAAAATATTTCATTTTCTAAGAGAGGGGTGGGTTTTAACTCCCTACAATATATAGTAACAAAATTCCAAATTTTTCCTCCAGGTATTTTTCCACTAGACCCAAAAGGAAGAATTCTGGTTTCATCTTTATCTCCATTTTCAAAATTTTCTGTATTAAAATATGACTCCTATTCCCATTTTTTTTTTTTTTTGCTTTATCACATGTCCACCATAGATGATTTCAACCATTTTTCAACGGTGGTGATGGTGTCTCATCTCTTTCCCTGCAAACATTTTTTGTTAAGAAGCCACATTTTTCCCAAAGGAATTTTGAGGATAAATGAACATTATTTGGTCAGGTCCCTCAATTTTTTATTTTTTGCAGGGAAATATGAGAGGATAGAAAATCCCTATGTTTCTTTTCTACTTAAAAACTATAATATTTAAATTTGTTTAAATAAAACAAATACAAGAGAGAGAAAAAACACCAATTATTTCACAAGATGAACATCAGCTGCCTAGCTTTGCAAATTCTTTGCATCTTTACTTTTTTGTTCCTTCTCCATTAATTAGTCCCCACAGCCTTCAAAACAGAGTTAATTAACGGGGTGCAAATAGTTCAGAACAGCAGGCTCTGTTTTTATTAACCTTTAAAAATGATAATAGTTTCCACCCTTAATAATAGTCTATAAATTGGGACTGCCTGATATGTAGTTAGGCTCACCTGCTTGGATTACTTCTCCTATGTTCATCTTTAGAATTGGTTCTTTTCAGTGGTGAAATCCAATTTTTTTTACTACTGGTTCTGTGGACGTGGCTTGGTGGGCGTAGCTTGGTGGGCGTGGTGTGGCATGGTGGACGTAGCTTGGTGGGCATGGCAGGGGAAGGATACTGCAAAATCTCCATTCCCTCCCCACTCCAGGGGAAGGATACTGCAAAATCCCCATTCCCTCCCCACTCCAGGGGAAGGATACTGCAAAATCTCCATTCCCACCCCACTCCAGGGGAAGGATACTGCAAAATCCCCATTCCTACCCCACTCTGGGACCAGTCGGAGGTGGTATTTGTCAGTTTTCCAAACTATTCAAAATTTCCGCTACCGGTTCTCCAGAACCTGTCAGAACCTGCTGGATTTTACCCCTCATTCTTTTCTTATGGCAAAATTGTCACCTGAACTAAAATGGTTATCTTATTTTTCCGTGTATAAGATGATACTTTTTCTTAAAAATATTTACCTCAAAATGGAGGAGCATCTTATACATGGGACGCTGAGAGGTGAACCACGGTTGCGAGACTTCCAATACCTTATCCCGGCAAACTAGCCTCACAAACGAAAATTCCGATCGCAGAGACAAGCCAACAGGTTTCTTCCAATCGTGAGCCTTATGTAACTGATGTCAGCTGATGCTATGGAGACAGTGTAACTAGTGCCCACATGTGACAGGGACAGAGGTGGGTTTTAGCAGGTTCTGACCAATTCTGGAGTACCAGTAGTGGAAATTTAGAGTAGTTCGGAGAACCGGTAAATACCACCTCTGACTGGCCCCGCCCCCATCTATTCTCTGCCTCTCGAGTCCCAGCTGATCGGGAGGAAATGGGGACTTTGCAGTAACCTTCCCCTGAAGTGGGGTGGGAATGGAGATTTTATAGTATCCTTCCCCTGCCATGCCCACCCAGCCACGCCCACCAAGCCATGACACACCCACCAAGCCACACCCACAGAACTGGTAGTAAAATTTTTTTTGAAACCCACCACTAGACAGGGAGCAGTAATGTTGGAGTGTTCTAAGCCCATAAAAATGTCAGAAAACAAAAAAAATAAATACCGGTACCGGTAAGTGAATGTCTTACTCTGCAAATAAATGTCTTCTATTTAATGTTTAAAATATTGATTTCTGAATTTTGGATAAGAAAAGTGGGGGGAGGGGCATCCTATACATGGGGGGCGTCTTATAGACAGAAAAATACGGTATTTGTGAAAGGAGTTTATAAGCGTATATAACAGCCACAACATTAGAATGGGCCAATGAGAACACTCTGGATCACAGGTGTCAAACTCAATCACATCACGTGACGTCACATGACGTATCATAATGGTTTTTTTTTTCCTTTGCAGAGCTGGGGTGGGCATGGCCTGCATGTAATGCATCCGGCCCACTGGTCGCCATTTTGACACCCCTGTTCTGGATGTTCACAAGCAGGTTATAGGCACCATTTTAACACTATAAGGGCTCCCACATTAGAGATGCAAAAATCTAGATGACAGTTCAGTGGCAAGGAAGAAATATAGAAACATTTACCTGCAACCTGGATATAGGAGTCCTAATAAAAGCAACAGGAAATTCATAATGGAGTTCAAGATGGGTCAGCTTTAGACTGAGTGAGACAATTGAGTCCTGTTTGAAAAAGCAGCAAGTTGTTAAGTCATTATGGCATTCCTATATGCTTGAAAGGACTGGAGGTTGATTATATGTCAACAAGAAATGAATTTGGTTGACCTTGTGTACTAAGTTACTGGATTTGATGGTGGTGGAATTATTTTTGCTGTTCTGTGTTGGCCAGAAATATATCTTGGGCTATCCCAGATGAGAAGCAAATGAGAAAACTGGATTATTAAATTCTGAAATAGGGTCTAAAGGTGATAAAAGTTAGGACAAGCTGCAGTCCTTGCGCAACTAGGCAGGGTCTTTTGCGATATAAGTTCAGCCTCTTGTAAATTAGTTCCTTGCTTCTTTTAGTTTACACATGCCAGGGAAAGCACTATAACCGTGATGGTGAACCTATGGCACACATGCCCAAAGTGGCATGCGAAGCCATGTCGCCCCACACACGTGGCCTTGACTGTTTGTCTTCTGGGTTTCTGGTGCGCATGTGTGCGCGATGATCAGCTGTCCTTCATGTGCGTTTTCATGCTGAAAACCGGCCAGTGTATGCACACCGACCATTTGATCATCGGGTGCACATGCACGCTAAAACCCAGATATTCGGCTTTTCTGAAGCGCAATCCCTTCACATGCGTGGCAGTGCCAGAAACCAGCATGCACACCAGCCAGCTGACCGTCAGCCGTGCATGCGCGCTAGAACCCGGAAGTTCAGCTTTTCTGGAGCACGGCCATGATGAGCACTCACACTTGCACGCAATGTTTCTGTGTCACCGTTTTGGCGAAAAGGTTCGCCATCACTGTGCTATAACATGATACAACCATGCATTGCTTCTGTTGATTTCCACCAACCTTGAAAGAGAGGAAAATCCCATTTTTTGACCTGCCACCCTAGACAAACCATAAGAAGATGTTGAAAATCTGCAGAGAGACTTCCATAGATATGGAAAACTCTCTGTATGATCTCTAGCAGCATTCAGTACAATCGAACATACTATGACTTTGCACTGCGCTTGAGAGGTTGGGGGAACCGTTCTAGATCTTCTAAAATAAGTAGTTCCTGGGCTTTCCAATGTCAATAATGGCCTGGCCTTCTCCCCCATACAATTGCTGCTCTATGGATTTGTCTTCAGGTTATCAGCATTGTTTGGCTATCCATGGAATTTGACCTGCAGCACCACAGTTCAAAAGACTCAAACATGTTCCTCTCTTATGAAGGGGTCATACCTTGTATGTGTCCATCATCATAGAGAAGACCATTGAATGGACCCCTGTGTGGTGGTGCAGTGGTTAGAATGCAGTATTGCAGGCTAACTCTGTTCACATTGCCAGGAGTTTGATTCCCTCAATCCTGACCAGCTCAAGGTTGACTCAGCCATCCATCCTTCCAAGGTTGGTAAAATGAGAACCCAGATTGTTGGGGGCAATGTGCTGACTCTGTAAACTGCTTAGAGAGGACTGTAAAAGCACTGTGAAGTGGCATGTAAGTCTAAATGCTATGGCTATTGCTACTATAACTTTTGTTTTAACTGAAATGTTATGGTCTTTTGTGGTAGGAAATTTTTCCTGTACCAAAATTTCTTTGCCCAGGGTTATTGTTCTGTGAATCTCTGTACACATCTGAAGTCTACAAAGCTATAATTGTCAACAACATCTATCGTCTTGTACTTTACTGTAAATTCTTCTCAAGTTCCAGGAGACGTAATATTTATTTTCCCACTGTTCAGAGGAAATCCCACCTTTTGCTCTACTGCTTTACTTTTTAGAACGATCATTCTTAATTCTTTCTCAGTTTCTGAAATCTAAGCAATATAATCTACATATTTCAGGTTATCGATATTACGAGTCAGGAATTAAGAGGAGTTTGGAAAGGAGGAGCAAAGGATTCTATCTCCATTGTAATCATAAGGCTATAGGAAAATACCCCTAGTTATTAAATTATTGGAATGAACAACACCACTTGGTGGGGTAGAAAGATGCATGCATGCTGGAGCATAAGCTGTGTATAAAATTATCTAAACTGGATGAGTCAGTGGGGTTTAATAGATTAATTGCCATGCCCATATGGGAGAACATTCGAAATCCTAATGAGACTAACAGCATCTACAATGGGAAGTCGGCAAATCTTGTAAAACTAATCACTTAAAATGCAAATGCAGTTATAATTAACCCATTTAGAATAAATCATTCTAATTAACACATGTAAATGGAGACGTTATTTGAAAATTTTGTAACAACAAAAAAGTATTTATTGAGGAAGCAGAAGGGAGGCTGTTCTGGTGAAAATACGTGTCATAACGTGGCAATTTTTAGTTCTCTCTCTGTCTTGCTTGTAGGAAGACCCCCTGCGACCCCCGAAGAATGAAATATTTTGGGAAATATTAAAAAGGCAGGATAAAATATTTCCCTTAAAGGAGAAATAAAAATAAAATCTTAAGGGAGGCAGAAACCAGCCCCAGTTTCCCTGCCCCAAGCAGAAACTGAGAAGGCCAGCTTTTAGAAATGCAGATTCAGACTGGGTCAGACAGAAACTCCAGATAAGCAACAAACAAAAGGTTGACAAAATTAGCTCATGCGAACACTTAGGATTTGCATTTCCTCTTTTGCCTATAGAGCCAGCTATGACCACTACACACGGGTGGGTTCTACTTACCTTTACTACCAGTTCGCAATGTGCAGAAGCATTTTGATGACGTTGGGGTCGGTGGGCGGAGCCTCCGGCCAATTTTATTACCAGTTCTATAGAACCGGGGCAAACCAGGGGCAACCTACTACTGCCCCTACATAATCCCTCCATGACCCCATAGGAATCCAGAAGGTAAAAAAACCCACTGACTCTAAACTCCATTTTGTCAGCTGTCCCTGAATCACATGTGGTTGGTGATTCTGCTTCATCAATAAAGGGAACCTTTCTTTCCAATCAGCCTCCAGCCTCCATTTTATTTCCAGTGCCTTTCTCCTGGATTGGACTTGGACCTGGACCTGGATATTTCTTCCAACATTCTCATAATTTAATTCTCTGATATTAAACAGTTTGCCTATTTCTTACTCATCTTCTAAAATATGAAGTGCATCTTGCCGTAGGAGAATAGCAATTTTCTACATTTGATTGAAAGAGAAAAAGGCACCATAGAGTGGTAATCATGAGGCTCATCCAAATGCTTGATGTAGTATTAGTATATATTATATGTGGTAGTATCTAATGTATCTAGTATTACTGTGTTTCCCCGAAAATAAGACCCTGTCTTATATTTTTTGAACCCTGAAATAAGCACTTGGCCTTATTTTCGGGGAGGTCTTTTTATTTTGGGGCACATGGAGCAAGACGGGGCTCCTCTTGCCGTCTTACCTGATTTCCAGCTCTGTCTCCCTAACCCTAACCAGAGGAAATGGCGGGGACCGGCTGTGCATGCGTTTAAATATTTTCAGGGAGGGCTTTTTTTTTGGGGAGGGCTTATTTTAGCGCATGCGCTCAAAAGCCCGATTCGGCTTATTATCAGGGTGATGTCTTATTTTAAGGGAAACAGGGTAGAATTATTTGGAGCTAGAATAGAAAGAAATGAGATTATTATTTTGTTTGATCACACACAATATCTATCTCTTACAGTTAGAGCTAAAACTGAATATCATTCCATATGATGTACATGTCAACAATCTAATAGTCAAATTTAAAATGCTATTGTATATTATGTATATATATGCAAGTCTTGGCATATTCGGGTCTTTTCCCGTGTAAGATTGAGAGTATCTTGGCGATGTTTCAATGAGGTCCCACTCGTCATCTTCAGGCTGATGTCTTCGGCTTCGTGTCTGTGCGAAGACACCAGCCTGAAGATGACGAATCTTACACGGGAAAAGACCCGAATATGCCAAGACTTGCATACCTGTTCCCGAAAACATATATACGAAAACATATATATATATATATATATATATATATATATATATATATATATATATATATATATATATATATATATATATACATACATATATATATACATACATACATACATACATACATACTTACATACATACATACATACATACATACATACATACATACATACATATATATATATATATATATATATATATATATATATATATATATGTATAGTTAATATTTCAGGTTTCTTCCTGTGTAATTGTGGATATATCCCTAAAAGGGTAGAAGCGACGTTTCGGCAGAATCCCATCTGCCATCATCAGGCTTATGTCAGCAGTCATTTTGCACTAACTGACGTTGGTATTTCAAATCTGGTGTTGGTATTCTGGGATGGCTCCACCTTTTCATTCTGATTGGTCGGGAGTCCCAGTATGTGTTTATTGGCTTGGCTTCGGGTGTATGGTCGGTTTTTCTCCACTAGGTGGCAGGGCTTCATCTTTGTGGCTGGTTTGAATATGATTTGGTTGGGATTTTTTTTGTGTAATGTTTGGTTTATGTTTTATATATGGTGTTAAGATTCGTCTATCTATGAGAGCAGGTTTCCAAATAGTAGGCAGACGTGAAGTGTCATCCCGTTTATTCATGCAATATGGTCTTTTTTCCATTTCTATTGCTTCTCTGATTATCCTGCCATTGAGATATTCTATTTTTGCAACTGTTTTTGTTTTATTAAAATTAATGTTGTGTCCTGTTGTATTTATATGTTGAACTAATGATGATGTGTGTTCTTGCTTTTGTATTGAGTTTTTGTGTTCCTCGATGCGCACACTCATTCTTCTGTTGGTCTGTCCAATGTATGTTGATGGGCAGGAAGCATATATATATATGTTTTCGTAACATATAACCAAAGACCTATATATTTAATTTAATTTAATTTAATTTAATTTCGAATTTATATACCGCCCTTCTCCCTGAGGACTCAGGGCGGTGTACAGCCAAGATAAAAAACATAGAATACAAATATTAAAACATTTAAAAATATATATAAAATTTGGCCCAAAAAATTAAAATCGCAGACTAATTAAAAGGATTTAAAAATTTTAAAAATTTCTTCTTAAGCCAACCCGGCTTGCTGAAAAAGATAGGTTTTCAGGGAACGACGGAAGGCATTGAGGTCCTGGATTCTTCTTATCTCCGTGGGCAACTGATTCCAGAGGGTGGGAGCCCCCACAGAGAAAGCCCTCCCCCTGGGGGCCACCAGCCTACATTGTTTGGCTGATGGCACCCTGAGGAGGCCCTCTCTGTGGGAGCGCACGGGTCGATGGGAGGTCATCGGTAGCAGCAGGCGGTCTCGGAGATAGCTAGGCCCTATGCCATGGAGCGCTTTAAAGGTGATAACCAACACCTTGAAGCGCACCCGGAAGACCACCGGGAGCCAGTGCAGCTCGCGCAGGAGTGGTGTTACATGGGAGCGCCATGTTGCTCCCATCACTACCCGCGCTGCTGCATTCTGGACCAGCTGGAGCCTCCGGGTGCTCTTCAAGGGGAGCCCCATGTAGAGAGCGTTACAGTAGTCAAGGCGAGAGGTGACGAGGGCGTGAGTGACTGTGCACAGGGAATCCCGATCAAGAAAGGGCCGCAACTGGCGAATCAGGCGAACCTGATAAAAGGTCCCCCTGGTAACAGCCGTCAGATGTTCCTCCAAAGACAGCTGCCTATCCAGGAGGACTCCCAGATTGCGAGCCCTTTCAGTGGGGGCCAAAGACTCGCCCCCAATAGTCAGTGATGGAGTCAACTGACTATATCGGGATGCCGGGAGCCACAGCCACTCAGTCTTGGAAGGGTTGAGCCTGAGCCTGTTCCTCCCCATCCAGATCCGCACAGCCTCCAGGCACTGGGACATCACTTCAAGGGCATCGTTGGGGTGGCCTGGGGTGGAGATGTACAGCTGGGTGTCATCAGCGTACTGGTGGTATCTCACCCCAAAGCCACGGATGATCTCGCCCAGTGGCTTCACATAAATGTTGAACAGAAGGGGCGAGAGGACCAATCCCTGCGGCACTCCACAAATGAGAGGCCTCGAGGTCGACCTCTGCCCCCCTGCCAACACAAACTGCGACCGGTCGGAGAGAAAGGAGGAGAACCACCGTAACACGGTGCCTCCCACCCCCAACTCTTCCAGCCGGTGCAGCATGATACCATGGTCGATGGTATCAAAAGCCGCTGAGAGATCTAATAGGACCAGAACAGAGGAATAACCCCTGTCCCGAGCCCTCCAGAGATCATCGACCAACGCGACCAATGCCGTTTCCGTGCTGTGCCCAGACCTGAAACCTGACTGGAACGGATCCAGATAGGATGTTTCCTCCAGGAATTGTGGAAACTGTTGCGCGACCACACTCTCAACAACCTTCGCAATGAAGCGAAGGTTGGAGACAGGACGATAGTTAGCCAATATTGCTGGATCCAGGGACGGCTTCTTGAGGAGAGGCCTCACCACCGCCTCTTTCAGGGCAGCGGGGAAGTGACCCTCACTCAAGGAAGCATTAATAACGCCCTGGAGCCAGCCTCGTGTAACCTCCCGGGAAGCCAGTACCAACCAGGAGGGACACGGGTCCAGTAAACATGTGGCCGCACTAAGTCTCCCCAAAATCCTGTCCACATCATCGGGAGTCACAGCATCAAACTCCTCCCAGATAACATTCTCAAGACTGTTCCTCGTCACCCTGCCCTGATCTACCCAGTCAGAGTCCAAATCCCCCCGGATCTGAGCGATTTTGTCATACAGGTATTGTCCGAAATCCTCCGCCCTGCCTTCTAAGGGATCCTCCCGCACTCCCAGATGGAGCAGGGCGCGGGTCACCCTAAACAGGGCGGCCGGACGATTCCCTGATGACGCAATAGAGGCGGAAAAGTAGTTAGACTTTGCCGTCTTTATCGCCACTAGGTAGGCCTTAATATGCGACCTTACCAGTGTTCGATCAGATTCAGCGAGACTGGCCCTCCAACCGCTCTCCAGGCGTCTTTTCCGGCGCTTCATTTCCCTCAGCTCCTCAGTAAACCAAGGAGCCACCCGGGATCGGCATCGGGTCAGAGGCCGCAAAGGCACAACTCGGTCCAAGGCCCCACCAGCCGCCCGATCCCAGGCGGCTACCAGGTCCTCGGCCGAGTCATGTGCTAGATCCTCAGGAAATGGCCCAAGCTCCGTCTGGAACCTATCAGGATCCATCAGGCGCCTGGGGCGGATCCATCTAATTGGGTCCGCCTCCCTGCGGCGAGGGGTCGCGGTTCGAAGATCTAGGCGAAGGAGTGAGTGGTCAGTCCATGACAAGGGTTCCATGTCTATATCCCCTATAACAAGACCACTCAACCACTGGCCAGAGACAAAAATCAGATCCAGAGTGTGACCTCCCCTGTGAGTAGGGCCATGAACTAACTGGGTCAGGTCCATGGCCGTCATGGAAGCCATGAACTCCCGAGCCACCTCAGACGTTTCACCGACAGATGGCAAGTTGAAATCACCCATGACTAAAAGCCTGGGTGTATCTACTGCCACCGTGGCTATCACGTCGAGTAGCTCAGGAAGGGCTGTTGCCACGCGGCAGGGAGCCAGGTACGTAAGCAACAAGCCCATCTGAACCCCACGGCCCCACCTCACAAGGAGGGACTCACATCCGGCTATCTGAGGCACAGTGGTCTCCCTCGGATCCAGATCCTCGTTAATAATAACCGCCACCCCCCCGCCCCTCCCCTGGGCCCTCGGCTGATGGAATGCTCTGAAGCCTGGTGGGCACATTTCAACCAGAGGGACGCCACCCTCCGGACCTACATATATATATGTAGGTCTTTGGTTATTCAGGTTTTCTCCCACGTAAAATTGGAGGTGTCTTGGCAACGTTTCGATGAAGTCTCATTCGTCATCTTCAGGCTGGTGTTTTCGGCTTCGTGCTTCTAGGAGCAATGTGTGTGATCGCAGCTGTTTCTTCCTTTTAACTGCCAGTGGGGGTGTGAACTGATTGGGTGGGAGTTTGGCTGTGTTCTGATTGGGTGGAGGTGTGTTCTGATTGGTTGTGGGTTTGGCTGTGCTCTGATTGGATGGGGGGTTGGCTGTGCTCTGATTGGATGGGTGTGTATTCTGTTTAGGTGGGGGCTTGGTTGTTCTGTTCACCTACACATTGCTCCTAGAAGCATGAAGCTGAAAACACCAGCCTGAAGATGACGAATGAGACTTCGTCGAAACGTTGCCAAGACACCTCCAATTTTACACGGGAGAAAACCCGAATAACCAAAGACCTACATACAAACACCTGCGAAAACCTCAGAAAACACACACACACATTAACACACACACACACACACATATATAACATTTTAAAATTTGAAAACATTTACTAATAGTTATGCCATTTTTTGTTTGAGTATTGTTGATAATGCATCTTATCTGACAGCATTGAATACCTGCATTTGATACCTATCATGTGGAATGTTGTTTAAAATACGAATTGAAGGGTCTTTGGTCTCTCTGAGGTTGGTTGTTCTCTTGGAGATATTTTATTACCCAAACTAGGTACCATCATCATCATACTAGCACTGATGCTCTTACCTAGTTTAGTAATGAAATGTCTGCAAGAAAACAACCAAGCTCAGAGAGCACCAAGAAACCCTCATTTCAACTCTGAGCTACATACAGTATACTCTCCTTTATTGCTAAAATATGAATTGCTACTGAGCAGTGAAATGGCATTCCAAGACAATATATATAGGGTAAATTTCATACTAGATTTCATCTGAAAGAGAAAATAGAATGGTATAATGCATACTCCCATTTAGAACTTGTAGCCCTTCATAGCTCCTTTCTACTCAAGCAAAAGACATTTAGTTCCCGAGTCTCAATTTCTCTTTCCATCCATCCTCAATGGTCAAGCACCATTGTGGATTCTACGGTCCTTATGAACAGATCAGTGGTGGGTTACTACCAGTTCACCCCGGATCGGGCGAACCGGTAGCGGCGGTGGCAGGAGGCTCCGCCCACCCGCTTGGACGTCTCTGCACATGCACAGAAGCTTCCGTGCATGTGCAGAAGCATTACACGTGTGCGTGAGCATATGTGCAGAAGCATCACGCGAGTGCATGCGCACCCACAAGCAAATCGGTAGCAGCTGAAATTGTAACCCCCTACTGGAACAGATCCATAGCTGATACCCACACATCTATAGCTAACAGAGCAAGTGAGATAGAAACAGTATGTTCCTGGAAGTTATTTGAAGGTGATGTCAAATGTAACACAATAAAGATGAAAATAAGGCAGGAAAGGGGAAATAAAAGAAACCATTGAAGTAATTTATAATCTAATTTAATTCTTTAATCGTCTACATGCAAACGAGGCTTATCTGCTACTTTAATTAAAGTTAATTGCACTTTTTAAAAAACGTTTTTGTACTTAATATTATATCCTTAAAGTGTTTAATGCTCTTTAATGATTTAAAAGAATGAGTTAGAGTCTCTGTATCTTTTTACCTACCAGGTTGTGATAATTTGGAGCTTTGCAACCCTAAACATAGAAGACCTTAAGTAAGTAAGATGGCAATCTGTAGAATGCCTGCGTTTCTTGGCCTCTTGAAGGTAAATTTTCTAAGAAAGCTTTCCTGCAGAAGTAGGAACAGGAAATTTGAATAGAATAGAATAGAATAGAATAGAATAGAATAGAATAGAATAGAATAGAATAGAATAGAATAGAATAGAATAGAATAGAATAGAATAGAATAGAATTTTTTATTGGCCAAGTGTGATTGGAAACACAAGGAATTTGTCTTGGTGCATACGCTCTCAGTCTACATAAAAGAAAAGATATGTTCATCAAGAATCATAAGGTACAACACTTAATGATAGCCATAGGGTACAAATAACCAATCAGGAAACAATATCAATATAAATCGTAAGGGTACAAGCAACAAAGTTACAGTCATACAATCATAAGTGGAAGAAGATGGGTGGTGGGAATGATGAGAAGATTAATAGTAGTGCAGGCTTAGTAAATAGTTTGACAGTCTTGAGGGAATTATTTGTTTAGCAGAGTGATGGCGTTCGGGAAAAAAATGTTCTGGTGTCTAGTTGTTCTGGTGTGCAGTGCTCTATAGCATCATTTTGAGGGTAGGAGGTTTTGAGGTTTGAGGCGGTTTATGGGGTTGAGTCATCTCTGGTCCCCTGGTTGAGCGATTCTTCTTCAAACTTGTTGAATCAGCGAGATAGCCCTCACAGTACGGCACAATTACTAAAAAATTCAATAGACGTTGTCTTTGTCTAATACAATTTCATGCTCAACATAGACTACAAGAGAGGTATTATGAAGAAATGATTATTATTGATTCCCTATCTTCAGCTAAACAAAATGTTTTCCAATATAACTAATTCATATTACTGGTCTGATTTCTCAGGAGTAACGCTAAGTGTTTATTACCATGAAGCGGAAGGTAAGTTGGGTGGAAACCAAAAGGACGACTTCTAAAAAGTAGACATACTGGTTCCAGAGAGACCTCTGAAGTAATAATAATAATAATAAAAAAAAACAGTGTGGTTAAACGCCAAGCTATGTATACAACGAACAGTTTTCTAGGAACACATTTTATGATACCTTGGCTCTCTAAAGCAGCCTTTTACATAAAACCACTTCTCCCTTTCTCTCTCTTGCTCTCTAATTCTCTCTTCCAATAACTAAATGTGACTTTTCATTACACCAGCCGTTTCCATGCGTTTCCACCCCCAGCTTGAAAGATGGTGAGAATAGCAAGCCGCCCAGAAAACCTGCTGCTGCCATTACCTTGATTAAGGCACAAAACGTTAAAAGCAAATTACTGCAAAAGTATGAAACAATTTGCCCTTAATGTTTCAAGTCATATCTGTAAAAAATATGACTTAAATATAGTTTTATTAATAATACATATTTTAATTAAACGGCTAGAGGTGCATCTAGCGGGGAAAAAAATTGAATCTTTACCGGGTTTCACATACTACTATGATTCATGGGCTGTAAATATGCAAAGCATTATGCCCATAAGGCAATCAAATTGAAGAGCTGATATGCAAGTTTTTTAGCCAAAAGAATGAAGTTGGAGAGGATAAAAATAAAGACGGCCAGATTAGGAAATGCTTCACATTTCACTATTCCAATTTGGAGGGTGCCTTTCCTTCCAGTAGGCAAGAATTGTTCCCAATAATCTTTGGAAGCTACTGAGTAAGCGTTTATTATTGCTTTCCATCCTCTCGTTGCAGAAGGCTCTCCGGTGCCTGTACATATGTAAAAGAAGAATATCACAGAAGTGAGTCTTAAAACCCTAGGACAAGAATTATCATGTCACCATTGCTTAGCATGAAGTGATTTTTGCTGCCGCAGTCAGGGGGAGTGTGGCTCTCCGGGTCTGCTGATTTGGTAACAGAATTTGTGTTTGGTTTCTGGGAAGTATTGGGGAGGAAGGACGGAAGGAAGGGAGGGAAGGGAGGGAGGGAAGAAAAGGGAGGGAGGAGGGAAGGAAGGGAGGGAGGGAACGGAGGGAGGAGGGAAGGGAGGGAGGGAGGGAGGAGGGAAGGGAGGGAGGGAGGGTGGGAGGGAGGGAGGAAAAGGAAGGGAGGGAGGAGGGAAGGGAGGGAGGGAGGGAGGGAGGGAGGGAAGGAAGGAAGGAAGGAAGGAAGGAAGGAAGGAAGGAAGGAAGGAAGGAAGGAAGGCAGGCAGGAAGGCAGGAAGGCTCTTTCTTGAAAATTTGTTTTTGCAGTTTCAAGTCAAATAATTTCCCAATCATTTAAAAAGCCAAAAACTATATTTTATTCCAAATTTCAACAGAATGCAACAGAAGTGGCAACAGAAGCTAATGTATTTCTCAAATTGATTAAGAATATTTCATGAAAAGTAATACGGAAAAATTATCTAGCAGGTGGTTTATGGAAAGAACCATGACCACTGCAGTAAATAATCAGAAGCAGAAAAGCAAAGATATGATAATGGACAAGTTTTAAGAAACTGAACAACCGAGAACCTGAGTTCTTTTGAAGAACTCAGTCTGCATGAAGGCCAACATCAGCTAAAGAACTGGCTGCTGTGACTTCATACTGTTATGAAGTCTTCATACAGAAATAATAATAACCCCTCCATGGAGATCCCTTGTCATTGGGGGAAGGGCACTAGTGTACAAGAGGTACAAGATACCTTCTACAAGTAGTGTGTTCCATGCCAGACAGGTCTTACTGGAAAAGTCAGCCTAAAATCATCCCAACAACCCATTTAGTATGGTGATAATAGAAAATGAATCCTATTGGACTACCCGCAAAGAACTGGTGGGACCACAAAATAGACAAAGGAAGAAAAAATAAAGGAACTAAAGTAGTCCAGAATACACAACACTCCAGGCTTAACAACTGTTGTTAAAGCAGTGGTACCTATTTATCTACTTGCATTTGCATGTTTTTTGAACTGCTAGGTTTGCAGGAGATAGGACGAGGACAGGAGCTCACTCCATCATGTGGCGCTTGGGTCTTGAACCTCGGATGCCAGCTTTCCAGCCAATAAGCCCAGTGTGATGACCTGGGGCAAGTCACGGAGGCAACACAGTCAGCTGATAGTTCAAACTGCCTCTTTATTGCTCCAACTTTCCTCCAAACACTCACTTTTATGGCAAGTCTCAGAGCAAAGTGATCACACACACACACACACACACACACACACACACACACACACACACACAATGTTGTTGGCACAACAGCTGCAAAGTAAGAAATCCAGCGGGGCAAGGGAATAAGTCAATGAGTCCAGGAAGCAAAGGAACAAGGCAATGGTTTCAGGAAGCAAAGGAACAAGGCAATTAATCCAGCAAGCAAGAAATAAAGCAAAAAGTCCAGACAACTCCAAATGTCAGCAACAGCACACAACACTCCATGAATTCAGTGTTTGTTCCCGACACATGCCCCTCCCCACAGCATCTCCTTAAATCTCAGTCCCCAGGGTTGCCTTGTGAAGAGGGTTGAGGCGCTTTCCTCCCGAGTCGTCGGGTCTGCCTGTGCTGTTCATGCCTTCTCTCCACTCTTCGTGCTCAGGGATCAGGAGGAGATGGTCTTTGCTCATTGCCTGAGCTCTGTTGCTCCTCATATTCACTGCTTACCCTCTCTTGGTCATCCTGCCCTCTTCCTCCCTGCCTACAAGCTGTCCCAATCCTGAAAGGCCCTGGCCTGACTTGGCCTGCTCCTCCCCACATTCCTCTGAAGCCAACAAAGCTGCTCCCTCAATCTCTGTCAGCTTCAGCTCCCACTCATCTTCCTCCGCAGATTCAGGCTCCGACGGGGGCATGACACTCAATGTCTTAACCACAAAGCCACCACCCTACCTCACTTGGACACCGGTAAAAATAAAAATGAACATTGCCAATGCACTTGAAAAAGTCTATCAGTACTTCCTCAAACCTAGAGATTAAAAAAAAAAAATCAGGACTTCAGGTTAACTGAAGTCCTGCTTAAAGAGGGCAGGCATCCTTTCAGCATATTACTCCCAATTTTGTGCCTGAGTACAAAACTGTGGTCTTGGGTTTGCCCTTTGGGGAAATTTAGCACCAATCAATAGCCCCTTCAGCAGAAACAGGGCGAGTATTATATCGCAATGATCAAATTTACAGCAAGTTTACAGGGAGGTTATTAGCTACCCAAATCAAGTGCATGTTTTAAATAATGCATAGCAATCTGATTGAGATGAGCAGGTTTGCGAATAGACGCCATTTGTTTGTGTCATAGAAAAACTGGGTTCCATCAACTAAATGTCTTTTTTCCCCCATTTAAATTTAATATGTGTTTAATTTCAGAGTGAATTGTGATCAATGTACCCAAATGAGTTTTAAATGTTTAGATATGACTATTTCTTGGGATGGGGAAGGAAGAGAACCAGCCTGAAATATCTGTAACACATTTTTAAACATAGCCTTTTAAGTCTAAATAGTCTAAGTCTATATACAAAATAATAAAACCTGACTATAATATTCCATATGTAGATTTTGATGAGAGGCTACATGAAATCGGAAATGTATTTGTACTAATCCTCACCTATAATTTCCACTTTACTATGCATTTTCCCTATTGAATGACTTTCTGTCTCAATAGATAGTTTAGATTTTTTAATATCGTTACATCGCGAGATAAACACTTTGGTACATATTGGAGAGTAATAAATTGTGTTGAGCATTGATAAACTAACGCAATTACCCGCGAGGTCACAGAGTCAGCTAATTTAGAAATATCAGTACCAAGTTTTTGAGTGGTTCCCTGGAGAACTGTGTCCACTTTATTAAAGCAGGAGGGTGAGGAGAAAATGCTACATTAGGATTGATCTTTTGATCTAATTGTGCAACTCTGCCATGCCTTCTTTGGCCAGAAAGTGCTATGTAAGCAAAGGAACTACAGCTCAGCTAATGGAGGAGCATCCCTTACATGCAAAAGGGATTCTGGGAAGCGAAAAGGGACTGGTGATTTTGCACAATTTTATGTTCTTTGTTACCGATGGGAAGCATTAGCGCTACACAATTCATCTTCCTATTCACGTTCGTCCAGTCGACTTCTCTGTGAACCATCTCAAATAACTAAATTTTGTCTTGACATTTCGGTTGACTTTTAAAAGCTTAGAACAATGATGGCTAACCTTTTTGATATCACATGCCAGGAGGGGGTGGGTGGGGGAGGTTTGCTCACGCTCGTGCACATGCCCACACCCATAATTCTATGCGCCCCGCCCCCATGCATGCATGCGCGACCCCCCCTCCTGGCACGTGATGACCCTATAGGCCCGTTTTTCTTTCTCACCTGGCTCCAGATCCTCTCTATAAGTCTAGGGAGGGTGAAAACAGCCTTCCCCACCCCCTCAGAGGCACTCCGGAGGCCAGAAATGGCCCGTTTCCCAACTTCCAGTTGGACAGGAAGTGATATTTTTTGCTGTCCCTAGCCTCCAGAGCCTCTCTAGGAGCTGAGCTCGCGTGCCCACTGATATGGCTACACATGCCACCTGTGACACACGTGCCATAGGTTCACCCTCACGGGCTTAGAACCTCCACAACCTCCAGAAATTTTTTTTACTAACTTTGATATAGCTGGGTAGAAACATTTCACTATTTTTACTATTGAGCATACTTTGTGGGCTAGCTGATAGCTAAGTCCCAGAATATTCCTCTTTGATGAATTAGCATCTGAGTGAGTTGTATTATAAAGACCTCAGTGGCTGGACACCCAAAAACCAGGACGATTGGCCCAGACTGTTAAAACAAGTAGGGAGAGTTGTTGTATATGTAATGCCATTTATTGTTAGTTGTTAATTTCTGTTTGTTTTAAATTGTTCAGTTCATGTTCTATATCAGGGGTGTCAAACTCATGGCCCACAAGCTGGATGCATCACGCGCTGGTCACGTGACGCCCGGTTTAGTGAAGGGGGGGAAGGTCACGGTACGTCACATGACGATGTTGTGATGATGCAAGTTTGACACCCCTGTTCTATATAAACCAGTGAGATTAATAATGTACTTAATAACACTTAGACTTATATACCACTCCACAGTGCTTTACAACACTCTTTGAGCAGTTTACGAAATACAAGCTTTATTTGCACATGGCCTCCAAGAATAGCACTTAGACTTATATACCGCTTCACCGTGTTTTACAGCCCTCTCTAAGGGATTTATAGAGTCAGTATATTGTCCCCAGTAATCTAGGTCCTTATTTTACCAAACTCAGAAGGATGGAAAGCTGAGTCAACCTTGAGCCGGTCAGAACTGAATTCCTGGCAGTAGGCAGAGTTAGCCTGCAATACTGCATTCTAGCCACTGCACCACCACAGCTCATTCGCATCAATAGCATACTGATAACATCAGACCCTAAAATGTTGAATGACTTCCCCCAGCAGCTTCATAAAGAACTAAAAACTAAGTCACTTATATCTGCAGTATCCTATTAAGGGTTACTAAGCCAATTTCTCTCCCCCTACCACAAGAGATTAAAATTCCCCACTGAGGAAGGAGCAGAGATATAATAAGCAATGCCTCCTCTCCCAAATCCCTCAGGTAGTCCGCTAAGATACCATGGTTGATATTATCAAAAAGCTATTGATACGCCCTAAGTCTTATACACCATGGACTGAAAGATCTGCTTCCAGTTGCCTACAAATCATCAATCAAAGGTTTGATGTTGACCTAAAAAGCTCTAAAGTCTTTAGGCTCTTATGACCGTGTGGTGAACCTGCCCAGCCACACAAAGGAGCAGGACCTTTTGAAGGCATTCCTGATAAGAAAATATCTATGAAGATTCTCAATCATCCAGGTCATGGTTGTCCCCAATGGTCCTTTTTCCAAAGGCAATTGGAGTTCGTTGGTTTTTTCCTTTGAAAACATTTAGCTTCTTGTCGAACTGAAGAAGCATCTTGGATGAGAAGCAAAACATTTTCAAAGAAAAGACCGAGAAAGTCCAGTTGCATTTTAGAAAAAATATCTTTGGGTACTGGTGACAAGAGATTTATCTTTCTTCTTTTGGAAAAGGTTAGCAATAATTTCTAGAAACAGCCCCATGAGGTGCATCTCAACTTCTGAGTGAAGCCTAATTTAATGTCGGTAAACTATCCAGGTACTTTAATTTGAAAGGAAGGGAAACTGAGGAATGGACAGGAGGTATTTCATACCAATGGCAAATTGCAGGACACCCACCCGGGCTCTGGAGTTAATACGGCTCTTGCAGTATTCATCTTGCAGATGAAGTAGAAGTTCACTAACTCAAGTGGAGGACTACCCAATATTGTGGAGATGGGGTGGCATAGATTCCCGAGCAGCACAAATGCAATACTAGATATGACAAACTCTAATTTTGAATTTACAGTATGAATGTACATATGAAAGAATGAAATATATCTACTGCTTCAGTCCCAATAAACTTTAATGACGCTATAATAATATATGAAATCCAAAACAGCTGTGCGAGCTACTGTCACAATACTTCGACGGAACAATTTGGACACAGGTGGCTTTTAGTGTCAGTAGACACCCATATACAGATTCTATTAGGAACCAGCACTTTCCTTACCTTCCAGTTCAGTCCTTTTGGTATGGACTTCAATTCCCCAGAAATCCCCAGGCATCATCCTTTCTGGGGAATTTTGGGAAACGAAGTCCCCCGCAACATCTTAAAGCTGCCATCTTTGAAAAGCACTGCTCGATTTCATTAGATTCTGTCAGAGAATTCATGACTGGCAGAGACACGGTAACAAGGTCAGCCAATAGGAGCTGAGACAGGAAGGAGCCTGGGCATGACTTTGTAGCTATGAGTGCTGTGCTGAGAATTGAAACTGAAACTTCTCTCCTCTGCCTGTGTTTGCTTGTACTCTCTACCATGTTAGAAAAACCTGATTGGGTATTGTACACTTATTTCATGTGTTATATTATATATAAAGAGAAGTAAATGAATCCTGCTGAATCAACTACCTGTGTGTGATTTCTGCAACAAACTCTGACAGATTCACACATTGCAGTCTTCATAATGAATTTTGAAAGGGGTCAAACTCTTGTCTACTTTATCTGAAAAAGTTACATATTTTTCCAAGCAGATATTTTTCAGCTTTGTTGTTTGGTCATTAAATTGTGTCTGATGCTTTGTGACATCATGGAACAAAGCACGCCAGCCCCTCCCCACATCCTCCATTGTCTCCCAGCGTTCATTGAATGTTCATTGAATCGATAATATTATCTAACCATCCCATCCTCTGCCATTCCCTTCTCCTTTTGCCTTCAGTCTTTCTCAACATCAGAGTCTTTTTTCCAAGGAGTCCTCTCTTCTCATTTGGTGGCCAAAATATTTGAGCTTCAGCTTCAGTATCTGTCCTTCCAAAGGACAGTCAGAGTTGATTTGCTTTAGGATTGATTGACTGATCTGATCTGATCTCCTTGCAGTCCAAGGGGCTCTCAAGAGGCTTCTCCAACATCATAATTTGAAAACCCCTAGCCATAGGCTTCGTTGAGAGTTCGATGAATAATCCTTTCAAACATTTGATACCATGTGACTATACAAAGAAAGTTCCTTGAAAGCAAGACCACATTGAGTAAAATAAGAAATGTTTATCCAAAAAGATATCATGCTGTTCCTTTAAGCCAAGGGTGTCAAACTCAAGGCCCGGTGTTCTTAGATCCGGCCCATGGGGTTCTTAGATCTGGCCCATGGAGCTACCCTGGAAACAGTGAAGGACCAGTTTGCGGTGCTTCTGCCAGTGAAAACGGAGCTCGGTAGGGCAGCATGCAGCCACCCCCAGCTCCGTTTTTGCTGGCAGAGGGTTGCAGGAGACGGTTGCAGCCGGAAACAGAGCTCGGGATCCCGTTTTTGCTGGCAGAGCACTCGGGCCACCACAGGTGCCCCCAAAACGAGTGACACTGAGCTGGCCATGCCCACCCTGGCCATGCCCACCCTGGCCCCCTAAAGTCAAACACAACCCTGATCTGGCCCTCAATGAAATCGAGTTTGACACCCCTGCTTTAAGCATTCATGTTTTATTTGCTCAAAAGCCTTTTATTTTAATTGGAGAAACTTGGGAAGTATTGAAATATAAGAAATGTACTAAATGTTAATCAACTATTGGGCACAATTCAGATTTACATATAAAATACATTAAGGGAAAAGTACAAGCTACATGCAACTGACTGCTCCCAAGTTAAGGAAAAGTTGTCACATTTTTGTTTTCAGCTCAGATATTCTGGCTTTCTATTTCTTCTTTAGCCTAAATAGCTACGTTTCATTTTCTGTCTTAATGACAATTACATCTACCCCAACCTGTCAATAGTTTGTAATTTATTTGTTTCTCCAGCTGAGCCTGACACTCATTGATTTTATTGGAGTAATTTGTCAGAAATGATTTTTAAATGTAAGGATTTATTACGAGGCATTCAATTTATTACAAGCAAAGTGAAGAAAAGTGTATTTATTCATATTCACTAACAATTTTAAAGAGCTAGACAAAATGGAGCAAATTCTCAGATCATTTAAGTGAATGAACTTGATAGGCATCCAACTTAATAACATATAATGCAATTTTCTACCTTACTTTCCCAGAAATAAACTACATTCCAATCATTGGTACTTAAGGAAGGAAGTATGAAATGATTGCAGATTTAAAGGTCAATCTAGATGCTTTGTTTCTCACTGGTTGGGTAGACTGATATGAGTCAACAATCAATTGCTATTTGGGTGACTGAAATATTTTCCCGGGGAAAATACCATGATATTATTGTATATCAGAACCACCAAAATAAATTATTGAATGATTGTGTCCACTGCTGCCCAGTGCTGTGGTTATCCAGTGCAATTAAAGGTAAAGGTAAAGGTTCCCCTCACACATATGTGCTAGTTGTTCCCGACTCTAGGGGGTGGTGCTCATCTCAGTTTCAAAGCCAAAGAGCCAGTGCTGTCCAAAGATGTCTCCATGGTCATATGGCCAGCATGACTAAATGCCAAAGGTGCACGGAACACTGTTACCTTCCCACCAAAGATGGTCCCTATTTTTCTACTTGCATTTTTTATGTGCTTTCGAACTGCTAGGTTGGCAGAAGCTGGGACAAGTAACGGGAACTCACCCTGTTATGTGGCACTAGAAATTCGAACCGCTGAATTGCCAACCTTTCAATTGGCAAGCTCAGCGGCTTAACCACTGAGCCAATACATTGCATTTAAACTGTGGGTGTCTTATTGTCAAGCACCAGGGAAATCAGGAGATCCAGGTAGTTCAAATGGTTATAAAGGTTTATTGTAAGCTTGCAGGTTCTCTACAAGAATCTGAAGTACTAACAGGCAAAGCATTTAGGTGGTAGATAAAGAATTCACGGTGAGCTGGTCTCCTGTGGCCACAAACTCATGACTGATGACGCATTTGATTCCTCCCTTGGGCTCAGCCTGGTCAGTTATATTTTACAGATGAACTTATTGTTCAGACAAGCCAATTTTGAATGGAGAGCTGTAGATGTATTTGAGATTTTCTTATGCATTTGTAGCAGAGTGAAAATTGCTATAGCTGCAGCAAATCCTCAACTCGAGGTGGCACAAGAGACAACTTAATCAAATGGAAGGGCTACCCCTTATCAGAGGCATCCTGGGTAAAGAGTAGGAACATCCAGGCTGACTGCCTCATAGCAAAATTCCACACAGACAACCCAAACAAACCTGGGGGGTTGCAACCCGAAAATCTATACCTGTACTCAAATTGGTTTTGCTTTGCACAGGTTGCCTTCAGGAAATGAGGGGAGCCGAATGTCAACTCGCAAAGCATCCCTGGCCTGCTCTCAAGTTGCCATAGGCCAGGGGGGATAGGAAATCAGTGAAACAGCACGGCAGACAAAGACAGATGCACATTCCATGCTTATCTCTCTCAAGGCTGTATCCCAGGGTTACCCACAGCAGCCGAAGGGGAGTGACTGCTACAACCCGCAAAATTGCTCCCTTAGTGGATGTGATTGATAATAATTGAAGCTCCTAGTAAATAACTGGATTTCTTTTGAAGCTTGGCTTGAGGCTCATGATTTGATTAGGGCATCTGTCGGAACCCTGACAGCTAGTTAACTCCTATCGTGCAAGCTGAGAATGTAATGTAGTTCACTAATCTAGCAGACATGCATGTTCCTTAATTGTTTTTTATCTAGCAAGGAGACCAGACAACAGTTGGCTAGTAGCTGAATGAGTCCAATTTTCAGTTTATTTTTGTGATTTGGCATATGAAAATAGCTAATGTAGATTTCTGTCCTCTTCTACCTCCAGAAAAGCCCTGGGAAATATCTTCCCCATTTCATTTGTCTGATTTTCTTTTAATCCAGTTCGACTGAAGTCTGGTTGAGAAAGTCCTATGATTGATGGTGATGATGACAGAAAGGGATAGAGAAGTATTTATGTCTTTTTCTGCATCCTTTTTTATTTTTTAGATTTCCATGCCGTGATGGAAGGAAATAAATCACCATGTAGTTTGATCTAATCCTCACAAATGAAGGTGAATATACCTTTCCCAAGATAATGTTGCAAGATCCAATCTGGGTTGATCACCGGGACTAGAGGTTTAGTCTTCTGAGCTTTCGGACTCATGTTGGAGTCTCTACTTCTCTCTACTGGAATATGTGCCTTGGGCTATTCCTTGAGTCATATTTATGTGGTGCCTTCCTATTGGTTGGTTGATGTGTTGATGGCTGGCAAGTGGCTGTTGTTTCCTTGTGCTGCCAAGTCCTTGGCTCCTAAATACTTGATAAGCTGGTGGTAAATCAGCACTCCTGTTGACTGACAAGGGAACTGTTTCACAGGTTTCAGTCATTTCATTGGCTGTTTTTGTACCTGCTCAGCCAGCAATCTTAGTAGTTGTGAAATTGAATGTGTGTCCTTGTTCATTGCAATGTGAGGCTACTGCTGTCAGGGTTCTGACAGATGCCCTAATTAAATCATGAGCCTCGAGCCAAGCTTCAAAAGAAATTCAGTTATTTATTAGGAGCTTCATGTCGGCACATTCCAAATGAAGCCAACTCTGACCCCACGTAATTTACGACCCAGGCTTGACCCTGTTTCCCCCCTCCCCCCAGGGTGTGTCATCAGTCACATTCGCCAAGGGAGCAATTTTGTGGGCTGTAGAGATCACTCCCCTCCAGCCATTGTGGGTAACCCTGGGAGACAGCCTTGAGAGAGATATGTGTGGAATGTGCTTTTGTTTTTGGCTGCTGTGCTGCTTCACCGTTTTCCCATCCCCCTTGCCTATGGCAACTCAAGAGCAGGCCAGGGATGCTTTGCGAGTTGACAACTAATGAGTTTGGGTCTCTTAGTCTGACTGCTTGCTTGTGTTCTTGCAACCTGGTGCTTAGTTTCCTCCCCATCTGTCCTATATAGTCAGAGGAGCAATCCATGAAGGGGATCCTGTAATCTAATAATCTAATCCTAGATGCCAGAAAAATCATGGATTTTAATTTATTGCCATACGTGAAGTAGGAACTTCCAGTTATCCAAATGAGTAAAAGAGTAAAAGATGAGTAAAAGATTTTGCAGAACATCAAATCTTTTCACATCTGAGATGCAACCTTCATACATTTTATTGCCTTTCCCTGGTAGCCTGGAAAATAAAGAAGAGGATTTCATTCATTCATTCATTCACATCTCTCTATTATCTTCTTTTCTCCAAAATAACTTTCTTTCAAAGTGGCACATGTAACATTTTGATTTTGAATAAAACAATTCAGAAGACATTTAAAATTTATCAAGTACTAGATAAAAATAAAAATGTATGACATGGCTACAGCAAATGTAAGACCTTTCCTCTAAGTATTTTTCTTGTTAAAAATTATCTTGCACTCTATAGGTCAGCAGAGCTGTAAAAGTAGATGATTTAAGGAAAATATTGGTAAAAATTGAATGAAAAGCATTTTAAATAAAGAATGCAGAGGATGAAGCCACTGTTGAGTTTTCCAAATTTGCTGGCAAATTGAATGTAGCACTTTTACTGCATCATCTTTTAAGGTTTTGAATAGCTCAGCTGGAAACATTCTCAACCAAAGCCAAAACAAAAAAACAAAACAAAACAAAAAAACCTCAAAATCCCTAATTATTCCAACAAACAAGTGCTTTTGACTTTCTTCTTAACTGTATTGAAGATTATATGACAGCTTTTTCCTAAAATTACAATAAAAGTATAGTGAGTGCTTCTGTACCACAGACAAATTCCCTGGATGTTTAGGCACACTTGGCCAAATAAAGTAAGTGTTCTGTTCTGTTCTGTTCTGTTCTGTTCTGTTCTGTTCTGTTCTGTTCTGTTCTGTTCTGTTCTGCTCTGCTCTGCTCTGTTCCGCTCTGCTCCGTCCCGTCCCGTCCCGTCCCATCCCGTCCCATCCCGTCCCATCCCGTCCCATCCCATCCCATCCCTAAAGAGAAGAATAATTCATTCATGCTACATTTGATACTGAATTGTATTGTCAAGTGTGAAAGATCAAGTCCACACATTAAGGTACAATTAAACTGTTTTATTGCTCTTTATACGTATGAACAGGAATCTTCTCAACTAATGGTTAGCACCTGCTTAGGCTTAAATGAGGGTTAACAGAAATCAAGGATGGTTGATTTGAATTTAGTTGTGGCCATTTAGGATTCCAGGCTGATTCCTCTTTTAACTCCACCCCTAGGTTCTGCCCCTACCTCTCCTACATACAGTATATTTCATCATTTCCGGCTGCAGGTGACTATCAAGTGCTTCAACATTTCGCCATGTAGTATATATTTAATAAACAAAATTTACAGTTATATAGTCACACATATTAGGGAAAAGGATAGTCACAATGGTTCATACTATAGTATGAAGATTAATCTATAATATCTGCTCATGCCAACTGGCGACGCCCAGGGGGAGAGCCTTCTCTGTGGGGGCACCAGCCCTCTGGAATAAGCTGCCTCTAGAGCTCTGTCTTAGCCCTGACCTGCGTACTTTTCGCCACACACTTAAGACCCTCTTATTCCAGCAAGCCGGACTGGCCTAATACGATTTTTATTATGGGTCTATGTATGTTTTAATTTGCGGGCCAATTTTATATATTGATTTTAATTGGTTTTAAATTTTATAAATATGTGTTTTAATATGGCTGTACACCTCCCTGAGTCCTTCGGGAGAAGGGCGGTATAGAAATCTAATAAACTTCAAACTTCAAAAAAAGATGAACACCTAGGATTTGAAGTATTTGTTTCAAACATGCAGGTGGGGATATTTCACAGAGAACTGTATTAGTAAGAAACTACAGTAAGAAAAGAAAACCTCATTTCTTCCTTAGATTTACTTGAGTTTGACTACATCCAGAGAAGCTCCTGTGCTAAGGAACATAGCCTGAGACTTCATTCCATTGGATAGAATAGAATAACAGAATAGAATAACAGAGTTGGAAGGGACCTTAGAGGTCTTCTAGTCCAACCCCTTGCTTAGGCAGGAAACCCTTCACCACTGCAGACAAATGGTTATCTAATCTCTTCTTAAAAACTTCCAGTGTTGGAGCATTAACAACTTCCGGAGGCAAGTTGTTCCACTGATTAATTGTTCTAACTGTCAGGAAATTCCTTTTAGTTCTAAACTGCTTCTCTCCTTGATTAGTTTCCACCCATTGCTTCTTGTCCTACCCTCAGGTGCTTTGGAGAATAACTTGACTACCTCTTCTTTGTGGCAGCTCCTGAGATATTGGAACACTGCCATCATGCATAAAAGTGCAGAGGAGATCAACCAGGATGATTAGGGGACTGGAGAATAAAACAAATGAAGAATGGTTACATGAACTGGGCATGGCTAGTCTAGTGAAGAGAAGGACCAGGGGAGACATGATAGCCGTCTTCCAATACTTGAGGGGCTGCCACAGAGAGGAGGGAGGGTCAAACTGTTTTCCAAAGCACCTGAAGGCCAGACAAGGAATAATGGATGGAAACTGACCAAGGAGAGATTCAACCTAGAAATGAGGAGGAACTTTCTGTCAGTGAGAACAATCAACCAATGGAACAGAAGTTGCCTTCGGAAGTTGTGAGAGCTTCATCACTTGAGACTTTCAAGAAAAGATTGGACTGCCCTTTGTCAGAAATGGTATAGGGTCTCCTGCTTGAGCGGGGGGGTTGGACTAGATGACTTATAAGGTCCCTTCCAACTCTGTTAATCTGGTAATGTCATTCCTAGTTCTTCTTTTCATCAAACTAGACATCCCCAATTCCAGCAACCGTACTTTATATGTTTTAGCCTCCAGTCCCCTAATCATCTTTGCTGCTCTTCTCTGCACTCTTTCTAGAGTCTCAACATCTTTTTGGTCCCCTGGTGGACCACCTTGTCAGTATTATTTATAGCTGAAATCCATCAGCTTGTTTTTTTTATGGATAGTTAAGAATGGCTGACCTTTCTTTTGCAGGTACAAATAAGTAGTTCTTTAGAGGCTGTAAATGAGTGACAAGATAATTCCAGCCATTTAATATTGAAGTGGTGTTGATGATATCATTCTTCTCATGTTTGAAACGAGAAAGTCTCGAGACCTTTCCCTTACTCTTGTTCTGCTCTTGCTGATGGATTTTCCTTGTGACTAATCGCTGTCGCATTAACCTGCACTATTTCATCCTTCTGAACTGTCAAGATAATGACGATAATCGAAGGGGCTCATTGTAGGTAAAGGAAATTATATGAGCCAAAGTAATATCATAAAACCATGTTTAAATATTTTAATTTCATTTGTCAGGGCTGCTCCAACACTTCATTACACATATAACCATCCCTCATCAGTGGAATTAGTGCATTATTCATTACTGTTAATTATTTTCACATAATGGCTGCCCTGATATATTTAACCTCTACATTATATCTCGGATAATGGGCTTGTAAAATTGAATTGTGTGAAGAGTGGAGTTCTAAAACTCATTTGCAGAACATCAAAGAACAAAGAAGAGAGAAAGAATTCTAAATGGGACACGTTACCCAGCTGGGGCCAAACATTTGTTTCTGTCTGATTTGTGAACTGAAAATAGGTAGTTCAGAAGGGGGTAGCATTTGATGCCTTCTGCTCACATTGTGCAACTAATTAGTATTTGGTAATAAACTGTATATTGGAATCACCTCAGAAATTATCCGATGAGAATCTTGCAAGCTAATCTTATAAGAGCAACATCAGCGAATTAACAAATATAACGCTATTGCAACGATCAGTGCATTTACCTTTGTGCAAAATGTTAGCTGAGACATTGTGCGGTAATCTTTACATATTCTGTTGCATTCTAGTAGAAAAAAGGATCTGGGATGGATATATGAAGTAGGTTTAGCTTCCATCCCACTCGTGTTTCAGAGCTGCTCTGGAAGATTGATGACCTTATTTCAATTTTTTTCAGGCTCAGATACACCTGTTGGATTATACCCACATTTCATCACACTCAATAAGAATGGTTAAGTTAAGAGTCCTAGGGATTTCAGTGGATCTACCTGAAGTATGAATCTGCCTAGAGCCATCTCATAAAAAAGAAGCAACCAGCTAATTGTGAACATATTCCTTTGCTTTCTTTCATAAAAACCTATAAAAGAATAACAGAAAAAACAGAGTTGGAAGGGACCTTGAAAGTCTTTTAGACCAACTCCCTGCTCAGGCAGGAAACCCTACATCATTTCAGACAAGGGGTTGTCCAATCTCTTCTTCAAAACCTCCAGTGTTGGAGGATCCACAACTTCTGGAGGCAAGTCGTTCCACTGATTAATTGTTCTAACCCAGGAAATTTCTCCTTAGTTTTAGGTTGATTCTCTCTTTGATTAGTTTCCATCCATTACTTCTTGACTGCCTTCAGATGCTTTGAAAAATAGGTTGACCTGTCTTCTTTGTGACAGCCCCTCAAATATTGGAACACTGCTATCATGTCACTCCAAATCCTTCTTTTCACTTGACTTGTTGTTGTTAGTTGTGAAGTCATGTCCAACCCATCACGACCCTATGGATAACGTTCCTCCAGGCTTTCCTGTCTTCTACCATCCTCTGGAGTCCATTTAAGATCATGCCTAATGCTTCAGTGACTCCATCCAGCTACCTCATTCTCTGTCATCCCTTATCTTTTGCCCTCAATCTTTCCCAGCATTAGGCTCTTCTCCAGTGACTCCTTACTTCTCATGAGGTGGCCAAAATATTTGAGTTTCATCTTCAGGATCTGGCCTTCTAAACTAGACATTCCCAACTCCTGCAACCGTTCTTCGTATGTTTTAGTCTCCAGTCCCCTAATCATCTCGGTTGCTCTTCTCTGCATTCTCTCTAGAATCTCAACATCTTTTTTATATCATGGTGACCAAAACTGGATGCAACATTCCAAGTGTAATTTCGAGAAGTTATTCTATGGTGCTACATTTGGGGCACTATACATGTTGGAGCAGAACTTGTATGCCACTTCAAATAATTTTAGCTCAGCCACTAATAGGTACATAATAAAATAAATCAAGTTCATCTGTTCCAACTGGAACCAATCAATTTGAGACTATGGAATATGTTCATCTTTCTAAGGAGTAACATATATATGAGGGTGGAAACTACTTCTAGCTTGTGGGTTGTGGAGTAATCTTTGAGGCACCAGTCAAAAAAAGGGCTGTGAAAGTATTTACAGACCCCTCGCATCCAGGACATAAATTGTTTCAACTCCTATCCCCATAATGACACTATAGAGCACTGCACACCAAGACAACTAGACACAAAGACAGTTTTTTCCCAAATGCCATCACTCTGCTAAACAAATAATTCCCTCAACACTGTCAAACTATTCACTAAGGCTGCATTACTATTACTATTAGTCTTCTCATCGTTCCTATCACCCATCTCCTTCCACTTATGACTGCATGACTGTAACTTTGTTGCTTGTATCCTTATGATTTATATTGATTGTTTCCTAGTATGATTTGATTGCTTATTTGTACCCTATGACTATCATTAAGTGTTGTACCTTATGATTCTTGACGAATGTATCTTGTCTTTTTATGTACACTGAGAGCATATGCACCAAAGACCAATTCCTTGTGTGTCCAATCACACTTGGCCAATAAAGAATTCTATTCTATTCTATTCTATACAATTTTCACAGCAGCACATCAAAGGATGGAAAAGACCAGGTTTTGTCTACAATATGAAATATAGTGAGAAGATGCGTAGATGTGGGGGTGTGAATGAGACCAAGGAGAGGAATAAAGGCCTCTTTATCTGCCCTATCAAACTGGTAGCTATTATCATTTTCCTTGCCCATAAGGGAAGGAAATATAGTAACTGACAGCCTTAACACAGAAAAGTTCCTGATGTCTCGAATTAATAAATAGATTAGTGCTGTCTGGAGACCTCGTGTTAATATAGCTGTACTTCTAGATATTAATATTTCCCTGATAGACAAAAACAACGGCCAACAAACGTGCCATTTAAAATATGCTTGATAGCTCTTCTAGTTTTTCTGACACTTATACCAGTGAAATTATTTATTGAACCAAGTCTTCTGATTTAACGGGACTAATTTTCACATTTGCGTGGAATATTTTGTGGCATGACAGGCGAGGTGTCACTACCAATCATAAGACAGAATGTATATATAACAAAGTAAGTCATTTAAGGTGATTTACCTATTACATTCTTATTTGTTACATGGTGGTTTTCATATAAGTGCTCTGCACCCATCTCTTAAGTGGCATTAGAATTTGGGCCTCGATATTAACTATTTATAAACCATGTATCATCTTTCCTTGGGCATCATCTGAGTTTCATTTAAGGAATATATTTCTCTGAATAATGTTGTAGGTTTGTTGGAGATGTCTCATTTAGAAAGATACTAATCAGTTGCGTTAAGTGTAATAGATGGGTACCACTTCAGTGGGCAACTTATCAGGGACATGAAAGGAGCTTCCAACTGGGCATCTCCTGAGCAACCAGCTAATTCATTAACCCGGAAATGCCCCAGTGCTTCCAACACAAAAGCAAAAACTCTAGCTAGCTAGCTAACTAGATTCTTTCTTTCTTTCTATCTATCTATCTATCTATCTATCTATCTATCTATCTATCTATCTATCTCTCTATCTATCATCTATCTAATCTAGCTATCTATCTAGCTATCCATCCATATATCCATCATCTCTCTCTCTCTCTCTCTCTCTCTCATCTAGCTATCTAGCTATCCATCCATCCATCCATCATCTATCTAGCTATCTAGTTATCTATCTATCATCTATCTATCATTGCACAATATTTATTTATAATACACACATGCTATGTTTAACATATATGGGTAATGTATTATAGTTCTAGAACCTGGGATCTTCCATTAAAGCATTGGGAAATTCAGGATAGGTAAAAGGGAAAACTCCTTTATACAATTTACATTACTGCATTGTTAACCTGGAAGGTGCTACCAAAAGGGAGTTATATCCTTATCTTGGGTGTGTTTAAAAAGTGAAACCTGGAAGACAAAGCTATCAGTAGGCATGAGTCATACATGTTATATACTATTTCCAATATGAAATCCTTGATAGAAGTTCTGAGTCCACATTCTGCAATGGAGGTTCCCCATAACAATCTAGTTGCACTGGACTATCCAGATACTTTTTTTTGATCAGATCTTCCTTCACATTTCTTGTACTCTTAAACACTCCATGCAATTTTGGATGATCTAACAAAGTGCATCTTTATAGCACTTCTGGGATGGTCATGTTCTTTCCCCCCCATATTTGATATTATGAACAACATATGTTACAAATTCCCACAGATTCTCAAATTGGAGTCTGGGCTGCAGTACGGTTGCTGGCAACCAAACTGTTCATTAAAGTAATGCATTCTGGAAACCTGGAACACTAAGTGGTTTACTGTCTTCTTATCACATTCCCAGCCTTTCCTTCTTTCCTTCAGAGACCTCTTCAATTTAGTTAGCTACTTGAGCAACCCAGTTCTGCATCTTAAAGAGCCAGTGCTTTTCCCTCTAATGAATAATCAAAAATATATTGAAAAATAAAATATAAAAGAGCCTGTATCCAAATTATAAAAATTGCTTATCAATACCTTAATCAAAGCTCCAAGGTTCAAATATTATTTTCAGTCACTTGGCGTGATGGGTGAATCTTTATAGGGAAGCAGGGTCCACAGAGTCAGAAGATGAGATGAGATAAGGGCACCTACTATGGAGTCCCAAACAGATGAGGACAAACATAGCTAGAAATTAGAACTTTACTGCATTTCAGGAAATAATGCCCATATAAGATAGCTGTTGATTTCTTAATTAGCAGGAACGGTGACTCAAGATTGCATTGCAACAGTGCAGTGCTTATCAGGGCATGGAATTTGTGGATGAAACTTGAGTGGATATTCTACTGGGTTATCTCCAAACATACATTTGTCCCATGTTCTCTTTGGATGGGGTGGGGGGAATCCAAAGAATAAAACCCATAAGGGCATAGGTGTCAGACTTGCCGCAGCTTGAACCTCTCAGTAAAAATGATCCTTCACTTCATTGGTTGAGAAAGGTATAGTTTACTAGAAGTCAAGTTAAATACCCAAAGATACTTTTTCAGGAGGCAATTGTACTTTCTTGTTTTTGCTTTTGAAGTTTTTTTTTAAAAAAAAAACACAGGAAAATCCAGTTGCCTCCTGAAAAATCACCTTTGGGACAACCATGACCTGCAGGACAGAGAATCTCTACAGACCTTTAGCTATACAATTTGGGATGAACATCCTTTGAATGGTGTGGGAGCAGGAATGGATTTCCAGAGGGAAAATAATTGCAGACTACAGAAACCAGGAGCACTATTCAGGTGACCCTGAGGACACACAAAAACCTCCAAGTGCTTCAACGACCCTCTAAAAGGATGCAAATGACCAGCTGTCTGCAAGAAATATAAATCCTTCCATTCCCCACCATCCTGTCAGAGCTGAAGAAGCTTCTTGGATGAGAAAGGAAACATCTTCAAAAGAAAATACAAGAAAATCCAGTTGCCTCCTGAAAAAGCACCTTTGGGACAACCACGACCTGGATGACTGAGAATCTCTATAGACTTCAAGTGAAATACAATAATGCAAAGCCAGAACTGAAAACAGCATGCCCAAATCCCCAACTCTAATTTTCCTCCTGTTAGATGCCTCCCATTGCTGCCACCCCACCCATGTCCAAAGAAGATGTTTCTCAAATGGTCGTTTTGAGTATAAGTCGGTATGCAACTGCATTTCGTTCCCAGTCAGTTGACCTTGAAGCTCATCTCAGGGAGATATTGTGGATTTTCCCCTTCCCTTGAAACCCCTCCCCTACCATCCATCCCCCTCATAGAGTCCATGGCAGACTGACATCGAGCGATTGTGAAGCACAAGCATGAGGTGGCAGTTGACAATAGGTCTATCTATCTTAACATAGCTTGACTCAGAGCATCTCTTTCCATCTAAAAGAAACTACTGGGTGTATTTCTCAGCTGAGTTTAAGTTTGTGTGGAGGTAGTGTCACACAGGACTCACCAGTGCTTGGTGTATTGAGAATGCTAGATGGCCTATTCTAGAATTCTACACAGTAGAAGTTCCTCGATACAGTCCAAAAACTAGATGAAGATCAGAGGTGGGTTTCAGCAGGTTCTGACCAGTACTGGAGAACCGGTAGCAGAAATAGCTCGGAGAACCAGGAGTAAAAATTCTCACTGGCCCCGCCTCCACCTATTCTCTGCCTCCCAAGTCCCATCAGATCGGGAGGAAATGGTGATTTTTTTTTTTTAAATTTGATTTATATGCCGCCCTTCTCTGGAGACTCAGGGCGGCTTACAATGCGTTAAGCAATAGCCTTCATACTTTTGTATATTTATACAAAGTCAGCTTATTGCCCCCACAAACTGGGTCCTCAATTTACCTACCTTAGAAAGGATGGAAGGCTGAGTCAACCTTGAGCCTGGGGAGATTCGAACTTGCAGCAATTGCAGGCAGCTGAATGTTAATAACAAAATGTTATTTTGCAGTAACCTTCCCCTGGAGTGGGGAGGGAATGGAGATTTTACAGTATCCTTCCTCTGGAGTGGGGTAGGAATGGAGATTTTACAGTATCCTTCCCCTGCCATGCCCACCAAGCCACGCCCACCAAGCCACACTCACAGAACTGGTAGTAAAAGTTTTTGAAACCCACCACTGATGAAGATGATTCTCTGAAGACAGAGAACATGAAGGTAGAGGATCTGTGTACAAAGAACAGGCTCCGAAGAAGAAAGAGTGGGCTATGTAATAGGAGACTTAGCTCCAGAAGTGCTATTCAGGCAGTTCGGACCGGTTCAGTTGAACCGGTAGCGGAAATTGCTGGTGGGCCCGCGCCCCCTGTCTCCCTGTGCCCTGGCTCTATGCCATCCTATTTAGGCACATTTTTGAGGCTGGGCGCATGCACAGAAGGTGCACGCACGAGCTAAGTGCATGCATAGAAAGCTGGGCAAATGCGCAGAAGGCACATGCGTGTGTGAAGCAAGTGTGCACGCGCGGTGGTAACAAAGTGTGAACCCCCCCCCACTGCATAGCTCTATCACCCAACATAGGAGAGCAGCCAAGAGTTTCAGAAGATGCAATCATGGGATTGTGGTTACTATCTGACATGGTTTCCTTTCTCTGCCAGATACAAACATCAATGCTGATTGAGAAGCAGGAGAATATCCTTTATTATTATAAAGTATTACTTCCTGGAGAGTAAAGCTTTTTAACAGGTTAACAGAGTTGGAAGGGACCTTGCAGGTCATCTAGTCCAGGGGTGGGAAAATGTGGCTCTCCACAGGTTGTAAAAGAGCCACATTTGCCCACCCCTGATCTAGTCCAACCCCCTGCCCAATCAGGAGATCCTACATCTGTTTCTACCTAGGATCGAACTCACAACCTCCTGATTGTGAGGCAAGAGCCCCACTGCTAGACCACAGCAGAAACATTGGTTACAAGTGTGTCATGCACAGCTGATTTATTTTCAGCTTTTAAGAGTTATCACTGTATCAATTAACAAGAAAAACCAGGACTAGTAATGCTTTGCAATATGTACTGCCATCTGATGCATGTTGATAACTTCAGCTTAATAAGAATTGTGCTCCTGAATCATTAGGAGACTGGAAAATGAGGAGCGTAGGCCAAATTAATCATTTTTTTATGAATTAATCAATTTAAATTACATGTGCGTAATCCATACTGCGCGTGCAACGGGTACCCAATGGGCAAAAGTAAATTACCCATCTTGCGAGGAGACAACGAATACATCTGGTTGATTCAATCTCTGCTTCCATCCCCATTTATGAGGACTGGAGACTTGGAACTGAAATATATCCTTGGGAAGTAAGTTGAATATTCCAGACAATACATATGTAAGTAATTATAATGTATCTTGAATACACTGCAGAGCATTCATTTCAGCCAGCTGAGACAGGCAATAATTCCCAAGAAGTGCAAATTCCTGAATATATCAAGATTATAATTTAACAGATTCAAGAGAAAAGAAAGGAATATGGAGCAGGGGAGGAGGAAGGAGGCCTTGGAAAAAAGCTACTCTTGCATAGATTATCTCTCTCATTGAATAACCGATGACATCAATTGACAGGCAGGCTGTCTTGTAATGTCTAAAAACATTAGAGACATTCATAGAAGTGGTGCTTTCAGCCAGTTCTATCCTGTTCAGGCGAACCGGTAGGGGCGATTGCGGGATGCCCCGCCCACCCATGCGGATGTCATGACATCCCATTTTCCCACATTTTTGAGGCTCTGCGCATGCACAGAAGACCTTGCACATGTCTGGAAGATGACGCATACACACATTTGCAAACCGGTAGGGAAGATAAATGAATACCACCCCTGATTCATAGCCATATTAGGATTTGAACTGGGAAACAGTATATTAAAGAGCCCCTCTTTCCGAGAGATGGGTGGTTTAGAAATATGATTGATGAATGAATGAATGAATGAATGAATGAATGATTAAATAAGACATGAATATTCATTTGTGTAGAACGTCCAAATGTTATTTTATTTGGCCTGGATGACGACAACGAATCTGATGATATCACAAAGTATCTTATAATGCAACATTATAAGAAACTCCAATAAACCAAACATCTCCCCTGATGACATCATCAAAATTTCAAGAGATGGCTCTGAGTTCAAATAACACCGATGGCTCGGTAGCTCCACGATTTTGTAGAGTTATTTCCAAAAAATGAGTCCATCAAATGCATATTCATACATACAATAAATTCAATCGCCAAAACCAACATCAGCCATAACAAGCTTCACTCACGTCCCGACTTATCCATAATGCAAAGAATCTGCTCCCATGAACTCCGATCAGAACTTAGAAGACGTCAAGAACAAGGACCTACTGACTTATATGGAAAGCAAATAAGAATAGCTGCCAGTGATTCAGCTAAGTAATTTCACTTATTTAACATTGACAATGGAAATTTTAATTAAGCTATACTTTATAGGCTATATTTAAAATCAGTTTGATCATGTTTACATAGGTTTGAACCAGGGGTGGGTTCTACTTACCTTTACTACTGGCTCGCATTGCGCCCGCGCACCCACTCTTCTGCACGGATCACTGATGATGACGTCTGGGTCAGTGGGCGGAGCTTCCCGCCAGTTTTACTACCGGTTCTTGTGAACTGGTCTGAACTGGGGGCAACCCACCACTGGTTTGAACCATATGTTTCAAAATGTTCTTGGCAGCGGTGGGTTTCACATATTCTTACCACCAGTTTGCCTCGCGCATGCACGCTCACTCCACACGCACATCTTCTGTGCATTCACCCGGCCTCGAAAACATGGCTAAATAGGACGGCATTATGTTGGGGTGGTTGGGTAGGCCCACCTGCAGTCGCTGCTACTGATTCACCCGAACCAAGACAAACCGGCTGAATACCACCTCTGTTTCTTGGTAGATCAGCATACTTAATCCAGACACTCTTTTGTTTATTTTCAATCATGTTCCAGGGAATCTTTTAGGACCATTCTCATCTTGGTTTGATTGATATCCTACTTGCTTTCAGAAGCTCAAGTGGGCATACATAGTCCTCCTTCTTCTGTTGTTTGGTCCACACCAACAATACAATAAGGATTGAGAGAACTGCTTAGCAGTCACTCCTGAGCTTCCATGGCTGAGGATGGGTCTGAATCTGGATTTACTCAGTTCTAAAACAACATCTTAACCAGTGGTGGGTTCCTCCCGGTTCAGTCCGGTTTGGCCGAGCCGGTAGCGGTGACAATATGATGTCACCGAACCGGTTCTCCCCCCCGCCCTCCCCACCCACATTATTCTTACCTTTTATTTGGTCCCACCCCCAATCTATTGCTGCCTCCTGAGTCCCAGCTGATGACTAGAGGGAAAAAAACTGTTTAAACTCTTGCCGTGGGGCTTCAAAGGGCTGTCCTACAGCTGATCAGTGTTAAAAGCAAACAAATGAGTCGGGTCATAAGTGCGAGGACTTGGTCATAAGTGCGAGGACCTTCCAGAAATGACTCTTACCAGCTAGCCATGCCCATCTACTCACATGACCTCCAAGCCACACCCACAAAATAAGCCACGCCCACAGAACTGGTAGTAAAAAAATTTAGAACCCACCCCCGATCTTAACCACTTACCATACCTATCAAAGATAACAAGTCCCATATAAAGTTGATATTAATATCCTCCTTTAAGATGACAAGGGGCTTCTGGTCCAGGAAATTAGACATTACAATTAGTTAAAATTACAATTTTTCTTTCCTTCAGATATTTTTTTCTTTTCCCTGAACTTTCTTTGACCAAGTTCAGTGGTGCCACATTTCATAATTTTTTTCAGTTGACTGAGATAGGTTTTTACTTCATGCTTCCAGATAACCCAGGGGTCCCCAACCCCTGAGCCACGGCCCACCACCAGGCTGCAGCCTGTTTGGAACTGGGTCACATAAGCAGTGGGCGAGTGTGTGTGCACAACTCCACTTGTGTGATCAGTGGGCACTCGTGTCACTTGCACCTGCCACCACTCACACAGGACCATCCCCTCCCCCCCGGTCCGCCAAGCTGGAAAGGTTGGGGACCGCTGAGATAACCCATATGTTACAATTATCTCCAATGCAAAATTAATTTAGGTTATTAAAAATAACTTTCCACTATCTGTTATATACTACAGTAATAAAATAAGTTTCCAATAGCTACACAGCATTACAGGGAGACGAAGATAACAAATCTTAGTAATACTTTCCAGCATCATATAGGTTTTTTTTAATATGACCCTGTAATCCCTTAATTCGGGGTAGAGTCGGGGCGACTGAATGGAGCTGAGCATTTTCTGGCCGGATGCCCTTCCTGATGCCACACAGAGTTCACAGCAAATTTTTTAATTCCTTCCAGCATCATATAGTACCAAATGACAATGATTTGCATCAGAGTTCCTATATTTAGGCCCTCATAAATTGTGCAAACTTACACACCCACCTACATGCATGTGTTGGCCTAGGGTGAGCTTCAATCCTCATCTTTTGTTATCCTATATATTCCCTTTGCATCACCTTGGCCATAAAGCAAATCGAGCCATGTGTTATTTGCTGAATCCTGTCTTCCTTTCCTGTTTTAATAGTACTTTTAAGGGCTTTTAGGAGCCCTGGTGGCACAGTGGTTAAACTGCAGTATTGCAGGTTAACTCTGCCCACAGCCTGGAGTTCAATGCTGATGGGAATCAAAGTTGACTCAGCCTTCAGTCCGTCTGAGGTCGGTAAAATAAGGATCCAGATTGTTGGGGGCAAGATGCTGACATTGTAAACTGCTCAGAGAGGTCTGTAAAGCTTTACCGGGTGGTATTGTTCTGACCCAGTCTTAGCAGAAGCAAGAAAGAGACTTCTTTATTTACCTCTTGTGAATTAATGGCATTCACCCACCGAAAAGTCCAGGCAATAGTCCTTCAAAGAGCTAACTGCAGTAACAGACCTTATCAGTTCCTTGCGATAATTGCAAGGTGGTGAGCTCCCAGCCAAAAGGCTGCAAATTAAGTTCTGGCAAACAGTCTCTATGACACGAAACACAATGAGCAAAATCTTTAGAAATATGAACTGTTGTCTCTTACGACAACCACTCCCCTTTCCTTCTATTTATTCCTCAGCCAGGGAGGAGCCATTCAGCGTCCATGTGTGCTTTGCTTCCTGAGTAGACTCCTTGTCCTCCATTGTTCTCCTCTCCTAACAGCTCTGCACATTATGCGCATCTGGAACAGGCCCCAGCTATTCTTCCTCCTCACTCATATCAGCCTCCAAAGGCAGCTGCCTCTCTGGTGGCTGGGAAATGTCGGATGGTCCTGGCTCTATCTCTGCATCCGACACAGAGCATCCATCAGAGCCTTCCCCAGACTCCAGAACTGGCCCAAGTTCCTCTCTAACCTCCTCGTTGTCCAAGTCTGCCAACATTTTAGGCTGATATACATGTATATCAGCCTAAAATGTTATGCTATTGCTTTTGTTTTTCCTTAATGGCAAGGCTTGAAAAATTGAAGTCCCAATTCAAACTATTTTCTAACATTAAAGAGCAGGAAAATCTGAACAAGTATCTTCTTTGTAATTCTACCAAGACTAGGAAAGCAATGGATATGTTCGCGTGAAATATTAATCAGTGTAAAATATAATGCAATCTTTCTCATACACAAATTAATTGCAATTTTATTGTTGTTTCAGCACCATGCACAAAATAAAGTTCCTTCTCAGATTCTTTATTTTATTGTTTTGGTTGTTCCATATATTGCAGCTAGTTCTTCTGGAAGTAGTTCATCCCAAGTGGGCTTAAAAGAAAAACATTCAGAGGGGACCAACAAAAACCCCCCGTGATCAAAAATGTACACACACAAATTGTGTGCGTCTGGCTTTGTATCATTAAATAAATGCCAGCTTCTTAAATACTCAACACATCCTTATAATTTTAAGACACAGATTATATACCTCCCAGGCATTTGACTAGCTGATGCTTAAAAGTTCATAACCTTAATTCTGCTGTACAATTTGAGAAATGGCCAACCCAGGCCGTGATGATTAAATATTCCAATGTTGTAATTATTTTGTAACTTTTGTTCTGCTTTTCACTGACTTCCAAATTATCATAAAATTTTGAAAGATATCCTCAGTACAGAATATGTCCATAAAATATTAAATATTCAATTTTCCTCGATCATGGCTTGAAAAATTCATAATTACATGATGATCCACATAATAACTCATTCTGAAAAGTCATATATGGCGCCCCTCCTGTGACTGAGTTAATAATTTACTGCTGCGTGGGATCTTCACTCTGCAGTGTTAGTCTTGGAAACATTTATTAAGCAAACGTTCATTTGCAAAGATCAGAATATGAATGAAGAGGGTAAGAATTTAATGAGGAATGACAGACAGGTGAACTGGTTCCATACAATTCTCTGCTACAAGAGAAAGCAGATAGCTTTATCTTCCATTGCCTCAATGGACACATGAAATAAAATATAGAAGACAGAGGGTTGAAAGGGGAGAAATGAACTATATTTTGCTGGAAGGGCTATCAGAGAAACAAGTTACAAAAACTCAAAAGCTCTGTCCAGACCAGTAGAAACAGCAGTTCAGTTTGATGTCTGATATTTCCAACAACAACAACAACAACAACAACAACAACAACAACAACAACAAAGACTTAATTTTTATTTTTTGCAGCCTTTTAAAAGAGGGGGTGTTACAGGCTTGTAGAGTATTTCAGCTTTGAACATCTGTCTATGTGTTGGCGAGCAGGAGGAAATGTCCAGAGATAACACAAAGCCATTTTAAAACTTTAACTTCGTTTAGATTTATATGTGGTGCTGAAATATTTCAGTATATACATCCACTTAAAAAATAAAGTATTGTACAGTTGGTGATACAAAGAAGGAGGGGGGGGTTCATCAATGGAGGCTTTCAAGAAGAGACTGGACTGACATCTGTCAGAAATAGTACGTTTGAGCAGAAGGTTGTACTAGAAGTCCCTTCCAATTCTGTTATTCTATTCTATTAACTGGATCTCCAGTTCAGCTATCCAGGCAATTGCTGAATTAGTAATGCAGTAACCAAATAGTGGTTACTGAAATATCTGTACAAATATCAGTTGGGTATTCTTGAAAATCCTGGCAGCTGTAGACAGTCCTTGTAACCATGCATGGCTTAGGACCTACAGGACCGCCTGCTACCACCAATAGCCTCTCACCGGCCAGTACGCTCTCATAGAGAGGGGCTTCTCCGGGTGCCGTCGGCCAAACAGTGTCGACTGGCAGCCCCTTGGGGGAGAGCGTTCTCTGTGGGGGCACCTACAATCTGGAACGAGCTCCCCCCGGAGATACGGAGGATCCCGGATCTGCGCACTTTCCATCGCGCGCTTAAGACTTTTTTATTTCATCAAACTGGCCTGGCCTAAATCTTCTCCCCTTTTAAAATGTAAATTTTAATTTGTTTTTAAATTATGGGATATTTTAAATTTGTTCAGCCAAATTATTTAATTCGTTTTTATTCTATTTTAAATTTTTGTATTTATGTGTTTTATCCTGTGGCTGTTCACCGCCCTGAGTCCTTCGGGAGTAGGGCGGTATAGAAATTTAAATAAATAAATAATAAATAATAAATAAATAAATAAATAAATAAATAAATAAATAAATAAATAAATGCATGAGGACATTTTCTTCTCTTCTGTTCTCCTTTACTATCTATTGCAAGCAAATCCTATGGAAAAGGCTGAACTTGAGGGAAGTTTCTATGAGGGAAACTGGACTTGTGAGGCACTTTTCATAAGACATCCAGAGGTGGTATTCAGCAGGTTCTGACCAGTTCTGGAGAACCGGTAGCAGAAATTTTGAGTAGTTTGGAGAACCGGTAAATACCACCTCTGACTGGCCCTGCCCCCATGTATTGTCTGCCTCCCGAGTCCCAGCTGAAATGGGGATTTTGCAGTAACTTTCCCCCTGGAGTAGGGAGGAAATGGGGATTTTGCAGTAACTTTCCCCCTGGAGTAGGGAGGAAATGGGGATTTTGCAGTATCCTTCCCCTGCCACGCCCACCAAGCCACGCCCACCATGCCATGCCATGCCACTCCCACCAAGCCATGCCCACAGAACCGGTAATAAAAAAATTTGAATCCCACCACTGATGACACCTAGCATGTCATGTGAAATTATTTATTTATTTATTTATTTTTCATATTTGTATACCACCCTACTCCCGAAGGACTCAGGGCGGTGAACAGCCATAATAAATACAAATACATATAGAAGTTAAAAAACTATTAAGAAACAGATTAAGTAATTTAGGCTCAAAGATTAAAAACATCCAAATTTATCTAAAGAGGTTTAAAACCCAATTTAAAAGACAGTTTAAAAGCCAATTAAAAAGGGAGAGTTAGGCCAGGCCAGCTTGTTGGAATAGAAATGTTTTCAGGGCTCAGCAGAAAATGCGTAAGTCTTGGATGTTTCGTAACTCCGGGGGAAGCCCGTTCCAGATGGTAGGTGCCCCCACAGAAAAGGCTCTCCCCCTGGGGGCCGTCAGTCGACATTGTTTGGCCGACGGCACCCTGAGGAGTCCCTCTCTATGGGAGCGAACTGGTCGGTGAGAGGCTATTGGTGGCAGGAGGCGGTCTCGTAAGTACCCTGGTCCTGAGCCATGGAGCGCTCTAAAGATAGTAACCAAAACCTTGAAGCGCACCCAGAAGACCACTGGGAGCCAGTGCAGCTCGCGCAGGAGGGGGGTTACATGAGAGCGCCACATTGCTCCCATTACCACCCGCGCGGCCGCATTCTGGACCAGTTGGAGCCTTCGGGTGCTTCTCAAGGGGAGCCCCATGTAGAGAGCATTACAATAATCCAGGCGTGAGGTGACAAGGACGTGAGTGACCGTGCGTAACGAGTCCCGATCCAGAAAGGGATGCAACTGGCGAATCAGGCGAACCTGATAAAAAGTCCTCCTGGCTACGGCCGTCATATGCTCTTCAAAAGACAGCCGTGAGTCCAGGAGGATGCCCAAGTTGCGAACCCCATCTGTGGGGGCCAACGACTCGCCCCCAATAGTCAGAGATGGCGCCAACTGACTATATCGGGACGACAGAAACCACAGCCACTCGGTCTTGGATGGGTTGAGTCTGAGTTTGTTCCTCCCCATCCAGATCCGTACGGCCTCCAGGCACCGGGACATCACCTCGAGGGCATCATTGGGGTGGTCTGGGTTGGAGATGTACAGCTGGGTGTCATCAGCGTACTGATGGTACTTCACCCCAAAACCACGGATGATCTCACCCAGCGGCTTCACATAAATGTTGAATAGAAGGGGCGAGAGGACCGATCCTTGTGGCACCCCACATATAAGGGGCCTCGGGGTCGACCTCTGCCCCCCTGTCAACACAGACTGCGACCGGTCAGAGAGAAAGGAGGAGAACCACTGTAGAACAGTGCCCCCCACCCCCAACCCTTCCAACCGGTGCAGCATGATATCATGATCGATGGTATCAAAAGCCGCTGAGAGGTCTAATAGGACAAGGACTGAGGAGCAACCCCTGTCCCGAGCCCTCCAGAGATCATCAACCAATGCGACCAATGCTGTCTCTGTGCTGTACCCGGGCCTGAATCCCGACTGGAACGGATCTAGATAATTCGATTCATCCAGGTACTGAGGCAGTTGTCGTGCAACCACACTCTCAACAACCTTTGCAACAAAGCGAAGGTTGGAGACAGGACGATAATTTGCTAATACAGCTGGATCCAGGGAGGGCTTCTTGAGGAGGGGCCTCACCACCGCCTCTTTCAAGACGGTGGGAAAGACACCCTCACTCAAAGAAGCATTTATAATCTCCTGGAGCCAGCCTCGTGTCACCTCCCGGGAGGCCAGTACCAACCAGGATGGACACGGGTCCAATAAACATGTGGTCGCCTTTAGTCTGTTCAGTATCCTGTTCACGCTTTCGGGAGTCACAGGATCAAATTCTTCCCAAATAATATTCTCAGGACCTGCCCCTGTCATCTCCTCTGGATCAATCCAGTCAGAGTCTAGCTGTTCACGAATCCGAGCAATTTTGTCATACAGATATTGTACAAAATCCTCAGCTCTACCCTCCAAGGGGTCTTCCCGCGTCTCTTGATGGAGCAGAGAGCGGGTCACCCTAAACAGGGCGGCTGGGCGATTATCTGATGACGCAATAAGAGTAGAAAAGTAGTTACTCTTCTCTACTCTTATCGCCACTAGGTAATTCTTAATATGAGATCTTACCAGTGTATTATATACCAGTATATAATATAAATTATATACTAACTAAAAGTAGTATTTTTATGCTATTATGCTACACACTCAGCCATCTGGAGGAATGAAACATTCTGATAAAAGAAATTTTATAAAGAATTTTTTTTTATTTTCCCAAAGTTAAAATACAAATAAAGGAAAGAAAAGGAAAAAAGAAACCTAACAGCCATCAGACACTAATAATAAAAAATTAAAAAAATGTATACAAAAAAAGGGATAACTGATAAACTTTCCCATCCATACTTGATGCAAATACTACGCTACATAAAAATCTCCCTAAGGTGGAAGTCTATTTATTTAGCAATCTAATCTGTTACAATGCGTTAAGCAATAGCCTTCATACTTTTGTATATTTATACAAAGTCAGCTTATTGCCCCCACAAACTGGGTCCTCAATTTACCTACCTTAGAGAGGATGGAAGGCTGAGTCAACCTTGAGCCTGGTGAGATTCGAACTTACAGTAATTGCAGACAGCTGGTGTTAATCACAATGCTATCAGTCTGCAGAGCCACCAGGCCCAGTTATATACAAGTAGTCCTCTGCTTACGATCATAATTGAGGCCCAAATTTAGGTTCCTAAGTGAGAAATTTGTTAAGCCATTTTATGACTTTCTCTTGTCACATTTGTTAAGTGAATCACTGCAGTTAATTTAATAAGACGGTTGCTAAGTGAATCTGGCTTCCCCATTAACTTTGCTTTTCAGAAGGTCGCAAAAGGGACACTGCAACCGTAGTAAATACGAGCCAGTTGTTAAGCATCTGAATGTAAATCCCATGAGCATGGGGACGCTGCAGCAGTTGTACGTGTGGAAAATGGTCATAAGTCACTTTTTCCAGTGCCATTGTAACTTCGAAAGGTCACTAAACGAACTGTTGTAAGTTGAGGATTTACCAAAATTCAAAAAAATGAATTTTCTTTAATGTGGTCTGAGAATTACCATATTTTTCGGAGTATAAGACACTCCGGAGTATGAGACACACATTAGTTTTTGGGAAAGAAAACAAGAAAGAAAAAATTCTGCCTCTGCCTAACAGCATCCATCGGTATTCATCTGACTAGCATCCTTGCAGCAAACAGCAAACAGCCTGGTCAGCTTCAGCATGTTATTGCAGCCTGATTCAGCATGAACAGCTGATTAGTGGTTGGATCGGCCTCCCAGAATATTGCCAATCAGCTGTTCCAGGCTGCAGCAATCGCCAGAGCCCATCGCCGCCTCCACACATGACGTTTTCGGCCTCCGCATGTCCTGTTTTAGACCCATTCCAGGCTGTGTGGATCGCCACAGCACATTGCCGCCTATCACCGCCTCCGTGCATCATGTTTTCAGCCTTCGCACTTTCTGTGCGATCCAATACTTATCTACTCAGAAGTAAGTCTAATTGAGGTTGGAGCAGCTGGCAGTCCTTCCTCCCTCAGCAGAGAGAACAGAATTGCAGCGTTAGAGGTTATGATGCCTGCACGGTTAATAGCTCTCTTTATTATTTGTATTGCAGCAACCCCTAGAGGCCTATTTTCTGCTCCTTTTTTTTTTTCCCCCTTTGCCGGAACGGAATGAATGTATCGCAAAGAGAGTTCTTGAACAAGGCAGTTTAATGAGTCCAAGCAATGTTTTAAAATATAGCTCACCAAAGAGTTTCTCACATAAGTCAGCTTCATGTTGCTCGTAAATCAGAAGAATATCAACCGTGGCAAGAAGGGGAACTCCATTGCTGTATTTCAGCCTCACTCCTTACAAAGTTAGGAGCGGTTTGCAAAATCTCTTTCTGTTTCAAGAAATAGGCTTAGAATTCAGGATGTGGGCATTTAATTCTGAGTAGCCCATCTCTGGATGTTTGGTTTTTTTGTTGTTCTCATAGATAAAAAAGGAAAGGTTTACTTAGTAGTCAAAGGTCAAACAATTCGTAAAACAGATAAAATAATTTACCCTCTAAAACAGGAGGTGTCAAACTCAAGGCTTGCAAGCTAGATTCGGCCTATGGGGTGCTTAGATCTGGCCTGTGGGGCCACCCTGGCCACAGCGAAGGACTGTCCCATGGTGCCTCTGACAGCAAAAATGGGGCATGGATACACCTCCCGAGCTCCATTTTCACTGGCAGAGCACTCAGGCCACCCCAGGTGCCCCCGATACAAGTGACGTCAAGCTGGCCATGTCCCCCTGGCCATGTCCCCCAAGGTAAAACACAACCCTGATATGCCCTCAATGAAATTGAGTTTGACACCCCTGCTCTAAAAGGAAAGGAGTCCCTGAAAATTTTACTCCACTAATTGTTGCCAACTATAGGGAATGGTGCTCATCTCTGTTTCAAGACCATCAAGTCAGCCGAAAACGGTTCCATGGTCATGTGGCCAGCATGACATCATGGAGCATGATTACCTTCCCACCAAAGTGGTACCTATTTATCTATTTGCATTTGTATGCTTTTGAATTGCTAGGTTGGCAGGAGCTGGGGCAAGGACGGGTGCTCACACATGGCACTCAGGTCTCGAACCTGGGCTGCTGGCTTTCTGGCCGACAAGCCCACCATCTTAACCGCTGAGCTACTGTGCAACCATTTCTACGTAGGACTCCATAGATGGACAAAATGCCAAATCATCCATTCATATCTATCTATCTTTCTATCTTTCTATCTATCTATCTATCTATCTATCTATCTATCTATCTATCTATCATCTACCTACCTACCTACCTACCTACCTACCTATCATCTCTTTGAGAACATATCCACACAAGGATCCTGCATTGGTTGAAAAGCCAACTATGCATTCTAACAATCTCAGCAAGGAGCCAATTGATTTCTAATTGAGAGGCAATTGTTTGGCTTCTTTTAGCTTTTTACTCCTTTGTTCTCAGCATTCTCAAAGTTAGCAGAAAGGAAGAAAGAAAGGAAGTTATGAATTGCTTCAGATTTCTTATGGGACTTGAGCAGTGAAACATGTGACAACATGAAAACACTCTGAATTAACCGAGGGATATATTACATCCAGTTTTGGTCACCACCATATAAACAAGTTGTAGAGATTCTAGAAAGAAGCGCAGAGAAGAGAAATAAAGATGATTAGGCGGATTGGAGGCTAAAGTAGGTGAAGAATGGTTGCATGAATTGAATATGTCTAGTCTAGTGAAAAGAAGGACTAGGGGTGACATGATAGCAGTGTTCCAATATTTGAGGGATTGACACAAAAAAGAGGAAGGGGATCAACCTATTTTCCAAAGCACCAGAAAGCAGGACAAGAAGCAACGAAGGGAAACTAATCAAGGAGAGAAGCAATGTAGATCTAAAGAGAAATTTCCTGACAGTAAAAACAATTAACCTCTGGAACAGTTGCCTTCAGAACAAGGCACCTGAAGGTTTTTAATGACCAATTTTCCTCAGCTCTTATACCTTTGACCACCAGCAAACTGAAACTTTCTATGCACATTATTTTTTTGCAGCTTTTAAAACTCAGGCTAGCCATTCCTTTTGTAACATAAATTCAATTCTTATGGAATAACTGCAACTTCTAAACAGCTTTAAGAGTTATAGTAAATATCTATAATTCCCACCCCTCCCAGAATGAAAATGACCTCAGGAGCTCTATTAAGGAAAAAATGTGCAGTTAATAAGAACTGCTTAACCAAAACTGTAGGGAAATAGTTGGAATCTCCCAAAGAGATCTTAGTTGATTTTTTTTTTGTTTTATTTTTTGAATTTGTCACCAGGCAGAAATGAATTTTCACAGCCTGGCTTCTCTCTCTAACTGGTTTATGCCTTGTGGATTTATAAGAAACTCTTGAAGTGGGGGAAACAGCATTCGTTTTCTTGTGAAAGATTTTCTTTGTGAAATAGTAGAATTTAAATGTCCAAGAATGGAGGTTTTGGTTAGTTTAACATGGAAGGGACAGAGATAATTAAAATCCAAAGGAACACATAACACTGTTATTTAATTGCTGAATTAATTCAGGAGACAGGAATACTCTTTATTAACTAAAGTTCTTATTTTGTCCCAGAGTTCAATCCAACCAGTCTTGAGTGGGTCTTCTTGCAGATGTTTCATTTATATTTCATTGGGTAATGACATGTTTTCTTGAAGATGTTTCATTATCCATTTTCATTATTTTATTTATCCATTTCATTATCCATTATTCATTTCATATATCATTTGGCTAAACAAATAATTCCCTCAACACTGTCAAACTATTCACTAAGTCTGGATTACTATTAATCTTCTCATCGTTCCTATCACCCATCTCCTTCCACTTATGACTGCATGACTGTAACTTGTTGCTGTATCCTTACGATTTATATTGATTGTTTCCTATTATGATTCGATTGCTTATTTGTACCCTATGATTATCATTAAGTGTTGTACCTTATGATTCTTGATGAATGTATCTTTTCTTTTTATGTACACTGAGAGCATATGCACCAAAGACAAATTTCTTGTATGTCCAATTACACTTGGCCAATAAGGAATTCTAATCTAATCTAATCCAAACTAGGTAACATCATCAGCACTGAAAACAACCAAGCTCAGAAAGCATCAAGAACTCCTCATTTCAACCCTGAGCTACAAATATTCTCTTTTATTGGTAGCAGCCAATCTTGCCATCTTGTGCAAATACATCTGCTTATGATCTTAATTCTAGATTCTTAAGATGGTTTTAAGGGGAATTGTCTCTTGGTAGCCCTTTGTTCACATATTTTGAGAAGACACAGTAAGAACAGGGTGGCCCTTTCCAATTGGAGGTAAATGTTGAGAGCTTGTGGGCTTCACAATATGGACTTCCATATTTTTTACATTTTCCCCCCATGTATATGTACACATTTGAACTAGACTGTGATGTTTCTCTGTGTCAGATATGTGTGTGTATGTGGTATATCCATAAGGGTTATCCTTTGAGAGCTGAATGAAATGAAATTTCATTTTGATGTATGCTGATTAGTGTACATTTAAAGTGAGAATAAAATTTCCTATCCTATCCTATCCTATCCTATCCTATCCTATCCTATCCTATCCTATCCTATCCTATCCTATCCTATTCCTCTACTCTACTCTACTCTACTCTACTCTACTCTACTCTACTCTACGCTACGCTACGCTATGCTATGCTACGCTACGCTATTCCCTTCCCTTCCACTCCACTCCACTCCACTCCACTCCACTCCACTCCACTCCACTCCTGTTCCATTCCATTCCGTTTCAATTCCTATTCCTATTCCTATTCCTATTCCTATTCCTATTCCTATTCCTATTCCTATTCCTATTCCTATTCCCATTCCCATTCCATGCCATTCAACTTCACTCCACTCCATTGGAGCAGTCTGTTTAATCAAAAAATACATGTGTTGGCCAGTCATAAAACAGCCACTTGTCAGATGTCACATAGTAAGACAAACAACAACAACAACAAAAAGTACAAGGCAGACATGGGTTCTGAGTTGCAGAGCACAAACTTTTTGAGGTCCACAGTTTTCTGTTCTGAAACCCATTTCCCATGGGGCCCATGACATTTTTTTAAAAAAATGAAGATGGCACTGGAGATCAGTTGTTACCTTGCCCCACGCTAGCTTCAGGAAGGACAGCAAATCTAGCAGGGCCCCTTGAGATCAATGCAGCAACAAAAGTTACAGGGGAAAAAAAAAGCTGAATCACACAGGGAAGACTTCAAGCAAGAACATTGCAAATATTTCCCACCAGTTTCAGTATTACATTGACAAACAACCCACATATGCATATCAGTGGTGGGTTGCTACCAGTTCGTCCTGGTTCGGGAGGCTCTGCCGATCTGCGTCAAAATTGGAAAGCAGAGAAAATACCTTTGGAAGGAGAAGTAATTAAAAAAAATTTTAGACTGTGAAGAAATGAATAGATTGACTTTGATGATTAAAGAAAGAGAAGATTCAGAATACTTTAAGATATGGAATCAATTTTACCATTGGTTAGAAAAGAGATATAAATAAGTAAATTAATACTTATGTATAAAAAATGCTACAGTTAGAATATTGCGTTAGTGATGAATTGTTGCAATGGACTTGGCGAGAATGAAGATAGAAGAAACAACGAAAAGAAGAATTTTTGGAGACAACGCCGAGATGTCACATGGAAGGAATGACTGATTTATTAAATGTTCGTTTGTCTAAAAACTAAAAAAAAACTTTTTAAAAAATACGATCTGCACATGTGTAGCGAACAGGTAGCAAAGTGTGAGCAAACCGGTAGCAAAGGTAAGTGAAACCCACCCTTGATACACATATGTCAGGGGCTGCCACAAAGAAGAGGGAGTCAAGCTATTTTCCAAAGCACCTGAAGGCAGGACAAGAAGCAATGGGTGGAAACTAATCAAGGAGAGAAGCAACTCCAGAACTAAGGAGAAATTTCCTGACAGTTACAACAATTAACCAATAGAACAACTTTCCTCCAGAAGTTATGAATGCCCCAGCACTGAAAGTTTTAAAGAAGAGATTGGATAACCATTTTGTCTGAAGTGGTCTAGGGTTTCCTGCCTAAGCGGGGGGGTTGGACTAGAAGACCTCTAAGGTCCCTTCCGTCTCTATTCTATTCTATTCTATTCTATTCTATTCTATTCTATTCTATTCTATTCTATTCTATTCTACTCTACTCTACTCTACTCTACTCTACTCTACTCTACTCTACTCTACTCTACTCAACTAGACACAAGAACAATTTTTTCCCGAATGCCATCACTCTGCTAAACAAATAATTCCCTCAACAAACTATTTACTAAGTCTGCACTACTATTAATCTTCTCATCGTTCCCACCACCATCTGCTTCCATTTATGACTGTATGACTGTAATTTTGTTGCTTGTATCATTTGTACACTATGACTATCATTAAGTGTTGTACCTTATGATTCTTGATGAACGTATCTTTTAGAGCATATGCACCAAGAAAAATTCCTTGTGTGTCCAATCACACTTGGCCAATAAAAAAATTCTATTCTATTCTATTCTATTCTATTCTATTCTATTCTATTCTATTCTATTCTATTCTATTCTATTCTATTCTATTCTATTCTTTGCATACTGCAAATAAAGGGAATCATTAGCAATGTCTTGGCTGCACACAGGGCTGCCATGAAATCTTTGAAATTCTTTGGGTAAAGGATAAATGCAGGTTGTACATAATAATGAAAGTATATAGGTTTGGATGGAGATTAACCCTGCAGGCTGTCTATACAGAATATTAATAAAATGCAATATAGTCTCTAAAAAGGTATAATTTATATTTTGCAGAAATGGGAGTCTTTTCTAATAAGAACTTTCTGTCCTTCGTTCATTTCATATAATTTTTCTATAAATCATCCTTTTTCCTTTTTCAAATGTTCATCTCTTGGAGACCTTATTTAAATAAACCCTCTTAGCAAGATATTTCAGAATTAAAACTGTAGCATGAGCACCGTTTGATCCAATATACTTCTTTCTATAGAATTTCTCTGCGACTCAAAACAATATTATATTGAATCGTATTATGTAAAATATTGGATTTGGACTGCTGCTTCTAGTATATATAAATTTTGTAAAAAAAAAAAATCAACAAATTATCTGTAACCATTTTAATTTAACTGGTCTCTGAACCTGCACAATTCACAACTCATTTCTTTTTCACATCTGCATATATAGTGGAAGAAATCTAAGGTTACACAAAAGTAGAATAAAAAGGAGGAAAAATGCCCCTGGTCACAGTTCATCATTTTGGTTTTTAGTAATCCTAAAGTACCTTGTTCTTCTTTGTGAGTATATAGAAATTGTAGCATTGATTGCCTAAATGCAAATGTTTTTTTTTTCCTTTTAAATGAGCATTTTAAAAAAATGAGGATGCATCCTAAATAGTCCAGTTAATTTATAGCTTCTCCGATGGTCTGGCCTACATGTACACCAACTTTATATTGGGCTTCAAAAATTTTAGCAAGGGGTTCTCTGCCTGGTTGCTACATGGGCATGGCCATGGTGGGCGTGGCCTAGTTGGCCTCCTGCACCACGGCGGCGGGGGGTGCATTTTTGCACTCCATGGGCTCTGGAGGCTTTATTTGAGCCTCCTGGAGAGCAAAAACGGCTCCATATAAAAGAAAACTTTTATATCGTCCCCCAGTTTAATGTGGTCATAGAAAAATCATATTGACAAAAAGAGATAATATTTGAAAGTATCATTCCAATTAGTAGATTACGTTATCATCCACATTATTGATTATCCCACATATTCTCTGAAAAATAAGGAATTCCAATATTTCTTACAAACTAAAGTAATAAAAATGGTTTGCTTATTTCTTGCTTTGATTGCATTTGCATTGTGCGTGTGCATATATATACATATATATGTATATATATGTATATGTATATGTATATGTATATATATATATATATATATATATATATATATATATATATATATATATCCCCAGGGATACAAATGATCCCAGATCTTCGTACTTTCTGTCGTGTACTTAAGACCTTTCTATTTCACCAAGCCGGGCTGGCATGAATCTCTTCTAATTGTTCTAAATCTTTATGCTGAAGATTCTTAACCAATGAACCAAATTGGCTTAATCATCTTTCTAACACAGCCAAGCCCCCAACCAATCAGAACACTCCTCCACCCAATCAGAACACAGCCAATCTCCCACCCAATCAGTTCACACCCCCACTGGCAGTTAAAAGGAAGAAACAGCTGCAATCACACATTGCTCCTAGAAGCACGAAGCCGAAAACACCAGCCTGAAGATGACGAATGAGACTTCGTCAAAACGTCGCCAAGACACTTCCAATTTTGCGCGGGAGAAAACCCGAATAACCAAAGACCTACATACAAACACCCGCGAAAACCTCAGAAAACAAATATATATATATTTTTAAAGCACTTAATTATATCTAGGGGTTTAGAGCTCAGGTTTGTTTTTTTTGTCCTCCTCTTCTCTTTTTTAGCTGACTGCAACATATTTATTTATTTAAAAGCATTTATTTATGTTGATACATATCCGAACATCATAATTCCTGGCTAGTGCATACGTTTGTTAAAATATATGTGAATTTATCAAGTAACACGAAACAATAACCAATGCAATATAATAGCAATAGCACTTAGACTTATATACCACTTCGTAGTCCTTTACAGCCCTATCTAAGTGGTTTACAGAGTCATCCTATTGCCCCCAATAATCTGGGTCATCATTTTACCGATGTGGGGGTGGGGCCAGTCAGAATTTTTACTACCAGTTCTCTGAACTACTCAAAATTTCCGCTACCAGTTCTCCAGAATTGGTTAGAACCTGCTGAAACCCATCTCCGGTACTAACCCTTCACATGATCTTGTTTCTATCCCTCTGTTAATACAGGCTAGGATTGCATTGGCTTTTTTGACAGCTGCAGCACACTGCTGGCTCATATTTAAGTGGTTGTCTACTAGGAGTATCTTTATAAACTCTGTTTATGTTTATGTCACAGTGTTTTAAGGTGAAAGGGCTTTCCATTTTAAATTTGAAGTAGAGATGGATCAGCAACCTGCACAGTCTTTGAAATATTGCCACAGTACAAGAGTATCTCAGGTACCACACAAAAATTCAGGTGCAGTCAGTCACTTGCTGCTCTCCCTATTTCTCTCCACTTTTCCCCCTACCCCACCTCACCAACACAAATAATTTACGACTCTTCATTCTTGAGATTGTTGCCCTTGATAGCAGGCCTGTGCTCAAAGGCTAGATAAAGTTTATTTTAAAATAATAGGCTTTACTGAGGTGTTTCAGAAAGCATTTTCTCTCGTGATGATGGTTTATTTCACACTCCGGGAGAATTTATAGGGTAAAACATTTTCTTCAAGAGGTAATGATCTCTGTTCATTCAGGAAGATGAAAAATGCCAACAACGTTGTTTGAAGTTTAGCTGCGGAATCCTGCGATGAAGTGGTGTTCCGTTTTCTAGAGCTCTCAAACGAGTTATTTTTCATTCCTGCGTGACTTGCAGAGTTCAGATTGGGTTACATTCTAAGAGGTAAATTAGAAGGTTGTGATCCAGAAAGGGCTCAATAAACCTTTTATCTATATATAAACCTTTCTGTAGTGATGCACATGGCATGACCTAAATAATTTGGTAGCTGTAAATGATCCAATATGACTTTCTCCCGAAAAGTTGATTCTGTAACTGAAGTGTGATTTCCACAAGATTTCTCACCCCAGTTACCCGCTCTGAAAAGTATAGGCATATGGAGTCCAGCTTTTTTTTTTATAGCACTGAGAAAGCTCTTATTGAATATGTATTGGATAGATAGATAGATAGATAGATAGATAGATAGATAGATAGATAGATGGATGGATAGATGATAGATAGATAAATAGATAGATAGATGATATAGATTACTAGATATAGGTAGGTAGGTAGGTAGGTAGGTAGGTAGGTAGATAGATAGATGATATAGATGACTAGATAGATAGATAGATAGATAGATAGATAGATAGATAGATGATAGATAGATGGATGGATGGACGGATAGATGATAGGTAGGTAGATAGATAGATAGATAGATAGATAGATAGATAGATAGATAGATGATATAGATTATTAGATATAGATAGGTAGGTAGGTAGATATATAGGTAGATAGATAGGTAGATAGATGATACAGATGACTAGATAGATAGATAGATAGATAGATAGATAGATAGATAGATGAATGGATAGATGATAGCTAGATAGCTAGATAGCTAGATAGATAGATAGATAGATAGATAGATAGATAGATAGATAGATGAACGGATAGATGATAGATAGCTAGCTAGCTAGCTAGCTAGATAGATGAATGGATAGATGATAGATAGATAGATAGATAGATGATATAGATGACTAGATAGATAGATAGATAGATAGATAGATAGATAGATAGATAGATGAATGGATAGATGATAGATAGATAGATAGATAGATAGATAGATAGATAGATAGGTAGATAGGTAGATAGGTAGATAGGTAGATAGATGATACAGATGACTAGATAGATAGATAGATAGATAGATAGATAGATAGATAGATAGATAGATAGATACCAAACTAGGTAATATCATCAGTGCTAGTAAGGAGTGTGGTTTGCTATCAGTTTATATTCTGATGGCTATATTCTGGTAGGGGTGGTCTTGGTGATAATGAATAGAATAGAATAGAATAGAATAGAATAGAATAGAATAGAATAGAATAGAATAGAATAGAATAGAATAGAATAGTTCTTTGTATGGTTTAGTCTCCAGGCCTTTGATCATCTTAGTTGCTCTTCTCTGAACTTTTTCCAAACTCTTTTTGTAGTGTGGTGTGGTGACCAAAATTGATTGCAGCATTCCAGTTGCGGTCTTATTAGGGCTTTTATAAAGGTTGGGCTGTTTACTGTTGTCTCTTTGGCAGTTTCTTGATTGGGAAAATGCAACAATCTTAGACCAAGCCAAGTCCAAAAACACCAGGGAATTTCTAGAAGCCTGGCACTCTGACAAATGAGCCATCAATAGACACACAGACATTAACAACATCTTTAGACTGTGCGAAAGAGACTATCACCCAGCCCATAAAGGAACAAAAAGACCCCAGCACCTCTCCACCAACAATCAGCACCTAGATCATCTTAGATTAACTCAAAGGTTAATATCAGACCGCCATTCAAGTAAGCAATACCCCAATCAAGAAACCACCGAAGAACCATCAGTAAACTGCCCAACTCAAGAATCTCTAAGACCACCCCCACCAACACTGACAGGGCAAGTCATCAGAATATAAACTGACAGCAAACCACACTCTTTACTAGCACTGATGATGTTACCTAATTAGGGTAATGAAATGTCTGCCAGACAACAAGCAAGCTCAGAGAGCACCAAGGAACCCTCCCTATACAATCCCCCATGCTCATGGGTGGAATGAATTAATATATATGTCTATGTCCGTGATTGCGAACCTATGGCATGCATGGCCAAAGTGGCACATGAAGCCATGTCGCCTTGCCTGTTTGTGTTCGGGGTTCTAGCACGCATGCACGCGCGATGATCAGCTGTCGTTCGTGCATGCAGCAGTGCCGAAAACCGGTGTGTGCATCTGTGCCAGCCAGCTGATTGTTGGGTGCGCATGCATGCCAGAACCCGAAAGATCAGCTTTTCCGCAGCACGATCCCTTCGCATGCTTGGCAGTGCCGAAAACCAGCCTGCACATGTGCACCGGCCAGCTGATCATTGGGTGTGCATGCACTCTAGAACCCAGAAGTTCTTCTTTTCTGGAGTGCGGCTCCGATGAGTGTGTGAGTGTGCGTGTGACTTTCCACGCTAGAGCCCGGAAATTCTTTTTTTTCTGGAGTGCAGCCCTTCCGGTTCGCCATCACTGGTCTATGTGGATGAGTATGTATGAAAAAAAGCCGACAAGTTTTGCACATCCAACTTCCATTCCCGTTACAACAGGATTCAAGCTGCCCCTGTGTATTTCCATTCTCTGCCTCTATAATAATTAATGCTGTTTTCAAGAGGCTTCCTCTCTGCCCTTAAATTAAGCCGCCTCTGCTCTGCAGTGACCAAAACAAATAATCTATGACCTGCAAACAAGACACTTTTTGGTCCCTGGTGAATTCCTCCCCTTTCCTGCTCTAGGTTACATGCCTTTCAACCTCCCTTTTCCGTAACAACCTTCTGTTGTTCATTAGCATGCTGATTACCATTAACACAGCCATAATGCAGCAATTTTCATGGTTTATGTCAAGGAGCAGTCCTCATCTGAATGCAGTCAAGGGACAAAATTAACTGCATAAATCTATGGCACCAATTGGATCCCTTCCAAGTCTACATGCATCTTCTCTTCTGAACTTAGTTGTGATGCACCAACAGCTCGGTTCCCACCAAACGGCTTAATAAGTATTTCTGGAGCTCATGCTAATTTCATTTGAATTTTACATTGGTTCTTTCCTTACCCTCCCATTCTATATTTACCGTTGGTTCCTTCCACTGAGTTCTCTCAGCTAGTCATCCAAAAACGTGACCGCATGCTCATCTCCATAAGAGCAAATACGACTCTTTTATTTCATCCATATATTTGTAGTTTCAATTCCTTTGATATTTCCTGGGGGGGGGGCGCGTCTGCATTTTCAAACTCCCTTGAGGACGGGTGACTTGATCTGCTTTATTTCCCATTGTTTTTTATGGTTAGCCTCACAAATCAAGTAAGTGCGTTCTGTATTGCAAAATGACTATTGCACCGGCCAAACGATTCTTAAAGATGCTGTAAAGATAATAGAACGGAAGCATTTCACTATGTTTGCATTTAGTGGAACAGAAAGATTTGAACAAACCGGTTTTGCACCAGCCAATCGGAATCTTTAGTTCACTCGGCTCAGAGTTCAGCAGTTTTGGCTTGTTAAACTGAGAAAATACACGTGTCACATTTATTTCCTATGTCTATGAGATTCTCAGTCATCCAGGTCATGGTTGACATTTATTTCCCATGCCTTCCTATAAAGAGCTTGGGTTTTGTGACTGTCTCGGTGTTTCTTTGGGTTGACTGTTGACTATTGAAAGAGGATCAACTAGGAAGCTGCTTAGTTAAGCAGGCTTTTAATTGCAGTTGGTCAATACATTCTTGAAGACAAAGCAAAATAGCACTATAGCAATAGCGCTTAGATTTATATATCACTTCACAGTGCTTTACAGCCCCCTCTAAGCAATTTACAGAATCAGTATATTGTCCCCAAAAATCTGGGTCCTCATTTTACCGACTTAGGAAGGATGAGCTGGTGAGAATCGAACTGATTCTCAACTTTGAGCCGGTGAGAATCGAACTGATGGCAGTTGGTAGAATTAGCCTGCAATACTGCAATCTAACCACTGCGCCACCGCAGCTCTATGTCATCCCAACATCATGCAGTCTTTGAAATTTCAATCAAATTGGCTGCTCCTTTTTCTGGTCTTTATTTAAACTAAATTTGTATATCTATGATTGTATGAACTCTGTAGATGCCATATGCTTAAAAAAAAAATCCAGTCTCTTTCTGATTTTATAGCACGCTTGAGTATTTGCATTATATTAATGTGAGTTTTTCTCTCATACATGGAAACGGTGACACTGTCATCATATTATGATACAAATTACAGTATATGTTCTTTTTGTGCATTTTAGCAACAAAAAGTGGAGAAGGAGGAAACAGAATGTTAATGGTGTTCCGGGACATCCGTATTACCGTGTTTCCCCAAAAATAAGACCCTGGCTTATATTTTTTTGAACCCTGAAATAAGCGCTTGGCCTTATTTTCGGAGAAGTCTTATTATTTTGGGCCGTGGAGCAAGACTGGGTCCTCTTGCTGTCTTATCTGATTTCCAGCTCTGTCTCCCTAACCCTAACCAGAGGAAAAGGCAGGGACCAGCTGCGCATGCATTTAAATATTTTTGGGGAGGGTTTATTTTTGGGGAGAGCTTATTTTTAGGGGAGGTCTTATTTTCGGGGGGGGTATTTTTGGGGAGGTCTTAATTTCAGGGGAGGTCTTATTTTTGGGTGTAACTTAAAATTGTGAGGATCTCCTCATACAGCCAAAATCTCAAGCATTCTGCCCACAAAAAATGTACAGAAAAGAATAAATCTTTTTCTTAGCACCTCTCATTAAATGAAAGAGTAATCAAAGTAGAATGAGAAGTCAACAATCCTCATTAAGCAGTCCTGAGAATGCATGCATGCATCCATATATAGACGCAAAGACCAATAAGAATGACTTTAGGCTAACTTTAATGAATGTCAAAAGTTCACGAGAAGACAACGCAGGAAATGGAGGCAAGGAAGCAGAGCAATGTGTATGGGGGAGGGAGGAGGAAGAAACATAAAAAGGGGCATTTGTGGTAGTGCACAATCTTAACACTGCTAATAGCAATCTATTTATCATATTGGTCCAATGAGTCCTAATTATTCCATTTGTTAGGGAAATAAACAATGCTCAAGAGAATAAAATTAGTGATAACCCCAGCAGAACTACTAGTGGATCAAATGGTAAGGGGGTTTTCTTTTTCAGAAATGGGAACAATTTGCAATGTATTTGGAAAGGTTGAGAAATCACATTGTTTCTAAAAGGGGATAGGTTATTGGGAACTGACATGAGGCAATAGCATTTAGACTTATATACCGCTCCACAGTGCTTTGCAGCCCTTTCTGAGTGGTTTACAAATGTCAGTGTCAGCGTTGCAATGCTGGCATAGAGAGAGCAGGGGAGAGCGAAAGATAAACTCTGAAACTTTTGCCTGCAAAATCCCTTTGAAGCTTGGTTGTCGTGGAAATCAGGGGAGGGGGCACATTCCTGAGAAATGACGAGGAAAAGAAGTCTGAAGAATGACTTGGAAGACAGCCAATGAGAAGCAGAGACTTGGGGGTCGGAAAGGGAGGGATTGGGAGGCAAAAGGTCAATCTTGTCCACGCGGAGTCATGATCCGGTGGCTGAGCTCAATTAAAGAAAGATTTCCTTAAAGATTGGCAGTTTGGAAATTCATTTAATTTTGAGATAGCACCGCAGTCTTGACAGTCGGCATATTGCCCCCAACAATCAGGGTCCTCATTTTACTGATCTTGGAAGGATGGAAGGCTGATTCGACCTTGAGCCAGTCAGGATCAAACTACTGGCTGTGGTAGAGTCAGCCTTCAATACTGCATTCTGCTGCTATGGCTCTTGAGCCTACCATGACTATATAAAAGTTTGCCTCCCAAATAGAAACCACAGACAAATAGGGTGATAATTTGGGCACTTCCATGGACAAAGTAACACATAAGGAGTATATAGGGGAAACAGATAAAAGCTATAGCTACTTTATGTAATGATTTGTTATTGTTCAGTCACTAAGTTATGTTTAACTCTTCGTGATCCCATGGACCATAGGAAGCCAGGCTCTCCTTTCCTCCCCTTTCTAAGGAAATTTCTAAGGAAATTTCTAAGGAGAAATTTCCTGACAGTTAGAACAATTAATCAGTGGAACAACTTGCCAACAGAAGTTGTGAATGCTCCAACACTGGAAGTTTTTAAGAAGATGTTGGATAACCATTTGTCTGAAGTGGTGTAGGGTTTCCTGCCTAAGGAGCAGGTTGGACTAGAAGACCTCCAAGGTCCCTTCCAACTCTATTATTCTATGATTTTGTGTCCAGTCACACTTGGCCAATAAAGAATTCTATTCTGTCCTATCTCATCCTCTGCCGTCCTCTTCTCCTTTGGCCTTCACTCTTTCCCAACTTCATGGTCTTTTCCAATAAGTCCTCTCTTCTCATTTGGTGGCCATAATAGTTGCTTCAGCTTCAGTATCTGTCCAGTTTGTAATTGTAGGTCCTTATAAATTGCTAATCCTGCACATACCTTTTTCAATTTGGCTGCCTATTGAGTGTGTATATTTTGACACAAACAAACAAAAAATGAGTGACAGGTAACAACATTGCATTCAAAGCCAGATGAACTCCCAGTTCTGCACGAATCAGTTCGGTGAACCTATTTCTAGTAGAAAATGGAATATTCTCTATTACACTGCAACTTCAGGCAAACCCAGTATTATCTCTTCTGATTGACACTGATTCTTTGGGATCTCTCACATAGAGCTTTCCCATCCACTTGGTACCTGAACCTTGTAACTACAGATGTCAGGATTGCTCTCAGACCTGCCCTACCGCTGACCCATAATCTTTGCTCGTAACACAAAGTGCTATGAGAAATAGCCATACTGTATAAAGTAAATCATATTATGAGCAAGAGGAATGGAGACGGGTTGCTGGGCCAGTCCCTTGTAGGAATTAGACTGAAATGTACCCTTTTTTGTTTTGTTTTGTTTTGAAATTTAGAACAAATTGAATTGGTAAATGCGAATGACGGTGGGAAGTGGTGGAAGTTCACTGATGGGTGTTAAAGGTTGAAATCAGCACACTGAAATGGAATCAGAAACCTGTTGGAGGACCCTGAAGTAATGGCAAAGCTTCACGTTATTTCTGTTCTGACCTAAGCTTCCTGAGTCATTAAAACACACGAGTAGTCCTAAAAACCTCTTTTATTGCAACAGCTGTGAATTCTGTTCATTCACAGACGAGTCCCAATTAGTTATAAAGAGTCTTTTGGGAGAAGTCCTTCGGGATAATCACCCACTTTTATCTCCCTTGACACGCTGCCAAAGACCTAATTGGCAAAGCCACACGGAGTCCAGAATCAAACAGAGCTTCCGGCTTTAAGCTGAACCAAATGAACAAACGTTGCTTCCTGCAAAGGCCCACGTGCCTTTGTTCCTCTTTTAAGTCTTATGGGAGGGAGCAATCATCTCCCAGCCCTACTCCTGAGTCATCCCTTTTGTTTTGGCTGTTCTTGCCTTCTGCAGCTCTGCGCACGTGCGCACTGGGAACAGGCTCCCCCTGTTCATCTGCCTCGCTGAGGTCCAACTCTGGAGGCTCTGGAGGCAGCATATACCTCCCAGATGGCCCTTTCTCTGCCTCCGATCATGGGTGGGTTCTACTTACCTTTACTACCGGTTTGCAGCTTTGTTCGTGCGCACGCTCTTCTGGGGATGCGCAGAAGCATTTTGATGATGTCGGGGTCAGTGGGCAGAGCCTCCCACTGATTTTACTACTGGTTCTATAGAACCAGTCCAAACCGGGGGCAACCCACCACTGCCTCCGATGCAGAGCCCTCGTCCAAGCATGTTGTGGCTCCGTTGCCTGAGCCTGGGCTATTGACAGAAGCAGACTCTGAGAGTGAGGGGGAGGAGTTGGCAAGGCCTCCCTCTCTAGGACCCTCCTCTCTGGCAATGCCTCCGGAGGACACCGAAGGCCAAACGATAGGCTCAGAGCCAAGCACGTCCCCGCAGCCACAGGTGGACAGCGACGAGGAAAATAAGTGCTGGCTGGACCCTTGCCAGAGGCGCAGGGAGAAGCGTGCGCAGCAGAGGGGAAGGCGTGCCAGAGATTAGCTGAGTCACTGGACCACACCCCACAGACTATAAAAGGGATTGTGGTGGCCATTCAGACTCTGTGACGGACAAAGCTAATCTCTGGCGAGGCACTTTGCACCTTCGGACACAACACCTATTTGCTGTGGATTTAATTACAAACTGGACTATTCAAACTGTGTGTATTTTTGTCTGTGTTATCGGAGTAAAAGTTCTTGGCAGGCAGCCATGGAGTTGCTGCCAAGTTCCTTATCACTGACGTTGAGTGTTTGAAGAGTTTATTTAACCCTCGGCTGGCTGGTTGGGTGTGTGCGTGGTACGGGGACAGAACAGAGCATTCCCCAGACTCCAGGACTGGCCCCAGTCTCCTCACTGTCAGATTCTGCTGCCAGCTCTGCAGGCTGCTGGCGGATCACAACACTTTCTCTGACAGGCTGCTTTAATTCTTTATTGTTCTGATCATCTAACAGTATTGATGGCTATAGAGATTCTCAGTCTTCCAGGTCCTGGTTGTACCAAAGGTCCTTTTTCAAGAGGCAACTGGACTTTCTGGTTTTTTTTCCTTGAAGACGTTTCACTTCTCATCCAAGAAGCTTCTTCAGCTCTGAGTCAGTGTGCATGCATGGGAGGACAGGGCGTGTGCAAGGGGGCCATGCATGCATGTGTGGAGGCCGTGCATGCATTTCATTGCATTTTGGGGGTTCGGGCATATGCGCACCCACGCGCTTTGGGTACTCCATCTGGAAAAGGTTAGCCATCACTGCCCTATACAATGGTGGTGGCTTGTGTTCTTGATGGAGAAATAAGTGTCTTGCTAGAGGATGCGTGTTCTTTGATATCAAACGATGAAGAACAGTAAATAAAATGCATGCAAGAAAGACAGAGATTTTTCTAAAACAAATTAATTAGCAAACGTAGTCCAATAAAGAGGAAAGGAGGTGAATAGCTACTCTATAGAACAGCTCATCCCTCTGTTAACATCTCTGCTAGTTTAACAGATGGCAATTCTTTGATCTTGACTCCTGCAGAAATAAGCCACCCATTAAACTTTCATGCGTCATAATTAATGATCCTTTTCACAAAACTGTCTCTAATAACTTTGGATTTTAGATGTACTAAGTCTACCTGCAGGGATAATTTTCTTTGCTGGGAGATACATGGAGGATCATAAATTGGTTTTGGTTTTACAATTTATTAGATATTTGAGAGGATTACAAAAAAAATGTTTCTCAGGAGAGGAAAATTCAACAGAAACTGCTTCCCTTAGGAAATTAAATAGGGAATAAAGATAGTTCCCGGAGGGATAGCCATGTGAGTTGGTTCCACTCCCAATCCCTCTATTCCACTCGGAAGGCAGCTATGGGATGGTCTTCACTATGTTTATCCTGAAATGTTGAGAACTGACAGGGAATACCATGTCTATCTTAATAGAATAACAGAGTTAAAAGGGACCTTGGAGGTCTTCCAGTCCAACCTGTCCTCAAGCAGGAGACGCTATACAATTTCAGACAAATGGCTGTCCAATCTCTTCTTAAAAGCCTCCAATAATGGAGCATCCATAACTTCTGAAAGCAAGATGTTCCACTGGTTAATTGTTCTCACTGTCTGGTAATTTCTCCTTAGTTCTAGGTTGCTTCTCTCCTTGATTAGGCTTCCATCCATTGCTTCTGGTCTTGCCTTCTGGTGCTTTGGAGAATAGGCTGGTCCTCCCCTCACTTCTTTGTGGCAGCCCCTCAAATATTGGAACACTGGTATCATGTCTCCTGTAGTCCTTCTTTTCACTACACTAGAAATACCCAATTCCTACAACCTGTTGTGGTCTGCCAGCAGCCTGCGGAGATGGCAGCAGAGTCAGACAGGGAGGTGGCTGGGGAGGAACATGGGCCAGTCCTGGAGTCTGGAGAAGTCTGGACGAGGGCTCTGCATCAGAGGCAGAGATGGGGCCAGGGCCATCTGGGAGTGATGCATGGACTCTGGAGCCCCCAGAGTCAGATAGCAGAGAGGCAGAAGAACAGGAGGAGCCTGTTCCTAGAGCACGCATGTGCAGAGCTACCAGAAGGCAAGGGTAGCTAAAGCAAAAGGGACGACTCAAGAGTAAGGCCAGAAGATGGCCCCTCCCATAAGGCTTAAAAGAGAAGCAAAGGCACTTGAGCCTTTTTGCAAGAAAGCAATGTTGCTAACTCTGTTTCCAGTTGACATCTCTTGTTTGTTTCTTTTTTTTTCTTTTTTTTTTTTTAATTTGATTTATATGCCGCCCTTCTACGGAGACTCAGGGCGGCTTACAATGCATTAAGCAATAGCCTTCATTCTTTTGTATATTTTATACAAAGTCAGTTTATTGCCCCCACAAACTGGGTCCTCATTTCACTTACCTTAGAAAGGATGGAAGGCTGAGTCAACCTTGAGCCTTGGAGAGATTCGAACCAGCAGAAATTGCAGGCAGCTGTGTTAATAACAGGGTGCACTAAACCCCTGTACTATCAAGGCTATCTGAACTTCGTGGGGCTTTGCCAAGTAAGGCCTTTGGCAGATTGTCAAAGAAGAAGAATAGAATAGAATAGAATAGAATAGAATAGAATAGAATAGAATAGAATAGAATAGAATAGAATAGAATAGAATAGAATAGAATAGAATAGAATTTTTTATTGGCCAAGTGTGATTGGACACACAAGGAATTTGTCTTGGTGCATACACTCTCAGTGTACATAAAAGAAAAGATACGTTCATCAAGAATCATAAGGTACAACGCTTAATGATAGTCATAGGGATACAAATAAGCAATCAGGAAACAATATCAATATAAATCATAAGGATACAAGCAACAAAATTACATTTTTAAATTAAATATTTTTTTATAAATATATTTAATATCTGAAAGCAGTTTTCTAGACAGTTATGGGATAGTTGTGGCAGGGATTTTTTTTTGTCCTCCATGAAACATAGTCTTATTATTAATATTTCTATTGGATTGATATACTTCCTGTAGCCTTTCCCAGGAACAGTGATTGTCTTTCTATTCAAACCCTCCGATGGTTGCTTAGAAGAGCCCACGGCTGTTGAAAGTAGTCAGAATGATAATCACATCCTAAAAGGTTGGATTCATTGGCAAATTATCCTCGCTGACTTAATTGCATAGAAGACCTATTAAGTCCATCGCCTTTGGGGCATTATTAACAACTTTGCACTTAATAATCAACCACTCGATCAACTGGACGGTTGCTGTACTTGCTTTATTTTAGTTCTCTTATTCCGAATCTATAAGCAACGTCACATGAATAGTAAAGTGGGGCATTCAAGTTCTGCAAAAGATATTTAACTCGGCGAACGGTTCCAAATACAAACAGGTAGCAAAGACTACATGCATTTGAAAATTAACAAAAGTAAAAGAATTTAACATCGTTTTTGTAGGGTTGCCTGCCATAAGAACAGCTGCCACCGAAGAAACAGCAACAATGGAATTCAGTGCCAGCTTTACTAATTTGGCTGCATCAAGCAATGCCAAATGCCACCACTCTAAAAAAAAAAAAAAACCCTAAAAAGTCTTGCTATACAAAGTATCTGGCAGGGTTTGGATAAAGTACAGGAACTCTCCTGTAGTTTTCAACAGATGGGCAAGCATACAGGAGAGAGAGAGAGTGGTCCATTAAACATCTTGGATAAATGTTCAAAATTATTAGACAACTAAGAACTACGCCGCCTTCAGTCTGACCTAAGCGTAGTACACAAAATTATCTGCTACAATGTCCTACCTGTCAATGACTACTTCAGCTTCAACCCAGTGGTGAAATCCAATTTTTTTTACTACTGGTTCTGTGGGTGTGTTTTGGTGGGCGTGGTGTGGTTTGGTGGGTGTGGCAGGGGAATGGACTGCAAAATCTCTATTCCCAGGGGAAGGATACTGCAAAATCTCCATTCCCACCCCACTCTGGGGCCAGCCAGAGGTGGTATTTGCCATTTCTCCGAACTGCTCAAAATTTCCGCTACCGTTTTCTCCAGAACCTGTCAGAACCTGCTGGATTTCACCCCTGCTTCAACTGCAATAATACACGAGCACACAATAGATACAAACTTAAGGTAAACCACTCCAAACTCCATTGCAGAAAATACGACTTTAGCAACAGGGTGGTCAATGCCTGCAATGCACTACCTGACTCTGTGGTTTCATCCCCAAACCTCCATAACTTGAACCTTAGACTGTCTACTGTTGACCTCACCCCATTCTTAAGAGGTCCGTAAAGGGGGCATGCATAAGCCCACCAACGTGCCTATCGTCCCTGTCCTACTGTCCCCATTTATTCATATCCTTATCCTGTATTCATAATCAAGTTTATACTTATATATGTTATCTTATACGTGTTTGACAAATAAATAAATAAATAAATAAATAAATAAATAAATAAATAAATAAATAAATAAATAAATAAATAAAATATTACTAATTGTGTAAAACTCTGTTGTCCAATAAGAAATTATACCAGGAGTGTCAAACTCAAGGCCGCTGGCTGAATCTGTCCTACAGGGTGCTTAGATCTGGCCTGTGAGGCCACTCTGGAAACAGTGAAGGACTCGCCCGTGGTGCCTCTGCCAGTGAAAATGGAGCTCGGAAAGGCCATGCTCAGCCCTCCCAGGCTCCGTTTTCAGCCATGACAGCCTCCTGTAGCCCTCTGCCACCGAAAACAGAGCTCAGGGGAGGCAGTGCACTCAGTTTTCGCTGGCAGAGGTCTGCAGGAGGCTGTCGTGGCCAAAAATGGAGCCTGGGAGAGCACTGATGCCCCTCCCAAGCTCTGTTTTCCTTGAGGGCTAGCAAAACAAACTACCAGCAAAAGTGGCATTTGATCACAAGGCAAGGAGGCATCGAGAAATTACTTTGCTGAAGACAATGGATCACCCGAGCCCCACCCTGGCCACCATAGGTACCCCCGACACAAATGAGGGTGAGCTGGCCACACCCACCCAGTCACACCCACACCCCCGGCCCCCCAAAGTCAAACACAACCCTGATGCAGCCCTCAATGAAATCAAGTTTGACACCCCTGACCTAGAACATTCCGATTTTCTCCCAAGTATGCCAGCTCAAAATCCACATCTGGAATATGGGACGCTAATTCCTGTCCTAGAATAATCCCATTGAAAAAATAATATATATTGAGCACTAATTGTATAACTTCAGTAATTTTCTGTCTATGTATTGATAGTATCATTGGTACATTTTGAAAATACAACTTTCTTTTAAATAAACAAAATGAAAGAAAATGGGCTTTTGGTGCCATAGAATTATATAGTGTAACCTGGAATTAAAAATGAATCATAATGCAATAGAATTCTGGATACTTTTAGTTCTATATTAGTAAATAGTGACATTTACTAATAATGATAGAAAATAGCGTAAAAAAGATCTTGACAATTTCTTAAGATTTTCCGGTAACTATTATAAGCCATTATGACATCATGTAGAGCATGTTTTAAACGGCAACGTATGTTGTCCTATCTCTGCAAATGACAGAAATGAGAATTCATGTTGGTTAATTAATGATAATTTAATGGTACTTTAGATACATCAAGGTTTTCTGATTCCCAGCAATCTAAAATTCCTAGAGATCGTGTCAGAGTTTGTTGCAGCACACACAAGCAGACTATTAAGCAAGATTCAAATGTCTTTGTATTCATAACAACACATAAAACATACAATACTCTTGTAGGCTTTTCCACGTTGTAGAAAAGAGAAATAGCAAGTACAAACACAGCACAAAATGGAAGCACAAAATGGAGAAGGCAAAAATGGAGGAGGCAAAATGGAGGGGAGAGAAGCTAGTGCCCTCAAGCTTATATACAGAACAGTTAAGCCACGCCCAAACTCCAAACTATCTCTTATGGTCCCAGGCTGGCTTAACACTTTTTAAAATGTTTTAATTGTTTGTTATTGTTTTTAATCATGGGGCCAAATTTATATATATCTTTTTAATTGTATTTTAATGTTTGTAGTTTATGCTTTTACTTGGCTGTTCACTGCCCTGAGTCCTCAGGGAGAAGGGCGGTATACAAATTTAAAAATAAATAAATAAATAAATACAATACAATAAATACTATGTTTCAGTTACCAAACAGCCCTCATTGGCTAACCTGTTGCTATGCCCTATTCCAGTTCATGAATATACTCTGACAGATCGCCAACAAACATCCATATGCATTGAGTTATTGTACCTGAAATGTTATAGAATAATCAGATTTCAGTGGTCCTCTGAACGACTTGATGGAACATTTTTCTTTTTAGTTAGAAACCTCATTGATATCACAATTCTAACTCCCAGTGATGAGTGAACATCAGCCCAATGCAAATAGTGGCCAAGTGCTATCAACACTGGAACACTGAAATATACAAGCTACCCGATCCCACTATTAATCCTTCAAGACTTGCTGACTACACGAGGTAGTTTAAGCTCTGGGCTGACCTTCTTATTCCAAGTAGTACTTTCTTGAAATACATCAAAGCTGGAAACTAATCACTTGTGTGAAGTGCGTAGTGCTGCAGGCATCAGAGTGATAAATTGTCCAATTTTACTAAGCAAGGTTGTGCAGATGACAGACTTGCAACAGGGATTGTATTCAACTGTCCTTGCTATGCAACCATGCTTTCGCAGTTTTTATCCTAGTTTTATTTACACTTGTCACAAAAATGCACATTTTTTAAAAAAAAAAAAAACCTGCGGTCTTAGATCTATTTCATGACTGGCCATTCCTATCACTGCTCATGAAGATGTTGGTTAGCATTTGTCATTTTGTTAATTGGATGATATGGTTGTTCCTTTTAATCAGAAGATAAGCGACAGATTCTCCCAGGGGTGAAATCCAGCAGGTTCTCACAGGTTCTGGAGAACTGGTAGCGGAAACTTTGAGTAGTTCGGAGAACTGGCAAATGCCACCTCTGGCTGGCCCCAGAGTGGAGTAGGAATAGAGATTTTACAATATCCTTCCCCCAGGAGTGGGGAGGGAATGGAAATTTTGCAGTATCCTTCCCCTGCCACACCAACCAAGCCATGCCCACTAAGCCATGCCACCAAGCCACACCAGATTCACCAAGCCACACCACACCCACCAAGCCATGCCCACAGAACCGGTAGTAAAAAAATTTGAATTTCACCACTGGATTCGCCCCCAAAACCAAACGACATCACACCTGGAGAATAGCTGAATGGAAAACTATTGAGAAATCCAGAGCTGAGGGCCAGACAGGAAAGTTGTAAAAAAAAAAAAATTAAAAAAAAACCCCCCAGTGACAAAGCAACTACATATTGCTGTCAGAAATGCTATGTTAAATATCCTAGGAACACTCAAAATCTCAGCTCAACTCTAAGGAATTTTTACCTTTTAATCCCAATTGTGTTTTTCAAAAGGCAACTAATTCTTCCTTAGTTTTTCCTTGTTCTGAAGAAGCTTCTTGGATGAGAACTGAAGAAGCTTCCTGAATGAGAAGTGAAAACTAAAAACTAAAAAAAGTCCAGTTGTATTTGAAAAGTACCTTTGGGACAACCATGACATCGATGATTTACCTTTCTTATCTTTTTTAAAAAATTATCCTTAGTTGGAAAGCACATTGGGCGTTGAAAGATAGATGACAAATGTTTCCAAGGAATAACTAACATTGAAGATAAAAGGAGAAGGGATTTGCAGAGGATGAGATAGTTAGATAGTGTCATCAACTCAGTAGTAGGCATGAGTTTGGGAAGACTGGATGACAGCAGAGGACAACGGGGTCTGGTGTGTTATGGTCCATGGGGTCACGAAGAATCAGACATGATTTAGTGACTGAGCACGAAATGGGATGGAATGGAATGGAATGGAGTGGAGTGGAGTGGAGTGGAGTGGAGTGGAGTGGAGTAGAGTAGAGTAGAGTAGTAGAGTAGTAGAGTAGAGTAGAGTAGAGTAGAGTAGAGTAGAGTAGAGTAGAGTAGAGTAGAATAGAATAGAGTAGAACAGAACAGAACAGAACAGAACAGAACAGAATAAAATAGAATAGTTGGAAGGGACCTTGGAGGTCTTCTAGTCCAACCCCCTGCTTAGGCAGGAAACCCTACACCACTTCAGACAAATGGTTATTCAACATCTTCTTCAAAACTTCCAGTGTTGGAGCATTTATAACTTCTGGAGGCAAGTTGTTCCCCTGATTAATTGTTCTAACTGTCAGAAAATTTCTCCTTAGTTCTAAATTGCTTCTCTCCTTGATTAGTTTCCATCCATTGCTTCTTGTCCTACCCTCAGGTGCTTTGGAGAATAGCTTGACTCCCTCTTCTTTGTGGCAGCCCCTGAGATATCGGAACACTGCTATCATATCACTCCTAGTCCTTCTTTTCATCAGACTAGCCATGCCCAGTTCCTGCAACCGTTCTTCATATGTTTCAGCCTCCAGTCCCCTAATCATCTTTGTTGCTCTTCTCTGCGCTCTTTCTAGAGTCTCCACATCTTTTTTACATCATGGCAACCAAAACTGGATGCAGTATTCCAAGTGTGGCCTTACCAAGGCATTATAAAGTGGTATTAACACTTCACATGATCTTGATTCTATCCTTCTGTTTATGCAGCCTGGAACCGTGTTGGCTTTTTTGGCAGCTTCAGCACACGGCTGGCTCACTTCTATACGATACCTCGTCTAACCATATTATTTTTGAATTACATACTATAATATTTTGGCATCCTTTTCATCCAAGAATGAATGACTTCATCCTTCTGAGGATGAAATTGTCACAGTCTCATAAGATTAACCATTTTTGTAATTTTTAATTTAAAAATATTTGGGAGCGCACCTAGGTTGTTCTGTCCTACGGGGCAGCGACGGCTGGAATTTGCAAACCCATCTTTGGCACCCACCGTGACAAAGAGATGAAAAGGCTATAATAAACTCTGAGTTTGCACGAGTTTTGCAGAGGCTCGGATGGATATCCCTTTTTATTTGGTAGACTAGTCCTTTCGTATATAAAGTTGAATAGGGACGGCTAATCACGGTAATAATAACAACAGTATAAAAGGATTCCTCCCCTTTTAATATAGTGTATAAAGTGGGCAACCTTTGTTGTATCAACTTGGTGCTCCAGTAGGCAAGACAATAATGACAAATTATCAAAGAAGATCTCAGATGTGACCCAGGATTGGAAGAGCAGCAATTTAATGAAGACAAAGGATAGGTGTGAGCTGCTAATATCATTTACTGATAAACAGCTGTTCTCTGGAGGCTGCTACTTCAACCCTCTAAGGACTCATAAACCTGCATAATTCCATTTAAAATATTGTGCAATTCACTAAATTAGTCTTTGAACATGCTTACTATCCAATTACGCCGCCTCGGCATGGGCAGAATCACCAAATTTTTCAGGACCGTGCAATGCATGCGGGTTTAACCAACTTATGACAAATACTTGAAATTACCTTTCAATTCTCGGGCTGCCGTAGCCTCTGCCTACTGCAAGGCATGGTTATAACGATAAAACCGTCTTGCAGTGGCACTGCAGAATGTCAAAGGAAAATAAATCTTTTTTCTCGGGGATGGGTTTTTTTTTAAACCCAGTGTACCTTCAAGGGAAGGGAGGAAGAAAAAAAAAAAACTAGAGTCTTGAAGGATGCCTTTGCATTTGCAAGCTATTTGGCCCACTTAAAAATCTGTAAAAGGGTTACTGTATAAGGAAATAAAACCCCTCCTGGACAGTTTTATCTTCCAGGCAGTCAGGGAGAAAAAAAAAGAAAAAAGAAAAAGAAAAGCACCAGAGTTTTGGGAGTGAAATTTATTTCTGTTGAAGCTTTGCAAGCTGCATTATTAAAGTCATTTGTCAAGGTTTGAATATTTCTGCCTGATTCACCATTAAATTGGTCTTCTAATTACCAGCTTTGTCATGAAAAGCAGTTGGACTGCTTCATTCACCAGAAAACTTCCATTCTTTAATAACAGCGTGGTTCGGATTTGGGGCTGGGGGTGTTTGGGGGGGGGGGAAGGTATTGTAGAGAAGCAAAGAGTGCAATGCTTAAAATTTAAAATGAATAGGCTAGACAACGACATTTAAAAAAAAAGACATTAGTGCTGTGTTATAAAGCAGTCTCGAGAATATTTAGTATTCATTTTTAATGAAAGATTTATTAATTCGGCAACTTTATCCTGCTCGTGAGGACAAAAATCTTTGTGGGTAAATAGATACCCAAATGTTCTCGTCACCTGAGACCCAAAAACACATTATTGAAGTTTTAGATAAAGGCAATTTCCCTCTCCACAAATATTTGTGGTATATGTACTTACCAGATGTGTAAAGGAAAAGGCAGGAAATCCTCAGACAATTTTTATTTTAAATTTGGCATTAATAGTGCCCTCCGGAGGTTAATAATGCCTACCAGGTTCTTCTTGTCTCCTCATCATATGGAGATGCAGTATATGAATTCCTCCGTTCCTGAACTATTTTGCTTTTTGTTTGTACAGATAATCTTCGACTTACGACCTCAATTCAGCCTAACTTTAAACGGTCACTAAACATATGGTTTGGTGGTTATGGTTATAAGGACGTGGTGGCTCAATGGCTAAGACACTGAGCTTGTCGATCAGAAAGGTCAGCAGTTCAGCGGTTCAAATCCCTAGTGCTGTGTAATAGGGTGAGCTCCCGTTACTTGTCCCAGCTTCTGCCAAGCACTTTGTAAGCACGTAAAAAATGCAAGTAGAAAAATAGGGACCAAATTTTTCCCCGGGAAAAATAGGGAAGGTAACAGTGTTCCGTCGCCTTTAGCATTTAGTCATGCCAGCCACATGGCCACGGAGACGTCTTCGGACAGTGCTGGCTCTACGGCTTTGAAATGGAGATGAGCATCACCCCCTAGAGTCAGGAACAACTAGCACATATGTGTGAGGGGAACCTTTACCTTTAAACATGTGGTTGTATGTCAAGGACTACCTGTAAAGATGAGAATTAAAAAAATCTAAAAGCATCGGTCTCAAATATACTTCCAAATCAGATAGAAACTATTTACAGGAATCAAGCAGAAAGGCTTAAGAATGGCTTTCCCAGTCTTGGATATTACTGAATGTTGGCAAAAGATCTCAGGCATAGAACAAAGAATAACAGAGTAGGAAGAGATCTCGGAAGTCTTCTAGTCCAACCCTCTCCTCAAGCAGGAGACCCTGTACCATTCCAGACAAGTGGCTGTCCAGTCTCTTCTTAAAAGCCTTCAGTAATGGAGCACCCAAAACTTCTGAAGGCAAGTTATTCCATTGGTTGATTGCTCTCACCATTAGGAAATTTCTCCTTAGTTCTAGTTTACTTCTCTCCTTGGTTAGTTTTCGATCATTGTTTCTTGTCTTGCTTTCTGGTGGTTTGGAAAATAGATTGAGCCCCTTGACTTTGTAGGAGCCCCTCACATATTGGGACACTGCTATCATGTCACCCCTAGGCCTTCTTTTCACAAGACTAGACATGCCCAGTCCCTGTAATCGTTCTTCATATATTTTAGCCTCCAGCCCCCTTATTATTTTTGTTGCTCTTCTCTGCACTCAACATCTATTTTTGTGTTGTGGTGACCAGCACTGGATGCAGTATTCAAAATGTGATCCTACTGAGGCTTTGTGAAGTGGTACCAGAACTTCTCGTGATCTTGAGTCAATCCCTCTAACCCACCCATGGCATGCAAGAAAACTTAATAAGATTTCTCAGGAAGCAGAATTCAGCAAAGAAGAACGGGGGGAAAAAATTCCACATGAAGCATAGAAAGACTCTTAGCTGGTTACAGGAAATATTTGGAAGCTATTGTTTTCCCCAAAGGAGATTTTCCGAAGTACTGATTGAAAGAATGTTCACATATTTGGGGGTTGGCAGTGGGTTGGACTAGAAGACCTCCAAGGTCCCTTCCAACTTTGTTATTCTATTCTATTCTATTCTATTCTATTCTATTCTATTCTATTCTATTCTATTCTATTCTATTCTATTCTATTCTATTCTATTCTATTTGCATCGGTCTTACTGTTTTAAAACTTTAAAGATGTATCTTGCAATCATTCATTCACATTTACTGAAATATACCACATCTGATTTGGTTCCCTTTAATGAAGGGGATGTCTGCTTTTGTTCACTTACAAATTCATGAAACATGCTATATTAGGGAAGCCTAACTACACACAGAGAGAGACACACATGTCACACATGTATACATATTATGATGCCTTTGTCATACCTAAAACACTTTGCATCCACCTTTCATGAATTCATTAAAAGGGATTGAGTTTTCCCACTAGGAAATAAAGTATATATATATTTGCAGATGTCTTACATAATGAAGCAAACTACGCTTCTGAAAGAGGCTCTGATTAAAAAAAGGAAAACAGTGCAATAAAGCAGAGATTATTATTCTTTTTTCTCTCTCCTCCACTTATTAAAAGATGCCATCCAATATAGGCAAGTTCAGCCTGCTGCACATTCATCTTTAAAATCGAATGATGGATGGAAGCCTTATGATATTTTGCAGTTCTGAGGCGGGGATTGGAGGACTTGTGAGCAAGATTGCAGTTTTGTGGAGAAACTGATTCCATTTGACCTGAAATAAAACATGGCGTATGTTCTAGTTATAGGTCCTGAGGCATCCTTGAAGGCCTTCTAATCTGGAAAGAAAGGCAGCCTCTCAGACAGCTGGCAGGAATATTTGTAGATATTCTTGACGTGGCATGGAAGAGAAACTGAAAATCGTAATGATCAAATAAACGGGAGACCCTTTATTTAGCTTGTTAGAGTGCGGTCTTGCCTGAGAATATTATCTTAACCACAGATTTGGTATTCATGAAGGGTTACATAAGGGGCGGGTTGACACACATAAAAAAAGAACTATTTAGAGTGCTTTTGTTTCTGTCGGGAAGGGTGTGCTTTCTCCCCATTAACCACCAGTTCCTTGAAGCTCATTACTGTAGAGACACTGTTTAATTTTGTGCTTTGTTTTCGCAAGTGACACTTGTTCCTCCTGGGCCCCCCCCCCCCGACACCAAATGCAGCTTCGCCCTTCCCTCATGTCACATCTTTTGTGAACCTTTGTAATTAGCCACTTAACAAATTGAGGAAGATGAACCTGTCGTTGTAAAGGGCTTACTAGTGTTCAATTGACCATGTGACAGCTGAATGAGGAAGCAGCCGCCTCTCTCTCCGGCCATTTATAGCTGGGCCAGCTAAATGAGATTGTTGTATATGCTGAATCCGCACAATCATTCCTATTTGTCAGGGTCATAACAGGAACTTGGCACCAACTTGGCGCCATAGAATCACAATAGGATAGATTGAAGAGCTGAAAAAGCTTCTTGGATGAGAAGAGAAAGTTCTTCAAAGAAAAATCAGAAAGTCCAATTGCCTCTTGAAAAAGCACCTTTGGGACACCCATGACCTGGATGACTGAGAATCTCCATAGACGATAGGACATATGTTATACTTGAATATCTAAGGAAGCATACATGGATAAAAAATATTGCATAATACAAAAAAAAAAAAATAGCCACTTAAAATAATTGATTGTCTTGAAGCAGCAGTCCCTTTTATTTTATTTATTTATTTATTTATTTATTTATTTATTTATTTATTTATTTATTTTAATTAGATTTATATGCCGCCCTTCTCCGGAGACTCAGGGCGGCTCACAATGCGTTAAGCAATAGCCTTCATACTTTTGTATATTTTATACAAAGTCAGCTTATTGCCCCCACAAATTGGGTCCTCAATTTACCTACCTTAGAAAGGATGGAAGGCTGAGTCAACCTTGAGCCTGGGGAGATTCGAACATGCAATAATTGCAGACAGCTGAATGTTAATAACAGGCTTTTAGTCTGTTGAGCTATCCAGGCTCCTATTTATACCTAATATAGTTGAATGTTGGTATCTCTTTTACTTGCCATTCTATTGGTCTAACAGTGGTGGGCTGTTGTTTTTCTTTGTTTTGTTTTGCCTGTGCTTTCCAGTTTGGAAGCTAGACAAATTTGGGTGGTTGTCAGAATTGAAACCTCTGCTCCTAGAACCTTTGATTCTCAACTTAATTGAAGACAGATGTATGGGAAGGACAACGGGTTGGCATAGACCCATACCTAGGGCAACCTTCCCCTTCTCCTGTCTTGCTATCTCCTACTCTCTTCATTCAGATGCTTAGGAGATTCTTCCTAGTGTATTATTTATTTATTTATTTATTTATTTATTAGATTTCTATACCGCCCTACTCCCGAAGGACTCAGGGCGGTGCACAGCCAAACAATAAAAACAACATACAATACAAAATTTAAAAAATAGAATAAAATCAAATTAAATAATTTTGGCCCCGACAAATTTAAAACCCCAAACTTTTAAAACCAATTTAAAATTGAATATATAAATACTAAAAGATATTTAAAATTTTAAAAATCTTTTATAAAAGAGGGGGAAAATTAGGCCAGGCCGGCCTGGTGAAATAGTAAGGTCTTTAAGGCGCGGCGGAAGGTGCGCAGATCCGGGATCCTCCGTATCTCTGGGGGGAGCTCATTCCAGATAGTAGGTGCCCCCACAGAGAAGGCTCTCCCCCTGGGGGCCGCCAGTCGGCATTGTTTGGCTGATGGCACCCGGAGGAGCCCCTCTCTATGGGAGCGTACCGGCCGGTGGGAGGCTATTGGTGGTAGTAGGCGGTCCCGCAAGTACCCGGGTCCTAAGCCATGGAGCGCTTTAAAGGTGGTAACCAAAACCTTGAAGCGCACCCGGAAGACCACCGGGAGCCAGTGCAGCTCGCGCAGGAGAGGTGTTACATGGGAACGCCATGTCGCTCCCATTACCACCCGCGCGGCCGCACTCTGCGCCAGTTGGAGCCTCCGGGTGCTCCTCAAGGGGAGCCCCATGTAGAGAGCGTTGCAATAGTCCAGGCGGGAGGTGACAAGGGCATGAGTGACCATGCGTAAAGAGTCCCGATCCAGAAAGGGACGCAACTGGCGAATCAGGCGAACCTGATGAAAAATCCTCCCGGTCACGGCCGTCAAGTGCTCTTCTAAAGACAGCCATGAATCCTGGAGGACGCCCAAGTTGCGAGCCCTCTCCGTGGGGGCCAATGATTCGCCCCCAATAGTCAGTGATGGCGTCAACTGACTATATCGGGACGTCGGAAACCACAGCCACTCAGTCTTGGATGGGTTGAGCCTGAGCCTGTTCCTCCCCATCCAGATCCGTACGGCCTCCAGGCACCGGGACATCACTTCAAGGGCATCGTTGGGGTGATCCGGGGTGGAGATGTACAGCTGGGTGTCATCAGCGTACTGATGGTACTCCACCCCGAAACCACGGATGATCTCGCCCAGCGGCTTCACATAAATGTTGAACAGGAGAGGCGAGAGGACCGACCCTTGCGGCACCCCACATATGAGGGGCCTCGGGGTCGACCTCTGTCCCCCTGTCAACACAGACTGCGACCGGTCAGAGAGAAAGGAGGAGAACCACCGCAACACAGTGCCTCCCACCCCCAACTCTTCCAACCGGTGCAGCATGATACCATGGTCGATGGTATCAAAAGCCGCTGAGAGATCTAACAGGACCAGGACAGAGGAGCACCCCCTGTCCTGAGCCCTCCAGAGATCATCAACCAACGCGACCAATGCCGTTTCCGTGCTGTACCCGGGCCTGAAGCCCGACTGGAACGGATCTAGGTCGTTTCATCCAGGTGCTGGGGGAGCTGTTGCGCGACCACACTCTCAACAACCTTCGCAACAAAGCGAAGATTGGAGACCGGACGATAATTTACCAACATTGCCGGGTCCAGGGAAGGCTTCTTGAGGAGAGGCCTCACCACCGCCTCTTTCAAGGCGGCGGGAAAGTCACCCTCACTCAGCGAAGCGTTTATAATCCCCCTATTAGAAAGTTTAAGTAAAGGTAAAGGTTCCCCTCGCACATACATGCTAGTCATTCCCAACTCTAGGGGGCAGTGCTCATTTCCATTTCTAAGCAGAAGAGCCAGTGCTGTCTGATGACAATTCCTAACCCTAACGACCCCATAATCCCTTGCAGGGTGGAGTCTGGGCAACTGAATGGAGCTAGCAGAATGTTTACTGGCCAGATGCCCTTCCTGTTACCAGTGTGGAGTTTTGTTCAGCAGATATATTCTCATTGTGCCCAGAGAGAGAAATATCTGCCTCTACCTAGGATCGAACTCACAGCCTCCTGATTGTGAGGTGATTGTGTCCACCTCTAGGCCACCTCACCACTCCTTTTCCAGAATGTGGACTTTGCTGTCTTCAAAAGAGTGACCTTTGTCTTTCAAATACGGATGGACTGCTGAATCTTGATGGGTTTGATCTCCTATGTTGTACCATGAGTTTGTGAAGGGGTTGTTTGTTTCTCCAATGTACAGATCTGCACATGCCTCGCTGCACTGTACTGCGTGTATCACGTTGTTCAGTTTGTGTCTGGGTGTTTTATCCTTGAGGTGGACAAGCTTCTGTCTTAGTGTATTTTTGGATTTAAAGTGTGTGTGTGTTGGTTGAAAATCCTCCTAAGTGTTTCAGATATTCCTGCAAAATATGGAAGGACAATGTTCCTTCAGTTGTTGTTCTCTTCTTTGTCTGTTCTACATTAAGGTAAAGGTAAAGGTTCCCCTTGCACATATGTGTTAGTTGTTCCCGACTCTAGGGGATGGTGCTCATCTCCGTTTCAAAGCCAAAGAGCCAGCGCTGTCCGAAGATGTCTCCATGGTCATGTGGCCGGCATGACTCAATGCCAAAGGTGCATGGAATGCTGTTGCCTTCCCACCAAAGGTGGTCCCTATTTTTTCTACTTGCATTTTTTACGTGCTTTCGAACTGCTAGGTTGCCAGAAGCTGGGACATGTAATAGGAGCTCACCCCATTACGCGGCACTAGGGATTTGAACCACTGAACTGCCGACCTTTCGATTGACAAGCTCAGTGTCTTAGCCACTGAGCCACCACATCCCTACCTGTTCTACATTATAGGGATTAAAAACAGGGATTTATGATAGATCCAGATTTCCTACTTGCTTTAGACCATTTCTCCAAATAAAAGACATATCTAGGCATTCTGAGATAAATAACAAATGCTTTCCATAATTTAAATGCAAATCTCTCACTAGAGTGGGGAAAACTATGTCCAGAGGACAGATGTCGGATGCCCACAAGTTATCTGTTGTTAAGAAATTAATGCCTTGTGTCTCCTTACTTATCATTAAGCCAATTTTAGAACAACGAGCTGTTCCAATAGAGCAAGGGTAGGCAATCCATAGAAATATTTAGCTCCCCAGTTTGATTTTGTGACTCCCAGAGAACTTACAATGGTGACGCTGGGAGTTTTGTATTTTGCTTTTTTGTTCAAGTGTAGTCCCTGGTGGTAAAAAAATGGCCCACTTCTATAATAAAGGATTGTCCTTCAAACACAAGACACATGGCCACATAGACTGAAATTGATATGGTTGTTAAACGTCTATAATTGCTGACTACTTTTTATGTTACCCAGAGTGTTGATATCAATTTATATAAAACTGAGGTGGAGCAGTGGTTAGAGTGCAGTACTGCAGGCTACTTCAGCTGACTGCCTGCTACCTGCAATTTGGCAGTTCGAATCTCACCAGGCTCAAGGTTGACCCATCCTTCCATCCTTCCGAGGTGGGTAAAATGAGGATCCAGATTGTTGGGGGCAAGAGGCTGACTCTGTAAAACCACTTAGAGAAGGCTGTAAAAGCACTATGAAGCGGTATATAAGTCTAAGTGCTATTGCAAAGTGCTAATTTGAAGTCATTTCCAATGTTTATTTTTTCCTTTTTTTTTACCTTAAATTGTGGACTGAGGATAATGATTCCCTGAGAAAACAAAGGCTATCCTTGGTGCTTCCCCTATCTCCCAAGCACCATTTATAATTAGGTGCCTCGTAGAAGATCATTTCAACTACAGGCGGTCCTTGATTTACAACCATTCGTTTACTGAACATTTAAAGTTACAACAGCACTAAGGGATGTTTTTGTTATGAGATCGAATTGCAAATCGAAATCAAGATAATTTAAATAAAGATGTAAGTTTAAGATAGGGATATTTAGAAGTAGAATTTGTGTAAAGAGGTTAAATAGGTTAGAGATACCAATGCAGAAAAGTTGTTATTAGTATTGAAATTTTAATATGTTTGTTTTTGGTTGTTTATATTTTTTGTTTTTTTGTGTTTGTGTGTGTTTTTTTCCTGCTTTTTTGTGTATTATGTTTCTTTTTTGTACTATGTATTTTAATCTTTGGAAATTTCATAAATATTATTTTTTTAAAAAAAGTTACAACAGCACTGAAGAAAGGGACTTATGACAGCTTTTCATACTTATGACTGTTGCAGCATTCCCTATGGTCACAGGATCAAAATTCAGACGCTTGGAAACAAGTATGTATTTATGATGGTTTGCAGTTGTCCTGGGGTCATGTGATCCCGTTTCGTGACTTTCTGACAAGCAAAATCAATGGGGAAGCCAGACTCACTGAACCACCATGTTGCTAATTTAACAATGCAGTGGTTCACTGAATAACTGTGGCAAGAAAGGTCAAAAAAAGGAGTCAAAACTCACTTAACACACGTCTCGTTTTGCAAAGAGAAATTTTGGGCTCAATCGTGATCGTAAGTCGAGAAATAACTGCACTGGGGACAGATCTGGGTCACATTTGAGAGATATTCTGTGGTTGCACGATTGAGAGGACACCTTTTCCCTACCATGGAACTTTGGCCCAAACATAAACGCTCAATCTTGCCTACCAATAGTACTTCTGAGCTCAATTGTAGTTATAAGTTGAAGACTGCCCATACTGAAGTACAATCTCCCTGTAATACATTTTCCTATTATCACTAAGTAGAACAAAAAAATAAATAAATCAAGTCAAGTAGGACTGTTTGGGGAAGGAAAGTAGCATCGTAGAAAGGAGCCCCTTGAAGCAGTTCTGTTTTCCATTTCATTTAAATGACAACGTCTACTTATGCTGACAAGATTGTGTGGACAAAAACAGAAACAGACAGTTGCGATCGAGCGATTAGTGTGTGATGTGGAGTAGAGTTAGAAGCATGGAGGGGGTGAGATTTACTTGCAGCTTGCAGGTGACTGGAGTGACAAGCCAAAATGTCTTGTCAAAAGAAGTAGCAAAGGCATGAAGCTAGGAGCTGAGCGACTAAAGCTAGAAAAATAAAAAACCAGCAGCCAGCTAAAGCGATAGCACCTGGAACCGGTACAATTAAAGCAGCATTAAAGGCAGGAAAAGATTCGAGAAGAATGAATCAGCAGGCCAGGGCTGAGTGAGCAGCAAAATGTCTTTTGAAGAAGCTCATTGACGGATTTGGCTCAGTGGGAAAGTGGCTGACACCAATAAAAAGGTCCTGTAGCAAACTACATGAGGAAGATTTGTAAAAGATAACGGTTTCCCCTGTCCGGTCATGTCTGACTCTAAGGGAGTGATGCTCATCTCCATTTGTTAATCAAGGGAACAAGCCTTGTCTGAAGACACTTCTGTGGTCACGAGGCCAGCATGACTATATGTTAAGATGCAGAGAGTACTGTTACCTTCCCACCAAAGTGCTACCTATTTATCTACTCGCTGTGATGACCCAGGGCACAGCACAGAGATAACACAAACAGCTGGCAGTTCAAACCGTCCCTTTATTGATCCAAATTTCCCCAAATGCTCCCTCGTTTCTGGCAAGTTCCAGAGCAGAGTGATAACAAACCCCCACACAAACCTCAAGCAGCCTCTGGCTGCAATTAGTCCAGCCCAGCACTGTCTGCACCAAGGCTGCACAGCAATAAATCCAAATTTGTTTTGAAAATCAAGGGCAAATCAAGGAGTTCAGAAAGCAAAAGATCCAGGTAATTAGTCCAGAATGCCAGAAGGAATGCAAGGATTCTTGGAAAGTTCAAACATCAGCATGCAACACTTCAGGAACTCAGAGTTGTTCCTGACAAATGCCCCTCCCCACAGCATCTGCTTAAGTCTCATTCCCCAGGTGTGCCTTGTGAAGATGGGCAGGGCACTCTTCTCCCAAGTAGCCTGCTCAGTCTGCGCTGTTCATGCCTTCTTTCCACTCTCCAAGCCCTTGGATCAGGATCCAGCTCATCTTCCCCTGCAGATTCAGGCTCTGATGGGGGCATGACACGTTTCCAAGCTTTCCAACTGCTAGGTTGGCAGGAGCTGAGGCAAATAACGGGAGCTCACCCTGTCATGCGGCAATTTGGTCTCGAATCTGGGCTGCCAACTTTCCAGCTGACCTTGCTCACAGTCTTTAACCACTAGGCCATCACTCTCACCTAAAAAGGCCGTGTAGCAAAGTATATGAGGAACATTTGACTTATTGAGAAATGTATGGTAAAGCCGAGGATTTTATGAAATTTGAAAGAATAAGGAGGAATGGTACTATTAATATGGATGATAAATTGGATTGTTAACACCTTATGGTTGGACAGTTTCTGCGGAAGGAGAAGGACTATCAGATTTTTTTTAAAAAAACCTCTCTTTTTGTGACCCCGTGTGTAAGTTTTCTTAGTCTGATACGGAAAAGAGGAAAAACACAATCTATAAGGGATCATAATAAGTAGCATTCTAAAAGAGTGGGACAAATGCAGCAAAAGAATTAATTTGGATTTATCACCTCCTGCTTCAGTATCAAATATTTATTTTCAAGAAGAAGCACGTGCAAAGAAATGTGATCGATGGGGAGGAATAATAAATCAGACAGATCTCAAGACTTAATTATTAATAAGACAAAGATTAAATCAGTTCAGATTGTCTGAAAGTTTTAAGACTAGCCTTCTCCCAGTAGTTGCCTCAGATTAGAGTCAGAGTACAAATCCAAAATTCCTACGTAACATAATCCATAGTCCTCTAAATCTGGAGACTACCGGGTGGGAAAGGCTGAGAGAAAGAGAGAAACTACTTGGAGCAAGACTTTCCCCCGATGAGTAGCTTAACTTCTTTCAGGGATTTACAGAGACTGCCAATCTCTGTAGGGTCTCTGGGTGAACCCTATTTTTCAAAGTCATGTTTTCTTCTCCTGTCCTCCATGCAACCTAACACCTTCATAATGACATTTTTCTATAATCATTGTGGACATTGTCATTGTTCTTTAATATATATAATGCCCATGCAAAATATTATCAGTGTAGTAGATATATTAAAAAATGAATCTCCATCAACATGTGGCTGGCATGACTAAACACCAAAGGTGTACTGAACACTGTTACTTTCCACCAAAGGTGGTCCCTATTTTTCTACTTGCATTTTTTACGTGCTTTCGAACTGCTAGGTTGGCAGAAGCTGGTACAAGTAACGGGAGCGCACCCTGTTACACGGCACTAGGGATTTGAACTGCTGAACTGCCGACCTTCGATCGACAAGCTCAGCGTCTTAGCCACTGAGCCATGGTGTCCCTCTATCATTGTGGATATTGTCATTATTCTTTAATATATATAATGCCCATACAAAATATTATCAATGTAGTAGATATATTAAAAAATGAATATCCATCAATTAGCCATTTAAATCAAAGTACAAGGGAGGGAGGGAGGGAGGGAGGGAGGGAGGGAAGGAAGGAAGGAAGGAAGGAAGGAAGGAAGGAAGGAAGGAAGGAAGGAAGGAAGGAAGGAAGGAAGGACAACCATGGTAATTTACCAAAATGCTTGATCACAAAATAACCCTAAAGTAAGGTTTTGGTTGTCTGATATTTTAACCAGACCTTGTATTGCACTAGGAATTCCACTCTCCATCACTCATAATAATCATTCAAGATGAATCCTTCGAATCTCTACCTTTTGCTTTTTTTTTTACAGTTCTATTCTTCTATTATTTTCTTCTGGTAGGCTGGTTGTTAGCTGCTCAGAATTATTTGTTTAAGATAGGCAGCCATATACATTTCTAAATAAATAAATATTGTTCTGCCCCAGCTACGGGTCCCAAAAAGTATAGCACACACACACAGCTCCAAAAACTCCATTTAATACAAACAGACCCCTTTCAAAATGCAGGCTTTAACCACAAATGTCCTTATCAGCCTGCTATGAATTACAGAGATTAAACGAAGTCCGACAAGGGTTGGCAATCAGCCCAGAAACCAAATTGTAACAAAAAACTCACTCTCAAAATGCTCTGCATAGGACCAAACGTTGTTTCCAGCAACGTTTGCTATCTGTGTGCGAACTTAAATAGGCTAAGGGAGTGGCCAATTAACCCCAAGCCTTACTCTCGAGGAGACCTCCTCCTGAGTAGCCACTCCTGCCTTTTGGCAGCCCTGCATGGTCGAGCATTGAGAAGAGGCTCCTCCACTTCACTCTCTTCACTTGAAGGAGCCTCTGGAGGTTCTGAAGGCCCTGGCTGAGTCTCTGCCTCTGGCACCACATCCTCTTCAACCTCCTCGCTGTCTGACTCAAGTGCCGGCTGCACAGGCTGCTGGCACGACACCACACCAGCCTCCTCATCGTCAGGATCAGCCACAATCTGCACAGGCCGCTGGCGGGCCACAACAAATATTAAACACTAGTCAAAGACTGGAGATTCACCCTATGAAGACGTGTCCCATCATATGCTGGTATGTTTCAAACTATTTCTTTCACTGGGCAACTCATGTTTCTGCATCTCTCTCAAAGTGTACTTATCAATTAAAAAGAGATTTGAACATAAAGGCAGCTGGCTACTAGGCTGTCGTAAATTTCTTACAAATAAACCTCTATTTGATTATCTATCTGGCAAACTGTAACTAAATGCATTCTCTGAACATAAACCTAACGTTGAACAATTAACAGCCAAGTTTGATTCATGTTTATTCATAAGTAACTTTTCAATGGAACTAGAAGGAATCCATTCCCAAGGAAGTGAACCTGGGACTGTCCCTTTACTTCCCTACGTTCCTTTGAAAATATGTCAAAGGAAAAATGAAGATTGTTGTGCATGGTTAATTCCCAGTGGCAGGTCGAAATGTTAAATATGCTTGTCTAAGGTACATGATCATGATAAATTGAAACAAATTAGACATACTATTCCATGTAGCAGGCGGTATTGACCTATTCTGAAATGCATTATTGGGCCAATTTTAAAGCAGAAGAATTAAAGTCATTGATTAGTTTCTATGGGATTGTTACTTGCATCAATAGATGAGTGTATTTCCAAAGCAATCAACACACTGTGGCAATAACTAATTTGCAATGGAATTAATGTGTTAATATCACATCTGGCGCAACAAACGACATTCTAAAAGGGGAAGTATAGTCTTGATCGTTGCTTCTGTAAATCAAATCGGTGTAAAATTAAAACTCTGGTAAGATTTAGTGCAGAATCAGCCAATTGTAGTGGCACTGTGAGATACAACAATAGAACAGAATTCTTTATTGGCCAAGTGTGATTAGGCACACAAGAAATTTATCTCTGGTGCATCAACTCTCAGCGTACATACAAGCAACAAGTGATAAATCATGATCATAATCATAAAATACAATCATCATAAATCATATGATACAAACTGAGTGACAGTTATAGAATACTAAATAAGCAAGCAACATAAATCATAATAGGATAGTAAATGAAGGCAATCAACATAAATCATGAGAAACAAACAACCAAGTTACAGTCCTAAGAAGCTAAGGAAATAGGTAATAGGATAGATGAAAAGATGAGAAGGATAATAGGTAATACAGTCCTACTAGGTGGTTTGACATCCTAGGGCCGTGTTGGCGAACCTATGGCACACGTGCCGGAAGTGGCACATAGAGCCATGTTGCCCGGCATGTGTAGCATCACCCATTCTTCTTCCAGGTTTCCAGGGCATGCATGTGCACCAGCCAACTAGTCTGCTGGTTACTGGTGCACATGCGCGTGCGATGATCAACTGGCTTTAACGTCTTAGTGCGCGTATGCACCGGCAATGCCATCATTGCCCGCATGCAGCCCCGGGACTCTGCCCTTTGCCAGCCAGGAGCGCTGCCGCCAGTCACTCCCGGGCACCCAGCTGCCTGCCTGCCTCATCACAGCCACCACGAGGAAAGCCCCCAAGTTGCGCTGCCTGGGATCCATGTGGGTTGCCACAGGGGGAGGCCAGGTATGGCTGGCTGGACGCTGCCTGGAGCTGAGCTTGAGGCTGGCAGAAGGAGGAATGTTGCCTCTTAGCCATCTCGAACTGTCTGCTGCCACAGCCTGCCGCCATCCCCTCTCCCCTACCAGCTGCTCCTGCCACTGCCAGGGAAGCAGCTGTGTGAGAACCGCTGCCACCAAGGGCAAGGGGGCGGTGGTGGCAAGGATGGGCAGTCCGGGTCTTCCCTGTCTCCCTGTCCAAGCAGACTTCTGGCATAGTCCCAGGCCTCCAGAGGGAGGGAGGGAGGGAGGGAGGGAAGCCCCAGCCTGCTGCTCCTGCTGCCGCCACCCCCTTGCCCCCAGCAAGAGCGGTTCTCGTGCTGCTGCTTCTCTGGCAGCACCAGGAGCAACTGCCGGGGCAGAGAGGGCGGGGGCAGGCTGTGGTGGCAGGCCGTTCTTGCCGGGTAACAGACAGGCTGCTCCTGGAGCAGGCAGGAGAAGGAGAAGCCACCAGCGGGGAGGCGAGCTGCCCCAGGAGGACTGGAGGAGAGTGCAGCTCCTCACTCATGGAGAGCCACCAGCGGGGAAGAGGTCACGGAAAATGGTAAGAAATGTGCGAGCCAGAAAGCGGTCATGCTCCCTGGCAGGAGAGGGTTGCACGTTCACTCCAGCAAAGGTTTGTGCAACCCTCTCCAGCCAGGGAGCATGACCACTTCCTGGCCAGCTCACCTCTTACCGCGCCCACTTCCTCACCGGTTGATATCCATGAGTGAGAAGCTGCGCTCTCCTCCAGTCCTCCTGGGGCGGCTCGCCTCCCCGCTGGCAGCTTCTCCTTCTCCTGGCTGTTCAGGAGCAGCCTGAGACTCTGCTTTCTTTGGCAAAGTGCTTCATCATTGCAGCGCAGGGGTCACGCACAGCGCCGGGGGATCTAGAATCTAGGTTGTTTCTCTGCCTGATTAGTTTCCATCTGTTGCTTCTTGTCTTGCCTTCAAGTGCTTTGGGGAATAAATTGACCTCCTCTTCTTTGTATCAATCCCTCAAATATTGGAACACTGCTGTCATGTCACCCATAGTCCTTCTTTTCATTAAAGTAGACATACCCCAAATGGCTACCCAACAGGGCTATATAACCCATGAGGCTACTTCCTAATTTTCTTTTTAAAGAATTCTCACGTATTCCTAAGAGTTGGAAGTTATAATTATATTGTTACTGGAAAGGACATCTACATAACAACAATGAGTAAGGGATTGGTACATATATTTTTTGGAGTATAAGGCACACTTTTTCCCCTCCTAAAGGAGGCTGAAAATTTGGGTGCGTCTTATACTCTGAATGTAACCCCGCCAACCTGCCGGCCCCCACCTTTCAGCCTCCGTGCATCTTCTTTCTGGCTGCAGAGATTGCCACCGACAATGGCTTGTGTTTTGGATTTCGCGTGTCATGTTTTCAGCCTCCAAATGCTCTGTTTGAGAGTCCTTCAAGGCTGCAGGGATTGCCAAAGCACATCACCACTAATCGCCACCCAAAAACGTGATGCATTTGGAAGCTGAAAATGAAACATGGGGTGCCCAAAATGGCTACCCGGAACAGCTACTGCCTTCTCTTACCCCTTCCGTGCTTTGCCTGCTTTAGTCACTGGAGCTCCCTCCGACGATCAGCTGTGCTTTTGAAGCTGTTTCTCAGCCCCAACGCAAGTGAAGCGATCTTCTGCTTTTCTAACTGCTGCTCCCTCCGACGATCAGCTGTGCTTTAGAAGCTGTTTTTTTAGCCCCAACCAGCCCCAACCTCAAAACCAGTGAGAAAACTAATGTGCTGAAGCTGACCAGGCTAAGGATGCTAGCCAGATGAATATCTGGTAGGCAGAATTCCCCCCCTCCCCATTTTCCTCCCCAAAAACTAAGGTGTGTTTTATACTCCGAAAAATATGGTATATGGCTCTGTGGATGTGGGTGTCTACAATGTGTGGCCAGCAGCTAAGGTGATGGCATACCAAGGAGCACAGTTTGGATAATGGTGTAATCGTCCCACCATCCTACCTCCTACCATCTCCTATTTTTACTACATACACACACACACATATAGAATTCCAGCCAGTTAGAGATAAATATTCTATAGGCTTTCTTCCATTTGATGGAAAGGCTCCTTCCAGCCTCAGATCCCCCAGGCATTTGTTCGTTAACCATTTCCATTCCTCTAATTTGGGGAAGGAAGCAGAAAGCCATTCTGCAGATATATTAGTTTGTTTGCCTCTTTAAAACTCAATAATAGGAAGAGTCCAATTTCTCCTTCCTTCCCCGGCTAACAAGCAGAGTAATAAATGAATATTTAAACTAGCCGAAAATATATTAAGTGGAAACAAATAGGTTTCATTTGTAGCAAGTGCACACAGGTTAATGAACAAGAAGGAGCTTTCGCACTGAAACAAGGCTCCCTGATGTTGTACATGCAGGTGCTGTTAAGGGCCAATTGAGCTCTATAGGATAATTATGAAGTATCATTCTGTGCTTCCATTTGTTAACAAAGGGCTGCCTGCAATTTGCCTAAACCTATAAACCATCATCTGTGATCCACGGCAGCAATTAAATGACAAACATCTTCTCGCTGGAGACTTGGAGGGAAACAAAGGAGACACGACGGTATTTAAGGAGCCAGATGGATTTTGTTGTTGTTGTTGTTGTTTAAAGACTGTCAGTGATGGCGACACCACTGCCAGTAACAGAATGGGGCAGTTGGACATGCCTGATTATAAGAGAACGGCAAGAAGATTGCCCAGGTCTTGACAGATGGGAAGGAAAGGACGAAAAGTGGATGCTTCCAAGAGTTAACCTTGCTCTCTGCTACCTTCTCATTCTAATAATGTTAGTTGGGTGTTCTTTGGGACAGGGACAGACTTTCAGAAAGATCACAAAAGACAACTTTTTAGGAATATAGCCAGGGATGGGATTCAGAAATGTTAGCAACCGGTTCTCTGCCCGGTTGCTGGGTAGGCATGGCCATGGTGGGCGCAGCCTACTTGGCCTCCTGCACCATGGAGGGAGGGGATTTTTGCCCTCCCCAGACTCCGGAGGCTTTCCTCGAGTCTCTAGTAGGGTGAAAACAGCCTTCCCCAGGCTCCAGAGGGCCTCCAGAAGCCGGAAACAGGCCAGTTTTTGGACTTCCGGTACTCCTGGTAAGCCAGTTTTTTGCTCTCCCCAGGCTCCGGAGGCTTTCCTTGAGCCTCTGGGAGGGTGAAAACAGCCTCCCCCAGGCTCCAGAGGCCCTCCGGAGGCCGGAAACAGGCCAGTTTTTGGACTTCCAGTACTCCTGGTAAGCTAGTTTTTTGCCCTCCCCAGGCTCCGGAGGCTTTCCTTGAGCCTCTTGGATGGTGGAAACAGCCTCCCCCAGGCTCAAGAGGCCCTCCAGAGGCCGGAAGCAGGCCAGTTTTGGGACTTCCGGTACTCCTGGTAAGCCAGTTTTTTGCCCTCCCCAGGCTCTGGAGGCTTTCCTTGAGCCTCTGGGAGGGTGAAAATGGCTCCCCCAGGCTCCAGAGGCCCACTGGAGGCTGGAAATGGGCCCATTTCTGGACTTTTGGGCTCATTTTTTGCCCTCCCAGAGCCTCTGCATGGCCCCTGCACTTACCTGGCATCCAAAACAGGCTGTGTGGAGACTCCTGGGAGGGACAGAGTGGGGTGGGCAGGGTCAGCCAGTCCTTGCAACTACCGGTTTGGTGAACCAGGTTAAAATTAACATCCGGTTTGCCCGAACTGGTCCTAACCAGCTGAATCCCACCCCTGAACATAGCATAAGAAGAGCCTTGTAAAGCTCTTCTCTTTGGAGAACTTTAGATGTCTTAGTGTTTCTCAACCTGGGCAACTTGAAGATATGTGAAACTGCAAGTTGTCAAGGTTGGAAACACTGCCTTAGATGGAAGGCCACTTTTCAGCTTTCCTCAATGGACCACCCTGCAGATTTTTCATCGATCAGACTTGTATACTGCTATATTCTCCATGAGCTTTCAGTGGTTTACCATAGAGGAACATCACCAAACAACTTGAAATGTAGACAGTCAACGTCTATATGACAGTGATGGTGAACCTTTTAGACACAGAGTACCCAAACTGCTTGCGTGCACATGCCCAAACTGAAAGATGTGCATGCACGCATGCACGAACATGTGTGTGTGCATGCACGGACATGCGTGCGGACATGCACATGTGTGGACATGAACATGCATGGACATGCACATGTGCACAGCAGAGACCCAAAGACCAGCTGGCTGGCGGGAAGCCGGGCATCCCAACACCAGCAGCGCGGCAAGAGATAAGATCTTTTTCTTTTGTGAGCTTCTGTTTCGTCGTTTGCAGGGAAACAGAAGCTCACAAAAAAAACACCACGGAGATCTGACCTTGGGCAATGGCGCGCATGCCAGCAGAAACAGCTCTGCGTGCCACCTCTGGCACCCGTGCCATAGGTTCACCATCATGGCTATATGACATAAATAAAAGTTAATTACTACTGTATTAGTATATTTACTGATAATAACAGCAGATAATTTACCCTTGTAATCTAGTTTGTCTAGATTGTAATTGTAATCTAGTTTATCTAGATTGCAGTGTATCCTTGTAAGCTAGTTTTTCTAGTCTAGTGAAAGGAAGGACTTGGGGTGACATGATAGCACTGTTCCAATATTTTTTTTTTTTTAATTTGATTTATATGCCGCCCTTCTCCGGAGACTCAGGGCGGCTTACAATGCACTAAGCAATAGCCTTCATACTTTTGTATATTTATACAAAGTCAGTTTATTGCCCCCACAATCTGGGTCCTCAATTTACCTACCTTAGAAAGGATGGAAGGCTGAGTTCAACCTTGAGCCTGGCGAGATTCGAACCTGCAGTAATTGCAGGCAGCTGGTCTTAATAACAGGGTGCTTTAGACCACTGTACTACCAAGGCTCTTTGAGGGGTTGCTACAAAGAAGAGGGAGTCAATCTATTTTCCAAAGCAAAAGAAGGTAAGACAAGAAACAACGGATGGAAACTAATCAAGGAGAGAAGCAACCTAGAACTAAGGAGAAATTTCCTAACAGTGAGAACAATTAACCAGTGGATCAGCTTGCCTCCAGAAGTTGTGGGTGCTCCATCACTGGAGGCTTTTTAAAAAGAGACTGGAGAGCAACTTGTCTGGAATGGTGTAGGGTCTCCTGCCTGAGCAGGGGGTTGGACTAGAAGACCTCCAAGGTCCCTTCCAACTCTATTATTCTGTTATCTTCAAGTAACTCCAGAAAGTTCCATCTTAACCTATTATCAGTAAGTGACTAAGGACAATGCACAGTCTTTCTGACATTTAACCTTGAAGGTTGTCTAACTATTTAGATGTTGAGCTTGATGTATTAATGCCAGTCTTAAATAGTGCCATTCTCTCTCTATAATTCCGTAGGGAAATCTAAAACATAAAAATATATAACACCCTTAAATTAAAAATGACTATACAGCTCAAATATAAGTGCATTTGCAGTTTATGTGTGCTACCTTTGTCCTTCCAGGTTGTTACTATTTAGATCTACGGAGAGAGCAATTTATGTACAATTAAGTCCACAAATGTTACCCATAAGATTCACTGCCATTTTTTTCCTATATTTATATCCTGCCATTTTTTTTTTCATGCAGGACCCAAGGCAGCAAACATACCAATATTCCTTCCACATCCTATTTTCCCCATAACAGCAATCCTATAAGGCGAGTTGGGCTGAGAGAAAGGGTCTGGCTGGCCCAAAGTCAACCAGCTAACTTTCATATCTAAGGCAGGACCAGAATTCACAGTCTCCTGGTGATTGGCCCAAAGTCACCTAGCCAACTTTCATGTCTAAGGTGGTGTTGTGATCTAGGCCCAAGTAGTTATTACCAGACACAATCAGTCCTAAACAAACATATTTTATTAGAACAGCTAAGAATTACTTCATTCTCAGCTCAGTCCAAATTAATTCCAAAACAATCCTTCAGAAAAAGTAGTTTGGCCTTATCACAAACCTTTGTCTTCTTTGGCACCCTGCCAAAGACTTTTCTTGGCAAAGCCCCACAAAGTTCAGAAACAAGAGATGCCGACTAAAAACAAATGTAGCAATGTTGCTTTCCTACAGAGCCCAAGAGCCTTTGCTGCACTTTTAAGCCTTATGGGAGGGGCCAATCAACTCCTGGCCTTACTCCCGAGTCGTCCTTTTTGCTTTAGCTGCTCTTGCCTTCTGGCAGCTCTTTTCATGAGTGCACTTAGAACAGGCTCCTCCTGTTCCTCTGCCTCTCTGCTATCTGCCTCTGGAGGTTCCGGAGTCCATGCATCACTCCCAGATGGCCCTGGCCCCATCTCTGCCTCCGACGCAGAGCCCTCATCTGGGCCTTCCCCTGACTCCAGGACTGCCCTATTGTCCTCCCCAGCCTCCTCACTGTCCAACTCCACTGCCAGCTCCAAAGGCTGCTGGTGGACCACAACAGGCAGGACCAGAATTCATAGTTTCCTGGTGATTGACCCAAAGTCACCTACCCAGCTTTCATGTCTAAGGCGGGACCAGAATTCTCAGTCTCCTGGTGATTGGCCTAAGTCACCCAACTGGCTTTCATGTCTAAGGCGGGACCAGAATTCTCAGTCTCCTGGTGATTGGCCCAAAGACACCCAGCCAGCTTTCATGTCTAAGGCAGGACCAGAATTCACAATCTCCTGATGATTGGCCCAAAGTCACCCAACTGGCTTTAGCTGCTAAACAACAAAAGGTATTCCAAGCCACACAATCTTCTGTAGCGACACATTGATTAAATAGATGTAATTCATGTTCTTTAGCACATGTTTCAAAGAGATTCCAGCATGTTTCAAAGAGAATCAGATATGACCTTGCACATTTTAAAAACTTGCCATCCACACAATTAAAAAGGTATTATCACTTTTGCTAATCTAGAATCATCTCAAAGAGTCCAATACCTCAAGAATAAATGGTTTGATAGTTCCTATTAAAAAGTGCAAGCTATTTATTCCCCACAACACCCTTATTGCAAAAAGAAGTAATCAATAGATAGTTTTCTCCAGGGCATAATTACTAATTAGTTTCTCTCAGAAAAGAAAGAAAAGCTTATATTAAGAGGGGAAAAATGATAGATCAGCACAAAGAAATGCCTTAAATCAACACATCTACTCTTATAGTAAAATCATTGATTTTGAAGTTTACTGAAGTAATCTTTAAAGAGCTTCTGTAAGATTTATCTAGAAGTGATACTCTTTAGAAAGGTGCTGTTTGAATTACTTTAATTAACTGGACAAAGAACCTCCAAAACTTTTAATTTCTCCAATTGAAAATTTCACTGCATTTGATTATCCATATGAAAAGACAATACACAACTGGGTGCAGTGATATAAAACAAAATATACAAACTTCTGGTCTATGACTGTAATAAAGATTTGGTTTGATTTGATAAAATATGTATAGGCATTAGCTTCACTAGTAAGATTGCAGAGTTTTATTTTTTCCCCAACTTAAAAAAGTGTATATACATATATTTTAGTAACCAGTAAAGCAACAGCTCTCTTGAAATATTTAATAATCGTAGACATATGATTAAGCATTCCAGGGTACAGGTATAAAAAGTCCAATCAGGTTAGCAAAGCAGTTTTGATTAAACTTTTTTTTAAAAGTTCTATTTCAATACTTAAAATACTAAATTTGCAGCAAGTCAAAATTAGAATAGTCATTTACTGAACGTAGAATTGATATCTGAGTGTTTGTGTATGTATGAATGTGAGAAGGAAGGAAGGAAGGAAGGAAGGAAGGAAGGAAGGAAGGAAGGAAGGAAGGAAGGAAAGAAGGTTGGTTTATTTTATGTATATTTCCATGGGTAATATTAAAGGATTGCTAGTGCATTATTTTGATTGGAAATTAAAAAAAAAATCCCATAAGCAAATAATAACTAACCACTTATCTATATAATTGCCAAGAAATTTGCATGCCAAACCTGACTTGAAAGAAACAATGCTAACTTCTGGTTCATTAGGACTTCTAAATGATTCATCCCGGTTTTCAATAGGCTTGACAAATGTTTGTCTTATAGTGAAGCATTCACAGGACCAATTCTGTGTTTTCAAAATCATCCAAAGTCCAGGGTAACCTTTACTAATTAGCAACTATAGGAGAGCAATAGTCCTGATGTTGACTTAGTTTAACCAGGGATGAAATCCAGCAGATTCTGACAGGTTCTGGAGAATCAGTAGCGGAAATTTTGAGCAGTTCGGAGAACCGGTAGCAGAAATTTTGAGTAGTTCGGACAACTGGCAAATACCACCTCAGGCTGGCCCCAGAGTGGGGTGGGAATGGAGGTTTTGCAATATCCTTCCCCCAGGAGTGAGGAGGGAATGGGGATTTTGCAGTATCCTTCCCCCAGGAGTGGGGTGTGAATGGAGATTTTGCTATATCCTTCCCCCAGGAGTGGGGAGGAAATGGAGATTTTGCAATATCCTTCCCCCAGGAGTGGGGTGTGAATGGAGATTTTGCAGTATTCTTCCCCTGCCACGCCCACCAAGCCAAGCCCATCAAGCCACACCACACCCACCAAGCGAAACGAAAATAATTAGGTGGGATGAAAAATTCAGAGCAATGATTTCTCTTGGGCAGCAAGAGATCTGAGTAGTATTAAAATAAAGAAATATTGTGTAAGTTAAGTTGAGAAGTCTATCAGAGCAATGCTGCCTTCATTCTGTAAGAGAATGTTATCGAACATTGCCATTATTTATCACAATAGTCATATTGTGATTTCAGTTAATCTTTGTGAAGGACATTTGATCCAAATCCTAGCTACAAACAATGGAATATTCCAACACAAGGAACACGAGTCAAAGAGAATAAGACAATCTTAGGTGAGAGATCCAAGTTTTGTTTTAACTTAAATTATACTTTGAAAAAAAATGGAAATTTGCCTATTTGGGACTTCAAGGAATCTGTCTCCCATCTCAAAGAATAATCAAGATGAGAAGAGGATTGCCACAAAGAGGAAAGGGTCAGTTTATTTTCCAAAGCACCAGAGGGCAGGATAAGAAACAACGGATGGAAACTAATCAAGGAGAGAAGCAAACTAGAATTAAGGAGAAACTTCCTAACAGTGTGGACAATTAATTAGTGGAACAGCTTGCCTACAGACAGTGTGGGTGCTTCATTACTGGAGGTTTTTAAGAAGACACTAGACAATCCCTTGTCTGAAATGGTATAGGGCAGTGATGGCTAACCTTTTTGCCATCGCGTGCCAGGAGGGGGGGGGGCGGGGGAGGGTTACGCGCGCACGTAGCCACGCGCATGTGTGTTCAACCCCCTCCCCCCTCCCCCCCCGCTCCTGGCACAAGATGGCCTGGTAGGCCCGTTTTTCTTTCTTACCTGGTTCCAGATCCTCTCTGTGTATCTGGGAACGGCGAAAACAGCCTTTCCCACTCCCTTGGAGGCCCTACGGAGGCTGAAAGGGCCCATTTCCCAACTCCTGGTGGGACAGGAAGTGACATTTTTTGCTGTCCCCAGCCTCCAGAACCTCTCTAGGAGTCTCTAGGCGCCTCTCTAGGAGTCTGTAGGAGCCTCTCTAGGAGTCTCTGGAGGCTGGGGACAGGAAAAAACATCACTTCCTGTCCCACCAGGAGTGGGGAAATGGGCCCTTTCAGCCTCCGTAGGGCCTCCAAGGGAGTGGGAAAGGCTGTTTTCGCCATTCCCAGATACACAGAGAGGATCTGGAGCCAGGTAAGAAAGAAAAACGGGCCTTCCCCACCTCCCCCCAACCCCTCCAGAGGCAGGAAACAGCCTGTTTCCCTACTTCTGGTGGGCCCAGAAGGCCCGAAAATCAGCTGGCCAGCACGCGCATGCGCCCCAGAGCTGAGCTGGCGTGCCCACTAATATGGCTCCGCGTGCCACCTGTGGCACGCGTGCCATAGGTTCGCCATCACGGGTATAGGGTCTCCTGCTTCAGCAGCGGGCTGGACTAGAAGACCTCCAAGGTCCCTCTATTCTGATTGAAATTGATTGGATTTATAAACTAGTAGACTATGCTTTGATTTACACAGTCAAAACATACAACAGATGTCACTGTGTTGCCAGGTTCTAGCATTCTCCATTTGCTGATCCACAGCATACAGAAGAATAAAATAACAGAGTTGGAAGGGATCTTAGAGGTCTTCTAGTCCAATCTCCTGCTCAAGGAGGAGACCTTATACCATTTCAGACAAATGGTTGTCCAGTCTCTTCTTTACAAGCCTCCAGTGATGGAGCACCCACAACTTCTGAAGGCAAGACTCTTCTGAATAGGCGAGACTCACTATTGCTGCAGGAAATGAGGAATCATTGGGCAAAAGAAGCTACCCTCCTTTCATAGCTCACTGTATTGTATAGTGGGTGGGTTATAATATACAGTGGATAAATTGTCCAAACAATTTGAAATGCCACCAATATCTATAATGAAGTTGTCTTCCAATGAGGGCTCTCTTAATCATGAGTTTTAGTGACATGAACACTTCTCCAAGCTTCCCAAAGTTGCTTTTTTCTAGAGGCAACTGGAATTCCTGGTTTTTCTTTGAAGATGTTTTGCTTCTCATCCAAGATGTTTCTTCAGTTCATTCTTGAATGAGATGAGACATGTTTGCAAAGAAAAACCAGATAATCCAGTTGCTTCTTGAAAAAGCACTTTTGGGACAATCATGATCGGGATGATTGAGAATTTCCATAGACATTCTCCAAGCCTCCACTCTAATGAATCTACATTCTACATCCTAGTTGTATGTAGACCAAGATACAAATGACCTACAGTCTGGTAAACCTTCTTCCCTGTGGCACCCTTGGAGACAATAGAGTTTGTACCCCTTGAAACAAACAATAACTCCCATCAGTCTCAACCCACAAGGGCATACTATCAGAACTGGAAAGTCTACTATTGCTGAAGTTCGAGATACCTGAATTATATGAGAGAGTTATACACAATTTTCATTACTAGAAATATACAATATTCAGATCCAAAGTAACCAAAAGTGGTTAAGATCCAGCACAGGTAGCCTTGTTAGATCTCAAAACATACAAGGATCTTTACTCCATGGATTCATGAGCTCAGGGACATTCTGGCTTGTGTTCAGAAGATATTATGGAGGAAGTGACAGGATGCAGTCATAATCCAACTTTTCTTAGGCTGTTTCTTTTTCAAAGCAAAGGTTTGCTAGATAGTACCATCAGCCTTTTAAAAGTTTAGGTGATATATGTAGCACTCACTCTGTGTATGTGTGTGTGTGTGTATGTGTGTGTGTGTGTGTGTGTGTGTGTATTCCTTGAAACAGCTTTTGCCCAATCCCTTGAAACAAAATGAGCTTTGGAGGAACCATGAAAACATAGTCTTAGAATATTGTCTATTAAAAGTTTAGTTAACATAGCAATATCACTTAGATTTATATACTGCTTCATAGTGCGTCTTCTCTAAGCTGTAGAGAATCAATATTTGCTTTACAGAGTCGGCATATTGCCCCCAACAATCTGGGTCCTCATTTTACCAATCTTGGAAGGATGGAAGGCTGAGTCAACCTTGAGCCAGTCAGTTGTCTGTCTGTCTGTCTGTCTGTCTGTCTGTCTGTCTGTCTGTCTCCCTTGAAACAAAAATAAGCTTTACAGGAGCCATGAAAACATATTCATGGAATATTGCCTATTAAAAGCCCCTTAGGAAAAGAACATTAAATTACTGAGATCTACTTCAATTCCTGTATATATTCTATGACTTTTGGAAATGAATATTTAAGGAACCTTTGAGAAAATAATTCAAAATCAACTAGGGTCCAATAAATGCAATAGTATTCCTATTTAGACTGAAGTGGTTTTTTTTTTTAAAAAAACGAACACAGAGAGTTGGATTTTTAAACCCGTATTTGCATTCATAGAGTCCCCAAAATTGAATAAATGACGATTGAATCTCATAAAAAGATGCTTTCCTTTTTTTCCCCCCATTGCAGCAGGTTTCCTAAAGTCTTGTTTAAAAAATGCATTCCTGCAGGCTTTTTGGAGAGAGGGGAATTCCATAATTAATTTATTCACCTCAGTATAATCCTGAAACAGCTATCAAGTAAAACATCTTTGTTTCAATGATTTAGTAATTACATTATACAGGTTTTTTTACAATATTTCATTAAAAGAAACCTAAGAAACAGGGATTACCTCTATCTGTCCAGAAGGTGGCATAATTTCTGCACTGATTGAAGCCTGTCAGCCCAACCAAAGAAAACTAACATTTATCTGTTATTTAAATCTTCATTTCCTAGAAGGATCTCATTACATTCCTGACAACTTTAAAGCTACTCTCTTCTATCCTCTTAGTAGCAGTAAATCCAACCTGAAGACATATATCTAAATATAACTACATCTGCCTATCATATACTCTACGTATGTGTATATATGTGCATATATCTTACATCTAAGTACAGAATTGCATTGGAAAAGTAGCTTTTAAGAGTAGCTTTTACTCTTAAAAAAAGAAGCAGGAATGATTTTCATGTCATTCTTCCTGATCTCTTGGAAGCATTCTGAAATTGTAATATTAATTAAATGTGAGGTATTGCACAAGTCTGCAGTCCAAAATAGATTATCCATGACTGTGAATCAACTTTCCAGTTCTTTGATTGGTTAATCATAGTCAATCAGATGATTTCTTCAAGGGGAAACAAGAAATAGAAGAACAAGGGATTGAGTTGGATTGGTATACTCATATGCAAATACGAACAAGATATGAAAAAGATGCTAAACTATATGGTTTTTATTTAGAAATGACACCACTAGATAGGATGCTCACAGGAACAGATGATAAAATAATTAAAAATATATACAATTACTTACTTAGTATTGATTTAGAAGAAGAACAAGTAAAAGAAACAATGATAGTCTGGGCAAAAAATTTTGGATATTCAATTGACTTAGACAAATGGCAACAAGTATGGGAAAGGAATTACAAATTAACAATGTCCACAGCATATAAAGAAAATCAATATAAAATGTTTTACAGATGGCACATGCCACCTGAAAAGCTGGCAAAAATGTTTAAAGATAAATCAGCTAAATGCTGGAAATGTCATCAGATACCAGGATTGTATTATCATATGTGGTGGACATGTCCAGAAGCAAAAAACTATTGGATTAAAGTTAAAACATGGTTGGAAGAAATGATACAACAGCATATAGATTTAAAACCTGAACTGTTCCTATTGGGTATCCTACCAGAGAAATTTAGTAAAGAAAATATATATTTGATTATTCACATAATAACTGCAGCGAGGATAGTATTTGCACCAAGATGGAAAGCAGAAAAAATCCCTACAGAAGGTGAAGTAATTAAGAAAATATTGGATTGTGCAGAAATAAATAGATTGACTTTGACAATCAGAGAAAGAGAGGAATCTGAATATTTTAAGATATGGAGACAATTTTACCATTAGTTAGAGAAGAAATATATATAGGGTAATGTTGTAATGAAACATGGGAAGAAGAAAGAGGAGAGAGAAAATAAATGTATTAATAGCAAAGTAAGAAATGTGGGAGAAATGTTATAATAAATGAAATGATGATATTATGAAATGATTAACATTGAAGAACAAGAAGAAGTCACAAAAGATGTACTCAGATGAAGCACTGAACGATCAATTGATTATGTATTGTATGTTTGTTTGTTTATAAAATAAAATAAAAATTCAAAAAAAAAAGATGATTTCTTCACTTCTGACAATGAATCCTGGCATGGAATATGATTCAAATAGGTAGGAATTTTAATTAGGAGACAATTATAACATTGGCCAAATTGCATTTACATATAGTATATCCATAGCTACATAGCTATGGGATTGCAGTTACATGTTCAGTGAAAGTCTGTTGATGCTTACTCAGATGCAAATTCTACTGTGATCAAAGGGATTTACTCAGTGGTGGGATTCAAAAATTTTTACTACTGGTTCTATGAGTGTGGCTTGGTGGACGTGGCATGGCATGACTTGGTGGGCATGGCAGGGGAAGGATACTGTAAAATCTCCATTCACTCCCGATAAACTGGGACTCGGAAAGTAGAGAATAGATGGGGGGTGGGGCCAGTCAGAGGTGGTATTTACCAGTTCTCCAAACTACTCAAACTTTCCGCTACCGGTTCTCCAGAACTGGTCAGAACCTGCTGAATACCACCTCTGGATTTACTTCTATGTGTAACCTTTCCTTACTGATTTTGAAGTAGCAGAAATAAATAGAATAACGGTACAGGAACTTTCTAGCTGGAATAATAGTGGATGTAAATTAACATGCTGAAACATCAGAATTGTGGAATAAAACCAATATAATGAATGCTGGAACTTGAGCGGTAGATGTTACCATAGCTTAAGGGCAAGGCACAGACCTTCTGTTTGCTTGTTTATTTATTTATACATATTTCATTTTTACATATGCTTATCTAGTTGGCTATTGTAGCTAGTAGGTTGCTGGACTCAGTGGATCTATGGTCCCATTCTGCAAAGTAATTCTGTGTTGCTGGATTCGTCTCTCAACTAACATACAACCCAGTCGACTATATTCAGCCATTTGCAATTAATGTCCCCTTGCAGGTTGGGGGCAGATAACCCTGGAGAAGGCCTACCTATGTGGTCGCTAAGAGTCAACATCGACGTGGTGACACATAATCAATCAATCAATGATAGATTAATTGTGTTGCTTTACCTAATTATTCAATCACTTTAAAGGCTTCTGAAAGTCAGTTTTGTGTAACTCTGAAGTTTGATGAATATCCCACTGGCCTAATTAATTTTGCCCATGGCTATGAATAGATGGTGTATCATGGTTTACTCATACTGCAGCTGTGAAAAAAGAGGCCCCCACCCCAGGAAGATCGATATCCTCCTCATGTATATCAATTAATGCATAACCACAATATTCAGAGGCAATTGGGTAAATTCTTTGTGCCATCATCTTAACAATATTCTTAATATTCATCCATGTTTGTCACATAACTGGCTATATATATGTATCAAAACTTTCCTCTTTGTCATATCGGGGGATAAAATCTTGGCTAAAGATAGATAGATAGATAGATAGATAGATAGATAGATAGATAGATAGATAGATAGATAGATATAGATAGAGACAGACAGACAGAGAGACAGACAGACAGACAGATATGATAGACGATGATAGAGATGATAGGTAGATAGATAGATAGGTAGGTAGATAGATAGGTAGGTAGATAGATAGATAGATGATATAAATAGATAGATATAGATAGACAGACATGATAGACGATGATAGAGAAGATAGACAGTTAGATAGAGACAGACAGACAGACAGATATGATAGACGATGATAGAGATGATAGGTAGATAGATAGATAGATAGATAGATAGATAGATAGATAGATAGATAGATGACATAGATAGATATAGATAGACAGACAGACATGATAGACAATGATAGAGAAGATAGATAGATGATAGATAGATAGATAGATAGATAGATAGATAGATAGATAGATGATAGATAGATAGATAGATGATAGATAGATAGATGATATAACTAGATAGATAGATATAGATAGACAGACATGATAGACGATGATAGAGAAGATAAATAGATGGATAGATAGATAGATAGATAGATAGAGAGAGAGATAGAGACAGACAGACAGACAGACAGACAGACAGACATGATAGACAGATATGATGATAGAGATAGATAGATAGAGGTAGATTGATTGATTGATTGATTGATGATAGATAGATAAATAAATAGAGAGAGAGAGAGATGAGAGAGAGAGATAGACAGATTGACAGATAGACAAAGAGATACTGCAGATAGAGACAGATGATAGAAAGATGATTGATAGATAATAGATAGATGATAGATAGATAGATAATGAGAGAGATAAAGACATATTGTAAATAGAGATAGATGAAAGATATATGATAGGTGGTTGATAGATGATTGATAGATGATAGACAGACAGAGAGGGAGAGAGAGGGACACACACACACACACACACATCCAGACAGATAGATAGAGAGATACTGTAGATATAGAAAGATGATAGAAAGATATAGATAGATAGACAGACAGACAGACATTGAGACAGATAGAGATGATAATAATAGATATATTGGACTGTTTTTTACTTTTGTGTAAAGACTGATGCAAAGAATGAATTGAGCAGTTCTGCTTTCTCCCTGCTGCCCATCACTTTCTTGCCATTTTCTCCCATTAGTGGACCAATTGTTTCCTGGACTTTTTTCTTATTTTTTTAGATGCTGAAAGAAACTTTTAAAAATTATTTTTGACATTTGTTGCAAGTCTTAGTTCATTCTGAGCCTTCGCTTTCCTGACTTCATCTTTGCAGATTTGAGCTATGTGCTGGTATTTTACTTTAGTTATGTGTTTCCTCTTTCCATTTTTATATTTGTCCTTTTTGTCTTTCAGTTGATCAGAGAGTTCTTTAGGCAACCATGCTGGTTTCTTCTGGGATCATTTATTTTCCTTTTTCAGTGGTATTGTGCTATATTTATATATAGTCAAAACGATGCTATAGAGCACTGCACACCAGAACAACTAGACACAAGAACAATTTTTTCCCGAATGCCATCACTCTGCTAAACAAATAATTCCCTCAACATTGTCAAACTATTTACTAAGTCTGCACTACTATTAATCTTATCATCGTTCCCACCACCATCTGCTTCCACTTATGACTGTATGACTGTAATTTTGTTGCTTGTATCATTTGTACTCTATGACTATCATTAAGTGTTGTACCTTATGATTCTTGATGAACGTATCTTTTCTTTCATGTTCACTGAGAGCCTATGCACCAAGAAAAATTTATTGTGTGTCCAATCACTCTTGGCCAATAAAAAAATTATTCTATTCTATTCTATTCTATTCTATTCTATTCTATTCTATTCTATTCTATTCTATTCTATTCTATTCTATTCTATTCTATCTGTTTTCAAAGTTTTCCAAGCTTCTTGAGCTGTTTTCCCGTTTAAGATTTTCATCCATGGAATCCTTCCTGAACTCTCTGTAAGTTTATGGAAAAAAGCTCTTAATGTCTAAGACACTAATTTGACTTTGTCCTATTGCTTGTGCCTGCATTATGTTGCATTCAAATTTGACATGATCAGTCTCCCTCAAATATTTACTAATATTCCGCCTTGAGTCTTCGGAGTCTTTGGAGAAAGACGGCATACAAGTTGAACAAATAAATACATAAATATTCTCCAAAACCTTCTTTTCACTTTCTTGTGCCTTTATTTTGAGGAAGTTATGGCAAAGAAGAGAAAAACAAGGAGACAAATTCCTTGTTTTATTGAAACCAATACACATAAAATTAAAAATAAATGAAAAGAGGAAAATAAAGAACCCAATAATTATGCTGCTTCTAAATCACTAAGGGACTATAATGCTTTTCTTCTCTGGTGGCTTACAGCCTGGAAACAGGATATTCACTAAGTACTTCTTATGTTAGCTGAACAAAACACTCTTCTAGTTCAAGTGGTAGAACCATTGCTTTTGGACAGGAAGGAAGAGATATGTTCCCAAAAGGGATGGAAAGCATTGCAATTCAAGTTTCAAGTGACAAGTCCCATATATTTGCATCCAATTAGCTATCTCACTCCTGGTGTTAAGTGAAAGGCAATTTAATACGTACTTCCTGGAACGGGACCATATCTCAAGTATAAATAAACTCTTTGGCTACCACAAAAGTTTTCTTTCAGGATAGACAGACCATGAAGTTCCTAACAGTGAGGACAATTAACCAGTGGAACAGCTTGCCTCCAGAAGTTGTGGGTGCTCCATCACTGGAGGCTTTTAAGAAGAGACTGGACAGTCATTGTCTGAAATGTATAGGGGCATGATGGTGAACCTCTGGCGCCTATGGCCATATCTGTCGGCACCAGGGGTAGGTTCTAAAATTTTTTACTACCGGTTCTGTGAGTGTGGCTTATTTTGTGGGCGTGGTTTGATGGTCATGTGACAATTCTTTAGGATTTAGCAGAGGTACTGGTCTACCAGGCTTTTAACTGCTTATAGAGCTGTACCGGTCTACCCATTTGTTCTTGGAGTGTCTTGGTCTACCCATCTGTTTTTCGAGTATCCCAATCTACCCATTTGTTTTTCAAGCGCACTGGTCCACCACCACACTGCCTTTTAACAATGATCAGCTGTAGGATGGCCCTTTGAAGCCCCAGAGTTTAAACAGTTTTTTTTTCCTTCCAGCCGATCAGCTGGGACTTGGGAGACAGCGAAAAATTGGGGGTGGGGCCAAATAAAAGGTAAGAATAACGTGGGGGGGGGGGGGCGGGACGGCCCAGCTCCCAAACAAAGAGAACCGATTTGGTGATGTCATATTGTCACTGTTACCGGCTCGGCCGAACCGGGCCAAACCTGGAGGAACCCACCACTGGTCGGCACACATGCGTGGGCTGGCCAGCTGATTTTTGGCTGGCCCCGCCCCGTGCCACCACTCCCCTCCCAGGAGTCTCCACACGGCCCATTTTGGATGCAAGTAAGTACAGGGCTCGTGTGAAGGCTCTGGGAGGGCATTTTTGACCTCTGGAGGGCCTCCAGGGGAGTGGGGGAGGCTGTTTTCTCCCTTCCCAGGCTCCAAGAAAGCTTTTGGAGCCTGGGGAGGGAGAAAAATGGGCCTACCAAGCCTACCGGAAATCTGGAAATGGGCCATTTCTGGCCTCTGGAGGCTTCAGGTAGGCCTGGTAGGCCCAAAACAGGGCACGGGGGGTTGTGCGCGCATGTGTGGGGGAACACAGAGGGGTCACATATGCATGCGTGGGGGACAGGGTGTGGGGGGCATTAAATTATGGCTGTGGGCACACCCGTGTGCGACCCCTCCTGTGCTCCCCCCACTTTTGGCACACGACAGCAAAAAAGTTAGCCATCAGTGGCATAGTCTCTCCTGCTTGAGCAGGGGGTTGGACTAGAAGACCTCCAAGGTCTCTTCCAGCTCTATTCTGATTGAAATAAATAACAACTGCCAGGTTCCTTCCAAGCCATTTGAGCAAAAGCAAACCGCCCAGACTTATTAACTAGAAGGGAAAGTAGCAGATTCGAAGAATATGCCATATCTTTTCAAACTGAAATATATTTAATAGTTCTAGCATTCAAGAAGACTAATATACCAAACGAGAATGAGGGGGAAAAAAAAGTAACCCAGTAGATCAATATTTGCAGATAGATGTCTCAGACATGAAGGAGCAAATATAGAGAAGAAGCCTTAGGAGAAAGTAAAACAGAAAGGGCGAAGCAATCCTCAGCCTGTTACATCACCCCTTCCTGTTATGATTTATTCATACAATTCATGCATTTTAATTTTAGAAAATCTTTTTCAAGGACAGAGTAATAGAACTTTCAGAAATATAAGGTGAGGGTTGAGCTAATCAGTTGGTGGAAGGAAAATCCATCTGGTTCAGTTCCAAGCAGGGAGAAAGGCACTGGAGACAAAATGGAGGCTGGAGGCCAATTGGAAAGAGGGCCTATTTATTGATGAAGTAGAACCACCAACCACATGTGATTCTGGGCAGCTGACAAAATGGAGTTTAGAGTGGGTGGGTTTTTATACCTTCTTTGGGCTTTGTATTTGAGTTTCCTGTTCCTGTGCAAGAACATGTCCTTTAATATTCTATTGGCTGTTGTCAGATTCCTATGGGGTCATAGCTGGCGCTATAGGCAAAAGAGGAAATGCAAATCCTAGGTGTTTGTCTGAGCTAATTTTGTCAACCTTTTGTTTGTTGCTTATCTGGAGTTTCCACCTGACCCAGTCTTTCTGAATCTGCATTTCTAAAATCTGGCTTCCTCAGTTTTTGCTTGGGGCAGAAACTTCACATTACCATGTAGTAGGGCCCACCTTGCCTACTTCAGTTGACCAAATGTCTTGATTCAATTAGTGTGTGTTAAGGTATTAAACTACACAGGAGGTTGAAGCCTGCCCTCTGATATGAGCGTTTATTGGGTGAATATAGGCAAATGTTTATTTCACGGTCCAACTTTCTACACAGAATGGATTTTATGGAGAAAAACAAGACAAAAAAACTGTTAGATGCATGTTTTAAGCTCCTAAAGAAAAACCAACCAATCAAATAAATATTTTTTTCCCAAGGTGCCCCAATGTGACTATTACTGTTTCCAAAGTATAAATTGTTTTCTTAGTTTTTTTTTTTTTTTAAATCTGGGCTGTAGTTTTACTTCTGCTTTTGATTATGGTGATTGCTGCTTGAGTTTTTATAGTTAAAAAAACAGGGTACAGTATTTTAATTAAATAAAATTAAAAATCTGCATCTACTGAAGCAATATAAGCTTTTCAGCAGCCTGGGGACATCCTGAATCTTATATGAATACCAGTGCTCAATTGGGAAATATTCCATACGGAAAACAGAAAGCAAGAAATCAATGTTTTGGCTTATATTTTTTGGATTCAAAACACACTTTCAAGCTAATATATTACTCTGTGCTCTGTCTTGGTGCATATTCCATTTCAGTTCTTGTGTGATGGATTTCAAATGGGAGTCAATCTTTAGTTGTGCCGAGTTTATCACGGCTTGGGTAATGAAATAGCAAATCATACATCAGCCACTGGTTCCCTAGCTTTTTGCATTCTGACATGTACAATCTCTTCTTTTATGCGTTGATCCATCCCACAATGAGACAGGTTGGATCAAGTAGCTAAATACACGACTGACGCTTAACTTGCAATGGGAGGCACTAATTGTGTTTAATTTCTGGACCTCTTTTGATGAACTGCCCAGCCCTGAGTCAGCAGTGATGGACCTTCACGAGGGGCCCAGAATTCTGCAGCTGCTGTAACTCCACATTTGCCTGCAAGCAACTCCGCCAGCTGTCTCTGCCTATATTATACCACCGTAATGCGAACAACTGGAAGCGATAATGTTTCTCCCCATTTGCCTAACAATACCAACATGAACAATAATTCAGGAGGCTGAAGATTTGTGCGGTAATTTAATAAACCCCATGCACATTTCTACAATTGAGCACCACATCTGTGCAATGGATCCTAGAAGTGTAATATTCTTTTATAAGGGACCATTAACCAATCTTAAGTTTATAGGTTTCCTTAAATCTTTTTCATCAGCTGTTAAACTACGGTAAAGAGAAAATTGTCTCTTATGAGACACGGGATAGTAAAATACAAAGACTGTGATTAAACGTCAATCAATTAAGGATGTTCATACAATAAAAATGCTGACTGATGATTAAAATGAGCTCTTTCTGGGAGAATTTTACAGCAATATTAAGAAATGTTTTCAAAAGTTGACAGGCTCAACTTACACCTAATTGTATATCAGGGAGGTTGTGCTTAATTGCTGTATTTGGAATAGGAGCTGTCCTGATAACAATCTTAAGAAGGGATTCTTTATATATATATCTATACATATCTATGTTAAGAAGCAAAGATTTCCATCTGCTGAATTTTATTAAATCCTTGACCTCTAGACATAATTGGCAATTTTGAATGACATGCCTAATGAAGTTTTGAATTAGCTAGCATTCATTGTATTGAAAAAAAACCCCTAGAAATGGATAATGCAGGTCACACCAGAGATGAATACATTAAACAAACCACAAATTATTTATAGGATGGAGGCGTTGTACAACTTTTGCAGCTAACTCCAGTAATAGATTTATTTATTTATTTTAAAAAAGGAACAATAAAAGGTGAGATGTGTTCTAGACGCTATTTAAAATTCTGTGAATGAAGTTGGTCAATGGCACCACAAAAATGTTGCTGAATAGAATAGAATAGGATAGGATAGGATAGGATAGGATAGGATAGGATAGGATAGGATAGGATAGGATAGGATAGGATATAGAATATAGAATATAGAATATAGAATATAGAATATAGAATATAGAATAGAATAGAATAGAATATAGAGAATAGAATAGAATAGAATAGAATAGAATATAGAATATAGAATAGAATAGAATAGAATAGAATAGAATAGAATAGAATAGAATAGAATAGGTTGGATAGGATAGGATATAGGATATAGAATATAGAATATAGAATATAGAAAATAGAAAATAGAAAATAGAAAATAGAAAATAGAATAGAATAGAATAGAATAGAATAGGATATAGAATATAGAAAATAGAATAGAATAGAATATAGAATATAGAATATAGAATATAGAATAGAATATAGAATATAGAATATAGAATATAGAAAATAGAGAATAGAATATAGAATATAGAATATAGAATAGAATAGAATAGAATATAGAATATAGAATATAGAATATAGAATATAGAATAGAATAGAATAGAATAGAATAGAATAGAATAGAATAGAATAGAATAGAATAGAATAGAATAGAATAGAATAAGTTGGAAGGGACCTTTTTCAGTTTAAAAAAAGAGATCTTTTTACTTTAAAAAAAGTATAAAGCATAAAATCTGCCTCCAGAAATAATTTTTGGAGGAATGTCACTGTGCAGGTAAGATTACCACCTAAATCAGAGCATACTATTATTGCAAAACCACTCAAGGTGAGTCAGGAACATTGATTAAAAAGCCAATTCTTTTCCGTCATTCCTTATGCGAGATAATTTTTTTATTTCCTCGCGTCATTATTTTTGACAATACTGAATGATTGAATTTCCATTTAAAACTGAACGAAGGAGACATCGGATTATAAAAATCGGATACATTTGGAGCCTGGTCAGAAATTAAATGTCAGATTAAGCCAGGGGTGAAATCTGTTTACTTTCCGAACCAGTTCGGAAGTGCATGCGCCCCATGCGCGCATGGACCCTCTGCGCATGCTCAAACCCTTCTGCACATGTGCAGAGGGTAAAAAAGAAGTTACTTCCTGGTTAAAACCAGGAAGTAATGATGACCGGGTGGGTGGGAGGAGCCTCGCACTGCCATTGCTACCAGTTCGTCTGAACCGGTCCGAACCAGGAGCATTTCACCCCTGGATTAAGCCTTGTTCATCCTATGCAACAGAGCAATAAAGTCCTAACAACCATATTCTTTGGGTGAGGGTATAAAAGTCAAGATATGGATGTGGCATTGTGATGATCACCTTGTCCCTCTTGTATATTAATGTGATGCACATACAAAATACAAAAGGGCTGACATGCATCGAGATGTGATCTCCATGATCTTGTCTTTTTTTGATCCCCATTCAAATTTCTGAATTACAATGCTGAGGTCTACTAAAGGTTTGTTCTATTGCATTTTCTTCTTTTCTTCCATAATTATATCTATCATTTGATAGTTCAATGACTCGAATACATTTAAAGCTCTTCTTTCAATATTTTATTTATGTATTTGCATCTCGCCGTTATTATTTTCACAAATAACTCAATAGCTATAACACTTAGACTTATATACTGCTTCACAGTGCTTTACAACCTTCTCTGTGTGGCTTACAATGACAGCATATTGCCCCCAACAATTTTAATGACCTCGGAAGGATTGAAGGCTGATTCGTCAACCTTGAGCTGATCAGGATTGAACTCCTGACAGTGAGCAGAGTTACCCTGCAATACTGCATTCTAACCAGCATGCTAAGTACGGTGCCACCACAACTCAAGGTGGTGAATATATCCAACACACATATCCAACACACCTTCCTCCTCTTATTTTCCCCACAACAATGATCCTGTCAGGTGGGTTAGGCTGAGAGTGAGTGACTGGCCCAAAGTCACCCAGCTGGCAATCATGACTAAGGCAGGACTAGAACCAGTGGTGGGATTCAACCAGTTCGCACCACTTTGGCCGAACCGGTTGTTAAATTGCTGGCTGGTCCCACCATTTCCCACCTCAACTCTTCCAGAAGTCCCCACGCACCCCGTTTTGGCTCCCAGGTAAGTGCAGGGAGGCCTGCTAGGCCCAAAACGGGGTGCAGGGGGGGCAGTGCCCTCCCACAGCCCATTTTTGCTCCTGGGAGGTGGCCAAGTGCTCCTTGTCACACCTCCTGGCCATGCCCACCATGGCCACGCCCACCCAGCCAGTCATTAGGGCAGAGAACCTGTTGTTAAATTATTTTAAATATGTTAAATTATGAATCCCACCACTGACTACAACTCAGTCTTTTGCTTACTAGCCAGCTGTCTTAACCATGAGACCAAACTGGCTCTCAGTATTGATAATATATAGGGACCCGTTATACTTTATTGGGAGTGAAACAGTCCCTGGGTGATAGATTTCTTCACAGAGATGCAAGTATAATGTTCAAAAACTTTTCTGTATTGTAAAATGTCACAAGTTACATATCTTTCAAAAATGCAGGAAGTACTGCAGTAAAGATAGGGGATCCTAATTAACTAGACATTTGTTTATTTTATTTATTTTATTAGTCATTTCTATGCCGCCCACCTCTCCGAGGACTCTGGGTGGCTTACACCAAAGACAGTATACTAAATAGCATATTGCCCCCTAACAATCTGGGTCCTCATTTTACCCACCTTGGAAGGATGGAAGGCTGAGTCAACCTTGAGCCGGTGAGATATGATCTGCTGATCTGCTGAACTAGCAGTCAGCTGAAGTAGCTGCAGTACTGCACTCTAACCACTGCGCCACCTAGGCTCTTGTTGGAGATAAACTCTATCTAGCATGGTCCTTTCAGGAAATTCTTGATTTGTCTATCTCCTCTGAAAGGGTGAAGAAAGACAAGAGAAGATTAGAGCTGAAGAAGTTTCTTGGATGAGAAGCGAAATATCTTCAAAAAAGAACCAGAAAGTCCAGTTGTCTCTTGAAAAAAGTACTTTTGGGACAACCATGATCTGGATGACTGAGAATCTCCATAGGCAAGAGAAGATTAGCTGGGTTTTTTTTACTAGCTAACATGTTTTCCCAAAAATAAGACCCTGTCTTATATTTTTTTGAACCTGAAATAAGCGCTTGGCCTTATTGCCATGCACTCAAAAGCCCAATTGGGCTTATTATCAGGAGATGTCTTATTTTGGGGGGGAAACAGGGTATTAAACTAGCTCAATTGTCAACATTTAATTGAGGAAATAATGTAGTGAAGTAACAGGACTATGCAATGCTGGAACTCATGATTTTAAGGGAAATTTAAGCTGAGTGTTGCCTTAATATATATCTTCAAATATACACTTCAAAAATTCAGATGTTAATAAACCTACAGCAGCGGTAAGTAGCACACCTTGGCAGGAAAAGTAATAAGAAAAGATAGAAGGGAGCTGTAAAATGCTAAAAGCATAGTTGCGGAAGATAGAATCATAAATATTGCGTTAAGATGTCTGAAACTCAGAAGGAATTGAATTTGGTAAAGAACAGCAGAAGAAATATTCAAAATAAAAAGGAAGAGGACAGAATCAGTATGCCAGCTATGGAGAGAAGATCAACCAAGTTCTAAGTAACAAAGAAAAAGGAAAACTACACAACTTGTATTGTGGCTCATCCTTCTCCAATAAGAAGTCGTGTACTTTGACTAGGCCCGTGATGGCGAACCTATGGCACATGTGCCACAGGTGGCACACGGAGCCATATCTGTGGGCACGCGAGCATTGCCCTAGCTCAGCTCCAGCACATGTGCGTGTGTGCACTGGCCAGCTGATTTTCGGGCCTTCCAGGCCCACCAGAAGTCAGGAAATGGGCTGTTTCTGGCCTCTGGAGGGCCTCTGGGGGTGTGTGAAAGATTGTTTTTGCCCTCCTCAGGCTCCTAGAAAGCCTCTGGAGCCTGGGGAGGGTGAAAAATAGGCCTTCTGGTCCCACTGGAAATTGGGAAATGAGCTGTTTCCGGCCTCCAGAGGGCCTCCGGGGGTGTGTGGAAGGCCGTTTTTACCTTCCCCGGGTTCCTAGAAAGCCTCTGGAGCCTGGGGAGGGTGCAAAACGGGCTTACCGGGCCTAGCGTGCCATCACGTGCCAAAAGTGGGGGGAGCGGGGGGCATTGAATTATGGGTGTGGGCATGCATGCGCGCAACCCCCCCGTGCTTCACCCGCTTTTGGCACGCGACATCAAAAAGGTTAGCCATCACTGGACTAGGCAATTAAAGAGCAGAGAGAAGGTGCAGAATTGAAGACTGGTTGACAGAAACATAGTCAGAAAAGGTATATGAGATACAAATGAATTTAAATCTTCAGGACCAGATAAATTGTATATTAGGTACTGATTTATTTATTTATTTTGTCTTTTAATGACCCTGTAATCCATTGTATCGGGATGGAGTCAGGGCAACTGAATGGAACTGAGTGTTTACTGGCCGGATGCCCTTCCTGTCACCAATGCAGAGTTCACAGTTGATATTTACTCATTGAGTATATTAGGCACTGATGATCTGAGTAAATCTTTATCTCTGAAGAATTCTGAAGAATGGATGATGTGTGCCAGACAACTGGAGAAGTGTAGCTGTTCTTTCTACTTTCTAAAAAGAAGAAGAAGAAAAGAGATCATCCTAAGAATCCTAGATTATTTATTTATTTATTTATTTATTTATTTTATTTATTTATTTATTGCGATTTATATGTCGCCTTTCTCCCTAGGGACTCAAGGCGGCTTACAAAATGACAACTTCAATACAAATCACAATACAATACCAAATTAAAATCAGTAACCCAATTAAAAAACGATTTAAAATTATACCAGTGTACCCCCAAACGGATCAGTTTAATTGGCGGAAGAGCCATGTCTTCAGCTCGCGACGGAAGGAAAGAAGGTCGGGGGCTGTCCTGAGCTCAGTGGGCAATCCATTCCAGAGTGTCGGGGCTCCCACAGAGAATGCCCTCCCCCTGGGGGTCGTCAGCCGAAATTGTTTGGCCGACGGCACCCTGAGGAGGCCGACTCTGTGAGAGCGCACAGGACGATGGGAGAACGGCTGGAGATGGTCCTGCAAGTACCCCGGGCCTAAGCCATGAAGGGCTTTATAGGTGAGCACCAGCACCTTGAAACGTATCCGGAGTGCCACCGGTAGCCAGTGCAGCTCACGCAGGAGAGGTGTTACACGGGAGTATTTGGACGTCTCCGTAACTACCCACGCGGCTGCATTTTGGACTAGCTGAAGCCTCCGGACACATCCCAAGGGCAGCCCCATGTAGAGGGTGTTACAGTAGTCCAACCTAGAGGTGGACTACTTATTCAGTCGGATATCAAAATTTGAGAAGATTCTATTGCAGATAATAAACTATTGTAAACTGTCCTACATCACAGGATTAGGCTGGTATGCATTGTGCATTAAATAAGTCAATATTACATTTTGTAATTACATTAGGTTTCTAAGCATCTTGAAAATTGTGTGGTGCTTACTAGAACTCACCACGGATTTGCCCTGAATATATTTTGTGGCCTAATCTTATCTGTTTATCACTTTCCTTGCTTTTTTTTAAAGAAGTTTTCTTCCTTCAGTTTCTTTCCATTTAAAATGCAACTAAGTCAAACAATGATATAAAAAGCATTGTTCAAAAAGATAGGGATTAACATATTGTACTATACGGTACTGTATTATCTCTTCCCAAGAAAATGTACGTTATTAAGCTAAAAGTATCTTAGTAAAGTAAGCTAAAAGTAAGCTAAGATCTTAATCTAAATACGTTATTAAGGTATAGGTTCTCCTGCTTGAGTAGGGGGCTGGACTTCCAAAATCCCTTCTATCTTCTCTTCTCTTCTCTTCTCTTCTCTTCTCTTCTCTTCTCTTCTCTTCTCTTCTCTTCTCTTCTCTTCTCTTCTCTTCTCTTCTCTCCTCTTTATATTAGTGATATTTTTTAGAGAAGACATTTCGCTAACAGTTCAACTTTTGAACTATTTATTTATTTACTTAGTTGAAATTGGCAGGGTCACAAAGTAGATTACAGACTGGATTGGATCATTTGCTGTCACTTCCTTTTGTGCCAATGTAAGCTCTGCTCTAGGCAGTGATTGAAATTGTTTTCCTTTAAAGACCAATAATGAATGAACATGCTTCCATTAGTTATCTATCATGAAGTGTAAGGCTATTCCTTTCTCATTCAGGACTCATAAAAGACGCTGACTTAATGGTACTTCCAAAGACCAAATAAATGATTTCCTTTTTGATTCATACTTTTTTGTAGATTAAAAAAATTTACTGGATGTAGGCAGGAACAAATGAAGAGCAGTATATATATTCTTCTTGACGCACACCTCAAAATTTACCAATACTGTCTTTCCTTCATTACTTTTTTTTACCTGCTCAGTATTAAAAGATACGATGTGTTTCATGAAAGTATTGAGAAAGAAGAAAAAGAAAAGACAAAACTCAGATAAAGAGGACCATGAAGCAAGAAAAAAACGTAGTTGGAAGAACTTATGGTGAAGGTATTCAGAAGAACATACATGAATGTGTTCTATATATCGGACCAAAATCCTATCCAACATCCAGCTACTTCATGAACTAATCTGTTATATGAGAGAAACAACAAGCCAAACATGAGCTGATGCTCCTCCCACAACTAGTATCTGAGTTGCATCACTTAGATTTGAGGACTTCTTAATGCCAATAGTCGATATCCCAAATAGCAATGGCACTTAGACTTATATAGCGCTTCATAGTGCTTTTACAAAATGCGTATAGTCAAGGCTATGGTTTTCCCAGTTGTAATGTATGGCTGTGAAAGTTGGACCATAAGAAAGGCTGAGCGCCAAAGAATTGAGGCCTTTGAATTATGGTGCTGGAGAAGATTCCTGCGAGTCCCTTGGACTGCAAGGTGATCCAAACGGTCAGTCCTAGAGGAGATCAACACTGACTGCTCTTTAGAAGGCCAGATCCTGAAGATGAAACTCAAATACTTTGGCCACCTAATGAGAAGGAAGGACTCACTGGAGAAGAGCCTAATGCTGGGAATGATTGAGGGTAAAAGAAGAAAGGGATGACAGTGAATGAGGTGGCTGGATGGAATCACTGAAGCAGTCGGCGTGAGGTTAAATGGACTCTGGGGGATGGTAGAGGACAGGAAGGCCTGGAGGAACATTGTCCATGGAGTCGCGATGGGTCGGACATGACTTCGCAACTAACAACAACAAAGTGCTTTTACAGCCTGCTCTAGGTGGTTTACAGTCAGCATATTGCCTCCAACAATCTGGGTCCTCATTTTACTCACCTCGGAAGGATGAAGGCTAAGTGAATCTTGAGCCGATCAGGATCAAACTGTTAGCAGTCAGCAGAGTAAGCCTGCAATACTGCATTCTAACCACTGCACCACCACGGCTCATGGATTATTTCATGATTTGTTTTAAATTGTGTTTGATGTCTTCTGTAATTCAGCTTTATTATCAGAGCCCATGATCTAGTACTATGAAAGTTCTACTCCTCTGAGATTTTTATGGTAGTTTATATGATTCCTACATTATTATTGTAGCAACTTGCTCAATATTTTGGTACACTGTGATCGCACCACAATGATTTGGTAAACAAGCATCTGGATCTACTTGATCTACTATAGCGGTTCCTTTCTGCAAATATTTTTCAATCAACAGTAGACATTAAGACTTTAATTAGATCCTTAGCCTTAACTCGAGTTCTGTGAAAACCCCAAAACACATAATACTAGCAGTTCTAATGTCCTCGGATCACTTACAATGCTAATAATAATTCATTACTTTAGGGAAAGCCATCTTTAATATCAAGAAAGTCCTGAGTTGCCAATAATACACACCATAGCTTGAAAAAAAAAAAAGCTGGTTTATTTTAGTTCAGTACATGCAACCTTAATCCTACTTTATTCTTCCAATAAAGATATCACTTAAGCCTTACAACATTATTACTGTTAGTATGAGTATTGAGAAGTGGGAAACAGTGTTATTGTATTCTCCCTAGCATGTGTTCTGATAATGGAAACTCTTATTAAATATACATGTACTCCCTGGTCGCCTATAAATGTGCCTAATCAAAGAGAACCCTACAACTTTGCTTGAAATCGATAGAGAGCAAGCTGGAACAAGAGCCTATGTGCAGAAGTTTTATCCCCATTGAAGGGAAATGCCAGTTTACTTTTCCAAGCGTAGATATCACCTTGCAATTTTCTGGTTTAGCGTATCACTCTTCTTCATTTAATTATAGAGTCAACAGCTTCATTTTGGAACGGCATTTTGCTTTAAAATAGGTGCGTCAGTCTTCATCGCTCTGCCCACACATGCTGATTAACAAATAAGCCAGTGGTGGGATTCAAATTTTTTTTTACTACCGGTTCTGCGGGTGTGGCTTGGTGGGCATGGCAGGGGAAGGATACTGTAAAATCTCCATTCCCACCCCACTCCAAGGGAAGGATACTGTAAAATCTCCATTCCCACCCCACTCCAAGGGAAGGATACTGTAAAATCTCCATTCCCTCCCCACTCCAGGGGAAGGATACTGTAAAATCTCCATTCCTACCCCACTCCAGGGGAAAGTTACTGCAAAAGTAACCTGGTGGCTCAGCAGACTGATAGCATTGTGATTAACACCAGCTGTCTGCAATTACTGTAACTTCGAATCTCACCAGGCTCAAGGTTGACTCAGCCTTCCATCCTTTCTAAGGTAGGTAAATTGAGGACCCAGTTTGTGGGGGCAATAAGCTGACTTTGTATAAATATACAAAAAGTATGAAGGCTATTGCTTAATGCATTGTAAGCCGCCCTGAGTCCCCGGAGAAGGGCGGCATATAAATCAATTTTTTTAAAAAAATCCCCATTTCCTCCCAGTCAGCTGGGACTTGGGAGGCAGAGAATAGATGGGGGTCGGGCCAGTCACAGGTGGTATTTACCAGTTCTCCGAACTACTCAAAATTTCCACTACCAGTTCTCCAGAACTGGTCAGAACCTGCTGAATAGCACCTCTGAAATCAGCCCAATGAAAATAATAATAATAATGCATGCAATAGCATTAAAGGATCAACAAGCCCAAAATGGATTCCCCTTAGTGGTGCCTTTGTTCACGTCATATTTTATTTGCTTGTTTCTTTTTCCTCTTTCGTGTAAACTACTGAGCAATGAAAATAATAATTTTAAAAAATAGCTTGCTGATCATTTGCATTTTCAGCGATCAGAATAGTGATAGAGCCTGGTGGCACAGCAGACTAATAGCCTGTTATTATCATTCAGCTGCCTGCAATTACTGCTAGTTCGAATCTCGCCAAGGCTCAAGGTTGACTCAGCCTTCCATCCTTTCTAAGGTAGGTAAATTGAGGACCCAGTTTGTGGGGGCAATAAGCTGACTTTGTATAAATATACAAAAGAATGAAGGCTTTTGCTTAACGCATTGTAAGCTGCCCTGAGTCTCCGGAGAAGGGCGGCATATAAAATCAAATTAAAAAAAAAATAGTGTCATTAGCATAGCATGGGTTATTGATATTTCTTTCTCGAGTTTAAAAGCCATGCTCATTTTCTTCCAATCCAGTTTATCCAGTGTATAGTATGTGCCACATACAGGTTGAGTAGATAAGGGGAGAGTATATAATCTAGTATATCTAGTGAAATTTTAAATTAATGAGCAGATTTCAGAATCGGCAAAGGGACATGAGACCAATTAAATAACCTGAGATGTCTAACGTATAGAACTTGCTCTTTCTAAAAATCTGTGCTGTGCTGTGTAATAAGGATTCTGAGCCAATGTGCATTTTGGATAGCTTAAAGTTTAAAGCAATAGAATTTAAAATCAGTTACAGCCATCTTAGTCTGAAACCTGATTACTTGGAAGGAAATAATAACGGAACTATGTGGACTTCAATGGAACTACATCTACATGGAAGGAAGGAAGCAGTGGGGTACCCCAAGGTTCTCTTTGGGACCTAGAATTCTTCAATATCTTCATGAACAATTTAGATGAGGGACTAGAAGGGGAACTCATCAGATGGGCAGATGACACTAAGTTGGCAGGAATGGCCAATATCCTATGTGATAGGCTCAAGATCAAGATAGACCTTGACAGAATTGAATACTGGGCCCTATCCAACAAGGGCCTGGTGGCTCAGCAGACTGATAGCATTGTGATTAACACCAGCTGCCTGCAATTACTGTAAGTTCGAATCTCCCCAGGCTCAAGGTTGACTCAGCCTTCCATCCTTTCTAAGGTAGGTAAATTGAGGACCCAGTTTGTGAGGGCAATAAGCTGACTTTGTATAAATATACAAAAGTATGAAGGCTATTGCTTAATGCATTGTAAGGCACCCTGAGTCTCCGGAGAAGGGCGGCATATAAATCAAATTAAAAAAAAAAAAAGATGAAATTCAGTGCAGAGAAAAGTAAGGTCATAGATTTAGGCATAGAAAAAGCAAATGTACAGGTACAGATTAGGTGAAACTTGGCTCAATAGCAGTGACTGTGAGAGGGATCTTGGAGTCCTAGTGGACAATCACTTAAATATGAGCCAGCAGTGTGTGGCAACAGTAAAAAAAAATCCCAAAAAACCCAATACGGAGTGATAGAATCAAGATCACAAGAAGTACTAATACTGTTTTATAAAGCCTTAGTTAGTAAGGCTACACTTGGAATACTACATCCAGTTTTGGTCACCTTATTATAAAAAAAGATGTTGAGACTTTGGAAAGAATAGAGAAGAGCAACAAAGGTGATTAGGGGCCTGGAGGCTAAAATATTTATTTATTTATTTATTTATTTATTTATTTATTTATTTATTTATTTATTTATTTATTTATTTCCAATTTCTATACCACCCTTCTCCCTGAGGACTCAGGGCGGTGTACAGCCAGAATTAAGAACGTGCAATACAAATATTAAAAAACAATTAAAATATATATAAATTTGGCCCAAAAATTAAAAATCACAACCAATTAAAACATTTAAAAATTTAAAACATACAAAGAATGGTTGCAGGACTTGGGTATGTCTAGTCTAGTGAAGAGAAGGACGATAGGTGACATGATAGCAGTGTTTCAATATTGAGCAGCTGCCACAAAAAAGATGGGGTGGGGATGTCAACTTATTTTCCAAAGCACCAGAAGGAAAGACAAGAAACAATCGATGGAAACTAATCAAGGAGAGAAGCAACCTAGAACTAAGAAGAAATTTCCTAACAGTGAGAACAATTAACCAATGAAACAGCTCACCTTCAGAAGTTGTGGGTTGGAGGTTTTTAAGAAGAGAATGGACAGCCATTTGTCTGAAATGGTATAGGGTCTCCTGCTCGAGCAAGGGGTTGGACGAGAAGACCTCCAAGGTCCCTTCCAATTCCGTTATTCTCTTAAATCCAGTTTGGTTCGTCTTTAAAAAGAGTCAGTGACACATCACACTTGTCCCAAAGGAGGATACTGACCCACAACAAATCAAGAATTATAGGCCTATATCCCTCCTAAATTCAGACTATAAAATCTTTGCTTCAATACTGGCAGAAAGACTTAAAATATATTTAAATAATTTTATACACTCTGATCAAAATGGGTTCCTGCCAAAAAGGCAGATTAGAGACAATTTGAGGATAATTCTGGACACTTTGGAATACTATGAGGCACATCCAGAGAAGCAAATGGCTTTGATATTTCTAGTTGCACAGAAAGCCTTTGACAATGTGAATTGGTGATTTATGCTATTACAGCTGAAACAGATGGGCTTTGGGAGAAAATTTATCCAAGCCATAGAAGCTATATACCATAAACAAACAGAAAAAGTAATGATAAATGGAGAATTGACAGAGTCTATTGAAATACAAAAGGGAACGAGACAAGGTTGTCCACTGTCACCTCTGTTGTTTGTAATTAAAAAAAAAAAAAAGAGTCAGTGACTCCGGTTGGTTGGTTAGTTGGTTGGTTGGTTGGTTGGTTGGTTAGTTGGTTGGTTTTGTTTGCCATTTATAGGAACTTTGGTAGTACAGGGGTTTAAGGCACCCTGTTATTAAGCTGGTTATTAAGACCAGCTGCCTGCAATTACTGCAGGGTTCGAATCTCGCCAAGGCTCAAGGTTGACTCAGCCTTCCATCCTTTCTAAGGTAGGTAAATTGAGGACCCAGTTGTGGGGGCAATAAGCTGACTTTGTATAAATATACAAAAAGGATGAAGGCTATTGCTGAGCACATTGTAAGCCGCCCTGAGTCTTCGGAGAAGGGCGGCATATAAATCAAATTAAAAAAAAAAAAAAACTTTGCTATGGCACAACAGCAATGGAATGGTCTCCACAACCAGGCTGAAAGTATTACACATCATCTCTTACTTTTTCGTTTTGCCATATTGTGACTGACAGTGATTGTCAGTGTTTTAAAATTTTATTGATGCTCCAAGTTATCAGGAATGCATATCATTGAGCTCCGTTCCATGAATGAAGACAGGAATGAAGTAAGAAATGTATGCCTGACTTTTTCTGCTTTTTGTCTCCAATAATATACCGTATTTTTTGGAGTATAAGACGCTCCGGACTGTAAGACGCACCTATCTTTTTGGGGGAGGAAAACAAGAAAAAAAAATCTGCCTTTGCCCATTTGCCACTGCCTGTTTGCCACCAGCACAGCCCATTTGGCGCGGCCCATTTGCTATGGCCCATTTGCCATGGCCTGTTTGCTGCTGCTGCAGCCCATTCACTGCTGCCGATCCCCACCGCCTGGAACCGGCTGAAAATAGGATGTGCAGAGCCCAAAAATGCAATGTGTGGAGGCCAAAAACAGCCGAAGGGTGGGGCCAGTGGTTGGGGTGGGCTTTGGCAACATTTGATCTGTTCCCGTCCACACACACACACACAAACACAGCCAGCCGAGGGTTAAGGAAACACTTTGGCACATACCCAGGTCTTATCTCCAACTTGGCAGTGATTTACACACCGTCTGCCAAGTGCGTTTATTTCCACAAAACAGAAAGATAAGATACTTAGCGTACAAAAAGTCCAATCAGAATAATATTTCTCTCAGCAGTTCCGGACGAGGCTTTAGTGACTATCCAAGGTTAGTTTTGTTCGTCACAGGGATCACTGGCCACCACCCTCTATTATATAGTCTCTGGGGTGTGGTCCAGTGACTCAGTTCTAATCCCTAGCACGCCTCCTGAGCTGCTGCAATCGTTTATCACGCCTTCGGAGGCGTGCATCCAGGAATGATGTTTCTCCTCCGCTCTCATCCGAGCCACCTGTCTCCCTGCTAATCTCCTCTCCCTCGGCCGGCACCTGAGACAGTGCCAGAGGGGAGGGGCCTGGAGAGGGAGGCCTGGATGACTCCTCTTCCTCATGCCCGGAGCTTTCTTCCTCCGATGGGACAGGCTCAGAGGGCGGGGCCACAACACTATTCAGTGTATAAAGACGCATTGCAATTTTCACCCACTTTTAAGGTGGGGGGAAGCGTGTCTTATACTACGAAAAGTACGGTACTAAATGTTTCTGTTGTGACCCAGACCCACGTAGTTGGTATTAAATGCAAAACAGTTCAAAAAAAACAAACAGATTTTATTAAAACAGCTGAGAATTAACTCATTCACAGCGTATTCTAAATGAAATGAAAACAAAGTCCTTAAAACACCAGTCTTTAGTTTATCTCTGACCTTGGAATAATTAGGCAAACTGCCAAAGGCTTTTCTTGGCAACAGTTCAGGAACAGAAGAAATAACTACAGCCAAACAAGAAGCAATTCTCTCAACAATTGTTTTCCGGCAAAGAGGCCAAGAGCTGTTGCTGGACTTTTAAGCCTTATGGGAGGGGCCAATCATCTCTTGGCCCTACACCCGAGTCATCCTTTTTGCTTTAGCTGCTCTTGCCTTCTGGCAGCTCTTCTCATACGTGCACTAGGAACAGGCTTCTCCTGTTCCTCTGACTCTCTACTGTCAGCCTCTGGAGGCTCCAAAGTCCACACATCACTCCCCGATGACCCTAGCCCCATCTCTGCCTCTGACACAGAGCCCTCATCCGGGCCTTCCCCAGCCTCCAGGACTGGCCCATGTTCTTCCTCAGCCTCATCGCTGTCCAACTCCGCTGCCAGCTCCGCAGGCTGCTGGTGGACCACAACAGTTTCTGGGAAGCTCATAAACATGATACGGTTATTTAGGCTTTCTGTTCTTGCATGCAGTAATTACAAAGCTGGTTCAAACCAGAGTTTGAATTGCATTGTGATGGTTGATAGCTACCTATCCAATATTCTGATGATGATGTTATCCATTCAGTCGGGACTGACTCATGGTGATTCAATGGACCAGGTCTCACCACATCTTCCAATCTTGCACTACTTCTTTGAGTTGTTCTATGCTCTGGCTGGCATCAACTTTGATGGTGTCCAACCAATATGTTCTTTGATGGCCTGTTTCTTTTTCCTACTAACTCTCCCAAACAGAATGGTTTTCTCCAGTGAATTCCCCTGCATGACATGGCCAAAGTCAGTGAGATGCAGTTTCGTGATTTTGCCTTCCAGTGACATGCCTGATGTGATGTATTCCAGTACTTGCTTGTTAGTCACATTTACCATCCAAGGAATTTATAGTAGCCTTCTCCAGCAGCACAGCTCAGATGAGCCTTCATGTTTTGCTTTTTTTTTTAAAAAAAGATCCAATATTATTTATTATTATTTATTCTTTGAGCCATGGTGGCGCAGTCGTTAGAATGCAGTACTGCAGGCTACTTCTGCTGACTGGCGGCTGCCAGCAGTTCAACAATTCGATGCTTACTGACTCAAGGTTGACTCAGCCTTCCATCCTTCCGAGGGGAGTAAAATAAGGACCCAGATTTTTGGGGATAATATGCTGACTCTGTAAACCACTTAGAGAAGGCTGTACAAGCACTGTGAAGCGGTATATACGTCTAAGGGCTATGGCTATTTTCAATTCTTTTTAAAAGACAGTACAGAAGGCTACTCTGCAAAATAGATAATTAAGAGAGCAGGGCCATATAAGAAACTGTTGCATCTTTTCTTTACGGACTACAGCAGTCCATTGACTCTACTTCATATCATAATATGGAATGTATTAAAGCCAGAATGCCTCAATCTTCTTTTGAGAAACTTTTACAATGAATTTGAAGAAATTTATATGGTTAATCTGCAGTAAGAATGATAGAACCAGGATCCTGGAATCAATTAATATTACGGGTCAAAACATGGACAAGCCTGTAAAGTGTTCTTCACAATATTTTTGGAGATGATGTTGCCCTCATCTTCTTCCTTGGGCTGAGAGAGAGAGAATGATTGCCCCAAAGTCACCTAGCTGACTTTGTGCTTAAGAGAAAATTAAACTTACAGCCTCTTGGTTTCTAGCCCTGTTCCTTCACAATAACCGTCATTGGCTGCATCGCAACAACCGTCATTGGCTGCATCGCAACAACCATCATTGGTTGCATCGCAATAACTGTCATTGGCTGCATCACAATAACTGTCATTGGCTGCATTGCAATAACTGTCATTGGCTGCATCGCAATAACTGTCATTGGCTGCATCGCAATACTGTCATTGGCTGCATCGCAATAACTGTCATTGGCTGCATCGCAATAACTGTTATTGGCTGCATCGCAATAACTGTCATTGGCTGCATTGCAATAACTTTCATTTATTTGCATCGCAACAACTGTCATTGGTTGCATCGCAATAACTGTCATTGGTTGCATTGCAACAACTGTCATTGGCTGCATCGCAATAACTTTCATTTGTTGCATCGCAATAACTGTTATTGGCTGCATTGCAATAACTGTTATTGGCTGCATCGCAATAACTATCATTGGCTGCATCGCAATAACTTTCATTTATTTGCATCACAATAACTGTCATTGGTTGCATTGCAACAACTGTCATTGGCTGCATTGCAATAACTTTCATTTGTTGCATCGCAATAACTGTTATTGGCTGCATCGCAATAACTGTCATTGGCTGCATCGCAATAACTTTCATTTATTTGCATCGCAACAACTGTCATTGGTTGCATCGCAATAACTGTCATTGGTTGCAGAGGTGGGTTTTACATAATTTTACCACCAGTTTGCTGCGCACTGAAAATGTGAGTGCCTTCCACACATGTGCCCGACCTTCCGCGCGTGCGTTTTGCTCCCACGTGCTGCTTGCACACATGTGCGTGGCTTAGAAAATGTGGCTAAACAGGACGGCATAGTGCTGGGGCGGATGGGCAGCCACCTGCAGGTCACCACTACCGGTTCGTCCAAACCGGCCTGAACCGGCTGAATACCACCACTGATTGGTTGACATAAGCTTGACTTTAAAAAAAGCCACAAGTGTTATCTATTTATCTATGTATAGTGGACTCCAAGATCCCTTCCAACTCCGTTATTCTATGTTCTACCTTCCTTTGATTAGTAGCTTGTTTATTTCAAAGAATGTAAGGCGTACCTTCAAATATTTTATGAATCAAAAGTACCCTTTGAACTAGCAAACCCAGGTTATGAAATAAAATATTGTAGCACTTTAAAGACAAAGGTTTAACAAGAGGACAATTAAGCCTCTTCTAGCTAAGAAATAGGGCTTCTAGTATAAAATAACTTATTGAAATCCATCCCTAACCTAGAAATGTTGTTTTGGGGTGATAGATCGCATTGCTACAAAATGCACATGGTTGGATGCCTTTGACTGTAGTCTGCATCAGTTGGGAAGAATGTGTCTATTGACTTACAAGTGAGTTGCAAGTGTCAAAATGCAATCCCATATTTTTGTAATAATAGCAAGCAGTCATCGCTGTAAATTATTTATGGAGACTATTCAGCACAAACAGCTTAGTATACACATCTGCTTCAGCTTGGCCGCCCTGGGTTTAGATCACTCAGACAGTCAAGTCCTGGGAGATCTGCTCTCATCACTCTGAACAAGAAAGAAAGAAAGAAAGAAAGAAAGAAAGAAAGAAAGAAAGAAAGAAAGAAAGAAAGAAAGAAAGAAAGAAAGAAAGAAAGAGAGAGGATGGAAGGAAGGAAGGAAGGAAGGAAGGAAGGAAGGAAAAAGGAAGGGAGGAGGTAAGGAAGGAAGGAAAAAGAAATAAAGAAATAAAGAAAAGAAAAGAAAGTAAGGAAGGAGGGAAGGAGGGAAGTAAAAAAAGAAAGGAAGGAAGGAGGGAGGGAAGGGAGGAAGGAGGGAAAGAAGTAAAAAGAAAGAAAGAACAAAAGAAAGAAAGAAGGAGAGAGGATGGAAGGAAGGAAAAAGGAAGGAAGGAAGAAGGGAAGGAAGGAAGGAAAAATAAAGTAAGGGAGGAAGGGAGAAGGTAAGAAAGGAAGTAAAAAGAAAGAAAGAGAGAGAGAGAAAGAAAAAAGAAAGAAAGAAAAGGAAGGAAGGAAGGAAGGAGAGAGGGAAGTTAAAAAAGTAAGGAAGGAGGGAGGGAGTGAAGGAAGGAGGAAAAGAAGTAAAAAGAAAGAAAGAAAGAAAGAAAGAACAAAAAGAAAGAAAGAAAGAAAGGGAGAGAAAGAGGATGGAAGGAAGGAAGGAAAAAGAAATAAAGAAATAAAGAAAAGAAAAGAAAGTAAGGAAGGAGGGAAGGAGGGAAGTAAAAAAAGAAAGGAAGGAAGGAGGGAGGGAAGGGAGGAAGGAGGGAAAGAAGTAAAAAGAAAGAAAGAACAAAAGAAAGACAGAAGGAGAGAGGTTTGAAGGAAGGAAAAAGGAAGGAAGGAAGGAAGAAGGGAAGGAAGGAAGGAAAAATAAAGGAAGGGAGGAAGGGAGAAGGTAAGAAAGGAAGTAAAAAGAAAGAAAGAGAGAGAAAGAAAGAAAAAAGAAAGAAAGAAAAGGAAGGAAGGAAGGAAGGAGAGAGGGAAGTTAAAAAAGAAAGGAAGGAAGGAGGAAGGGAGTGAAGGAAGGAGGGAAAGAAGTAAAAAAAAAGAAAGAAAGAAAGAAAGAAAGAAAGAAAGAAAAAAGAATGAAAGAAAGAAAGAAAGAAAGAAAGAAAGAAAGAAAGAGCCCAAACTTCTGTCTTTGACTCTTTTCAGTGACTCAAAGCAGCCGAGCCATTCGCTAAGTTGTACCTCAAGGTTCAGCGAGTAAACATTACTCAAACTCATCCTTTTCACATCTATCCTGGCCCCAGCAATGTAAGTTAATATCAGACACGAAGGCAGATCGATCCGTGGAACAGAGACTTGGTGCTGCTGAGCTATCTTTGTCCCAAAACATGGAAGACGATGAGTGGCAAAGGCCACTGCTGATCTTAACACAAGCTGACATTTCACTAATGCCCTGGGTTTGATGCAGGGAGAGAGGAAACAAGAGGCAGCTACACCAGGCAAGCTTTTCCGTGCAGTCACAATAGGGTGAACTTTTTGCTAGGCAGCTTTCTTGGCATAGAAATGCCCAACAATGATTTGCCTTTGCTGATCACTTTGATTGCTCTAATAACACAACGTTACCGTGTTAGCAATAGCAACAGCACTTAGACTTATATACCGCTTCATGGTGCTTTTACAACCCTCTCTAAGCGGTTTACAGAATCAACCTATTGCCCCCAACAATCTGGGTCCTCATTTTACCCACCTCGGAAGGGTGGAAGGCGGAGTCAACCTTGAGCCGGTGAGATTTGAACTGCCGAACTTCAGCTAGCAGTCAGCTGAAGTAGCCTGCAGTACTGCACTCTAACCACTGCACCACCTCGGCTCTTTAGTGGAAAGAGGGTTAGTGGAAACCTTTAGTGGAAAGGGTTAGTGGAAACCTAATTATATTATTCAATTTAATGCTGCTTTGATAACTTGGTACCCCTGCCCCCCCATGTGTTTGGGGTGCAGCTTGTTGACAGGCAAACTCGGAATCCTGAAAGTTGCAGCACATCAGGAGGGTGTTAGTCTCACACCGCCAATTATAACTGTTAGCACTTCTTAGCACTTTTACTGGGATTGTGGTGTGTGGAAAGAGAAAGTTTTCCCTGTCTCTCTTCTGCCACAATCTCCATCAGAATGACAAAATAATAGAGCTGGGAGAAACCTTGGGGATCTTCTAGTCCAGTGGTTCTCAACCTGTGGGTCGCGACCCCTTTGAAGGTCAAACAACCCTTTCACAGGGGTCGCCTAAGACCATCGGAAGACACATATTTTCAATGGTTTTAGGAATAATTTTATGGTTGGGGGTCACCACAACATGAGGAATTAGGAAGGTTGAGAACCACTGTTCTAGTCCCACCGCTGTCAAGAGGCTGTCTAGTTTCTTCTTAAAAGCCTCCAATGATGGAGCACCCACAACTTCTGGAGGCAAGTCGTTCCACTGATTAATTTTTTTTATTTAAAAAGTTTTAACAATCATTACAACAATTTCCCCCCTTCCACCCCATCCCCCCTCTCCCTCCAACCCCCTCCCCCCAGCCACCAACCCTCCGGAGTTCCCAGAGCAAAAACAGGGTATAGCATAACAAACATAAGCTAAAATAAGCTAACTTTCTGTGGTCTCCAAACTCCCCCTTGCTCTTTAACTCCCCTTTCATGTAACTAAACATATTCAAATATATATATATATATATATATATATATATATATATATATATATATATATATATATATATGTTAATAGGTAATAGGGAGCCAGAGAAAACTGGACCGTTAACACACATTCAGGCTGCAGGTAGTATAATGAAGCATGACCCACAGCTTCTAAACTGATAATAAAGGCCCGAAGATGACAAGGTAGAGAGCTTGTCGAAACGTTGCCTAACCTTAAAGTGTTGGTTAGGATTTCAGCCAAAGTTTTTGAAAGACCTTAAAAATGTTTTTGTTTGGGAATTTAGAGGATTCTGAGCTGTGATCTTAGCCAGGATTTTAAACATTTTAACTAACAAACTTATAATGACGCGGGAAAACACCCGAGATTTTAACTTTTTACAAACACACACCCGCGAAAACTTAAGAAGATATATATATATATATGTTTCATTCATAAGCTATTTGAAACTTTTTAGTCTGATATTTGTTTTGAATATAGTCAATCCATCTTCTCTATTCCAATATATATCTTTCATTTGAATGGTCCTTCAAATACATTGAAATTTTGGCCATCTCTGCTAAATTCACTACTTTTAGTGTCCATTCTTCAATAGTAGGCAAGTCTTCCTTCTTCCAGTACTGTGCCACCAAGAGTCTGGCTGCTGTTATTAAATTTAAAATCAACTTAGTCTCTATAACAGTACAATCTGTAATTATGCCTAACAAAAAGAACTGTGGAGTATCTTCTTATCTTATCTTCTTTTTGAGAATATTTTGAATAATCCACCATATTTTTATCCAAAATGCCTTAATTTTTTTTACATGTCCACTGATTAATTATTCTAACTCTCAGGAAACTTCTCCTTACTTCTAGGTTGTTTCTCTCGTTGATTAGTTTCCATCCATTGTTTCATGTCCAACCCTCAGGTGCTTTGGAGAATAGCTTGACTCCCTCTGCTTCAAAGGTGCTTTTTCAAGAGGCAACTAGACTTTCTGGTTTTTCTTTGAAGACGTTTTGCTCTTCATCAGTGGTGGAATTCAACTTTTTTTACTACCTGTTCCCGTGGGTTTGGCTTAGTAGGCATGGCAGGGGAAGGATACTGCAAAATCTCCATTCCCTCCCCACTCTGGGGGAAGGATACTGCAAAATCCCCATTCCCTCCCCGCTCCTGGGGGAAGGATACTGCAAAATCCCCATTCCCACCCCACTCCAGGGGAAGGATACTGCAAAATCTCCATTCCCACCCCACTCCAGGGGAAGGATACTGCAAAATCCCCATTCCCACCCCACTCCAGGGGAAGAATACTGCAAAATCCCCATTCCCACCCCGCTCCTGGGGGAGGATATTGCAAAATCTCCATTCCCATCCTACTCTGGGGCCAGCCAGGGTAGTTTTTGCCAGTTCTCCGAACTACTCAAAATTTCCGCTACCGGTTCTCCAGAACCTGCTGAATTTCACCCCTGCTCCTCATCCAAGAAGCTTCTTCTTGGATGAGAATCAAAACATATTCAAAGAAAAACCAGAAAGTCCAGTTGTCTCTTGAAAAAACACCTTTGGGACAGAAGCAAATAAGGCATTTTCTAGGCTAGAGAGAACTGTTATGTCAACACAGAGTAGCCCAATAAAAGAACAGCCAAAGACTTGCAAGACGGAAAGAAAGATCCCAGAATTTAAGCCATGAAGTACAGACTCATACTCTTTTTTTCCCTTTTGTGTAGACAGATGCTCTGTGTATCAGTGGTTTCCTTCTTGCCTGCAATACATAAATTGATATACTGTAATGAGTTAGCTTCCGTGAACTTACAGGTAGGGAAGTGGGTTGCTGAATAGGAGTTGGTGTCTGGGGAGCTGAGATTTACAGCCATATATATTTAAGCCAGACGTAGCCTGATTTAGACCTCTGCTGCCACCTAGCTATTGGCTATCACAACTTAGGCATTAATTTGTAATTCTAAACTAAATAACACATAAGTAATTTTACAAAGTAGCAAGCAGAAAAATTCTAGGTCTCCCTATGAAAGGATCCTTTAATACAGACGTGAAAAGATTTCCAAAGGCTACAGTAAACACACAATTTTAGTGTTGTAACATCCACAAACATTATTACTGGAATAAGCATGTGTTGCTGGACTATTCAATAAATACATTCCATCCCCATCCTTCAAAGAGACTGCTTTACACTTAGTACATCAAATTGCTTTGGAAATGTATTTCTATATTTCAGGGAAAGTTTAACTGTTTGTTGCATTGTATTGTTTTTTTTTCCCCCCAAGGCTGCTTGATTCAAACTCACAGGCACACAAAAGACAACAACCAACAACAACAACAACAACAACCAGGAACCATTAATGCAAATAGCATAAGACAATAAGCATAAAATGTAAAGGTAAAGGTTCCCCTCGCACATATGTGCTAGTCGTTCCCGACTCTAGGGGGCAGTGCTCATCTCTGTTTCAAAGCCAAAGAGCCAGCGCTGTCCGAAGACATCTCTGTGGTCATGTGGCTGGCATGACTAAATGCCAAAGGCGCACGGAACTCTGTTACCTTCCCACCAAAGGTGGTCCCTATTTTTCTACTTGCATTTCTTACGTGCTTTCGAACTGCTAGGTTGGCAAAAGCTGGGACAAGTAATGGGAGCTCACCCCATTATGCGGCCATAGGGATTCGAACTGCTGAATTGCCGACCTTTCGATCGACAAGCTCAGCATCTTAGCCACTGAACCACCATGTCCCTATTCTTGATTTAGACTTCCACATATCAGTTTTCCTGGGGGAAAAAAAAAACAGTTAGTGGACAAGATTCAGTGGTCCCACTGCATTTGAAAGATAAATGTCACTCTTCTGAAGACAGCAAAGTCCAAATTTGGGCTTGAGAGGACCATTGAAAGAGGGGTAAAAAAAATCCATCGGTGTTAGAAGTGAACACCCCTCCCTCAAGAGAGAGGGAGGAATAAGACACCACCTACCTCCAGTTTACAATGCAACCCTTGCACAGTTCCAAGAAGATTCCACAACCAATTGCACCCTGATTGATGCCAAGAACAAATTTCTGCTACGGAGACAGCCGGCATGTAAATCAACACCAAAGATAGGTTTAAAACCCAACCTAAGATATCGTTTCATTGATAGAACTGCTCAGTGACCCTGCATAAGAGTGAACTAATCAATTAATGCTCTCGTGCAAACAGATCTGTCACTCTAGATGCTGTGAAATGTGATATTTCTTCCTGTTTGCCTCCCAAAGTACTCCATGGAAATTAATGCAATTTTTACTATGGCAGCAGACCTTACCAAAAATAGTCTGCACCACCAATGTTTCCGTCACTCTGATTCCAGTTTTAATCTTCCAATGAAGTATGTGCCAGTCCACTATATAGACTTCCAGATATTGAGGTGCAGGCAACGGTAGATTGCTTGTGATCTAGTCTCTAGATCTAGCTTTCTTAGAACAGCAGGAGAATGAATCTAGTAAAACAGCAGAGTAGCCTCAAATGTGATTTGCTATTATTTTTTTACTGTTCTGGAATTCTGCAGGGATATGACAAAAGGGAAGGGAAAGGACAGGAAAGAAAGGGAAGGGAAAGGAAGGGAAGAGAAGGGAAGGGAAGAGAGGGGAAGGGAAGAGAAGGGAAGAAGGGAAAAGAAGAGAAGGGGAGGGAAGGGAAAGGAAGGGAAGGGAAGGGAAAAGAAGAGAGGGGAAGGGAAGGGAAGGGAAGAAGGGAAAAGAAGAGAGGGGAAGGGAAGGGAAGAAGGGAAAAGAAGAGAAGGGAAGGGAAGGGAAGGGAAGAAGGGAAAAGAAGAGAAGGGAAGGGAAGGGAAGGGGAGGGAAGGGAAGGGAAGGCAAACCTAGATGTTTGACACAGAGACCGAATGGGGGTCAAATTCCCTTCCCTTCCTTTCCCTTCCCTTCCCTTCCCTCAGCTGTATTCAAGAAAAAGAAAGTCCAGTTGCCTTTTGAAAAAGCATCTTTGGACCAACCATGACCTGGATGACTGAGAATCTCCATAGACAGTGAGAAGTTTATAGTGTAGTGTAGTGTAGTGTAGTGTAGTGTAGTGTAGTGTAGTATAGTATAGTATAGTATAGTATAGTATAGTATAGTATAGTATAGTATAGTATACCCTGTCTCCCCCAAAATAAGACATCCCCTGATAATAAGCCCAATTGGGCTTTTGAGAGCATGGCAATAAGACTTATTTCAGGGTTCAAAAAAAATATAAGAAAGGGTCTTATTTTTGGGGAAACACGGTGGTATGGTATGGTATGGTATGGTATGGTATGGTATGGTATGGTATGGTATGGTATGGTATGGTATGCCATGCCATGCCATGCCATGCCATGCTATGCTATGCTATGCTATGCTAGTCTATAGTCTATAGCAGAGGTGGGTTTCAGCAGGTTCTGACCAGTTCTGGAGAACCGGTAGTGGAAATTTTGAGTAGTTCAGAGAACCGGTAAATACCACCTCTGACTGGCCCCACCCCCATCTATTCTGTGCCTCCCGAGTCCCAGTTGATCAGGAGGAAATGGGGATTTTGCAGTATCCTTCCCCTGGAGTGAGAAAGGAATGGAGATTTTACAGTATCCTTCCCCTGCCATGACCATCAAGCCACGCCCACCAAGCCATGCTACACCCACCAAGTCACACCCACAGAACCGGTAGTAAAAATTTTTGAAACCCACCACTGGTCTATATAGTCTATAGTTTATAGTCCATTCTAATATATAATATAGTAATAGCAGTAGTGGGTTCCACTTATCTTTGCTACCGGTTCGGAATTGGGAGCACGTGTGCGCTTGCTTTGCTCATGCACGGTGCTTCTGTGCATGCTCAGAACCTTCTGAGCATGCACAGAGCGTCCATAATGATGTCCAGGTGGGTGGGCAGAGCCTCCCGCCGTCACCACTACCGGTTCACCCAAACTGGGTTGAACTGGTAGAAACCACTGAGTAATAGTATAGTATAGGTATAGTAAATAGTGTAGGTATTAACTGATGTTCCAATTTTTCCCCTCTATCTCATGATTTTGATTTCTTTGCTTTCCTAATTCTTACTTCTTTTTCTGTGCAACGAATAACATTGCTGTCCCCATACTCATGATATACGTATCTTTCAATAACAAACATTAAAGAGTTTTTCAGGATATTACAGAATATCATACTGAAAACAACAATATGCTATTTTGAAAAACTGGGTGCAAATCAGTTGTAAGCCAAAGCAATGTATTATGCTGAGCTATCAATATTAAATTTACAGAGGACTAGTTCCCATGATTTTGTTGGCACTACAGATGACTGGATAATTACAAACTATTCTGAACTAAAACAGGTTCAACTTTAACCTTAACATAGTAGCACTAATTTAGTAGCACTAATGGCTTAGGACCTGGTTATCTATGGGACCGCCTACTACCACCAATAGCCTCCCACCGGCCGGTACGCTCTCATAGAGAGGGGCTCCTCCGGGTGCCGTCGGCCAAACAATGTCGACTGGCGGCCCCTAGGGGGAGAGCCTTCTCTGTGGGGGCACCTACTATCTGGAACGAGCTCCCCCCGGAGATATGGAGGATCCCGGATCTGCGCACCTTCCGCCGCGCTCTTAAGACCTTTTTATTCCACCAGGCGGGCCTGGCCTAATCTTTTCCCTCTTTTTAATTATGCAAATTTTAATCGGTTTTTTTAAATGATTGGGGTATTAATCTGTTTGGGCCAAATTGTTTAATTTGATTTTACTTTGTTTTTAAATTTTGTATCTATGTATTTTTACTGTTTGGCTGTTCACCGCCCTGAGTCCTTCGGGAGTAGGGTGGTATATAAATTAAATAAATAAATAAATAAATAAATAAATAAATAAATAAATAAATAAATAAATAAATAAATAAATTAGAAAGCATGTTCTTCTATTTTGACGTTTCCTTATCACATTTTTAAACCTGTTGAGTGCAATTTTCATGCATCTTTTGAAATGACTGCGAAGAATAAGCTATAACCGTGATGGCGAACCTATGGCATCCGTGCCACAGGTGGCATATGGAGCCATATCTGTGGGCACGCGAGCATTGCTCTAGCTCAGCTCCAGCACACATGTGCGCGCTGGTCAGCTGGTTTTCCCACCAGAAGTCAGCAAACGGGCCATTTCCAGCCTCTGGGAGGGGCGGGAGTAAGGAAGGCCGTTTTCGCTCTCCCCAGGCTCCAAGAAAGCCTCTGGAGCCTGGGGAGGGTGAAAAATGGGCCCACCATGCCATTGCATGCCAAAAGCAGGGGTCGTGTGTAGGGTCGCGCACACATGTGGGGGCGGGGCACATTGAATTATGGGTGTGGGCATGCGCGTGTGCGACTCCCTACACCCCCCCCGCTTGTGGCATGTATTGCTTTTGGCAACAAGAGCCTTGGTGGCACAGCAGACTAAAGCACTGTTAAGTGCTGTTAAGTAACACCAGCTGCCTGCAATTACTGCAAGTTCAAATCTCACCAGGCTCAAGGTTGACTCAGCCTTCCATCCTTTCAAGGTAGGTAAAATGAGGACCCGGTTTGTGGGGGCAATAAGCTGACTTTGTATCAAAAAGAACACCGCTTGGGGTGGGAGGTGAAAGCCCTACTAAGCAGATATATACAAAAGTATGAAGGCTATTGCTTAACGCATTGTAAGCCGCCCTGAGTCTCCGGAAAAGGGCGGCATATAAATCGAACCAATAAACAATAAATAAATAAATGTGATAGCAAACAGGTTAGCCATCACTGTGCTATAGCAACAATGTCTTTAATTTGTTTTACTCAAAGACAGATAGGAGGAAAGGAAAGATAAACATGGGGATAAATAAAAGCACTGTTTCATGTAACTATCAATATTATTTTTTAAATACTCTAAGTTTGTAAGTTTGACAAACTCTTAATTCTGTTCTATTTTGAGTTAGAATTATGGGAATGTATCAATAACCTTGCTGCTGCTACCTTATATCTCAAAATAACAATATATCTCAAAATAGCTCTTCTTTGCTTGTGACTTTTGGTATAGAAGGATCTTTGTTAGTGTCCTTTCCCAAAATATTCTGACTCCACCCAGCTTTGTACTTCTTTTCTAGTAGACAGTCAATTTCCCAAGGACACCAAGCAAGTTGTGATCTTAACAGACTTTGGAATTTATATAAAGGGAAAGCACCAACCAAGAATTCCCCCAAAGTGTTTGAAATTTCTTCCCCCATCTCGACACAGAGCTATTTTGATGAGATAGGAAATGCTGTTTGTGCATGAACATCAGAAGAAGAAATATGAGGGTGGGGAGAGAAGTAGAATGTCCGTGACAATAGCTAACAAAACCATAGACTGCAAAAAGAATTATGTAGTAAGTTCTGGACTGAAATACTGACTGACTGTCCAATGATCAGGAAGCAATGCTTTGGACATTTGATATACATGGGTAGATGGAGAAGGAAAAATGTTTATGATAGATGATATGATAGATAGATAGATAGATAGATAGATAGATAGATAGATAGATAGATAGATAGATAGATAGATGTAGGTAGGTAAGTAGGTAGATACAGACATACAGACAGATTTCAGAGAGATGTATAGATGATAGATGAGATAGATGAGATAGATTAGATAGATAGATAGATAGATAGATAGATAGATAGATAGATAGACAGACAGACAGACAGATATAGATGATAGATGATAGATAGATAGACAGACAGACAGACAGACAGACAGACAGATAGATATAGATGATAGATAGATAGATAGATAGATAGGTAGATAGATAGATAGATAGATAGATAGATAGATAGATGTAGGTAGGTAAGTAGGTAGATACAGACATACAGACAGATTTCAGAGAGATGTAGAGATAGATGATAGATGAGATTGAGATAGATAGATTGATAGATAGACAGATAGACAGATAGATAGACAGACAGACAGACAGACAGACAGACAGATATAGATGATAGATAGATAGATAGATGATAGATAGATAGATAGATAGATAGATAGATAGATAGATAGATAGATGATAGATAGATAGATAGATAGATAGATAGATAGATAGATAGAGTGGTGAAACTCAATTTTTTTTTACTACCGGTTCTGTAGGCATGGCTTGGTGGGTGTGGTGTGGTGTTGCTTGATGGGCATGGCTTGTTGGGCATAGCAGGGGAAGAATACTCCAAAATCCCATCCCCTCCCCACTCCTGGGGGAAGAATATTGCAAAATCTCCATTCCCACCCCACTCTGGGAGCAGCCGGAGTTGGTATTTGCCAGTTCTTTGAACTACTCAAAATTTCTGCTACCGGTTCTCCAGAATCTGTCAAAACCTGCTGGATTTCAACCCTGGATAGATAGATAGATAGATAGATAGATAGATAGATAGATAGATAGATAGATAGATAGATAGACAGACAGACAGACAGACAGACAGACAAATACATAGGATAGCAGGGGTGAAATCCAGCAGGTTCTGACAGGTTCTGGAGAACCGGTAGTGGAAATTTTGAGCAGTTCGGAGAACCGATAGCGGAAATTTTGAGTAGTTTGGAGAACCAGCAAATACCACCTCTGGCTGGCCCCAGAGTGGGGTGGGAATGGAGATTTTGCAGTATCTTTCCCCTGGAGAGTGGTAGGAATGGAGATTTTGCAGTATCCTTCCCCTGCCACATCCACCAAGCCACACCCACATAACCGGTAGTAAAAAAAATTGGATTTCACCACTGTACGATAGATATATGATAGATAGAGATGATAGAGATGAGAATGAGAGATGAATAGATGATAGATAGATAGATAGATAGATGATAGATAGATAGATAGATAGATAGATAGATAGATAGATAGAGACAGACAGACAGAGATGATAGATAAATAAATAGATGATAGGAGAGAGGGAGAGAGAGAGAGAGAGAGAGAGAGAGAGAGAAAGAGAAGGAGAGGGAGAGAGAGAGAGAGACTGTAGATAATAAATAGATATAATCAAACCCAGAAAACGAGACAAAGTCACAGAACAACTAAGAAATCAGTACAATATGCCTAGATTTGAGGCAGGTTTTTTTGCGTAGCCTTTCGCAAACAAGTTCAATCTGGTCTTCCTTCTGCCATCTTGAAACCTGCCTAATTATTGCACAATGAAAAGAAAATAACATATAATGCTACATTAGCTTAATGGCTGCCAATATATCATGTGACCTTTAATGATCACGTTGGCCCCCTTCTCTTTTATAGATTGTGCCCGAGGCATCTGTCCCATCAAATACACTGTTCTCAGGCACATCCGTAGTTGTTTTATGGCACCCCTGCTCATTGCTTCCTTTTATGCCTACGTTTAAGGTCTCTGAATACATTCAGCCCCTGATCTGGATGTGCATCCTTGGGTACCATGGACAGCTCACTATTTGCTCCTTGCCTGCTTGGTTGGTGTAGTGCAGTGGTCCCCAACCTTTTTATCGCCGCGGCCCGCTGAGCGCGCGCAGGGGTGGGGGCATGGCCCAGGAGCTTTTGCGCACGGCCCATTGCGCACGGCCCAGGAGCCTTTGCGCTGCAGCGTTCATGTCCCCCGGCTGCTGCGCGGTGCCAGGTACTCCACGGCCCGGCACCGGTCCGCGGACCGGGGGTTGGGGACCACTGGTGTAGTGCATTGTTGTTCTACGCTGGGATCTTTCATTCTCATGGCTGCCTCTGAGTCTCTTTCTCTCTAGAAGCTTAATTACGAGGGCTGGATTGCTGGCTCTGAATGCCACCAAAGTCAAACTCCACTGACATTTGTTTTCAAGTCATGTGTTCTTCTGCACTCATTACGGCCACCGATGATGACTGCAATGATGCAAGAAGGAAAGGATCAGGGTAGCTCTTCATTTAAAGGGCAGGCAGGAAAAGGAGAAATCACAAAAAGAATAATAGCTGAAAGGCAAATCGATGGGAGGTGAAAGGTCAACAAGCTGCCTGCTGTTAGTCTGTCAAAAAGTATTTAAGAGGTTCATTTGATATCACTTGGTATATTTCAGGAGGGAGGGAGGGAAATGACGAAAGCTCTAGATAGATATAGTAATATGACCTTTTTTTTTTGGTTTAAGGATTGGAAAAAGAGAGAACATACACCAATCTAAAGATGGAATCTCAGCCGAGGGCTTAGCTGTCCCTGGAGGCACAAAGATTATTGCGATACGGTGGCAACCTTTCAGCCTAGATAAATTAGCTACTTTCCCGAGAGCTCATTGAGTTGTGTGGGCTACATTAATTTATCAAATTTTAATTACTGCTTGAATTATACTAATTCAAAAATGAGGTGGAGGCTGGACAACATGGGCTATTTCGTAAAATCCCCTTTTCTCTCTTTTTGTGCCATTCTAATTCATTTCAAGGGGTGTTTCCTTGCCCATCCAGGCTTAATACAAAAGCTAGAAGAAATTTTTCACACTCTTTAGACTTTCTGTTTTTTTATGAAAATTGGGCTATTCTTAACTTTTGGCTCAAAAGCCAGAGTCCATGATTTATCTATTTGTCTTTCTTTCTTTCTTTCTTTCTTTCTTTCTTTCTTTCTTTCTTTCTTCTTTCTTTCTTTCTTTCTTTCTTTCTTTCTTTCTTTTCTTTCTTTCTCTCTCTCTCTCTCCCTCCCTCCCTCCCTCCCTCCCTCCCTCCCTCTCTCTCTCTCTCTCTCTCTCTCTCTCTCACACACACACACACACACACACACACAGATGGGTAAGGCCAGGAACAAAACATAACTTGAGTTAACTCAATTGTAATTAACATGCATTAATGTAATACAATCAATATAATTAAATCCATGCATTTAATCACTTTCCTCTTCTGTCACATTGTAAAGTACATTTCGACACCAAAATCTTTGGAGAGATTCTGGGGAGACTCCAAAAGTTTTATGCCCTCCTTTGCTGGAAGAAAATAGCCCATGAAAGTCACCTTCATTTTTTTCCAACTGGACTGATAATCATTTCCAGTTTGAAATTATTCCATTTCCTTTGCCCCCCCCCCCCAAATTCCTATCCCACCAACACTTTCCTGGGGTAGAAATCAAATCAAATGTTTCAGAAAATGAGAGCTAATTTATCTCCCAACCTTGAAAGTTCTTTGAGGCAGGCGAATCAGGAAACAGACACCACAAGAAATACTAGAATCCTGTACTTTATTGATATAAAGATAAAGGTTTCCCTGTCATTTGAATCTGACTCTAGGGCATGGTGCTCATCTCCGTTTCTTGGCCAAGAGAGCCAATGTTGTCCAAAGACAATTTCCATGGTCATGTGGCCAGCATGGCTCTACATTAAAGGCACATGGAACACTGTTACTTTCCCACTGAAGTGGTATCTATTTATCTACTCACGTTTGCATGCTTTTTTTTAAGGGACACGGTGGCTCAGTGGCTAAGACGCTGAGCTTGTTGATCAAAAGGTCGGCAGTTCAGCGGTTTGAATCCCTAGTGCTGCATAATGGGTAAGCTCCCGTTACTTGTCCCAGCTTCTGCCAACCTAGCAGTTCGAAAGCACGTAAAAAATGCAAGTAGAAAAATAGGGACTACCTTTGGTGGGAAGGTAACAGTGTTCCGTGCGCCTTTGGCATTTAGTCATGCCAGCCACATGACCACAGAGACGTCTTTGGACAGCACTGGCTCTTCGGCTTTGAAACGGAGATGAGCACCGTCCTCTAGAGTCAGGAATAACTAGCACAATATGTGCAAGGGGAATCTTTACCTTTACCTTGTATGCTTTTGAACTGCTAGGTAAGCAAGAGCTGAGGCAAGGAACAGGAGCTCACCCTGTTGCACGTGAAATTTTGAGCTCAATTGTGGACTGCCTGTAAATCTAGAAAATCTAATAAAGAAACAGCAGCCAGCTAAAGCGATTGCACCTAGAACAGATACAACTAAAGCAGCATTAAAGGCAGGAAAAGATTCAAGGAGAATTAATCAGCAGACCAGGGCTGAGTGAGCAGCAAAATGTCTTTGAAGAAACTCATTGACCCGGAAGAGCAACAACAGTCTGGAATGCTGTTACCTTCCCACTGAAGTGGTACCTATTTATCTACTCACATTTGCATGCTTTTGAACTGCTAGGTGAGCAGGAGCTGAAGCAAGGAATGGGAGCTCACCCCATTGCGCAGAGCTTGGGTCTCGAACCCAGGCTGTCACCTCTCCAGCTGACAAGCTCAACTGCTGAGCCATGATATAGGCTACTACAATGATAGAGGCTTAAAAGCCTAACAGCACTTCTCTTTCTTTCCCTCTTATGCCAATGAGAGTCAAAAACATGGTAATTTTCAGTTTTTCTCCATGCTTTTTTCTTTTCTGAGCTAAATTTATTTATTATTGCATATTTTTTCTCCAAGGTTATCTCTGTAGTCTTCTAGGGCACCCAGAATAAATTTGAAGCAGAGGTTCATCTAAAACATCTTCCTTTGTTGGTTTATTTGTGTCAGGAGCATCACAATTAAAATAAAGCATGCTATACAACATAAAATATAAAATACAAGACTAAAATATGGACTGGTTAAACAGATTTTGCCCAGAAACTAGCAAAGTTAATTGCATTCTCCTCCCCTCTCCAAGGTTTACTGGGTATTTATTTTTAAACATATATCAACATCAATACATGAACAGTGTGGCCTCTGGGTATGGTTCATATTGATACAAATAACAACAGTCAATTATTATTTTAATCAAACTTATATAATCCTAATATTAATGGACTTGATTATTTTAAAGTAGTTATTCAATTTTTCAATGTTCCATTCTAATGTCAATGATCTTCTTGAACACACATAATAATACCATCTTTCAACCTCTCTATTTTCCATCTAATTATTACTTATTTTCAATTTATATAGAAATTATAACTACTAATATTTTCCCTAATTCTTATTTCTACCTCTATTCTGGCTTCTAATCAGGTCACTCTTACTAATCCTAACGTTAAAACACATATTTATGTTAATACATAGCCCTTCATAGAAGGGTGTATATTCTTATTTCTAATTTTTAATCAGGCCATCATTATATTAGAAAAAAGAAGAAAGAAAGAAAGGGGGGAAAAGCTCTATTCTATCCATCATCCCTTGCCCATTTTAATACTTCAGTTCTTATTCGTTTTTTGGCTTTCCTCCCATACTCCTCTCTTGGATCTTTGTCTCTGTCAACATCTGTATCTTCATTATTCCATCTAAATATTTCTCCTATTTCTATCCTCCTAGGCTGCCATATCTCCAGAGTATTCACCCATACTCCTCCCTTTCAAAAACAACAGACAAACCACCAAATAAAACAATAGGATGAGAAAAACTTTTTGAGAGATATAAAAATGGAATTGGAATTGGATAATCTTCCAAGTTATCCAATTCCAATACCATTTTTATATCTCTCAAAAAATTTTTCTCATCCTCTTGTTTTATTTGGTGGTTTGTCTGTTCTATCTTTTCCTCCATTCTTTCTGTTGCCTTCTCTCTTTCTTGGACTCATTGATCTTCATTCATTGCCAGTTGTATCATATTTTCTATTTTGTCACTTATGCCTTGGATTAAATCTTTTATTTCTCTTTGGTTCTTTATCATAGTATCCCTGATGCTTTGAAACATCCACGCCATTTATCTTGAAATCTCACTCATTTCCCCCTGAAAACGCATCTTGTTTTAGTTTAATAAGTCCACTTTTATCATGCTGCCATGAGTTCCTCAAGGGTACACTGATCAGAACACAAGAACAGGTATACATATATGGTGTCACCGGCATGTCACCACAATCGCAAAGGATGGAAGCCACCGGTTAGCCACATTTGTTCAGACTGTCTCTGGATCTTGTTGTGCCCAAACACAGATTATTCAATGGTTTCCATACTTCCTAGCTTTCGCCAGAAAGCACTCAGAAGCCTCCGAAACATCTTGCTCAACAAGCAGAACAAAAGACATCATTTAAATATAACAAAAGTAATACAAAAGCTGTTGCTCTGTTATAAAATCTTTAGGGCAGCCTTTTCTATTCCAAATTCCCTCCGGATAATGGATCGTTGTAGTCCCAAAATTCTCAGTAGTGGACCTGCTGCTGGTGGAATTCTGAGACTTGAAGTCTGTACATCTGAAGGGTATCCAAATCAAAAAAGCTATACCCAAATTGGGTATAGCCTCAAAATAACAAAATAACAGAGCTGGAAGGGACCTTGGAGGTCTTCTAGTCCAACCCCCAGCTCAAGCAGGAGACCCTATACCATTCCAGACAAGTGGTCTTCTTAAAAGCCTCCAGTGATGGAGCCACCCACAACTTCTGAAGGCAACCTGTTTCATTGGTTAATTGTTCTCATTGTTAGGAAATTTCTCCTTAGTTCTAGGTTGCTTCTCTCCTTGATTAGTTTCCATCCATTGCTTCTTGTCCTGCCTACAGGTGGTTGAACCCCTCTTCTTTGTGGCAGCCCCTCAAATATTGGAACACTGCTATCATATCAGTCCCAGTCCTTCTTTTCACTAGAATAGACAAATCCAATTTCTGCAACCATTCTTCATACGTTTTAGCTTCTGGGTTTTATGTGTTTTAGCCTCAAGTGCTTCCAGGATCTAAAATTCACTTTTTTGGTGATATTTCATAGTAGATTGATTTAAATTGCCACTTACTCTTCACACAGAGAAATATACATTACGCTCTGTTAGAAGAAAGTCCATCCTATTTTCTGATGGAACTTTCATAGTTTTTATATGAAGAAACACTTTTATATCAAGAAATATTTGGCTATTTAGGTTCCATAACAGAATATCATCTGCATTGTTGATATTGACATTGTTGTTGTTGTTGTTGTTGTTGTTATTATTATTATTATTATTATTATTATTATTATTATTATTATTGTCAGCATCAGATGCTCAAACTTTGTAATGCATTACTTTTCATTTGTTGCTATATCCCATTGGTCCAAGGGATACAAATAGAATTAAAACATTATTTCCTTTGTTGTGCTTTTAATAATCTTCTATTTTAGCAAACCTTTGAAAGGACAAAATAGGTAGGCATTTTTTTTATATCATCTCTTGTTCAAAATTTGGTATTTGAATGATAATTCAATAGCAGGATGCAAATGGATTAGCCTGTTTTTTTGCTAAATAAATGACACAAAATTTAAGGGGAAGAACCTGATACAAGTTGAAGTCCAGTGATGTGTTTCAAATTTTTTTTACTACTGGGTTCTGTGGGTGTGGCGTGGTGGGCGTGGCATGGCTTGGTGGGCGTGGCTTAGTGGGTGTGGCAGGGGAAGGATACTGTAAAATCTCCATTCCCACCCCACTCCAGGGGAAGGATACTCCAAATCCCCATTTCCTCCCCATCAGCTGGGACTCGGGAGGCACAGAATAGATGGGGGTGGGGGCAGTCAGAATTTTTGCTACCAGTTCTCCGAACTACTCAAAATTTCTGCTACCGGTTCTCCAGAACTGTCCAGAACCTGCTGAAACCCACCTCTGTTGCAGTCAGGTGTTATGGCAAGCCAACTGTCAGATAAATGCTCCAAATCCACTACAAAATTAACAAAATTAGCAACACATTAATGAAAACAAGCAAACAAAAAATGACCATGGGATTACTGTGCTTGATTGGCCAGCAAACTCGCCTGACCTGAACCCCATAGAGAATCTATGGGGCATTGCCAAGAGAAAGATGAGAGACATGAGACCGAATAATGCAGAAGAGCTGAAGGCCGCTATTGAAGCATCCTGGTCTTCCATAAGACCTCAGCAGTGCCACAGGCTGATAGCATCCATGCCACGCCGCATTGAGGTAGTAATTAATGCAAAAGGAGCCCAAACCAAGTACTGAGTACATATGCATGCTTATACTTTTCAGAGGTCTGATATTGTTCTACAGTATGTACAATCCTTGTTTTATTGATTTCATGTAATATTCCAATTTTCTGAGATTGTGAATTTGGGGTTTTCATGAGCTGTAAGCCATAATCATCAAAATTATGACAAATCAAGGCTTGAACTATCTCGTTTTGCATGTAATGAGTCTATCTCATATATTAGTTTCACTTTTAAGTTGCATTACTGAAATAAATGAACTTTTGCATGATATTTTAATTTTTCGAGTTTCACCTGTATATTCTAGTGACCTGCATATTCCTTTTCATCTAGCCCATTTAAATCAGATCCATTGATGTCTGCACGGCAGGCCAGCGACCACTTACAGAGTCTAGCAAAGGAGCCTTCCCTCACATTGACATCTGTCAGGAACGAAGTATAGAATGACACCCACCATTTCAGTTAATCTCTAGTGGCAAGCATCTAATTGCATGGAAAAATTAACCTTTTCCATGGCAGTTGCATGGAGCAATTGGCCCCTCACCTACACATTACTGTGCCTCCTCTGGGGAGATCTGGCTTCAAAAGCCTTGGATTTAGTGCTTAGTGGACGCTTCAGGTTATTGAATGAAAGATCCATCACTATAAAAACAATCTACCGATCCCTAAAACTGCCGGTCTCCAAGTCCGCCGTTTGTCTAGCTATTATACCAATTACAAGGCAAACTGCTATGTACTGGGGGAAAAAAAATCTATGTCTGTTTCTTTAAAACCAAGATTCGTTACTCTGACCTCGAAGTTCCTCATTTTTTTTAAAAAAAGAAAAACCTTTACTAAAAGTTTTTATCAAGTATATTGTACAAGCATGGAGTATACAGTAATGGAGAAATAGGATATGGATTTTTTTCTTTTCAAAGAAGCATTTGATTATGGTTTTATATTGCTCTTTTTGGGGAAAGAAGTTTATTATTAATATAGTTTTCATTTATTTTATTCCAATAATGTAAATGGCATGTTATTCTGACCCAGCTCCCCAAACACGACAAACCCTCTGACGTGAACTCAAAAGATTCTTTTATTAAGAATGCTGGCAGCCCAGGCAAAAAATGCCTTTTGCAGGCTATCAAGTCCATCCAGCCAGAAGATGAATAGTTTTCTGCCACACCTATTCATCTCCACCCGCTGCCTTTTATCCCCAGAACTAGAGTGCTGCCTCACTAGCAGTAATGGTTCTTCCTTCCCCAGGATCAGCCCATAGATTTCCACCGCTCTCCTCTCCTCTGCCTTCTGCGCAGCCGTGCATCGGGCATTGGACCCAGCTGTTTCTCCTCTTCCTCATCAGCCACCTGCAGACCTAGGGGCTGTTGACTCTTCATCTGAGGGCTGATGGATGGCCCAGGCTCCATTTCTGTCTCTCTCTCTGACAGCTCCATTCCCTCTTCCACCTCAGAGCCCTTGATGCTGACCATGACTCCCACACTTCCTCCTCCTCCTCCTTTGATTCAGCTGCTGCATATCATATTTCTATGCCGCCCACTCTCCGAGGACTCTGGGCGGCTTACAACAATCGACAGTATACTAAATAGCATATTGCCCCCAACAATCTGGGTCCTCATTTTACCCACCTTGGAAGGATGGAAGGCTGAGTCAACCTTGAGCCTGTGAGATTTGATCTGCTGATCTGCTGAACTAGCAGTCAGCTGAAGTAGCTGCAGTACAGCACTCTAACCACTGCACCACATCGGCTCTTTGGTTTGGATCCCAAGAATGAAGAAGGTTCTTTACTAACAGAAAAAGTAAGGTGCCTTATTTATTTAGGTATTACAAAAGTAGTTAAATCACAAAGAGGAGCTTAATCGTCAAAGATATACAGATTTGGGCTGTCCTTCCCACAAAATCCCCTTGGCATCTTTGCAAGAAAAAAAAATCTTCCTTTTTCCATGACTTAGGAAGTTGGGCACTGCTACCCTGGTTGGAGGAGATTTTAGATGCTTTCACAACAGAATGTGTAGAAACCAAATCTTCAATCTGCTATTCTGGAAACTGGATCATTCAAATTTCAATGTAATCACTTCAGCTATTGTAGCCAAGCCTGTAAGTCTCTAAGATCTGCTTTCCTATTTACTGCATGCAGATGCACAGGGAGAACAATGTGATTGTTCTCCATGCAGACACACATTGAGACAATGTGATTGAAACACTGTACAGAGAATTTTGTTGTTGTTGCTGTTCCTCCTTGTTTGCTTGAAATCTTCATTGACTCCTGTCCTGTGGAGCCACAGAAATCTTTTCCTTCCCCTTCCCCTTCCCCTTCCCCTTCCTCCTCCTCCTCCTCCTCCTCCTCCTCCTCCTCCTCCTCCTCCTCCTCCTCCTCCTCCTCCTCCTCCTCCTCCTCCTCCTCCTCCTCTTCTTCTTCTTCTTCTTCTTCTTCTTCTTCTTCTTCTTCTTCTTCTTCTTCTTCTTCTTCTTCTTCCTTCTTCCTTCTTCCTTCTTCCTTCTTCCTTCTCCTACTCCTCCTACTCCCTCCCTTTTCCCCTCTCTTCATCCTCCACCATCACTACCAAAACTAGCAGGTTTCCATACTACCCATGTTTCCCCAAAAACAAGACCGGGGTCTTATATTAATTTTTGTTCCAAAAAATTCATTAGGGCTTATTTTCCACTTAGGTCTTATTTTCGGAAAAATGTGTTACTAAATGCGTCCCTCTGCCTGACGATCTTAACCGGGGCTTATTTTTGGAGTAGGGCTTATATTACGAGCATCCTGAAAAAAACCATGCTAGAGCTTATTTTCCACTTGGGTCTTATTTTCGGGAAACAAGATACTTGCCAGTGCTGGAAAATGTCAGAAGGAACTACACCCTGCGTGGTATTCGTCAAACTCTCTGTTTAAGTGGGGGCAGACTATCCTCCTCTGAATGTGACTGTGATGCTCCCCAGCAGATACTAGATCGTATAGCTACTAGCTGTCATCTGAGCTTATACAGGAAGAAAAGCAGACTTCCTCCAATTAGCAAATACCACACTTAATTGGATAAAAGGCCTAGATATTCAAATATAGAACACATTTTATTTTATGAACTGTATTTTGAAATGCAACTTGCAACTCAATATATAACTCCTTGATTATTATTTTTTTTTACATCTTACAAACCTGATCATACATCTCCACCTCAGGGGTGGCATTCACTTACCTTCGCTACCAGTTCGCAAATGTGAGTCTGCAGAGCCTTCTGCACATGTGCAGAGCATCAAAAACGGGACATGATGATGTCTGGGCAGGTGGGCGGAGTCTCCCGCAGCCGCCGCTATTGGTTTGTCCGAACCGGATAAAACTGGCTGAATAACACCACTGCTCCATTTTATATGTATCAGATCATTATATGTTCTTTTCATCCATGTTTACTACTGCTTTCATGCCATACGCTAAATCAATCAATCAATTTTGAACTAAGACTGCAATCGGTGGCAGATTTAACAGAGGCCTTTGAAGCCTAAGTCACTTCCATTCTTTATCAAGTTAATGTCAGACATGGAAGCCATCTTTCTACTTTTGTGCCTTCAGGCTTCAGGCCTGCCACAAATTCTACTGTGGAAAAATGGAAGCGGGAGATTGTATAGAGTGAAGAGGATATGTGGTCAAAATAGCATTCTTTCTAGAAACTCAAGGCCGTTGTGCCCTGCAGCTGTGCTGAGAAGAATGAGGAGGTATCTTTTGTTCCAGAGGGCACCTGATTGGTTCATGTGGTGGACATGTGGCTTGAACTTTCTTTTGGATAAGGAAAACCCGGAAGCCTTCAGATTCGGGTTTTCCCAGATGTGCCAATATGACATCTCTAATAAAAATTAGCTTTGAGGAAACTTGAGCCTCAGAGTTTAATTTTGTTGGGGAGTGTTACTTTGAACCCTGACTTTAAATTCATTCCTGAACAAATGAAATATGTACCATATTATTTTTATTTGAGGGATGGGGTGTGTGGTTTTTTTTTTTTTTTGCCAACAGTATTTAGAACAAGTAGATCACACATTCTCTGACTGTATTTAGCATTGTACCCTTATTTAAAAATGTAAATGGTTATAGTTTTTCTTTAGTGTCACTTGCAATAAGACTAATATACACCAATTCCCAAGTAGGAGTACATTATTTGTTTCATAAATCTAAGAAATGCTTTTAAAGAATGCTTATGGTTAAATAATGGTAAATACAAGTTTCAGAAGAAGGCTTTAACCAAAGAGGTTCTTCTGGAATTATATAACCAGTTAATCTGGTTATATAACTGGACCAGTTAATTTTGAGAAAGAACATCAGTAAATATTTCTTCCTTTTCTACTAGCAAATCGCCATTATGTGGCTTAATAAATTAGCATGAATTATCTAATCCAACCAGGTAACTTGTTTATATTGTGGAGAAAGATGTTCTGGTTTTTCATCTTTTTGTCTGAATGAAAAAGAACGGAATATTTTGCTAGAAAATATACCTGGCATAATTCAAATACATATAGATCAGTGGTGAAATGCTCTCGGTTTGGACCGGATTGCCTGATCCGGTAGCGATGGAGGTGGGTGTATACACGTACAATGACAATAAAGTTATTATTTTATTTTTTTAAATCTTAAACAGAATTTCTATAAAATAAAATAGAAGGTCAAATTACTAGTTAAGGAAAATTAGGGGCTTTTTATATATATAGGATTTTTTAAAAAATCCTGAATCTAGGATTTATGCTCATGTCATGCAGTACCAATGCTGGCAGGGGCTTTTGAGAAATGGAATCCAGCACCCAGCTTTCCTAAAAGAAATTCAAGAAAATAAGCATCCTTGCCAATAGAAAATGCTATGTGAGAGGTTAATGGGAAGGGAATCAGACAAAAAACAATCTTCATTCCATAGATAGAGTTAGAATTTTGCCCCAAGATGTAACCAAATTCCACATCAACCAAATCTGAATTTTGCAAGGGGCAGAATTGAATGAGGAAAACACTTATAATTCTTTGACTAACCCAAAAGTGCTTGTTCAAGAGCCTTGGTAGTACAAGGGTTTAAGGCACCCTGTTATTAAGCTTATTAAGACCAGCTGCCTGCAATTACTGCAGGGTTCGAATCTCGCCAAGGCTCAAGGTTGACTCAGCCTTCCATCCTTTCTAAGGTAGGTGAAATGAGGACCCAGTTTGTGGGGGCAATAAGCTGACTTTGTATAAATATACAAAAGGATGAAGGCTATTGCTGAGCACATTGTAAGCCGCCCTGAGTCTTCGGAGAAGGGCGGCATATAAATCAAATTAAAAAAAAAAAATGGACTTTCTGGTTTTTCTTTGAAGACATTTCGCTTCTCATCCAAGAAGCTTCTTCAGCTTCTTGGATAAGAAGAAAAATATCTTCAAAGAAAAAAAAAAAACCAGAAAGTCCAGTTGCTTCTTGAAAAAGCAGCTTTGGGACAACCATGATCTGGATGACTGAGAATCTCCATAGACATTCTTTGACTAATACTATCCTTTCTCATTTATTACTGAATCAGGAACAAAGTATGACAAAGTCCCAAGATACGTTTGCTATTTAGAATCTTACCATTCTTATCAGAGGTGGGTTTCAACAGGTTCTGACCAGTTCTGGAGAACCGGTAGCAGAAATTTTGAGTAATTCAGAGAACCGGTAGTAAAAATTCTGACTGGCCCTGCCCCCATCTATTCCCTCCCAAGTCCCAGCTGATCGGGAGGAAATGGAGATTTTGCAGTAACCTTCCCCTGGAGTAGGGTGGGAAAGGAGATTTTACAGTATCCTTCCCCTGCCATGCCCACCAAGCACACCCACAGAACCGGTAGTAAAAAAATTTGAAACCCACCACTGATTCTTATGCTGTGCCACCTTTTCTAGCCTTGTGTTTTCAAGGGTATCTTCGCATACTAAAAGAGTAAAAACTTTTGTTCTTTTTTCAAATGGGACCCTTGAGCTTTTCAAGTTCCGTTTCTGATCTTCAGCCCTTAAAGATTGTACTTTTTTTTTTCTTTCTTTCTTTCACGCTCTTCTAGCCTGCGGCCCTGTAAACCGGCCACTGCTATACTCGCTGGAGTAGCTGCAGAGTAATTCTATAAAACAAGATCGTGCTAGCCAAGCAAATCGCTGGGAAGGAGAGGACTGTAGTTCTTGTTAAAGGTTTTGTCATGATGGCCGTGCCCTTTATTTATCTCTAACACAACATGCTTATTCTGCCCCTATCTCCGATATTCACCCTGCAAATTTATGAGGCGCTATTAATCTTATGCCATGCTGACTATCTCCGTTGCAAAGTGTCAGCAGACTTTTGTACCTTGCTAATGTACAAAAGGGCTGCTTATGAGTAATATCAGCATTTTGCCTTTTAATTGCACATATAATTTTTAGGGCTTACAGCTAATAAGGGAATTGGGGCCGTAGTTCATCATTGTCTTGAATGGTACTCCAGGGGGGCTGGAACAGGAGAAGCCCAGCGAAGAATATCACTCGACTGATTCCAGCAATAGTTTGGCTCATTACAGAGACAACACTCATGCTACTATAGTGGAAGATCTATTGGTCTTTTCCAATATATACGCCCTATCTTTCTTTAAAGCCTGGGCTTTATAACTGAGATGTAAAATTTACTAAATGTGTAAACATTCTAAAGGGGTGAAGATTTGGAAATATGAAATTTCTTACTAGGCCTGAATTTGGCATTTCTTTCTCCTTCTTTTTTTAAATACTGGAATGCTCAAAATCATTGTTCTCTTCTGAAATTCTGTCGCTGTTAACTCTTTTGGTAGCTTGTCTTCCTCTTCTTCCTCCTCCTCCTCCTCCTCCTCCTCCTCCTCCTCCTCCTCCTCCTCCTCCTCCTCCCCCCTCCTCCTCTCTTCATCACCACCAAAACTAGCAGGTTTCCATACTACCCCTGTTTCCCAAAAAATAAGACCGGGTCTTATATTAATTTTTGTTCCAGAAAAACTCATTAGGGCTTATTTTCCAATTAGGTCTTATTTTCAGGGAAATATGTTACTAAATGCAACCCTCTGGCTGACGATCTTAACTGGGGCTTGTTTTTGCTACTTTAGTGGGAAATCTATTGGTGTTTTCCAATATATACGCCCTATCTTTCTTTAAAGCCTGAGCTTTATAACCGAAGTGTAAAATTTACTAAATGTGTAAACATTCTAAAAGTGTGAAGATTTGGAAATATGAAAATTTTTACTAGGCCTCAATTTGGCATTTCTTTCTCCTTTTTTTAAAAAAAATACTGAAATGCTCAAAATCATTGTTCTCTTCTGAAATTCTGTCACTGTAAACTCTTTTGGTAGCCTTAATACGGCCTGGTATCAGAAGAATCATTCAGGGTTCCAACTCGAGTTGGGGTTACGCAAGAATAAATAAAAATGAAATTGAGACAGCTGTGGGGAAAGGAGACTTAGTTATTCCCCAAAGCAAAAAGGTTTACTTGTGGGGGCAGCCGCAGAGAAAATAGGGTACAGAAGGGTTGCCTTTTAGGGGAGCTTGTCCTGGGTGTGGAAATCAGGGTGAAATGCTCCCAGTTTGGACTGGATCGCCCGATCCGGTAGCGATGGAGGCGAGTGGTTCAGAGAACCGGTAGCAAAAATCCCTGCCCACCCCACCCCCCCATGCCCAGCTGAGCCACACAATCATCAGAGGCTTTTTTTTTTACTTTTAAAAGCATTTTTTCTACAACCTCTTCAGCTGAAAAAATGCTTTTAAAAGTTAAAAAAAAATTGGCCATGCCCACCAAGTCACATTACCCCTCCCACCAAGCCACGCCCACAGAATAAAGAATAAAATATATTTTTATATAAAACTTCCCACTCTTGGTATTCAAGAAATATTCTAAAGTGAGTAGAAGAGAGCTCCTATATCTAGCAAAGGAGTTGTTGCTTGCCTGCTGTCCCGCAAGTTTTTAATACAGTTAGTGGAACTGAAATTACTCTTAGATTAAAACACTTATCTTAAATGGATAAAAGGAAGCCCATGCAGAGCTGTTGAGAAACAGAAAGTAAGCAAGAAAAAACAACAACCCTCATATATCACAAAAGGGCTGTTAATTTTTTTTAACAGGCTAGTACCATTCGTGGTCATACAAGTAACTTTTCAAGAATAAGTAATAAAATACATACATATGCCCCTATCTCTAAATGTCAGGAGGCAAATGGCTTCACACTTTTCACACTTTTTTTTCCAGATTAGACTGGAAAAACCAAAATGGAAGTAGCAGTCAGTGGATAAAGCACCAACAAGGGCAACAAACTTCCATACTGTCACCGAGAAAACTGCTATACATATCTGTAGCTATGAGGCAGGGGTGTCAAACTCACCGCCCCTCAGGATGCTTAGATCTGGTCCATGGGGCCGCCCTGGAAACAGCAAAGGACCGGCCTGCAGTACCTCTGACAGAGGAAATGGAGCTCAAGAGGGCTGCATGCAGCCCTCTCGAGCTCCATTTCCCCTGGCAGAGGGTTGCAGGAGGCCATAGCAGCTGAAAACAGAGCTCACGAGGGCCACGGGTGGCCCTTCTAAGCTCCGTTTTCACTGGCAGAGGGTTGCAGGAGGTCGTTGCAGTTGAAACGGAGCTCAGGAGCCGGATTTCACTGGCAGAGCGCTCGGGCCACCACACGCGCCCCTGACATGAGTGACGTCAAGCTAGCCACACCCACCCCGGCCACGCTCACCCCAACCCCGCAAGATCAAACACAACCCTGATGCAACCCTCAATGAAATTGAGTTTGACACCCCTGCTATGAGTAACCAGAGGGTTAAGTGTGACAGTTCTTCACTTTGAAATGAATTTCCAAATCTACAAGTACAGGGCCCCTCATTAATACCCTCATTTTACTTTAAGACCATTGTTGTAGCAGAGAGCTTCATTTCTCGGTTTGATATAGGGTTTTTTTTAGATAATGTCAGCTGCCACCTTATGCTTCCTTGTGCTTCACTGCTCTGACAGACTGCCTTGAACTGTGGTGAGGGAGCATGAAGGGGGAAATGCTTTGGGGAAACGAAAGTAATTTCTGTATCTCCTTGAGATGCTGCCTCAAGGTCATCCAGCTGGAAGAAGGAGAGGGCCACATACCAACCTGCACTTGAACTGACCGTTAGGAAAACATCTTGCCTGAACTGGATTGGTTACATTGGGAGGAAACAGTTAAGGGAGGGAAGAGTGGAACTTGGGGATTTTGGCATGCGATTCTCAGTTCTGGCTTTGCGATGCTGAAATACACTTGATCTCTAATAATGAACTTTAACTTTCTCAACAAATGGAGCCAAGGATAGTTCCTATTTAGGTCCGACAGATACTGAAAACGTATTTTCAACCTCTTCTGATTTTTTTTCAATGTCAATTTGCTGTCTGAACTTAAATTTGTCTCAGGGTGCATTCCTATATTTAGCTTTGAGCAGGAAACAATACCCCTTGACCCAGCTTTTTGGGTTAGTTGAGGTTTAATGGCACAGTATACAAAGCCTGGTTAATTATGAATTTGGTTAGGATTTGGTTTGTGTTTTAGTTTCTCTTTTGCTAGCTGAGTGTGTGACTAAGCCTATATGATTAGTGTAAAGGTGCTGTGGAGTTAATGGGCTTAGTGAGTTGTGTGGACACACTTGGTCATTTCCATGTCATTCTTTCATATTTATAAGATGCAAGTGACTGTCATCTCTGAAATGGTAGAACTTGGCTTTTAATCTCTTCTTTGAAGTCATTTGGAATTTCAAGAAAAAATGAAAAAAAAATCTTTGTAAGCAAACAGAACTTCTCTCTCTCTCTCTCTCTCTCTCCCTCCCTCCCTCCCTCTCTCTCTCTTTCACACACACAAATAGCTGTCTTAACGCATGGATCTGATGGGCACTTGCCCCTGGGCCCCACGAGCATAAGGGCCCCATATTAATCTGTGTATGTTAACCCTTCAATGCACCTTGTATCATATAAATACAGCAACATATTTATTACACTTTACTGCATTTTTTTATTAATACTAACATGCAAATATATGTTTAATTTTATCGACCATTTACATTTTTATTCATGGGAGTAGTTGTTGTAGGGGCCCCAATAAACTGCTTTGCCTGGGGGCCCATAATGCTGTTAAGAGGGCCCTGCACACATGGGGGGAGGGAAAAAGAGAGAGGGAGAGAGAGGGAGAGGAACAGAAAAAGACAGAGCGAAAGAGAGAAAGAGAAAGAAAGAACATGAAATATTTCTCACAACAATTGTATAAAGTGGTAATCCTTTCCTTGTATTCGCCATCCCTAATCACATTATGAAACAGAGGGAGATCAATCTCCATTCCTAAATCTAGCATAGATCAGTAAAGTCCTCTCTAGAGAGCTATTTAAGGTATCACACTTTTAGCTGATGTGCAAGAAAAAATTCACCTCGGAATTAATCTGTCTTCTCAAAATTTCAGGGACCTTCCACATTGTGCTTTTCAAGCCACTGAAAGTTACTAGTCCATAATAATTATTAGTAATAATGTGTGGCTTACAAGCATTTGGTGACAAAGTCTCCGTAACACACTGGTGTAGTTTGAAGGAGACATGCTGGTACTGTAACTGGTAAACTCTTAGCTCAGATTGCTTTTAATAAGAATTGGGCATTTGATTTTAGAAATATTTAACTTTGTCATAAAGGAAAGGATGAAATCGTCATTAAAATATCCCCTTTTTTGAGGTTGGTGGTGTGGAAAGATAAAGATAATTTTCATTGCTGTGAAAAATGTCAATATGGAAATAAACACTTTTCTCAATTAGATATAAATAACTATGTTAATGGTAAGTGAAAAGCATGCTGGCTTTTTAAGAGAAACAGAAAACAGAAATTATTATGTTAGGAGGAAGACATTCAGGAAAGAAAGCTAGCATCTGAATTGAATATAGGCAGGTAAATAGTTTTTTCTTCTTCACCATGTATTAAAGAGAAAAGGAGGGAAGAGACAGGAGGGAAGTTCAAAAGTAATACCATGTTTCCCGAAAAATAAAACCCTGTCTTATATTTTTTTAACCCTGAAATAAGCGCTTGGCCTTATTTTCAGGGAGGTCTTATTATTTTGGGGCGCGTGGAGGAAGATGGGGTTCCTCTTGCCATCTTACCTGATTTCCAGCTCTGCATTTAAATATTTTCGGGAAGGGCTTATTTTCGGGGGGAGGCTTATTTTAGCGCATGTGCTCAAAAGCCCGATTGGGCTTATTATCAGCGATGTCTTATTTTTGGGGAAACAGGGTATTAGAAAGTATTACTTTCACAGAAAGAGTAGTGGAAGCTTGGAACCAACTTCTAGCAGAGGTAGTGAGTCAATCATCGGTAACTGAGTTTAAACATGCTTGGAATAAACACATGTCCATCATCCAACAAAAAATTTAAAAATAATAATAAAAAATAATAAATAGATAAATTAAAAGGAAAACAACACTCAAAGAGCAGACTCAATGGACCACTACGTATTTTTCCAGCATCAGTTTTCTATGTTTCTATGTAAAAACGGAATAGTGACATTTTTAAGATTAATGTAAATTATTGTAGACAATGTATTTAATAAGAAAAATAAATATATGTCTCTTTGGAAAGTGGTTCTAAACCTTTGTGGCTTGGTGGCCTGGCTGGGAAGTGAGAGAGGGGAACAGGGTTCCCTGAGGGATGGGCTGGTGCATACACACATGCGCACGCAGCGTGACAGCAAGTTGAGCTGCACACGCATGTTTGTGCCCACCGGCCAGGGGTGAAATGCTACTGGTTTGGACCAGTTCAGACAAACCGGTAGTGATGGCAGCGGATGGTTCAGAGAACCCGTACCGATGGCAGCGTGCCCGGTCGTTGTTACTTCCTGGTTTTAACCAAGAAGTAACCTCTTTTTTACCCTCTGTGCATGCGCAGAAGGGTTTGTGCATACACAGAGGGTCCCTGCGTGCATGCACTTCCGAACTGGTAGGGAAGGTAAGTAGATTTCACCCCTGCCGCTGACCCACCATTCATGCAAGTTAAGCTGTGCACACATGCATGCCAGCCCACCTATCATGTGAGTTGGTTCTGAATAGGCCATGGTCCAGAGGTTGGGGACCCCGTGTTAGGAGATCAATTGAAGAGTTAAATAGCATATACTTAAGGTATCTAGAAGGGACACGGTGGCTAAGACGCTAAGATTGTCGATTGAAAGGTCGGCAGTTCAGCGGTTCGAATCCCTAGTGCTGCGTAATGGGGTGAGCTCCCGTTACTTGTCCCAGCTTCTGCCAACCTAGCAGTTCGAAAGCACATAAAAAATGCAAGTAGAAAAATAGGGACCACCTTTGGTGGGAAGGTAACAGTGTTCCGTGCACTTTTGGCATTTAATCATGCCGGCCACATGACCACGGAGACATCTTCGGACAGTGCTCGCTTTTCGGCTTTGAAACAGAGATGAGCACCGCCCCTTAGAGTTGGGAATGACTAGTACTTATGTGCAAGGGGAACCTTTACCTTAAGGTATCTAGATATAACAATTGTCAATAACAAAGACAAAAACTCTGGAGGGTAGATATTGCAGTAGCTGGAGGCAGCAGAATAGGAGAGAGAAAGGACTGGAGAAAATCATAAAATACAAAGACCTGCAAATAGAAGTAGAATGACTGTGGCAAAAGAAAACAAAAACAATACCACTAGCGATAGCCACCTTAGATGCAATTCCAAAAGATCTGAAACACCACTTGAACAGTACCGGTATTGAAAAAATCACTGTCAGTCAATTGCAAAACACAGCATTACTTGGAATAGCGTATATTCAGTGACAATCCTTTTCACACCGTCAAATAACAACATTGCTTATCCTGGATCCTTGGGAAAGACTCAATAAGTGAACAAAAATGTCAAATTCAGTCAAGCCATTCCACTGATTCATTGTTCTTACTATCATGAAATTTCTCCTTATTTCTAGGTTGATTCTCTCCTTGATTAATTCTTGTTCTGCCTTCTGGTGCTTTGGAGAATAGGTTGACCCCCTCTTCTCTGTGGTAGCCTCTCAAATATTGGAACATTGCTATCCTGTCTCCTCTAGTCCTTCTTTTCATTAGACTAGCCATAGCCAGTTCCTGCAACCGTTCTTCATATGGTCTAAGCACCCTGTTATTAATACAGCTGCCTGCAATTACTGCTGGTTCGAATCTCTCCAAGGCTCAAGGTTGACTCAGCCTTCCATCCTTTCTAAGGTAGGTAAATTGAGGACCCAGTTTGTGGGGGCAATAAGCTGACTTTGTATAAATATACAAAAGTATGAAGGCTATTGTTTAACACATTGTGAGCCGCCCTGAGTCTCCGGAGAAGGGCGGCATATAAATCAAATTAAAATAAAAAAAATAAAATAAATATGTTTTAGCCTTCGGTACCCTAATCATCTTGGTTGCTCTTCTCTGCACTCTTTCTAGAGTCTCAATATATTTTTTTATATCGTGGCAATGCAGTATTCCAAGTGTGGTCTTACCAAGGCATTATGAAGTGGTACTAACACTTCACGCGATCTTGATTCTATGGGAATGTGGAAAGGGTTATTATTTTACCATGTCTTTGCTACAGAGTACTTTAACAGTGCATAATAGCTATTAGCAATGGGGAAGGTATGATCTTGGCTCAATATTCCAACAATATCCATCTATTGTAGCTCTTTGGAGCAGTTTTTTGAGAAATGGATGCTTTTATTTCCTTTCCCTCAAAGCTCACTACACTAAGTTGGCTGTGAAGGGGTAGTTAAAGACCTTCATTCAGTAATCCGATATACAGTGGCAAGTTTAACTAGGAATGTAAGTGAAGCTTTAAAATTGTCTCCATTTCTTCCTAGGATCTCACTGTAATTGAAATGGCTATTTTCTGATCTCTGAAAAGGTAACACAGTTAGTTGTATTAACATTTTTGGCAGTGCCTGTTGTGTCGCAAGAATGTGGAAGGCAGGCAAGGAGAGAGGGAAGGGTTTTTTAGACTTAGACTTAGAATAACTTTATTGTCACTCTGAATGTACACTAATCGGCATACATTAAAAGGACATTTTGTTGCATACAGCTGTCAAAGAGTCTCCACCTCTAACACACACTACATAAACATGACAAAATAAATAAATAAATTATGCATATACCTACATATATTATATGATACGGTGAAACAACACAGTTTAGTTTGGATGTATACATGTACATGACGAGAGAAACAAATCTTGCGAGTTTACCAGACGGATGGGATCAGGAACAAAGCTGTTACAGATTCAGGTAGTCCTGCTAGAAATACTTTGAAACCTCCTCCAGAGGGGAGCAACAGAAACAGATTGTAAAGTGGATATGTGGGATCTCTAACAATGCTTTGAGATCTAAGCACATAGCATTTATAAGCAGCATCCTGAATACCAGGAAGTGAGCTTTCTATAATCTTCTTGGTTGTCCTTACCACTCTCTGTATGGACTTTCTATCTGAGGCACTGACTGCTGCCACCAAACAGGGATTCAGTTAGTTAAAATGTTCTCAATTGTGCCTCTGTAAAAAGTGGCCAGGATAGAAGGAGGAAGATGTGCTCTTCTCATCCCACACAGGAAATGCAGACACTGGTTTGCACGCTTTAGTAAGGATGACATGTGGAGAGACCAGTTCAGATTGTTAGTTATCTGCACCCCCAGATACTTAATACTATTGACCACCTCTCCTGCTGCATCCTTGATACTGAGTGGAATATAACCATGCTGGCTCTCAACATCTGTGAGAAAGAACGTTTCAAAGTCTCAGTGTAGCACATAGGCTTTAATATGTTCATACCAAGGGTGGGTTCCACTTATCTTTACTACCAGTTCACAACAGGAGAGTGCATGTGCGCTCGCTTCGTTCACGTGCGTGCTCACACACACTTATGCACATGCGCAGATCGCCCATGATGACATCAGGGTGGGTGGGCGGAGCCTCCCACCGGTTTTACTACCAGTTCTACAGAACCGGACTGAACCGGGAGCAACCCACCACTGGTCCATACCTTTCAAATAGTCAGGCAACTCAAGAAGAATTTTTCTCTCTGTAGATATTTTAAATGTATTCTAATAACTCCAAACCTTCCACCAGCACATACCCCCTTTTTTCATTCATGTAACTTAAAAGAGGGAGGGGAATGCACCAAGGACAAGTCTCTGGGACTTTTAAAACTGAGTGGGGGGAACATGTCACCATTCTAATTAAAAACAAAATGGCCTTCAAGACACTGAGTACCTTATATTTCTTTAATCTCAAAATAGCTTATTAAAAACAATTATTATTTTTTTTTCCTTCCTCTGCTGACAGCAATGAACTGTGCCTTCATTATTTCAGGCTTTCTGGGTCTTTTTGGAAAAGTAGTTGTAAGTACTGCACACAGTAGGATTATCAAACGCGCTTGTACCAAAGCAAGATTATATTAATTAGGGTTGTCTGTACACTTCTACCCTGTAATATAGACTCCATCCTCTGGCACTCAGCTCATTAATTTCAAAAATGCACGCTACTAAAACTCTTATCTTGGTTGTTGTTTTTTTTTTTTTACTTAATTAAATTATGAAGATGAAACTTAATAAAATCAGAGATTTTAAAATGTCATTCAGGGTACTGCTACAATTAAGAGATCAAATATTCATAGTCTGTGGGTACTCAAGTGAGAAGGAACATTTATGACGGGTTTTTATTTTTGACTACTTTTTTCCTTGACTGGACACTTTTTCAGATTCAATAACATTATAGTTCGTAAGGAGGACAATTTTCCAGGCGATGATCTGAGTAGCAGCAACTAATTCAGGCAGATTCTTTAAATCTTTGTAGACACAATGAAGATATGGGCTCTACTCTAGCACGGCACATGTGTGAACCAATCGGAAAGTAAGTAGTTGGATGTGCTATTGGGTGATAAACAGGGGTTCGCTGCTGGGGGTTCAAAGGGGTTTGGGAGAACCTCTAGCTAAGATTCTGTGCAGTTTGGAGAATCCACAAATCCCACTCCTAGCTGGCCCCGCTCACCCCACCCTGCCCCTCCCGGAGTCCCTACGTGGCCCATTTTGGATGCAGGTAAGTGCAGGGCACACATGGAGGCTCAGGGTGGGTGAAAAATCAGAAGTTCAGAGAGGCCTGGAATGGGCCCATTTCCGGCCTCCAGATGGCCTCCGGAGCCTGGAGAGGCCATTTTTGCCCTCCCAGAGGCTCGAAGAAAGCCTCTGGAGCCCAGGGGTGGCAAAAATGCCCCCCTGCCATGGTGCAGGAGGCCGACTAGGCCATGCCCACCATGGCCACACCCACCCAGAAATCAGGCAGAGAACCCCTTGCTAAAATTTTTGAAGTCCAGCTCTGGTGGTAAATAAAGAGCAGAAGAAGTCAGCTCTCTACTTGAATTGTCGATAAATGGGATTTCAGGCAGTGGTGGGTTCCAACCAGTGTTACTACCGGTTCTCTTCGCGCATGTGCTTTGTGTGCAATCGCCACATGCGTGCTCAATTTGCTCACAACACACCAAAATTGTGCTCCATGCAAGCGCATTAGGTTTCTGCCCAGCTGAGATGCAGCAATCCACTATGCCGCACCTATCAGTTGGGCTAAAAAACTAGAAATAAAGGTAGGAATAATGTGGGGATGGGCCCAGCTCTCAGTCAAAGAGAACTGGTTTGGTGATGTCACATCATCACCACTACCGGCTCACCCGAACCGGGCCAAACCGGGAGCAACCCACCACTGATTTCAGGTCTATTTAAAGTACCAAGAATATGTAGCCCTACCTAGAACTTCAGATAATGTCAACTAGTGGAACATCAGAAGAAAGACCTTCTACAAGATGTCCCAAAGGCAAAAGGCAACTTGTTCTGCCCCAGCTCCAGATTCCCAAGGATTGTGACACATACCAATGGTCCTTATCAAAGTTATAACGTACCAAGAATAAACAAAGCCCGGCAAAGTTGGCAACCAGCCCAGAAGACAAGATACGATAAGACACTCACTCTTCAAAAATGCTCTTTAATAATTACACGTTGTTTCCAGCAAGAAATTACTAATTGTGTGCGACTTAAATAGGCTAAGGGAGTGGCCAATTATCCTCAAACCTTACTCTCAAGGAGACCTCCTCCTCCTGAGTAGCCACTCCTGCCTTTTGGCAGCTGTGCGTGCTTGAGCATTGAGGAGAGGCTCCTCCACTTCGTTCTCTCCACTTGAAGGAGCCTCTGGAGGTTCTGAAGGCCCAGGCTGAGTCTCTGCCTCTGGCACCACATCCTCTTCAGCCTCCTCACTGTCTGATGCGAGCGCCAGCTGCACAGGCTGCTGGCGCGACACCACACCAGCCTCCTCGTCGTCGGGATCACAACATAACTGGACTTTCTTAGTCTATTTGATTGAGTTGGGAGTCGTAACCTCTTGTAGAAGGCTAAAGGTCTCTAGAGATTCTCAATTATCCAGGCCATGGTTGTCTCAAAGGCGCTTTTTTCAGAAAGCAATTTGGTTTGTTTTTCCTTGAAAATGTTTCGCTTCTCAGCCAAGAAGCTTCTTCAACTCACAGCTGAAGAAGCTTCTTGGATGAGAAGTGAAATATTTTTCAAGGAAAAAAGTAAGAAAGAAACAAAGTCCAGTTGCCTTTTGAATAGTACCTTTGAGACAACTGCATAATTGAGAATCTCTAGAGACGTTTAGCCTTCTACAAGGTGTTACAGCCCCCAACTCAATGAGATGCCAGATGCTCCAAATTACTTTTGGAGGGATTAATAGAAACTGCCCTCCTAAATATATGGAAAGCACTATAAGCATACCCTTATCCTATAGATTTAAGCAGGAATATACCGGACAAACTTAATTCCCCTCCCATTGAAAGCAATTATTGTCCAATTGATGTAAAACCCAACTTTGGTCTCAATGTCTTTTTTTAATCTGGCAAACCCTCAATGACCAATTCTAGAAACTGAACCCTGATTGACATCTATGCCTCTGTGCTGTATGTCTTGAACATTGACCAAATGGGCTTCGTCTGATATTCCTCCATCTTGATCAAGTTTTATGCATCACTCTGTGTGGCTCCAGGAGGAAGGCTGATATAAGAATAAAATAAGTCAGGGTTTGTTCCATTAAAAAAAAAAACTATTTTATCTTGCTTTTCTATTCAGGTCATCTTCATTCTTTTTTTAAAATAATTGTTTTCTTTTTATTAATATAAATAAAAAAGAGCAACATATTCAATATTCATATAGACAGTGTGTTGTCTGGTTACAGTTCTTTTGAGTAATAAGCATCACAGTAATGATAATAGTATTCTCTAATAAAGATAAGGGTAAAGGTTCCCCTCGCACATATGTGCTAGTCATTCCTGACTCTAGGGGGCGGTGCGCATCTCCGTTTCAAAGCTGAAGTGCCAGGGCTGTCCAAAGACGTCTCTGTGGTCATGTGGCCAGCATGACTAAACACCAAAGGCGCACAGAACGCTGTTACCTTCCCACCAAAGGTGGTCCCTATTTTTCTACTTGCATTTTTTACGTGCTTTTCCTGCTAGGTTGGCAGAAGCTGGGACAAGTAACAGGAGCTCACCCCATTACGCAGCACTAGGGAGTTAAACCACTGAACTGCTGACCTTTCGATCAACAAGCTCAGCGTCTTAGCCACTGAGCCACCGTGTCCCTTATTCTCTAATAGTAATCTCATAATAACAGTGCTTTTCCCTCTTAACATCAATATATATATAAACAACCACAGAGTGGGCCTCCTCAGGGTGCCGTCAATAAAGCAATGTCAACTGGTGGTTCCCAGGGGGAGAGCCTTCTCTGTGGGGGCACCCACCCTTTGGAACAGGATACCCCCAGGGATACGAATGATCCCAGATCTCCGTACTTTCCGTCGTGCATTAAAGACCTTTCTGTTTCACCAAGCTGGGCTGGCATAAATTTTCAAATTGTCTAAATTCTATGCTGATGATCTTAACTGATGAGCCAAATTGGTTTAATTATTTTAAATTGTTTTTATTTCACATTATATGTATGTTATTCTGACTGTTCACCACCCTGAGTCCTTCGGGAGAAGGGCCGTATAAAAATTAAATAAATAATAATAATAACAATAATATATTAATTGTTAATACTAATCAAAATTAATCAAAGTTAATAAGTCATGGTAAACAATCCTAATAATAAGATTAGTCTTTCTCTTATGGTTTTTGATGTTCTAACTCCTGTTACTCTTATTTAACCATCGATAGAACAGATCCCATACCTCAAAATATTCAGTGCCTTCCTTTCCCTTAATTTCAAATGTTAGTTTATTCATTTCTGCACATTCTAATATTTTTGTTATTATCTTTTCTTCTGTGGGGATCTCCTCACCCTTCCAGTGTTGTGCCACTGTTAAGACATGTATTATTAAGTATGCATTTATTTTACTATATTTGTCTGGTATGATGCCCTACAGAAATATTTCCGGTTTTAAATCTGTATGTTCCTTTTGGTCATCTTCATTCTTTAATATGATGGTTTTAAGCCATGTGCTCATATGTGAACCATCTAATACAATAAAATAAAAAGGGTTTCAATTAGATTTGGTTTCCCTATCCATCTTGCTCAAGTGATTGATTGTGTAGATCATCCCAGTGAGTCTCTTTTTGTCTCAAGAAGGCATCCCTGGGAATGTAACTGTAAAAGCAGTAATAGCAACAGGATTCACCTGACCGACATTTTGTCAATCTTAACTAGTTACTATTTAATGGAGAATATATCGAAGGTACTTTATACTATAAATGGGTTAATTCAGCCTTCTGACAAACACTGAATAGGTGTTACTGCTAATCAACCCCAAAAATTATTTTGTTTAAAGGATGCAAAGACTTGGATTCCACCTAACCTGATTTATGTAAATTGTTTCTTGCACTACTGTGATTTATCTCTATTTTTTAGAAAATAATAAGAGACAAGTAATATAAATTGTCAACATACAGCACAGAGGCATAAGATAATGGATATTGTATCCTAATAACTTTTTAATATATAATACTTATAATACTTATAATACTTATATATATATATATATATATATATATATATATATATATATATATATATATATATATATATATATATATATAAAATATCATTGCTCCTGGAAGCACGAAGCCGAGAACACCAGCCTGAAGATGACGAATGAGACTTCGTCGAAACGTCGCCAAGACACTTCCAATTTTACGTGGGAGAAGACCCGAATAACCAAAGACCTACATATATATATATATATATATATATATATATATATATATATATATATATATATATATATAATTATTTGGCTGGATCTAAAGAGTGATCTGTGAAAACGTCCACCCATTAAAAAGTTGACAGAAAGGAAGAATATTTTTTTTTGCTTATCCTCACTTCCATCTCTTACAGCTTAGGAAATGTTTCCTGTAGAACCAGAAAACTACTAAGAACTACAGGCAGTTCAGAGGTGAGTTCTAATTTTTTTTACTATTGGTTCTGTGGGTGTGGCTTATTTTGTGGGCGTGGCTTGGTGAGGGGTAATGTGACTGGGTGGGTGTGGCCAACTTTTTTTTTTTACTTTTAAAAGCATTTTTTTCTACAACCTTAAGAGGTTGCAGAAAAAATGTTTTTAAAAGCCTCTGACAATCAGGCAACTCAGCTGGGATCGCCAGAGCCTTTTAAAGGCATTTTTTTTCCTACAACCACTTGGTTGTAGAAAAAATGCTTTTAAAAGTTAAAAAAAAAAAGCCTCTGATGAGGTGGGCGGGGTAAGCGAGGGGCGACTGGGCCGGGGACCGGTTCGGGGGCATGGCCAGTCAATGTTATTACCTGTTCTCCGAACTACTACAAATTTTTACTACTGGTTCTTGCAAACCGGTGCGAACCGGGAGCAACCCACCACTGAGGCAGTTCTCAACTTACTACCACAAATGAGCCCAGATTTCTGTTGCTAAGCAAGACAATTGATAAGTGAGTTTTGACTAGTGGTGAAATCCGAATCGATTTGCTACCGGTTTGCTGGCTGTACATGCACTCTGCGTACCAAATGCACGCAGTGCGTGCATGCGCAGTGCACACCAAAATGAGGCTTGGGAAGGTAAGTAGAACAGCGAGGGGGGGAATCAGTTGTGCCATGGGATTTAGCTTTGCTAGAAAGCAGCTAAACCCCACGGCACAGCTGATCATCGGAAATACCGTTTCGGAGGAACCAGTAGCATTTTTTAACGACCGGTTTGATGGAACCGGTAGGTTTTGTTTTACTACCGGTTTGCCCGAACCGGTAGTTTTTATCATTACCGGTTCTCCCAAACCGGAGTGAACCAGTAGCATTTCACCCCTAGTTTTGACCCATTTTACAGCCTTTTGTGCCACAGGTGTGGAATGAATCACTGCAGCTGTTAAGTTAATAACATGGTTGTTGAGTGGATCAGGCTTTGCCATTCTCTTTGCTTGTCAGAAGATCACAAAAAGGGGATCACATAACTCCAGGACATTGCAACCATCATAAATGTGAGTCAGTTGCCAAGCGGCTGAATTTTGATCACATGACCACTGGGATGCTGCAATGGTCGTAAGTGTGAAAGGCAGTCATAAGTCACTTTTTCAGTGTTGTAACTTCAAATGGTCATTTAACAAATGGTTGTAAGTCAAAGAATAGGTAGTGCAGAGAACCACACAAAATAATTTCTTCTATTATTTCCATTTGTGAGAGTTACTGTTAGGATCACAAGGAGAAGAACATTGGGGGAGATACCATGAAATGGTAGTATTTGGAAGGTGGGGTATAATAATCAACAGTCAACAGTCATTTGAGGATTTTATTTATATATGGAAATATTTTTTAGTTGTGTGGTGTGGGCAGAAGAACAAAGATATTAAAAATATTATGTATGGTAGACCTGTAGGAAAATGGGTGGAGATGGGTTAGGTTCCTGATTGTTTAGTTTAGGAAAAGGGATGTTATGTTTAGATATAAATATACGTAAAAGATTTGAATTAAGAGATATATGTATGGGGGTGGAGGAAATGGGTAGATTATGAGTTGAATAAATGTCAAATTAGGATTTATTATATAGTTTTATAGCTGAAGGTTGCTTTGAAATGTATAGTATAGGGGGGATATAATAACAATGTTAGAAAGAAATGGTTAGCATGTGGGGGGTGGTATAAAAGGATGGTAAAGTATTATATAATTTGATATCAATTTGGATTCTATTTTTGGAGAAGCCATGGGGGGTGGGGAGGGTGAGGGGGGGTTAGGGAGGAGGAGGGGGAAAAAGGGGGAAAATCTGTATTTGAAAAACTTTTTCAATAAAAAAAAAACAGTCAACAGTCTTGGAATGCTCCCAAAAATGGCTCCCAAAACATTTATTTAACACATTTTTAGGTGGCAAAAGAATGCAAATAAAATGAGTAGAAGTAAGGATGGGACCAAAGAATATCACTGATGGTTAATCTCAAACCACTGGAGGACTCTCTACATGCAAAGTACTTTTAAAAAAAAAGTGCAACAGGACAAATTCTTTTTGAAAATTAAGGAATGACCCACAAATAAAGGAAATACTGACACTGTCTTGGGAAGCCAGTTTAATAAATTTATAAATTAAAGCCGTCTAGATCAGGGGTGTCAAACTCAGTTTCATTGAGGGCTGCATCAGGGTTGTGTTTGACTTCAGGGGGCCAGGGTGGGCGTGGCCAGGGTGGGTGTGGCCAGCTCAACATCACTCGTGTGGGGGGTGCAGGTGGTGGCCCAAGTGCTCTGCCAGCAAAAACAGGCTCCTGAGCTCCATTTTCAGCTGCGACAGCCTCCTGCGACTCTCTGCCAATGAAAAAGGAGCTTGGGAGGGCCACCTGCTGGCAGAGGCACTGTGGGCCCGTCCTTCGCTGTTCCAGATCTAAGCACCCCGTGGGCTGGATCCGGCCCCCAGGTGTTGAGTTTGACACCCCTGGTCTAGATAGATTGTGTGATGACCCGGGGTGTGACACAAAGGCAACACAGCCAGAGAACTGATATGAGTCCCTTTATTATCACCAACTGTGCCCCCAGTGTCCCTTTAAAACTCTCCGGCCTAGAGAGAGCTCTTCCGCCAACCTGTAATAGTCTGGCTGACAATACTTCAGTCCCAAACATTGTAAACAGAAAACTTTCAACTAAAACTTCAACAAGGCAAGACAAGGTAATTAATCCGGCAGGGCAAGCAAAATAGGGAATTCCAGAAGTGAAGTAGCACGGCAGTAAATCAAACCAGTTGAGACGATGCCAGGAACTCAGATAAGCACCAGATGAACTCGGTGTTTGTTCCCAACAACCAGCCCTCCCATTTGCCTCTACTTTTAAACTCCATCAGCAGCTGTGCCTTGTGAAGGGAATCAGGGCCCTTTCCTCCCTCGTAAGTCTTGCAACCCGCGTTGCTCTCTTCTCCGTTCCTCCCTGCACTGCCTAGGTTGAGGAAGGGATAGGCTTTGGTCTTCATCTGGACCCTCTCTCCCTTGTTCTACCTCTCCCCTGCTCTGCCCAGCCTGACTTTGCACTTCCCCAGTTTCTTCCACAGCCAACGGAGCCACTCTCTCGCTCTCTGTCCGCTGTTCCTCTTCCCATTCGGATTCAGACTCCAACAGGGGCATGACAGATTGATAAAAGCAGCCCAGATGGTCTCAAAATGTTTCTGCTATCTTCTAAAGCAGGGGTGGGGAATGATGGCCCCCTTTATTACTGGTGGACTTCAACTCCCAGAATTCCTGAGCCAGCATGACATTCCCCACCTCCACCTTAAAGTACCGTATTTTTCGGAGTATAAGACACACCTATTTCCCCCCTAAAAGGGGGTGAAAATTTAGGTACGTCTTATACACCAAATGTAGCCCTGCCCACCCACTGGCCCCCACCCTTTGGCCTCTGCCTCCCAGCAGTTACCTCCTTGCAAGCAAACAGCAAGAAAAAACAGCTCCTTTCAGCTTCAGCACAGCCTAATTAGCATAAGTTGATTGGATCGGCCTCCTGACTCTCAGTTGATTTGCTCTCAGCTGTTTTGCGCAGGGCTCTGCTGCTTGCTGCAAAGAGGTAAATTTCTGGAGCAGATTTTTTTCCCCCCTTGTGCTAATTAAGCTATGCTGAAAACGAAAATGAAAGTAAAGCAGGCTGTTTGCTGTTTCCTGTAATGAGGCAAAATTGCTCAGAGGCAGAAGGAGATTTCTTTTTCTTTTTTTCCTCACCAAAAAAGGTAGATGCGTCTTATACTCCGGTGCGTCTTCTACTCCGAAAAATACGGTATATATTCCATTTGAAACCTATGCAAACTGCTGTTCACAGTTAGCACTCAATTTAAAACAGCGATACAGGCATCCCTGCCACCAATTGGACCAATTTATAACTATGTATGTGGGTCATTGCTCTCACATGGATTGGACCATGACAATAAGCACATGGTAACTGATTTATTATCTATTCATTTCAAGCTTGGTCTTCAGAGGACTCAGAGAAACAATACTAAGGTGCCACTAAGATGGCTGATGAGTGCTCTTTAAAGACAATTTAAGGAACCAGCCTATAGATGTTTGCCCTTCCCTTATGGTTTCCCTCTGACACCATTCTATTCCCATTGTGACTTGATTATTTTATAGCAAAGTGCTCCACAGAGGCCTGTAATTGGCACACCAGTTCAAATTAGATTGTTGTGTGTTTAGGAAAGCAGAGGTCATTTTACATATGCAGTACCACTCATTAAGAAGGGAAGGTCAGCATCGGAGGCCTATTTTTCCTTCTCATTATTACAAGGGGGATGTGGAAGCTGCATGATGGAAAGGGGGCGTGCAGAGGAAAGCTTACAGCGGCTTGTTTGAGGAAGTCGATTCTAATTGTACGCATACAAGCAATAAGGAAGGTTTTCTCCTGACTTCTTTTTACCAACTGATCACGTTCAAGTCACTGAGACCTTCACCGTTTGCATTTCGTTAAAGCTAGGATGAGAATTCAGCAACCCCCCAGGCCCATGTGAACCCCAGACAAATTTGAAATCTCTGCTAGGCACTCTACAATGCACTCAGGCCCAGTGGTGGAATTCAAATTTTTTACTACCGGTTCTGTGGGTATGGCTTGGTCGGCGTGGCAGGGGAAGGATTCTGCAAAATCTCCATTCCACCCCCATTCCAGGGGAAGGATACTGCAAAATTTCCATTTCCACCCAACTCCAGGGGAAGGATACTGCAAAATCTCCATTCCCACCGCACTCTGGGACCAGCCGGAGGTGGCATTTGCCGGTTTTCTGAACTACTCAAAATTTCTGCTATCGGTTTTCCAGAACCTGTCAGAACCTGCTGGATTTCACCCCTGCTCAGGCCTATAGAAACAGAGGCCTATAGAATAGACTTCTGAAATGTCTTTGAATATTAGTAGCTCAGGTTGGTAGTTATGTTGCTGGTTTGAGCGCCGAGCTTGGCAATTTGGTGGCAAATGTTTCGTCCCCATTCGAGGAGACATCTTCAATCCAAAGCGCACTCCAAGACATGTAGTAAGGGGAAGGATTCTCAGGAGGGAAGGTGGCATTTCAGAGGAGTAAGAGGCAACTCCTTCAGATATTATGTGTGAGAGAAAGAGGGTGAAGACAGGCCCTCCCTAATAGTTCACAGAGAATATTGTACAGTACAGTGGATGAAGATAGTGTAATCTTCAGTCTGGCAAGATTTTGTCTATAGAACAAAGAATTCAGCTTGGAAAAATCACTATTGGTTTTGGGGCCTGACATTTGAAAATAGTCAAGCATGTCTTTAATCTTTCCACTAAAAGGAACATAAAAGCATTTTACTTTTGTTGTATTTCATACTTTTGTAGTCCCACAGCAATGGCAAATAGTAGGAAGTGGAATAATGCATGCAAGTATCTGTTTTGGGAAAAATTAGCTGGAATTTTTTTTTTTCCTCTACTCAGAAAAGAGAGAGAATTAATCTAATCCAGTTCAGCAAAGAATAGATTAATCTATTCCATGTCACCAAAGAGCTGTAATGAATTAAGGAGTTAAAAACTGAATTCCCCAGACTCATACAAAGTTCTTCTGATGACTCTAAGACATGGATTTATCCCGCAGATCTGTTCTCTTATTATTTACACAATGGGAATTAGAAATTCAATATATTGTGAAGAATAAAACAGGGCAGAAGAATATAATCTAGTCATGTAAACTGGGACATACATCTAGTTATCGTACATATTAAAGGTAAAAGTAAAGGTTCCCCTCGCACATATGTGCTAGTTGTTCCCAACTCTAGGGGGCGGTGCTCATCTCCGTTTGAAAGCCGAAGAGCCAGCGCTGTCTGAAGACGTCTCCGTGGTCATGTGGCCGGCATGACTAGATGCCAAAGGCACACGGAACGCTGTTACCTTCCCACCAAAGGTGGTCCCTATTTTTCTACTTGCATTTTTTAGGTGCTTTCAAACTGCTAGTTTGACAGAAACTGGGACAAGTAACGGGAACTCACCCCGTTACGCGGCACTAGGGATTCGAACCGCTGAACTGCCGACCTTTCTGATCGACAAGCTCAGCGTCTTAGTCACTGAGTCACCACGTCCCTATCATACATATTACATGGCTCCAATTTTCGAATTTGGGGGAAGAGAGAAAGACAGAATTAGAATGGTCCTTACTTGAAAGAAATATTCTCCACCACAGTTAATTTAAAATAACTGCAAAGTTTTGGCTTTCTCCTCCAAACAATTCAAAATATTAGCTTTAATGCCATAGGGGAAAATAATAATATTAAGGGTTGACTGGAAACTAGATACAAGTAATACAAATGCTGGAAAAGCAAAAGTCAATGTGATTAATATTGCAGAACCTGTTCTAATGGAAACTATTATTTATCTTTGCCCATGAAATATTTTGCCATTCCTCCTAGAATGCACCATCAAAAAGGAAGGGGGAGAAGACCAGAGGTCAATTTCCATTGATGCCTAACATTCTACTTCCTTGCTCACCCCTGTCTGAAGAGTGGTTCAGACTGCATTTTCCATCATCCTTGATTACTGAACACCCTAATTGGATCATATGGAATTGGTGATACAAAACATCTGGAGGGCCTACCAGTCCCTTGCACCACTTGAACTTGACTTGAACACTGGGCCCTTTCTAATAAAATGAAATTCAATGTAAATAAAAGTAAGGTTTTAACTTAGGCAAGAAAAACCAATCGTATAGCACTATAGTAATATCACTTAGACTTATATATTGCTTCACAGTCAGTGGTGGGATTCAGCCAGTTCGCACCTATTCGGGAGAACCGGTTGTTAACTTTCTAATCAGTTTGGAGAACTGGTTGTTGGAAGAAATCTTATTTTGTTTTATTCCACTTTACAGGGCTAATCCTGTAAGGAAGGCAGGAAGGAAACATTCTGGTGTTGTTTCTAGCCTAATCTTTATTGCCCTGCTTACAGAAACTGCCTCTCCGGTTAACCCTTATTACATTGTAACAGCTAAGGCGAAGCGCCCATCAACGTGAGTGATGTTGAGTTGGCCACACCCACACAGTCACATGACCACTGAGCCACGCCTGCCCAGCTGGTCATTAGGGCAGAGAACTGGTTGTTAAATTATTTGAATCCCACCACTGTTCACAGTGCTTTATAACCCTCTCTAAGTTGTTTGAAGAGTCAGCATCTTCTTGTGCAGGGAATTGGACTAGAAGACCTACAAGGTCCCTTCCAATGTTCTGTGTTCTACATCTGCACTCAGTGCTTCAAGAGGAAGTTCAGAAGTTATTTTTTTTCCCTTCTAGATAGACCTGAAGACTGGCATTTCTCAGACAAGCTTAGCTTTAAAAAAGAAGAAAACCAGAGACAGTGGAGAAGAGAAAACAGATCACATTACACAGAGAACAAGAAATCTCTAGTGCATTCTTGGCCTCCACCTCCCTGCCTTCCAAGCTGGCTCTTAGACAATCTGGCTGGTTGGAAACAATAAAACGAACCATTTTTTGATCAATATTCTTCCCCTAATGTTCCCTCATTGTTATTTTTATGTCTCCAGTGGAACGGCGAAATGCAAGCCCATTTCAGAATCCGAGCATAACAGTTTATAGTGCCCCCTTTTGCCATATCAAAAGGGGGGATCTCACTTAACGACTTGGAGCAAGCAGTCAAACTTCAAATGGCAAATGACAGGTCAAAGAGAGTTCATGCCTAATAATGAAGAAAATAAACCCCAATAATTAAAAAAACCACCACTACCAAATCAGGGACTGAGGAACAGCACATATGAAATTATATCCGAAACATCAATAACTATGTTTTGCCCTTACAATTATTATTAGCTTGGTAATAGTCATTCCCGACCAATCCCTTTCTGCTGATTTAGTAAAGAGCAACTAATAACGAGGAGAGGTCAAATGTACAAACCAAATGACACTGAATTCCCTGGATGTTTAATATCGTTTCTAATGAGGAAATAAATGCCTAGCAGTATTTTTGTTGGAGGGGATGCTCTCTGACCAAAATTAATCTAGCAAGGGTAACATATTCTAACAGAAGCACATTTAACTCATTCTTCTGATGTGCTGTGCGTGTATCTACATTTCACAAGGGGATTGTGAAATACTGGGCTTCCCTCAAATATGCGGGGGGGAGGGGTGACAGCAACAAAAAGATATGATTATATAGGCTACTATGGCTATATGGTGGCTCAGTGGCTAAGGTGCTGAGCTTGCCGATCAGAAAGGTCGGCAGTTCAGCGGTTCGAATCCCTAATGCCGCGTAATGGGGTGAGCTCCTGTTACTTGTCCCAGCTTCTGCCAACCTAGCAGTTCGAAAGCACGTAAAAAATGAAAATAGAAAAATAGGGACCATCTTTGGTGGGAAGGTAACAGCATTCCATGCACCTTTGGCATTTAGTCATGCTGGCCACATGACCACGGAGACGTCTTCGGACAGCGTTGGCTCTTCAGCTTTAAACGGAGATGAGGACTGCCCCCTAGAGTCGGGAACGACTAGCACATATGTGTGAGGGGAACCTTTACCTTTACCTTCATGGCTAGGATACGTTAAAGTCAAGAAAGAATCAATAAGAATAAGCTGTAATGGAAGAGAGGTAGGTATCTACCATTTCCAAGCAGTTTATGCCAGCTGGAAAAGAAATCCCTTAAAAATGTGTTGTTGTGGCCTTTTGGCTGCCAGCCTCTCCAGCAGCTGAATCAGAGGAGGAGGAGGAGGAGGAGGAGTGGGAGTCAGGGTCAGCATCAAGGCAACCTGAGAGCTCCGAGGAGGAAGAGGGAATGGAGCTGGCAGAGAGAGACAGAGGCGGAGCCTGGGCCATCTGTCAGCTCTCAGATGGAGAGTCAACAGCCCCCAGGTCTGGAGGTGGCTGATGAGGAAGAGGAGGAACAGCTGGGTCCAATGCCTGACGTGCAGATGCACAGAAGACAGAGGAGAGGAGAGCAGTGGAAATCTGTGGGCTGATCCTTGGGAAGGAAGAGCCACCGCTGCTAGCGAAGCCCCACCCTAATGCTGGGGATAAAAAGAAGGGGGCGGAGATGAGTAGATGTGGCAGACAGTTATTCATCTCCCGGATGAACAGACTTGTTAGCCTGCTGTGTGTGTGAGAGAGACACTTTTTGCTGGGGCTTTCTTTAGCTGATTGTGCACTTTAGATTCTAGGTTGGGTCAAAACAATGAAAGTGAATATCCATGTTTTGAAAATCTAAGAGTTGAATTTAGTATTAAGCTGTTCATAAAAAGAATGCATCTATAGTTAATTTCCCACCTCATCATGGATGAACAAGTGGTCCAAACTGGCATGGTGGCCTTCAATCCAGAAGGCAATTAACACCCTCACATCTTTGAAAGTGTGAAAAATCAACAACATTGTTGCATGAGAGAGATGAGCAGTTCTTAAGTATGATGAATAAATAAAATAAATTTGAAAAAGAGAGGTGGTGATTATAAGAAACTTGGAAATATTTCAGTGAAGTCCCATCCCTTTGATAAATATTTTTTTCTTAACAGAATAACAGAGTTGGAAGGGATCTTGGAGGTCTTCTAATCCAACCCTCTACTCAAGCAGGAGACCCATGATGGCGAACCTATGGCATGAGTGCTGCAGGTGGCATGCAGCGCCCTCTCTGTGATTACACGAGCTGTTGTCCCAGTTCAGCTCTGCCGTGCATGTGTGCGCGATTCCCACCAGCCAGCTGGTCATCGGGTCTCTGCCGTGCATGTGTGGGGTGTGGGGTGCATGTGGGCTACGTGTGCCTGCACGGGGGGTGGAGCGCATATGGGGGCGGGATGCATCTGCAGAGCCATGTGCACATTGCATTTTGGGGGGTTTGGGCGCACACGGAAAAGGTTAGCCATCACTGCCGTATACCGTTCCAGACAAGTGGCTGTCCAGTCCAGTGATGGGTTGCCTCCGGTTCGGACCGGTTCGCAAGAACCGGTAGTAAAACCAGTGCGAGGCCCTGCCCACGGCCCCGGATGTCATTGTTGTCGATCTGTGCATGCGCAGAAGCTTCTGGGCATGCGCAGAAGCAAGGCACGCACGCAAGCGAAGCAAGGTCATGCGCACAATCCCATTGCGAACCGGTAGTAAAGGTAAGTAGAACCCACCCCTGGTCCAGTCTTTTCCTAAAAGCCTCCAGTGATGAAGCACCCATAACTTCTGAAGGCAAGTCGTTCCATTGGTTAATTGTTCTCACTCAGGAAATTTCTCCTTAGTTCAAGGTTGCTTCTCTCCCTGATTAGTTTCCATCCATTGCTTCTTGTTCTACCTTCCGTGCTCCAAAGAATAGGTTGACTCCCTCTTCTTTGTGCCATCCCTTTAGAAGACAGCTATCATGTCACCCCTGGTCCTTCTTTTATAAGATTAGATGTAACCAATTCCAGCAACTGTTTTTTATATGTTTTAGCCTCCAGTCTCCTAATCATCTTTGTTGTTCTACTCTGCACTCTTCCTAGAGTCTCAACATCATATATCTATATATATATCTATATATATATATCTATGTATATATCTATATATCTATATATCTATATATCTATATATCTATATATCTATATATCTATATCTATATCTATATCTATATCTATATCTATATCTATATCTATATCTATATCTATATCTATATCTATATATATATATATATATATATATAGGCAAATACAGAATCTATTTATATCTTCCATTTATAACTTTTTATAATATTTATATCTTGAACTGCGTATCATCAAGGAGATAGATTTTATACCCTAATAATGTGTATATAACCAAAGAAATGAATTTTCTACCATATACGCTGTGGGTGCTTTTATCCATTCTTCTGTTAGAGCAGACATTGAAGATTCTATTTCTCTTCTCAATGATGTCAGAGACTGTTGAAGCCCACCGAATTTCAAACTCCCTTTTTCTTCTCTACAGTTTACAGCCACTTTCAGAGTGTTAGTATTTCTAAAGAGGCCCCCAAATGTTTGGCCTTTGAGCTGTAAATACCGTGTCACCATTGATTTTGTTAAAACAATAAGTGTATTTTCCTGAATGTCAAGTGTTCTTAAAGTGCAGAGACTCCCTTGAGCACAAAGTGTGAGAAATTAAGGAGGTCTTAAAAGTGGGGATTCAAAACCAAGAAGAAAGGAACCGTATGGGGAACAGACAGTGAACGACGATTAAGGAAAGATGAATGCAGACAAATATTGAGTCGGGGAAACAGATGAAAACGTGATGTGGGTAGAGAAGCACCCTCACTGTCAATAAGGAATACTGAGATGCAGAGTAGCTCTCAACACACATAACACACTGTGCGTTGGTTGTCGAATGTGTCTGTGGTTGGGTTTGCAACTGGGATTTGGGTTTTTTGGGGGAGGGAGGGAGTTGCCACTTTAAAAAAAAAAACTTGTGATCCATCTTTAAGAAAGCAGCGATGTGTTTTTGTTGCAATATTTTCAGGATCAGACTCAATAAAGATAATAAGAATTAGAGATTTAAATATATTTCTCTTTAATAATAATAGGCATTCTATATTCGCTGAATATTCAAGATAGAAGCAAAGAAAATGGTGAGGGTGGCTCCTTATATATACAAGGGGTGGAGCCAGGAATGGGAGTGGTAAATTATGAATACATTAAAATCCAAAGAATAAGTTAACCCCTGATGTCCCATATATACATTATTTACACAATAGAGAATAAGGCATTTACATCTGACAAATCCCCCTCTAAATGCCGGTTCGCTATACAACACCAATTACATTCAGATTCAGGACAATATAATACATACAATTTAGAAGTTAAATATTTGTGCTGTTTAGAAGGTAAAGGCTTCGTTAATATGTCAGCTAATTGTTCAGAAGTATCACAATGTATTGCTTTGATGAATCCATCTTGAGATAATTGTCTCACGTGCTTAAATTTTATATCAATATGCCTGGACCTTTGTCCAATGGCATCGGATCTGGATATTTCAATGGCTGCTTTATTATCTTCATGCACAACAAAAGGTAATGCAGGTTTTTTCCAAACATCTGAGATCAAGTCATTGAACCATACAAGGTTATTTGCAGCTTTGGATAAACAAACATATTCCGCTTCTGTGGTTGAAGTGGCTACCAGTTCTTGTTTACCAGTGTACCAGTAAACTGGACAATCATTCAATAGAAAAATATAACCAGAAGTACTCTTTCTGCATGATGTATCACCAGCCCAATCTGCATCCGCATAACAGGTAATTTTTGGTTCTTTGTCATTATTAGGTTCTAATACTAAACAAAAATCTAATGTACTTTTCAAATATCTTAGAATTCTTTTGACAGCTTCCCAATGATACATGGTTGGTTTGCTAACATATCTTGACAATAAATTGAGAGGTAATGCAATATCTGGTCTGGTCCAATTAGATATATAAAGGAGTGAGCCTATAACTGATCTGTAAAATGTATTATCTTTAAATTCAGGGGAAGACTCATCAGTGTTTCTAAGGAAATCAGTTTGCATAGGAGTGTCACAGGTTTTGGCATTGTTTAAATTACATTTGTTTAGAAGTTCAATGATCTTATCTTTCTGAGTAAGTTTGAATCCCCTTCTAGTTTTGTTAATTTGTACACCAAGGTATTTATTCACTTTACCTAGAGATTTCAACGAGAAATGTTCGTTTAACTTATTTACAAAGATTTCTCTGCTCTCTTTGTGTTTTCCTATATATAAAATATCATCCACATAAATTAATACAAATTCAACGTGATCATCACTCTTTTTTACAAAGAAACAGTTATCAGCAGTGGTAGCGTTGAAATCCATGGTCTTTAGTACTTTTACCAAGCAATCGTACCATCTCTTGCCAGATTGCTTTAATCCGTATAGACTCTTGTTTAATAACCAAATTTCATTCTTATTAGTGTATTGACTATGTGGTGCTCTTACATATATTTCCTTATCTAGTTTTGCGTGTAAATACGCAGTCTGTATGTCATATTGAAATACGTCCAGATTGAGTGCAGATGCTACTACTAGAGCTGTTTTAACACTCTCTGTCCTCACCGTGGGGGAGTATGTGTCAGTATAATCTTCTGGATATTTTTGTGCATAACCTTGTGCAACTAGTCTAGCCTTGTATAAAGTATTGCCTCCTTCTAGGTTCTTAATTTTATAAATCCACCTGGTACCTATAATTGTTTTATCCTTAGGTGCGATCGTAGGAGTGAATACATTTAATCCTTGCAAACTTTCCATCTCTTTTTTCATAGCTAGTTCCCATTTTTCTCTTTCTTCACGAGGGAGTTTTAATACTTCCTCATATGTATTAGGTGTTATTTGTTCTCCATTCATATGCATTATGTAATCTTTGTATTTACTTGGTATTTGATTTCTATTGTTTCTAATAGCTCTTTCAGGTTTGCTATGGTTGTCGTGCAAATATCTAGCTTCCTTTTTTGTTAATGTGTCTGTCTTTATTTTATGCTGACTATTTGTCCAAGTTTTGGTTTTGTTCTTATTTTTGTTAATGTTTTGATTTTCTATTGTCCCTTCCTCGCAAGATATCGCATCTTTGCATTTATTTGGAAATATTTCATTAAGGTGCAGTTTAGACCAATTGGCCTGCTCATGAAACACAGCTGTTCTGGAGACTATAAATTTGTTATTATTATCAATGAATCTGTACCCTTTGGTTCCAGTTTCATATCCCATAAATCTTAATCTTCTGGATACGTTTTCTCCCTTTCTCCTCAACTGCTTAGGTATGTGCACATCTGCAGTGACTCCAAATATGTGCATGTGTGCTAATTTAGGTTTCCTATTGTACATCACCTCATACGGTGTCTTATTCACAATACTGGACCAGGTTCTATTTTGAGTGTAATTTGAATAATGTAGGGCTTCTGACCAGAATTGTTTGCCTAAACCAGCATCCTCTAATGTGCATCTAATCATGGTTTGTAGTGTGGAATTCTTTCTCTCTGCAATCCCGTTTTGAAACGCAGAAAATGGATTGGACGTGAAATGTAGCATTCCCCTATCCTTTAACCATTGGGAGAATTCTTTAGACATGAATTCACATCCCCTGTCTGTCATAATTTGTTTTATTCTGATATTATGTTGTGTTTCTATGCGTTTGTAGAATTCCTTAAATTTCTGAAAGGTTTCATCCTTGTGCTTTAATGTGTAAACAAAACCATAGCGACTATAATCATCCACTATTGTTAGAAAGTAACGTTTTCTATAGGTAATTGATGGAGTTAATGGACCAACTAAATCCATATGTACTAAGTCAAAAATATTGTTAGTTGATCTGTTAGATTTTTTTGGTCTGGGACTGGTTTTTAGTTTGGTGGATTTACATACTGAGCATTCCAAATAATTTTCACAATTTTTTATTTTGACACCTTCTGCGTGTTCAGTCATTTTTTGAACTACAGGAAAGCTTGCATGTCCTAACTTCCTATGTAAGATGTGAGCACACTCATCATGAATTGGTTTACCTATTTTTGGTTTCTTCTCATTGTGTGTATTTTTGTGATCATGAGGTATTTTACATTCATCATTGTCACTGTTACTAACATTTTCATCATCTGCTTCAATACAATCTTCCATATTTGAATCAATGTTATGTAACCATCTTTCTTTCGTTATCAGATAGGGTAGACCTCCTTTTATCATCACAGTGCCTATATTTGTTTTGTCCTTCTCTAAAGTTGCTTTCCCCTTTGAGAAAACTATATTGATGTCAGAATCTCTGCTTAGTTTTATAGCACTTAGTATGTTATGAGGTATTTCTGGGATTAATAATACCCCCTCTATTTTACCTAAACCAGGCAAGGTCACATTTCCTCTGCCTAATACTTGAACCTTTTCTTGATTAGCTACCTTTATCACAAACTTATCTTCTGTAAATGAAGATAATATACTTTTGTTGTTAGTGGTGTGATTGGTTGCACCAGAATCAATAAGCCAATTATTGTTCTCATTTTGTTGTGTTTTGGTGTTTTCTTGTTTGTTTAGTCCATTTAGTGACCCAGATTTTCTCTCTTTTGAATTTTCTCTACCCCCTCTACTTTCTCTGTAATTTGGTGGGCTTCTATATTTGTGTCTATCTGTGGAAGACTGTCTATAATTGTATTTGCTCCTATATTCTGGCCTATGTCTCTCCCTTGAGACTTTGGGACAGTCTCTTCTACTGTGTTCCCTGGACCCACAATTGTGGCATCTAAAGGCTTCATTATATTTTTCTTGGAAAGCTACTTTCCTAAAAGATTTGTGTTCTGTTTGATTACTGGAACGATTTTTTCTTGAATTGTCTTCTGCTATCAATTTGTTAGATAGACTTTCTATGGTTAAATATCCTAAATTAATAGTATCTAAGTGTGACATAAAGCTATCCCATGATGGATCAAGTGAATTGATAATAACACTTTTCATTGTTTGATCTGAAATCACTTCCCCCCTCAATTGCAGCTCAGCTCTTATTTTGTTTAGAGATATCAAATGCTCACTTATAGAAACCCCTGGTTTCACTCTAGAAGAAAAGAAATCCTTAGACATTCTTGTAGTTGTAGCTACGCTATCGCTGTGAAATAGATTAAACATGCATTGAATTATTTCTGACACAGTTAGGTTTGATTTGATGCTATGATACATTGCAGGAGATACGCTAGATATTATTATGAAAAATGCTCTATGATGTAAACAATCTATTTTTAAAGTCCAAGGTCTTCTTGGAGGACTAGTTATAAAGAATAGTAAATTTTCTTTCATAAAGACAACCTGAAGCTGTTGATACCACTCTTGTAAATTAATGCCATCAATTCTAAGTTTTGGGAAGTCACTGGGTAAGTTCCCCACATTATTTTGTCCATTACTTACAACCTGAGGCAGTCCGTGGTCTCGCAAGTGCAGGAAATTACAGAACGGCATGGGGATGCTCGCAACGAGTCTGCGCGGTTCTCTGGCCAGTTCAAGTCTTTCGGGGCCGCCTACGTAGCTTTGCACATGCGCGTTGCTCATTTCTTCCTTGGCGTCGTCGTGGAAGGTTCTCTCCATTTCAGCTCTCTCGTTCCGCTCCTCTTCAGATGAGTCGGTCTCTGGTTCGGTTTTAGGGGTTCTGGTGGTGGCGACAGCTCTTCTCTTTCTTTCGTGTGCGTTGGCACTTGATCCGGTCTGCGGTGTAGGACGGAATCGGCATGGCTCTCTGGGCTCAGGTGTCGTCGCCTTCGAAGTCAGGATGGGAGCGTGCAGGTCTCGAGTTGTCGGTTTGATCTCTTGCTTCTTCGTTGGTGCCTTGGAAATTTTCAATCTTGGCCCAAAAGCAGCAAAAAGCGTTTTCATTGCTGACTTTACTTGAGACTTTGTTAAATCGTCTTCACTTTCTGATTCTGGTTCTTCTGAAGAGTTTGAGTCTTCTTTTTCACTTTCGTCGTCTGATAGCGTTTTTCGCGCCAGAAATTTTGAACTGAGCGTTTTGATTGGCTCTGCTCCATTCTCTTTTGAAGTTCGTTGAAACCAAGATGGCTGCCATTCAAAATTTCGCGCGGGACCACATCTTTTCTTTTTTACAACGACTTTCTCAGTATTCATTTCACTCACAGTTTTTTGATCTTTGGGTTTTTCTTTAACGACGTTTTTCTCTCTCGCTGCTCCGTTGTTCTTCAGCATTTCTTGGAGGTTCGCGATGAGGCTTTCATCGTTCTTCTGACTTTTTAGTATCTTCAATATCTCTGACCTGAGTTCGTTATTTTCTATTTCGGTTTCTTCCTGGTCATTATTTTCATTTATCAGTTCTTCTTCTTCAGTGGTGTATTCTTCGGATTCTCTCGAAATCGCGTTAGTGGATTCGTTGATCATCTCTTGTTCAGTTTCTATTTCCTTGCTGTAGGCCCTGGTGTTGGGCCTATCTTTCTTAGACATTTTTAATTATTTATTGAGTCAATTAACCATCCTCTGCTACCAGCTTGTTGCAATATTTTCAGGATCAGACTCAATAAAGATAATAAGAATTAGAGATTTAAATATATTTCTCTTTAATAATAATAGGCATTCTATATTCGCTGAATATTCAAGATAGAAGCAAAGAAAATGGTGAGGGTGGCTCCTTATATATACAAGGGGTGGAGCCAGGAATGGGAGTGGTAAATTATGAATACATTAAAATCCAAAGAATAAGTTAACCCCTGATGTCCCATATATACATTATTTACACAATAGAGAATAAGGCATTTACATCTGACAGTTTTAAAGAGGCAATCGATGGTGAAAATGCTATAGTGGAGGTTAGAATCCCATATGTTAAAAAGGAGCCCTAAAAATAAGGATGAAATCCAGCAGGTTCTGGCAGGTTCTGGAGAACCGGTAGCGGAAATTTTGAGTAGTTCGGATAACTGGCAAATACCACGTCTGGCTGGCCCCAGAGTGGGGTGGGAATGGAGATTTTGCAATATCCTTCCCCCAGGAGTCGGGAGGGAATGGGGATTTTGCAATATCCTTCCCCCAGGAGTGGGGAGGGAATGGGGATTTTGCAGTATCCTTCCCCTGCCATGCCCACCAAACCATGCCCACCAAGCCGCAACATGCCCACCAAGCCACACCCACAGAGCCGGTAGTAAAAATATTGGATTTCACCACTGCTTAAAAATGCAGCATTTTCTACAGAATGTTATTATTCATATATGATCTGGAAAAAAAAAGAAAGAAAACAACCATTAAAGAAATTATAAAGTAAAACATTCTGTTCTGGGGGAAAAGGAATAGAGAAGATACCTATACTAAGCTCCACTGTGGGAGTCAGATGGCATTACACTGAGGAAACCATTATGGCTTTCAATGTAAAGAAACAAAGCAGAACAAACATTAATTTCTTTGTAAAATATTGACATTGAATCAAGTATCACCTCTAACAGCATTTAAAAGAATAAAGTATAGCTGTGTCATTAGCCAGGGAATCTCATCAAAGGTATTATGCTAAGCACCTCAGCTCTGCTTCTTTTGAAAAATGTTTAAAAAAACCTGGGAAGATGAAACTGGAATTATAACTTGAAAATCACACTGGAATTCTCTGTGGCACAAAAATGTATCCCCGGGTTCTTTCTGCAAGCCATTAAGAACTAATTTGACCCTTGTATTCATGGAAAAAGTATCACAACAAACTATTCATTACACACAGACACACAGACACACACACACAAACCGATGACCTATTGGGTCATCTTTTTGGAGATAACAGGGTAACCAAACAGAGCAACAGAATGATCAAGAGCAACCAAAGAGTAAGAACAAATTGTTGGAAGAAATATCCAAGTCCAGTTCCAAGCCAGGAGAAAGGTACTGGAAACAAAATGGAGGCTGGAGGCTGATTGGAAAGAGGGTCCATTTATTGACGAAGCAGAACCACCAAGCACATGTGATTCTGGGCAGCTGACCACATAGACTTGAGAGGGGGAGGGTTAAATACCTTCTCTTAGGCTTTGAACTTGAGCTTCCTGTTCCTGTGCAAGAACATGTATTCTATTGGCTGTTGTAGGGGTCATAGCTGGCTCTATAGCTAGTCTCCGCTCCCAGGTTTGGTTGAAGTTTGATGCAATGAAGGGGCTTGTTAGGCAATTCCTATTGTGGCTGAGGGCGAATCCTACCTTTGTTCAGACTTTGCTGCGGGGAGTAATGGATTACTAAATCTGCATTTCTAAAAGTTGACCTCAGTTTAGCTCTCCTGCGCGAGCTGCACTGGCTCCTGGTGGTCTTCCGTGTGCGCTTCAAGATTTTGGTTACCACCTTTAAAGCGCTCCATGGCTTAGGACCTGGTTATTTACGGGACTGCCTACTACCACAAATAGCCTCTCACCGGCCGGTACGCTCTCATAGAGAGGGTCTCCTCCGGGTGCCGTCAGCCAAGCAGTGTCGACTGGCGGCCCCCAGGGGGAGGGCCTTCTCTGTGGGGGCACCCACTATCTGGAACGAGCTCCCCCCGGAGATACGGAGGATCCCGGATCTGCGCACCTTCCGCCGTGCTCTTAAGACCCTTTTATTCCAGCAAGCTGGCCTGGCCTAATTTTTCTCCCCTTTCTTTTAAATTTTAAATTTTAAATTGAAATTTTAATTTGTTTTAAATTTATTGGGATTTTAATTGTCGTGGGCCAATATTATTTAATTTGGTTTTAAATTGTTTTTAACTTTTGTATTTCTATATTTTATCTTGTGCCTGTTCACCGCCCTGAGTCCTTCGGGAGTAGGGCGGTATACAAATTTAATAAAATAAAATAAAAATAAAGTATCTGCTTGGGGCAGGGAGCTGGAGCTCTGAGTTTCTGTCTCCCTTAGGATTTTTATTTCTCTTCTAGGGGAAATATTTTATCCTGTCTTTTTAATATTTCTCAAAATATTTCATTCTTCTAGGAGAGGGGTGGGTGTTAACTTTCAACAAAAGCAACTTCTGACTTCCTGCCAGTTGGTGAGCATGGCTGATCACCTTCTGGCAGCTGATGGTAGGAAAACCAGAGAAGGACTGATCTCCAGTGGCCAAAGAAGGGGCCAATCTACTCCTTCTGTGGAGGGTTAGAGGTGGACCAGTCTATTGAACCTCTGGGCAGCAGCAAAGCAGCATAGCAGCCCTGAAGCAACCATAAAGTTGCCAAATTTCAATCTCACAAGAGCAACAGTCCCAAATTTGGGATGCATTCTGTAGATTCGTCCATTGGAGGTACCCCATGGTTCAAAAATTGTCATCCTATTTTGTATGGTTTCACCCGGTTTAAAGGTTACAGAGACAAAGGTTATACATATATATGTGTAACAACCAGGGGTGAAATGCTCTGAAGTCTGCTACCGGTTTGCTTCGCTACCGGTTTGCCTCGCGCGTGCATATGCGGTGTGCACCGAATGCAAGCGCACCGTAGGCGCTACCGTGCAGTACTGAAAAAGGAGGATTAAGAAGCCTTTTCTGAGTCTGCAAAGGTAAGTAGAACAGCGGGGGGGGGGAGAACAGCTGTGCCGCGTGATTTAGATTTAGATATAAATTGTGCGGCACAGCTGATCGTTGGAAATACTGATTCACCCGAACTAGTAGCATTTTTTTACTACCTGTTTGGCTGAACATGTACTATTTATTACTACCAGTTCGGGCAAACCGGTCCGAGCCAGTAGCATTTCACGACCATATAATCCAATCCAGCTTTGGCTTTGCAAAAATGTCATTTCAGAGTCTTTATATTCTTTTGTACACTGATTTGAAAGGAAGAGCAATACCAAAATAAAGTATTATATGGCTACTGCTAATTTCATAAGACACAATCAGTTATTTCTCCTCTTCTTAGCAACTTCTTTTTGAAAAAGGCAGAGAAGTTTAGATGATGGGGAAGGGGAAAGAGAAAGAGAAGGGCTCTCTTTTCCTTTTATCTCTGCCCCATTCACTCATTACTTCATCCCCATTAAGGTTTTCATGATGGACCTCAGATCTGGATAGAAAGCAAGTCACTCACTCTGTCCTAAAGGTAAAGGTAAAGGTTCCCCTCGCACATATGTGCTAGTCATTCCTGACTCTAGGGGGCGGTGCGCATCTCCGTTTCAAAGCTGAAGCGCCAGCGCTGTCCAAAGACGTCTCTGTGGTCATGTGGCCAGCATGACTAAATACCAAAGGCGCACAGAACGCTGTTACCTTCCCATCAAAGGTGGTCCCTATTTTTCTACTTGCATTTTTTACGTGCTTTCGAACTGCTAGGTTGGCAGAAGCTGGGACAAGTAACGGGAGCTCACCCTGTTACGCGGCACTAGGGATTCGAACCGCTGAACTGCTGACCTTTTGATCGACAAGCTCAGCGTCTTAGCCACTGAGCCACCATGTCCTGTTTCATAAACCTATGTTTGTCCTACCCTGCTTCATAAACCACCAGGCATGAAGCCACTCTTTCACAAATTCACTCTTGTGATCCTGTGAATATTCACAGGATCCCAATACATGGTTGTACATTTCAGGCTAAACTGGTCTAGACAAACAGTAGGGGGATTTTATGGCAAGAAAGCTCCATAGGACGATCCTACCCCTGAATAGCTATCCCCACATTCAGCACAATTCTGTATGAATAATACATCTCGCTATAAGAACACAGACAGGTGTGACTGTAAAGAGATACATTTCTGAGATCTCCTTGTGGTTCATGCATCAAACGCTGATCCTTCAGGCTGCTTTGTATGAGTCTATAGGCTTGGGACATTAGAGAAATGAAGAGTGTCATGCTAACAGTGCCCTCGCTTCAGTTACAGATGTAAGATGACAGTGATTGCTCCCAGGCATACTAATTACAAAGTATTTAGCAGTCAGGGTCTAGCTTACACCTGCCAGAAGCAGGAGGAGAAGAGACAACGGGGAGCAGGAAATCCATATTCTTCTTACATTGCATGGATTCGCAACTGAAAGGTGAGATGTAAAGAACGGTGGTTGCAAGATAACCACGTGTTGCTACAACCTAGAAACTAAACCTTCCTTTTTGATGGCAAATTTGGCATGGGATGGGGTGGGAAAGAGCTGCATGTTGCAGCTTCTGGAGGCATCTGGCAAGACATTTTAGCATATAAAAAGGTGCTTCCTTCTTCAGATTCATGTCAATAAAGTCCTCAAGCACCAATTGATAGAAATAGACAATTTTTCCTTTAGATAGATAGATGATAAATAGGTGGATGGATGGATGGATGGATGGATGGATGGATGGATAGATAGATAGATAGATAGATAGATAGATAGATAGATAGATAGATAGATGATAGATGGATAGATACAATAACTTTATTGTCACTTTAAATGTACACTAATCGGCATACATTAAAATGAAATTTCATTGCTGTCTCAGATCAGCACAGCCAGTGTGAGTGAGTGTGTGTGTGTGTGTGTGTGTGTGTGTAACCAGAAAGCTGTGTAGGGCATAGAAATGCAGAATAGAATAGAGCCTTGATAGTACAATGGTTTAATGTACCCTGTTATTAACACAGCTGCCTGCAATTTCTGCTGGTTCGAATCTCTCCAAGGCTCAAGGTTGACTCAGCCTTCCATCCTTTCTAAGGTAGGTGAAATGAGGACCCAGTTTGTGGGGGCAATAAGCTGACTTTGTATAAAATATACAAAAGAATGAAGGCTATTGCTTAACGCATTGTAAGCCGCCCTGAGTCTCCGGAGAAGGGCGGCATATAAATCAAATTAAAAAATAAAATGAAATGAAATGAAATAAAATAAAATAAAATAAAATAAAATAAAATAAATAGAATAGAATAGAATAGAATAGAATAGAATAGAATAGAATAGAATGGAATAGAATAGAATAGAATAATAACTTTATTGTCACTTTGAATGTACACTAATCAGCATACATTAAGGTGAAATTTTGTTGCATACAGCTCTCACCTCCAATATAGACTACATAATATAACAGAATAAATAAATACAGATAAATACAGACTTACGCATATACCCACATATATTATATATCACAGAGAAACAACACAGTCTAGTTCAGATGTATACATGTACATGGCGAGAGAAACGAATCTTGCGAGTTTACCAGATGGATGGCTTAGGGAACAAAGCTATTACAGAATTGGGTAGTCCTGCTAGAAATACTTCAAAACCTCCTCCCAGATGGGAGCAACAGAAACAGGTCGTAAAGTGGGTGTGTGGGGTCTCTAGCAATGCTTTAAGTTCTAAAGCACATAGCGCTTACAAGCAGCATCCTGAATACCAGGAAGCGAGCTTTCTATAATCTTCTCAACTGTCCTCACTACTCTCTGTATGGACTTTCTATTTGAGGCACTGCTGCCACCAAACCAGACAGGCAGGAAATGCAGATGCTGGTTTGCACGCTTCACTAAGGATGACATGTAGAGAGACCAATTCAGATTGTTAGTTATCTGCACCCCCAGAAACTTAATACCTCTATGGCTGCATCCTTGATACTTGCCTTTCAATTACCTGTTGAATGCTTCTCAAAGTTATAGACCAACAACATGGTGTTTTAATAATAATGTTTGGAGCAGGCAATAAGCTAAAAACCAGGAGATTGTGAGTTTTAGTCCCATTTTAGGCATAAAGTCAGCTTTTCCCTATGACTTGTATTGTTTATTTTGTACATTGACCAAAAGCCAAGTTTTCTTCCATCATAACTGGTTGAGCTGATATACCAATCATAGGTCATAGTCTTCCTTGTTGCAGTATCTGTTTACAGGAATTCCATCTGTACAACAATCTTGGTGCCCTCTTTGCTGTAGGTCAAAAATATTAGTATTTCTTTCTTTTCTTTTTTTTTTATTGAAAAAGTTTTACAAATGCCAATTTTCCCCCAATTCCCCCCCCATCCCTCCCTAACCCCCTAACCCTCCCCTCCTCCCATGACTTCCCCAAGGTGAAATCCGTCCACATTGTATTATAACATGCTTTACCACCCCTCTATTCTCCCCCCGTGCACCATACATTTCTACATAACAATAAGCTATATTGCTCCCTATATACTAAACATTTCTACACAACATTCAGCTAAAAGCTATCTGGTACTTCCTAGTTTGATATTTATTCTGCACATAATCTATCCGTTTCTTCCATTCCCATACATAAGTCTCCAGCTGATTAGGTGGCCCAAGTGTTACTTCTATTGTTAGTTTGCAAGTTATGTGATATCTTGATTTTGTTCTGTATCACCTGATCTGATAAGATCATATTTTACTCTGGAAATAGAATGAATAAACCATCAAAAGATTTTCTTTAAAAAAAACTCATACTGAATATACCAAATAATTTTGTTTGTCCCCACTTCAAACTCAAATTATGAGCCAGCTATTTCAAGTTATATGGTCACGCATTTAACAAAATGATGCAGCTCTTAAATAATTGCTGAACTTCTAATATCTGAACTAAAACAAAGTGCTAATAAAAGATCCTTTATGAGATAACATACAATATAATTTATTAAAGCGTCAGCTCTCCATGGTATTAGAACGCAGTGTTGAGTAAAATTAACTCTCACATAGATCTGTCTTGGATTTGAGTTTGTAAAGATATTCTGTGGCCCAGATAGGGTGAGAAACGTCATGTCTGGAAGGAAAGGTAACTACATGGATGGCAGATGATTTAATTGGAAATTTAGAAAAATGAAAGAAGAAAGTTAGAGAGATGCTATGCTCTTGCTTCTTGATCATGAAAAGGTGTTAATACCAAGGTCCTCCAGCTCTTCGCCATCAGGGGTGCTTCCCTCCAGCCTTCGCCTAAAGCCCCGCACCAGGAGGCTGAAGCAGACCCCAAGTCAGAATTTCTGCCCCCCCTCTAACCCACACAAAAAGACCCCGAAGGGGGAGACTCTCTGCAGCAACACAAACATTCATTGCATGTATCCGGCTCAGGGGTCGTAATTTGAGGACTGATTTAGTGCAATATAAAAACTGCAAATATTTTTTTCTGTGGAGCACCAACATTTTCTCGTGGGCTATCAGTGGTCCACAGACCACCAATTGGTGACCACTGCTCTTAAACCCAGCCAGCATCTTAGAAACTCTGATGTAGTTGGCTAGGTAGCATTAGGGCCATCCTTGAATCATTCATTACTTCCTTTTTAACTTTGGGCACCAAACTTTTCTTCCAGCAAGAGGCCAGGAGCACCCTTGGTTGTGCAAACTGACCTCTTTGCTAGTAAAAAGAAAAAGAAAGAAAGAAACCTCCATCAGCATGTTAAGTTAGGAATTTCAGGTTTCACCATTATGGAGCACTAAGCCTAAGTATATCCAAATATGGTGCTCTAGGCTGAAAAATAACTTTAAAAAGTAAAACATTTCCCTTCCTTATAACTTGAATATTTTTGCCTACATTGCAGGGAAATCTTTAACTACACCTTAATTGGAAAGCAAACTAAAACCAGAAACTTGGCCTGGAGTCTATCTCAGCTATTATTACAGATAAATACAAAGAGAGAGGGAGGGAGGGAGGGAGGGAGGGAGGGAGGGAGGGAGAGAGAGAGGAGCTACATAAATACTTAGAGAATCTGCTACAGATTGGGTCGTTGATCACCATTTAGTTTTTTTTTTTTTAAAAAAAGCCTGAATGTAAATGCTAAAATTTATTTTCTTAATTGCTGGAAAAAAAATCAATAGTTCATTCCCCCTTTAACCAAGGGACTTCCCGTGTGCCTTAAATAACCTATGGGAAGATCATTTACATCTCAATAACCATTCGTAACCATGTCAGGCCATTAAAATCTGAACTGGATCTCAATAATGTAAGTTAGTGACCAGTGAGGGACTTTATTATCCAGGTCAAGCCCTTGGGGAGTGCAATAAACCAAGATGGTAACAGTCCCGCCTATGGATGGATATATCTCATAGAAAAAGCAAAATCTCTTCCCTTGATTCTTATTTGGAGGATCATTTTCTAAACATACATACATATGTACATACATATCTTTTAATCTTTTAACAGCTCCATAAAACAGATAGAAGGCAGAATAATACTGTGTTCATATCTTACTCAACAGCATCTATTTATTTATTTGTCTGTATCTATCATTCTATATATATCTCTGTCTCTCATCTCTCTGTCTCTGTCTCTCTCAAGTCATCGAGTCATTCTATCATCTGTCTGTCTGTCTGTCTGTCTATCATCTATCCATCTATCCATCCATTCCATCCTATCTCTCTCTCATCTATCTATCTATCTATCTATCTATCTATCTATCTATCTACCTACCTACCTACCTACCTACCTACCTATCATCTATCTATCTATCTATTTATCTATCTATCTATCTATCTATCTATCTATCTATCTATCTATCTACCTACCTACCTACCTACCTACCTACCTACCTACCTACCTACCTACCTATCATCTGTCTGTCTGTCTGTCTGTCTGTCTGTCTGTCTGTCTGTCTGTCTGTCTGTCTGTTTAATCTTAGGGTACCTATTCTTTAAAGGAATTTCAAAGGAAAACAATAAAACGAAACAAAACTGCAAAATTTTAAACCCCAAAACATGTCCATTACAATAGTGACACCAGCCCAACTACGGAGCTGGCCAAAATTCATCCAACATATTTTTGTACGCAGCAAAAATGAGCAGAGATGGCTTCTGGTGTAACTATTTGAAGATACATTTTCAACAGACCTTCTGTGTAATACACACCCAACAACATTTGATCCCGATATTGAAACATTTATGTTAATTAAATCAGCTCTAACCGCTTGGTGCATTTGCAATATATACTCTTCGTAATTACCCCTGTTATTGAAATCGCGAATGTGATTTATCCTTGCCACGGTCAAGTTTCTTGTTATTTTTGTGGAAGGTTTTTAATTTTTTCTTTAAAAAAAGAAAAAACTAAGATCCCAGGGAGGGAATAAAACATTATTACTGTAAATTAAATATTAAAGCTAACTCATTTTTGCATACAAGTGTGATCACATTATGATAATAACTATTCTTAAGAGATTAACTTTTTGAGAGAGTAAAAAAAGGTGCCACCACATCAGCAATGGACAATCCTGAATTGGATTCACCCCTCACATGACATCTGCCAGGACTCTCTGTCCATATGGGGCACAGTATTGTAGGAAGTTAGCACCCACCCCTTTCCTGGAAGAGTGAAATATTTTAGGAAATATGAAAAAGGCAGAATATTATATTTCCCTGGATGAGAAATGGAGAAGCATATTTTACAGACAAAGCAGCTCCCATCTTCCTTCCCCCACCTTTTGTCAATGGGCCATTAAGGCCTGGGCCAGTCTATTCTACATAACAAAGATCTACCTCCTTCAGGCAGAGCCAAAGTAGGAATTGCCAAAGATCCAACAAAGATAGGATTAGCCCTCTACACAATAGCAGCAGAAACTCACCACATGTGACCTGGGAAGCACATGTGACCATCAGCCAACAAGACCCCCACCCCCTGGGAGTCTGACAACCAATCAGAGTACTCTTTCTGGGCCCCAGGAAGTTCAAAGCCAGAGAGAGCATAAAACCTGAAAAACTCGCTGTATCTGCCCTTTTCTGTTCAGGAACTCAAGCCATGTGATCCTGTCCACCATTAAACCATCTTTCCAAGCAGCCTCCATGTTTCCAGTGTCTGTTTCCCCACTTGGAGCAGAACCTAGAAGGATGTTTCTTCCAACAGTATCCTCCCCTCAGTGTGACTGTGGGGTCCCATGTCAAACTGCAGATCACATTGTGTCTGGCTGTAAACTGAGGGCAAATATCAAACCTGTTAAGATATTTAAATTTAGTAGCTGGAACAGTAAAATTGTACAATGGGCCAGAACACACAGTGGTAGTTGATTGGTTGGAGCGTGCTGGCCTCTAATATGATTGATTGCTGTCTGTGTAAAAGGGGAGTTTCTTTTTTTTTTTTCTGCCTTCTTTCTTTTGTATGACTAACACACTAGCATCAGTGGTGGGTTGCCCCCCGGTTCGGACCGGTTCTATAGAACCGGTAGTAAAACCGGCGGGAGGCTCCGCCCACTGACCCTGACATCATCAGAATGCTTCTGCGCATGTGCAGAAGAGCGCGCATGCGACCCCGTTGCGAACCGGTAGTAAAGGTAGGTAGAACCCACCTGACTAATGTGTGTTGATGTTAGTGTGTTCCTGACTATCTGGTTTGTTGTATATAGAGATGTGAAATACAGGGGTGAAATCCAGCAGGTTCTGACAGGTTCTGGAGAACCAGTAGCAGAAATTTTGATCAGTTCGGAGAACCGGTAGCAGAAATTTTGAGTAGTTCAGAGAACCGGCAAATGCCACCTTTGGCTGGTCCCAGAGTGGGGAGGGAATGGAGATTTTGCAGTATCCTTCCCCTGCCAGGCCCACCAAGCCACACCCACCAAGCCACACCACACTCACCAAGCCATGCCCACAGAACCGGTAGTAAAAAAAATTTGGATTTCACCACTGGTGAAATATATTTATTTATATAAAACTACAAATTCATGTCAGCATCTCTGACTTCATTTGGACACCTGCGGCACAATTCCTTGATAACTCCAGTATCTGAGTTTTTTAATATAAACAATGCTGTGCTTCAATGGTTAAATGGCCTAGAGCAGTGATGGTGAACCTTTTCAGCATCGAGCGCCAAAACCGGAAGGAGAGTGCATATGCGTATGCCGGAGCGCCAGAAACCCGAAGACAAGCTGGCCAGTGTCTGCATGCCTGTTTTTTGGTCAGTTTTTTGACTGTTTTCAGGCCGTTTTTTGGGGGCCATTTTCAGGCCGTTTTCCGGTACTCCGGCGCCCACGAAGACCAGCATCATCCTCTTTTAATGACCCCGTAATCCCTTGCATTGGGGTGGAGTCGGGGCAACTGAATGGAGCTGAGTGTTTACTGGCCGGATACCTTTCCTATCGCCAATGCAGAGGTTTTTTTTGTAGCAGATATAATAATAATAATAATAATAATAATAATAATAATAATAATAATAATAATAATAATAATAATAATAATAATAATTTTATTTCTATACCGCCCTTCTCCCGAAGGACTCAGGGCGGTGTACAGCCAATTTAAAAACACAAGACACAACAATGATTAAAAATTAAAATAATTAAATAGATTTGGCCGGTTTAAAACCCCAAAAATTTAAAATACCCCAATTTAAAATCATTATGTTGATAGCCCGGCCTGGTGGAACAACAGGGTCTTCAATGCGCAATGAAACACCCGGAGGTGTTTATTCTCAGTGTGCCCAGAGAGAGAAATATCTGCCTCTATCTAGGATCGAACCCACAACCTCCTGATTGAGAGGCTAGAACTCCACCTCTAGGCCACCGCACCATTCGTAGTCCATGTATGATATGATATCATTGGCTAGGTGGCTCAGTGGCTAAGATGCTGAGCTCGTCGATCAGAAAGGTCAGCAGTTCGGCGGTTCAAATTCCTAGTATAGGTCTCCTGTGTGAGCAGGGGGTTGGACTAAATGACCTCCGAGGTCCCTTCCAACTTATAAATAAAATTAATAAACAAGAGGTTAAATATGTGGTTTCCTTCCTCTTGAAAACTGGAACTGAAATCTAATTTTAGACACACAAATACACAAATACTGAGTGAGACCAGCTCTCTTTTGCCTCTCAGTTTTGAAAGGGTCACTGTCATTGCTTTGCCCCAAATGCTGGTGATTTGCAGGCAGCTATTACAGACTGAGTTTAGCGATTGAGAAATGCAACATTTGTTGAAGAGCTAGGCCTTTTAGTCCAGAATGGATTATCACTTGATCCCTTCCTTAAGCATTTTTATACAAGAGTGCATCATCCTTGGAGCCACCCAGGGCTCCATGCCTCATTAACCTGGACGTTAGATAAATCAAAGGCAGCCTCCGAGACAAAGATAAGCAAACTGCAGGCCAGCAAGACAATGATGTATGGATGCAGGAGGCTAATAGGAAAGTATTGACAGGGAAATGGTGTGCTTATCCTGCAGTCACTGCATATTGCAATGAGAGCTCCCCGAAGCAGATGGGGATACACTTGAGGGAATGCAGGAATCTGAGATCGCTTGACGCAAATATATCCCTCTTCTCTTCAAACAAGAGCATGCATTTGGGGTAGCAACCAGGGTAAAAAAAACTACACAGCTTCTGTATCAGTGATCAGGAAAGGAACTGAGATGTATGTTCAGTTTAGAAGTGTAGAAAGTCAGCATCCCCCCCCACCCCGCCCAGAAGAATGAAATGTTTTGGGAAATATTAAAAAGGCGGAATATTATATTTCCCTAAATGAGAAATAGAGAAACGTGAGTTTGTTTGTTTGTTTTTTTTGGAGGCAGGAAGCAGACTCAGTCTTAATAGCCCCCAGCAGATATTTTGTGCCCATTAAGAAAGATTGGGACAGCCTACTCAGAAACCAAACTGAGGAGGCCACCTTTCAGAAATGCAGATTTGGTCATCCATTCAAGACAGGATATTTTGAAACAAAGGCAGAATGGTAGGATTAGCCCTCATTCAAAACCCAACACAGGACAAAGCCATTAAGCCACAACAGAATTGCATCATCACCCTCAGAGCAGACCAAACTTCAACCAAACGTAGCTCAGACAAACACCTAGAATTTGTACTTTGCCTATAAAGCCAGCTATGACCCCTACATAACCCCTACATGGACTTCCCATGGGAGTCTCACAACAGCCAATAGAATACATGTTCTTGCACAGGAACAGGAAGCTCAAGTGCAAAGCTCACAGAAGGTATACAAACTCTCCACTCTCCACTCTATTTTCTTAGCTGCCCAGAACCCATGTGGTTCTGCTTCATCATTAAAATCATCTTTCCAATCAGCCTCCATGTTTCCAGGGTCTTTCTCCCAGCTTGGAACTGAACCAGAAGGATATTTCTTCCCACAGAAGTATATAAAATAAGGGTCAAAAATCTTCCTAAGGGGGAGAGGAAAAAATAATGCAATAATTACTATATATCAGTAACATCACTCTCTCAGAAAAATTTGGCAATTTTGATAGATTAATTTCAAGTTACTAGGGATCAATGTTGGGTTGCCACAGTCTGCAGAGCAGATACAAAATGGCTTCACTAATAGGTACAGCAGTGGGACATTTTTGCCTTTGGGGGAATTAGCTGTACTTTCTCATTTTGGGGGTTGGGGGCAGATTGATTGATTGAGACAAGCAAACTATTAGAAGTTTAGTTGACTCCTGAAATTGAGCAGCGTGGTGGCCTGGTGGTGAAGACACTCTCCTCCCACTCGGAAGGTTGAGAGTTCAATCCTAGATGTTTCTCCTAGGGCACAAAGAGAAAATATCTGCTGTGAACTCCACTTAGGCATCAGAAAGGGCATCCGGACAGTAAACTCTCAACTTCATCCAATCGTCCTGACTCTAACCTGAATTCAGAGATGACAGGGTTGTAAAAATGTGACTCCTGAAAGTCCTGACAAATAATATCATTGAAGCTCACAAAAGTATTTCTGGCATCATTGGATAGTTGCCTCAAAGTTCTTCAAATGTGAATAAGCTATGAGTAACCACCTCCATCCTTTGCCAACATTTACACCGAATAAAATAAATATCAAGCGTATCTCCCAGTAGTACTGCTCTTCTTTCTGAAGCTGTGTACTCATTCCCTCTTGTCTGATCGTGGCATAGTTAAGTAACCCCTATGAAACCATCAGCAGGAGACTGTAAGGTCACTGATGGTTTCACAACACAGCATGGATGCACTGGGGAAGCAGTGATATCATTAACTATGCACACAATGCCGCGTGATTTCCATTGTCTATTTAGGAGCTCTATTAGCAACGAGAAAGCACCAATTTGTACAACCAGGACCTCAATTTAATTTTCAGCCAGCCTTCTCATGGGATGCCAACAGCCCTTATTGCAACATGGGCTATTGAGTAGTGATTGGGAAACAACTCCACATATTATGTGCAGATAAACACAATTCTTTGCTTCAACTATTCAAGGGATAAACTATAACATTGCTCTTCTGCCCCATTACCTACAAAGATTCACATATTTGTGAGAGTGGTTAATGATGCTGTTACAGCTACCATGGTAGTGTGTGTTGAGGGGGCTCTGTAGGAGGAAGACTGATAATCCTCTTCTAGTCCAACCCCCTGCATAGGCAAGAAACCCTACAAAACTTCAGACAAATGGTTATCCAATCTCTTCTTAAAAACTTCCAGTGTTGGAGCATTCACAACCTCTGGAGGCAAGTTGTTCCACTGATTAATTGTTCTAACTGTCAGGAAATTTCTCCTTAGTTCTAAGTTGCTTCTCTCCTTGGTTAGTTTCCACCCATTGCTCCTTGTCCTGCCCTCAGGTGCTTTGGAGAATAGCTTCACTCCCTCTTCTTTGTGGCAGCCCCTGAGATATTGGAAGACTGCAGTGGGTGGGTTCTACTTACCTTTACTACCGGTTTGCAATGGGGCCCGCATGCGCAGAAGCATTTTGGTGACGTCAGGGCCAGTAGGCAGAGCCTCCCGCTGGTTTTACTACCGGTTCTATAGAACCGACGCAAACCGGGGGCAACCCCCACTGGAACACTGCTATCATGTCTCCCCTAGTCCTTCTTTTCATTAAACTAGACATACCCAATTCCTGCAGCCGTTCTTCATATGTTTTAGCCTCCAGTCCCCTAGAGTTACTTAGAAACAGCCACACAATAATTGAAAACTCTGCCTTGGCCTGTTAGAATCGTAGAATGATATGGCTGGAAGAGACTTAGAGGTCTTCTAGTCCACCCCTGTGCTAAACCCAGGAGTCCTTGAATCATCCCAGACAAATTGTTGTCTAGGCTATATTTGAAAATTCCAGTGATAGAACACCACAACTCCAATTGTTAATTGTTCTCCCTGTCAGAAGATTTCTCTTTAGTTCTAGGTTAAATCTCTCTTTAACAAACCTCTATCCCTGTGATGGTGGACTTAAGGCACGCGTGCCACAGGTGGCATGCAGAGCTAACCCCCTCCCCCTCCTTTCTCTCTGTCTCTTTTTCTCTCCCTCTCTCCCTCTCTCCCTTTCACCCTCACCATCTCTCCAGGAGTGGGTTCTAAATTTTTCTACTACCGGTTCTGTGGGCGTGGCTTATTTTGTGGGTGTGGCTTGGAGGTCATGTGACTAGGTGGGCGTGGCTAACTGGTAAGAGTCATTTCTGGAAGGTCCTCGCACTTACGACCAGTCCTCGCAGTTACGACCCGACTCATTTGTTTGCTTTTAATACTGATCAGCTGTAGGACGGCCCTTTGAAGCCCCGCGGCAAGAGTTTAAACAGTTTGTTCCCCTCTAGTCATCAGCTGGGACTCAGGAGGCAGCAATAGATTGGGGGTGGGACCAAATAAAAGGTAAGAATAACGTGGGGGTGGGGGGGGTGGGAGGGCAGGGGGAGAGAACCGGTTCGGTGACGTCATATCGTCACCGCTACCGGCTCGGCCGAACCGGACCGAACCGGAAGGAACCCACCACTGCATCTCTCCCTCTGTTTTTCTCCCTCTCTCCCTCCCTCTCCCTCTCTCCCCCTCTCCCTCCCTCTCACTCACACACAGAGGGTTTGCAAAAGGTTACAACTTCAAATGATCAACTGGAAGGATGCTGTGTTTACTTTCCATTCCTTCCTTCCTTCCTACCTTCTTCTTCTGTTTTTTTTGACATGTTCAATATGTTTGCGGCCTTTTCTGCTTACCTTTCAAAAGGATTGAAGATACCTTCAAAGTACCTTAAATCCAAATATTACCCATTTCTCTCACAAATTCCTTTGCTCTTTTCATTGATATTTACTCTTTTTTTAACGAAAAAAAATAGTCTAAACACCTGATTGAAGAGCTAGGGAGCAGGTTGATTAATGGAATTTCAAAATCAGCCCCTTGTACTCATCTAGTTATTATTCAGCGAAGGCTGCAGGTATTCCACCCACTCACTGGTGGTCCTTGTAAGTTTAACAGCTTCCTTTTTTTTTTATCTGGTCTGCCCCTCTGGCTCACTGCTGTGCCTCTCTGATGGACTGGTTCATAGTGCCATGGGGGGAATGAGAGGGTGCCTCCATTACTCATCTGTGACAATAACCAATCAAGGAAGATGTAGAACTCAATTCCAGCAGAAAGACCTATAATGTCAGAGTCAGGAGGTTATCGGAGAAGGACTTGCACCTTGCTCCCCCACTCCCCCACCCCTTCCTTATCAAGAGTTTTACAGCTAGTGCTTTAACTGCAGTTTGCAAAGCTGAGAGCTGCAGATCAAAGGTCCAGATTACTTTGCCTTTTCCTAAATACTCCGATCTTGATTTAAAAGTTAACAGCAAACAAAAAAGCTAAACAAAGAAAAGCAGTTTTTTTTAAAAAACAAACAAACAAACAATCTTCTGTGTAAAAAATATTAGGAAGTACTGTATTTTTTGGATTATAAAATGCACCTGACTATAAGACGCACCTAAATTTAGAAGAAGAAAACAACAAAAAAAAAAGTTTTTGGCCTACCTTTTTGGGGGCCTTTTCCAGTCTTTTTTTTTTTTGGCTTGTTTCCGGGGCTTTTTTTGCTCCATTTTGGGGGCTTTTTTCAGCCATTTTTCAAGGATTTTATCGGGCCATTATTTTGGCTTTTTGTGGCCCATTTTCGAGGTTTTTTGTGGCCCATTTTTGAGGATTTTTAGGGCTGTTTTTGAGCCTTTTTTCAGCCCATTTTTTTTAAAATGGGCCAAAAAAAGCCTCAGAAAACAGGCCAAAAAAGTTCCCAAAAATGGGCCAAAAAAAGCCTCAGAAAACAGGCCAAAAAAGTTCCCCAAAATGGGCCAAAAAAAGCCTCAGAAAACAGTCCAAAAAGTTTCCAAAAATGGGCGAAAAAAAGCCTCAAAAACAGGCTGAAAAAAGCCTCGAAACTGGGGCAAAAATAAAAGGCCTGAGAAAGACAGAAAAAAGGCCCAAAAACAGGGTGTGTGGGGGCCAAAAAATGGCTGCTGGGTGGACGGAGCTTCAGCAGTATTCGGTTTATAAGATGCACAGACATTTTTGTCCCCTTTTGGGAGGCAAAAAAGTGCGTCTTACAATCCAAAAAATAGGGTAAATGCAAATTTTATCAAATTACATTCCCGCCATTACTCTCTGGTGTCTTTGGAAGGATTGGCAGAATTGTGGAGAAAGAGACCTGTGTCCTGATTCAGCCTTTAAAAGCCATGAGAAACCGCTTACTCACGAGTTACCACAAACCCTTTTTTTATTTAAGTTAGGGCAGGAACAGTCTTTGTTCACGTTGGATAAACAAAACCAAAAGTAATGAGTCATCAATGAAAGTCTTTTCCCCTTCTAAAAACAGGGCAAGAACAGTCTCTGTTCCTCTCGGCTGAGACAAATTCAGTCCTTATTATTTCCCAGCAGGGAGACTCCATTGGCACCTCAAATACAGAGCAATTAATCCTGACAAATCTGGTTCTGGCAAAGGAATCCAACGTGATTGATATACCCTAGAAAACAAACGGTTGTCTGTGACAACCGGCCACTCCCAAACCACTACTATTTATTTCCCAGCCAGGTAAAGGCTGACAAGCATCTATGTCTTCTTTGCCCTGAGAGCCAGTTTATTGCTTTCTGTTGCTCTCCTCTCCTTTCTTCCCTACGCATATGCGCATCTGGGATGGGCCCTGTTAAGGATATTGGTGTTGTGTTACCAACCAGCAGAGTGTAGCGCACAGAGAAACGTTGCTGGGAGCAATGAATAAGAGATATGCAAACTGGTTTATCAAAAGCTTACTTTATAGTAGAAAAACAGACTCATAGTCTTTAGACAAATTCCAAGTCTTTGCCAGTAAATCAGTCCAGTAGTTACAGAATCTTCTTACCCAACAAACAATAGTTGGTTAGAATAACAAACTCACTCTGGTTCACAAACCACAATGGTTGCAGATCCATCAAACGATGATTAGCAGATAGCAACTCCTCTCAATGGTAGCTTATCATAGCAGCTTCATCATCTCATCATCTTCATACACAATGGCAGCATAGCATAGCAGCAACTGAACATGTTACAATACCTTGCTTAAATACTCACAACCAGTCATTACCTAATTACATCATGACTCAGCATTAAAGTCACATAATACATTTACAGATTAAAGTTACAGTACACATATATTGCCTGGACAACATAGTTAGGCTCAAACCATATCCTAACAGGCCCCATCTGTTCCTCCCCCTCACTCAGCTCAGTAGAACCAGTAGTAAAAAAATTTGGATTTCACCATTGAACTAAACACATGTAAAATTCTTCATATAGTTTGGAAAGTTTCTTTTGTTAAAAACAAAATTCACATATCAGCAACAAATATTAGAAAACCTAGCAGCGTCTCACAAGTATTTTTTTTTTAAAGACACCTGGTGTGTAGGCAGCATACTGCGCGAGGATTCATCTCAAAACTTGCTGCTGTGAATTTTAAACCTCCTTGTAAAGTGCAACAATGCTTTGGTTTTAACTATGTACCACATTATCTTAATTATACATTATGTGGGTGTAAGCCAACGAATGGTGAAATACCACTGTTATTTGCTTTCCCTGCGAAAGCATGACAATTATGTCTTGTTGAAATCATCAGTTTTGATTTACTGTTTTTGATTAAACCACACTCAAAATCACGATGCAGTTTTGGCAATCTATATTTATCAGCATCTGGTTATTTACAAAATGTAGATTGCCAAAATTTCGTGTAGCAGAACAAAGACAAGATGGCAACTATATCTATAACTTTAACTTGAATTCCTTTAGAGTAGCATACCATTCATCATACGATGTCAGACACATTCGATAATAAAATCCCCATTACACTTTTAAGCAAACCTATACTTCAAATTAACAATTAGAAGCAATATTTTATCAAGCCAACCAGTTAATAAATACCAGCTAAGTGGGATTTTTTTCCTTCAGGAATGGAGGGATTTCACAGCTTTTTATGTGGAAATTAAAAACGGGACGCTTTCAAAATGCTTCTCGTTCCCGCATGATTATGCATTATTGTAAAACAATGCAGTTTGGTATTATTTAGCATAGACAATTATTGTGTGAATCACTAAGGACTTTGAAATGTTAGTTAGAAATATTATGCTCTGGAATTGGAACTAAGCCTAGTGAGTTATCGTAGAAATAAAGTACTAACAAATTTAAATAAAATGGCAAAATTGAAGTGTATTGAAAATATAAATTTTCTATTTTTAATTGATAAGTGGGAAAAGCATGAGGAAACTGACTGAAGTTTTACTTCTCTGGTTGATCATCAATCACTGAACAAATACTATAGTATTAATGTATATTAGCTTACTACTTAAAGGCAATTCATTCAGAACAAAGAACTGTACGACATAAATGCTTTAGCATGTTTTTAATCAATTTTTTTTTATCAGAGCTGCTTTCAAAAAAACTAGGAAACATCTGTCTTGTAGAGTATATAAAAGTTGCCAATTTAGTGCTTATCCACTGCTAAAGTGACAGGTCTCCTGTCTTGAGCAGGGGGTTGGACTAGAACAGGGGTCACCAACCTTTCGGACTTCAGGGACCAGTAAATTCATAATTTTAAATCCCACGGACCACTAATAGATCTGCTTAATGACTGGCTGGATGGGTGTGGCCAGGTGGTCATGTGACTGGGTGGGCATGGCCAACTCAATGTCACTCACGTCAAGGGGTGCCTCGCCCGCCTCTATTCGTCCCTCCCCTCCCAGCCATTCCTTGCCCAGGCTCCTTAGGGCCCCAACAGGAAGTAGTTGTTGGAGCTAAGCAGCCACCATGAGAAAGAGTTGGCAAAACAGCTCAGTTCAAATTGGATCTGACCGAGAAGGAGGCTCAGCAGAAGCACCTCCCTGAGGACTACGAGCATGGACTTTCCAAGCAGAGGGAAGACCTGCGGGAGTGCAAGGCCATGTACAGGTGCCTGGAGGCTCAGCGGGCTGAGATGGTTAGCCAGTTCCAGGCCATGATGCAGTCCCACTGGAAAAAGGCCCTCTGGCTCTTCGCCACCAGTGGCACTTCTCTCCAGCCTTCGCCCAAAGCCCTGTACCAGGAGGATGAAGCAGACCCCAAGTTGGAATTTTTGCCCCCCTCCAACCCACACAAAAAGACCTCGAAGGGGGAGACTCTCTACAGCAACACAAACATTCATTGCACGTATCAGGCCCAGGGGCCATAGTTTAAGGACCCCTGATTTAGTGCAATACAAAAAAAATGCAAATAATTTTTCTGCGGACCACCAAAATTTTCTTGCGGACCACCAGTGGTCCAGAGGCCACCAGTTGGTGACCGCTGGACTAGAAGACTTCCAAAGTCCCTTCCAGCCCTATGATTCTAACAAGAAGACTCTAATTCAACTCTAATTCAATACAGCATTGCTTTAGGTTAGCAATTCCGAACACAATTATTCCTCTTGAGGTTGTCCCACTATTCTGTGCAGCAAGTGGCAGTCAAGAGTAAATACTAATGTATTATTATTTAGCATATGATGAGAACGCAACAGAAGAGGAGTAAATATATATACAGAGTCTACGTCATGGGTGTCAAACTTGATTTCATTGAGGGTCGCATCAGGGTTGTGTTGGACCTCGGGGGGGGAAGCTGGGATGGGTGTGGCCAGGGTGGGTGTGGCCGGGGTGAGTGTGGCCAGCTCAACCTCACTCGTGTCGGGGGCATCTATGGTGGCCCAAGTTCTCTGCTAGCAAAAACAGGCTCCTGAGCTCTGTTTTAGGCTGCAATGGCTTCCTGCAACCCTCTGCCAGCAAAAATGGAGCTCAGGGGGGCGTCCTCCCAAGCTCCATTTTTGCTGGCAGAGGCACCACAGGCCGGTCCTTCACTGTTTCCAGGGTGGCCTTGCGGGCCAGATCTAAGCACCCTGCGGGCTGGATCTGGCCCCCGGGCCTTGAGTTTGACACCCCTAGCCTACATAATTTTAAGTAAAACTTCTATAGAGGTATCACAGCAGCCTCACAACTAGGTGCCCAATTCAGCTATCCAAATGATCTCCTGTGTCCATAGTGTTCCTTAAGTTACATGTACTCCAGGGGCAGTGATAAATGGGTGACAATGACCAATACAGCCATACTTCCCTTTGGGGCCTCACAGCCAGGAGTGACAGAAATGCACAAAATCAAATAATAATTATAAACGTTAAAAACTGATCAGCACTTTAAATCAGTGTTGACTCCTTTCCATTTAAGAACACCTAAATGAAAAGGTACGTTTTGCCTCCTTCTCAAATATCAGAAGAAGTATGTATATTGATAAAGGATTTCATGTAGTAGTGGGTTTCACTTACCTTCGCTACTGGTTCAGAACTGTGAGCGCACATGCGTGCACAATTGCTTCACTTGCGCGCGGCACTTCTGCGCATGCATAGAACCTTCTGCGCAGAGCATCCGTGATGACGTCCAGGCAGGTGGGCGGAGCCTCCCACCGCTACTGCTACTGATTCGCCCGAACCAGTAGAAACCCACCACTGATTTCATGGCAGTGGGAAAGAAAGCCTTTTCTTGTATATCAGGCAAATCTCCATCAGTGAATCGACAGACCAAGCAGTGGTGGGTTTCAAACATTTTTACTACCAGTTCTGTGGGTGTGGCTTGGTGGGCATGACATGGTTTGGTGGACGTGTCAGGGGAAGGATACTGTAAAATCTCCATTCCCACCCCACTCCAGAGGAAGGATACTCTAAAATCCCCATTTCCTCCCGATCAGCTGGGACTCGGGAGGCAGAGAATAGATGGGGGTGCGGCCAGTCAGAGGTGGTATTTACCAGTTCTCCGAACTACTCAAAATTTCTGCTACTGGTTTTCCAGAACTGGTCAGAACCTGCTGAAACCCACCTCTGAGACGAAGCCTCCTTCTATCCACCTGAAAGTCCTAATAGGCTTATCTTGAAATAAGTTGTCCTTTGGTTCCTAAATTTTTATTGAATTAAGGTCAAAACAAGTCCTTCACCAGCCATCAGCTTGACATGTAGAAACATTTATATGAACTGGACTCTTAACTGCAGAAGAGTTATTTCAGAAAACTATAATTGCCTATGAAGTGTCTATGGAGATTCTCAACCATCCAGGTCATGGTTGTCCCAAAGGTGCTTTTCAAAAAAACCAACTGGACTTTCTAATTTTTTTTTCCTGAAAACGTTTCACTCCCCATCCAAGAAGCTACTTCAGAACTGCTTTCGAGAAACACATTTTCAAGAAGAAGAAAAAAAACGTAAGGAAGTCCAGTTGCCTTTTGAAAAGCAGCTTTGGGACAATGGCCAATTAAGATTCTAACACAGAACTAATAATTGACATTTCAACAATATCAACCTGTAAATTAAATTCTATTAAGTCTAAATTTCTGGAATTAATCTCTTTTCATGATATACAGATCAGTACACACTGAAACAACTGAAGTCTGTGTTCATTGGAGTTTTCTCACCTGCCCTTGTCAACACAACCTAGAGGGAAAAGGATATAGTATTTTCCTTTTATTTTCTTGTTCAGAAGGGACTACCAAAGAATACTATATTCTACTTCCATTGTTCTGTTCTTGCCATGCAACTTGACTTTGTGTTTTGTTTTCTCTCTCTCTCTCTCTCTCTCTCATGCAGCTTAAAGTTCACTTAACAGATAATGGAGACAAAACACTCAGACATCAATGCAATAGAAGGCAGGCAGGAAGATAAAAGCAGGATCCCTGCCATTTACCATAATCTACCACCTACAGCAAAGATGGAATTTGTCCAGGGATAATCAGAAGCAGGAGAAGTCTGCAAGCTCCAGTTAAAACAGTCAATATCTAGAAGGCCAGTTGGTGTATTGTAATTTCCTGAAGATAATTAGAATATCTCTCTGATTCTTAGCACTTTTTTTCTTGTTGTCAATTATTCTTACTATTTTTTAAACTATATTTTCACGGATTAAAAAGCCTCTCACTGTATATTCGTCATGGTGAAATGTAACTTTATGCTCAATCCATTAAAAAATGGAAAGAAGCAACTTCAAATCCACAAAATTAGACACTAGACAATTCAAGCTTAATTCCCCCGAAAAATTCAGATGGTGACCCGATAGCACCAAAGGGCACACTGAATTTGTTGTCACAGTTCTGGTGAGGTCAGACAAACTGTTTCAAGCTTGAAATAGAATGTTTCATGCTATTGAATCATTTTTTCACACCTAGGTTACAAAATTTAGCATTAGCATGTAGGTTTTGGATTTTTTTTTCCCCCAGGAATACCATTATCAGGTTTCGAGCACTCTGTTTTGTGCATAATGCACAAACACAGTCTCTGGAATAGTTCACAACAGCAGTTTCTTCTATATAATCGTTTCCAGTTTTGGATGGTTAAAAAGCAACAAGTATTATACCTAACCCTAGTAAGACCACATTTAGAATACTGCAACCAATTTTGGTCACCATACTGCAAAAAAAGATGTTGAGACTTTTGAAAAAGTTCAGAGAAGAGCAACTAAAATAATCAAAGGCCCCATCTCTGCCTCTGACATAGAGCTCTCGTCCAAGCCTTCCCCAGACTCCAGGACTGGCCCATGTTCCTCCCCAGCCTACTCACTGTCAGACTCTGCTACCAGCTACGCAGGCTGCTGGTGGACCACAACAATAACAGAGTTGGAAGGGACATTGGAAGTCTTCTACTCCAACCCCCTGTTCAAGTAGAGACCATTCCCCAGGTGGCCGTCCAGTCTCTTCTTAAAAGCCTCCACTGATGGAGCAGTCACAGCTTCTGAAGTCAAGCCATTCCACTGGTTAATTGTTCTCGCTACCTGTATGCACAGATTATGGGACCATGAAACAGTTCACGGTCCTATAATCTGAGCATACAGGTACAATAAGATAGAATGAATGTTTCTTCAGCAACTGAGGATAGGACAAGAAGCAATTGGTGGCAACTAATCAAGGAGAGAAGCAACTTAGAACTGAGGAGAAATTTCCTAACAGTTAGAACAATTAATCAGTGGAACAACTTGCCTCCAGAAGTTGTGAATGCTCCAACACTGGAATTTTTTAAGAAGATGTTGGATAACCATTTGTTGGGTGTGGTGTAGGGTTTCCTGCCTAAGTAGGGGGTTGGACTAGAAGACCTCCAAGGTCCCTTCCAACTCTGTTATTCTGTTATTCTATTGTATTTGGAACTGTCTCCAGCTCTTACACTTTAAAAATTCATTAGGCACTCCAGCCAAGGCTCAGTGGACATTCGTTGTGATTCTTACTCCCAACAATGTTAATTTTTCCAAGGATTGTGACTCTGCAATCTTGCACTTTCCAGATTGTCAGCTTTTTCTTCCTCCTTTTCAGAGATCGCCATGAGAAAACAGCCATAAAGAGTAACAAAAACATGCTCCTTTCTGTTCCCTTTTGCTTACCTAATACTAGCTGCACAACATATCAGGAGGCTGACACAGTTTCACTATTCCCGGCCCTCCCAATTCTCCTTCATCATACAAAACTGAATCAGCATTTATAGGTCATATTGATTGATTGATTGATTGATTGATTGATTGATTGATTGATTTAGAAAAAATAGTTGGTCCCAAACATGGGAGTGTTGGTTAAGACTTTCAATCCACTTGCATCATTTCATGAACGATTCATATCTCAGTTTAACATGGATGTAAGATTTGGTTACCGTGTTTCCTTGAAAATAAGACCCTGTCTTATATTTTTTTGAATTCTGAAATAAGTGCTTTTTTTTTTTTAATTTGATTTATATGCCGCCCTTCTCCGGAGACTCAGGGCAGCTTAGAGTGCGTTAAGCAATAGCCTTCATCCTTTTGTATATTTATACAAAGTCAGCTTATTGCCCCCACAAACTGGGTCCTCAATTTACCTACCTTAGAAAGGATGGAAGGCTGAGTCAACCTTGAGCCTGGCGAGATTCGATCTTACTTTAATTGCAGACAGCTGGTGTTAAATTACAGTGCCTCTGTCTGTTGAGCTATCCAGGCTTGGCCTTATTGCCATGTGCTCAAAAGCCCGATTGGGCTTATTATCAGGGGATGTCTTATTTTGGGGAAAATAGAGTATTGAGGTGGAAATCATACTGTATGTTCCATTTTCCAAGATAATAAAATATATAGAAATAGCACTTAGATTTATATACCATTTCACAGTGTTTTACAGCCATTCCTAAGCGCTTTACAGAGCCAGCATATTGCCCTCAACAATCTGGGTCCTCATTTTACCTTGGAAGGAATGGAAGGCTGAATCAATCTCAAGCCGTCTGAGAATTGAACTGCTGGCAGTTGGCAGAATTAGCCTGCAATACTGCGTTCTAACCACTGCGCCACCACAGCACCGCCTATATAAATTTGAATAAAAATGCCTGTGTTAAAAATGGGTAACAAAAGCAGAGGTATCTAATGCAGATTTATGTAGATGTAGATGATGTAGATTATTATCTGCATAGACTTAATGTATCTGTAGATTCAGCCTTGCAACGACATTTTTGCTTCCCTCCCAGCCCCAAGGATGGTGTCCTTCAAGGATGATAAGCTTAGTCCGTATGATAAAGATCAAACTCATGCAATGGATATTTCTAAATTAATGCAGAAATAAGATGATGAGGCTCCAAGATATAAAGACAAGGATCACTAACAAAACTCTGGTTTGGCTTCTATGTCTTTGATTTGATTATCAATTAGCTCTATCTCACTTCCACCTTTATGTATTGAATCTTTTCCCGCCCCCACCTTAAACAAAGGATGAGTCTTATTCAAAAAGGGTTGGTCTCATTTTTTCTTTCCCCCTCCTGGTTTTATGTCACACAGGGGAAACATGCTTTTGAGACATTACCTCTGAATTTAGCAGGGACAAGAGTTTACTGCTGTATGGTCATTAGTCAATGCACTAGCTGAAGCCTTAAACAAAAGAAAATAAACTACAAAGAGTCAAGCATCCCCCGAAGGCACATCAACCTACCAGTAACGTGAAGTAGGGATTTCAAACACCACTGTCCTAGCATGTGGTTAAATATTGCTCCTCGTGACTTTAAACAGCCCTCCAAGGAATACAATATCACCATCACTATTGAAATGATGCTGGAGAGTGGGGGTGGGAGGGAGCTGGCCAGAAGAGTGAAGAATGGCATGTTTTTAGCAAATGCACTTCTTTTTTTTTAGTCTTGAAGTACTTGAGACTTCATAATCATTATCCTTTCCAGCTCCCTTAAAATTTATCAGTGCAAGGAAGCCTGCCAAAATAAGAAGAAGAAGGAGGAGGAGGACGGGGGAAAAAAGCTTGCTAAACCACTTCGGTGTTCTTTCAAAACACACTGCAAAGACTCAACACTAAAGAACCTTGTGCATTGATTGGCCATTCCTGGTCTTGTAAAAACACTGGAAATGAAGTGGAAGCATGGTTTTTCTGAGTACACGAGCCAAATTGCTTGCCTTTGGTTCCATGTGATTGTAATGGACGTCCTCTCCCGGATGGGACAGCTGGTTTTCCCTGGAGGGTCTTATTTAGGGGCAGCGAATGGACCATTAAAAAATAGTTCTGGAAGCTGAGAAAATATAGGATCAAGTGTCTCCGTGGCAAAGGGTACCTTAAAAAGTAATAAAATGCATTGTAGCAGAAGCTGTCACGAAGTGCGATCTGATTAAGTGGAGTGTCGCCCTTGAAAATAGTTTGGTATGCGCTTGTCAGTCTTCAAGGTGTCGTAAGATTCTTTGCTGTGTTTGCACAACTTAATCACATCGCTATTCTGCTTGTGAAATCGGGCCCTTAAATTTGAATTCTGTCTGTCTGTGTCTATGCCTTTGACTGTGTCCGTGTTTGGTTTTTGTCTGCGTCTTTGGGTGGGTGAGTGTAATGACAACTTTCTTAATATAAACACTGTTACCTACATACTCTAAGAGACATGTGAAGAGGAACTATTACACAAAACCTATTTGAACATTCAGATCTTACTTAGGACTACATCCATGAGCTCTATATATGCGCTAGCTGGGCACTGCTGCTTCGCTACGAAACTATGTGCTCGCGGTTGATAAATTGACACTTACAGCCTGAAACTTAATGTAGAATGTGTAACTTCGTAACATCAGAGTATGTTAATGTAATGCAACTGGCAATTGGAACAGAGGGGAGTAGAATGTCCCTGCATGCAGCATCCATCGGTATTCATCTGGCTAGCATCCTGTCAGTGTGTGAGAGAGTTGAGGGGTGTTTGGAAACTCAAACAGTATTTGCTGTGTGAGCAAGAAGGAGACAGAAAGGAGGCTGGGCGTGGCTTAGCTCAACTGTTCTGTAGTAAAGCTGCTTGCTGCTGTGAAAGTAAAACTGAAAGTGAAACTCCTCTCCTCTGCTTGTGTTTTGCATTTGGAACAGATTTCTTTTCAGTGAGGAGGGGGAGTAGAACTCCTTAGCATCAGAGCATGTTAATAATAATATAGGATGGTCATATCATATCAGAGCATTAATAATAATGCTCTGATGGTCATTTCAAAAAATCCTTTCTTAGTGAAAGGATCTAGAAGCCAAGAGGAACATACATGGCAAATTTCAAGTTTGTAGGCTTTACGGTTCTGGAGATTTCATGATTACGGCGTGAATGGTTTTCGCTTTTATATATATAGAGAGAGATTTGAAGTATTTCTATACTTTTGTAGTTATAAATATTACCTTTTATAGCTTATATCACCTTTTTAAAAGAATTGGATTTTCAAATATGCAACATTCTGTTAATGTAGCTTTACAATAAAGTAGAAACAACTTATCTGGTCATGTTTTCTTTTTGATCTACCTGGTAAAGCTGATACTAATCTTACAGGTCTGAAAGTACAGTTTGACCACTGTCTTTTTTAGAGCCTGAGAAACTAGTGGGCAGAACCTCGTGTTCTGCCTACTATCTAGCCATCTTGTTTCTGACCATTCCCTAAGCAGCATCTCTTCACTCCCAGGGACTTTCCTACATACCAAGGGGTGAAATCCAGCAGGTTCTGACAGGTTCTGGAGAACCGGTAGCAGAAATGTTGAGTAGTTTGGAGAACTGGCAAATGCAACCTCTGGCTGGCCCCAGAGTGGGGTAGGAATGGAGATTTTGCAGTATTCTTCCCTTGCCACACCCATCAAGCTACGCCCACCAAGCCACACCACGCCCACCAACCACAGAACCGGTAGTAAAAAAAAATTGAATTTCACCATTGCCACATACTATTACAAAAGGAGAAGTGGAAAAAATGATGGAAATGGGGATAAAAAAAACAGGAGCAACAGCATCAGAAAGGAAAATAGAAAGGGACAAAAAGTTAGATTGGGATAAGGCAAAGGGAAAAAGTGAAGGAGGAAAAATAAATCAATAAGAGAGATTGCCCAGAGTTATCTTAAGGTAAGATGGGCGGCCTATAAATTTATAAATAAATAAATTAGTCCTATTTACTTGTCGCAAAAAGAGTGAAATTCATCAGATTAAACAGCCCTTTCCAAACATCAGCCAATCTTCAGGCTAATTGTCAATAGGAACCCAAACCCAAAATGAATATTTTTTTTTTTTTTGCTTCTACTGGATTTCTATTCTTCTTATCAAATGCTAGATATTTGGATTGAAATCCTCACATCAACAAGAAACATACTGGATTACCTCTGGCCAAATCCTATTAAATCAGCCTGCTTCACAACACTGTTAGATGAGAGAGCCAAATGAAAGAAATTATATACATTGTCAAAGCTTATTAAAAATAAGCCGAGAGACATTTAATGGGAGATTTAAAATAACACTACCAAACAGAGATAACAGATTCCACAATCCCGAAGTCACCCTAAATTGTTTTGAAAATCAAGACATGAAACCAATTACAGTTTTAATACTCTCTCCCTCTAGTTTGTTAGTGTTATTTTGTAACCTTGCATGAGCTATATTATCAATAATTTATCCACTTGCACATCGCCCAATTTAATAAGAAATATTAAAATAATGTCCTGAGTTAATTACAGTGAGAGAAAGGAAAAAGGAAAGGACGGGGGTGGGGGTGGCAAATAATCCTGTAAGAAAATACTTTTGAACAACTATCATTGCGAAGATTAGTATTTCGTTAATAAAATCAAAAAGAATAGAAGTTCCTAGTAGTACAACTAGCTTGATAGAAGAACTGATTATCTCCAGAGATAGGATAGAATAGAATAGAATAGAATAGAATAGAATAGAATAGAATAGAATAGAATAGAATAGAATAGAATAGAATAGAATAGAATAGAATAGAATAGAATAGAAACAGAGTTGGAAAGGAACTTGGAGGTCTTCTAGTCCAACCCCCTCCTTAGGCAGGAAATCCTACACCATTTCAGACAGATGGTTATCCAATATCTTCTTAAAAACTTCCAGTGTTGGAGCATTCACAACTTCTGGAGGCAAGTTGTTCCACTGATTAATTGTTGTAACTGTCAAGAAATTTCTCCTTGGTTCTATACTGCTTCTCTCCTTGATTAGTTTCCACCCATTGCTTCTTGTCCTACCCTCAGGTGCTTTGGAGAATAGCTTGACTCCCTCTTCTTTGTGGCAACCCCTGAGATATTGGAACACTTCTATCATGTCTCCCCTAGTCCTTCTTTTCATTAAACTAGACATACCCAGTTCCTGCAACTGTTTTAGCCTAAAATATGTTTTAGCTTCCAGTCCCCTAATCACCTTTGTTGCTCTTCTCTGCACTCTTTCTAGAGTCTCAACATCTTTTTTACATTGTGGCAACCAAAATTGGATGCAGTATTCGTGGTGAGCCTTCTTTACAGAAGCTGTTCAAGCAGATGTTGGATAGCTATCTGATGCTTTCATCGGAATTCTTGCATTAAGCAGACAGAGGGGTCCTTGGTGCTCTCTGAGCTTGGTTGTTTTCTTGCAGATATTTCATTATTCAAATTATGAAAAGCTAGAAGAATGGTTGCAGAAGCTGGTGGAGTTGGCTGAAATGGCAAAATTGACTACTCTGCTCAGAGAAAAGAACATAAGTACCTTTGTTTCCACGTGGAAACCGCTTCTGAACTTCGTGCTTGAGGTGGAAAAGAATGAAACTTTGATTTTGGGTTTCACAGATTGACTGATAGACTTTTCTAGAAAGGACTGGTTCATGAGTGGCGTAGGAGGCTAATGCCTCCTACTAAGGCAGCATTTAACATCCAGCTGCCTGCAATTACTGCAAGTTCAATTCTCACCAGGCTCAAGGTCAACTCAGCCTTTCATTCTTTCTAAGGTGGGTAAAATGAGGACCCAGTTTGTGGGGGCAATAAGCTGACTTTGTATAAAATATACAAAAGTATGAAGGCTATTGCTTAACGCATTGTAAGCCGCCCTGAGTCTCTGGAGAAGGGTGGCATATAAAAATAAATAAATAAATAAAAATGCTATGATGGTAAAACAAAAAGTTGTGATTTGTTGTTAATGCCTTATTCTACTGCAACAGATAGAGCCGGAAGTCAATGTTGCTTTTTCTTTTTCTTTCCCTACCCTTCCTCACTTTTCTTCCCCCCTTTTCCTTTCCCCTACACCAGGGATCGGTAACCTTAAACACTCAAAGAGCCACAAAGGTCCTAACTGGAAGCCCCCCATTCAATTTTGGAGCCAATCAGAAGTCCAGTTCCCACACCATAGAGTCTCCTCCTAGCATGGAATCCTTTTTTCTCTGCTGACTGGAAGTCGGTTCCCCCACCATAGAGTCTCCTCCTAGTGCGGCATTCTTTTTCCTCTACTTGTCCTAACTGAAATCCCTATCAATTGTGGAGCTGACCAGTGACAGGGAGCCGCAGCAGAGGGATGAAAGAGCCACATGTGGCTCCAGAGCCGTGGGTTGCTGACCCGTACCCTACACTGTCCTCTTATTTGCTTTTGTGTTTTGTATTTTATAATACCTTATAACCTCCCAGAGTCCCTTGGGAATTGGGCAGCATACAAATATGATTAATTAAATTAAATTAATATAAAGGTATTTTAAAAAAATTATGAAAAGCTAAGAGACCACTAAGGCCTCCATTTCAACCCTGAGCTACAAACGTTCTCCTTTGTCAGTACTAATCAGACTGTTGTACTGAATGACCTAAAAAAACCTTTTACACAGTATGATACTATGATTTATTTTCTCAGTGGCTAAGGTCTAAACTCTTAATGACTGGGGCAGAATACAGGTAGCCTACCACTTATTGAGCCAACTATTGAGCCCAATGTTTCTGTTGTTAAGTGAGGCATTTGTTAAATGAGTTTTAACCCCAGTTTATGATCTTTCTTGCCACAGTTGCTGAGCGTATCGCTGCAGTTGTTAAGTTAGTAACCCAGTCAGGGGTGAAATGCTCCCGGTTCGGACCAGATCGCTCAATCCGGTAGTGATGGTGGTGGGTGGTTCGGAGAACTGGTAACAAAAATCCCTGCCCCCCCCATTGCTGAGCCCCGCAATCATCAGAAGCTTTTTTTTTATTTTTAAAAGCATTTTTTCTACAACCTCTTCAGCTGAAAAAATGCTTTTAAAAGTAAAAAAAAAAAGCCTCTGATGATTGTGCAGCTCAGCTGGGATCGTCAGAGGCTTTTAAAAGCATTCTACAACCTCTTTGGTTGTAGAAAAAATGCTTTTAAAAGCCTCTGACGATCCCAGCTGAGTTGCCTGATCGGCAGAGGCTTTTAAAAGCATTTTTTTACAATGTTTTTAAAAGAATGTTTTTAAAAGAAAAAAAAGCCTCTGATCAGGCAACTCAGCTGGGATCGTCAGAGGCTTTTAAAAGCATTTATTTTACAACCTCTTCGGCGGAAGAGGTTGTAGAAAAAATGGTTTTAAAAGGTAAAAAAAAAAAGTTGGCCATGCCCACCCAGTCACATTACCCCACCACCACCACCAAGCCACGCCCACAGAACCGGTAGTAACAAATTTTACATTTCACCACTGAACCCGGTTGTTAAGTGAATGTGGCTTCCCCATTGACTCTGCTTGTGAGAAGGTTTTCTAAAGAGGACCACATGATCCTGGTACATTGCAACTGTCATAAATACGAGACAATTGCCAAGCCTCTGGATTTTGATCACGTGACCATAGGGATGACACAATGGTTGTAAGTGTGAAAAACGGTCACATACTCTTTTCACTGCTGTTGTAACTTCGAACAGTCACTAAATGAACTGTTATAAGTCAAGGACTACCAGTAATACAATAAGAGCTAGTTCACACCCGTCTTGTCACTGTTTGCCGAGTAATAGTAGTAAGCAATCCCTTGAAATCCAGGTATGTGAAATCAACTTCCACGTAACCTGAAATCAATTCAGTCCAGACAATTCACAAATTTGGTGCACCGTGTTCACATCTCTAAATTTACCAACAGAAGTTCAGGCAGCAGCTTATGCGTTTTCCATACTTTCATCCAACACTGCCTGTTTTTAATCGCTGTATTATATTGAAAATCCAACTTAAAAACAGTTTGATGGAGAAAAGCCTGTTGAAAAATGTATCGAGCTAGCTTTTAAAGGGCTGCCTGTTCTACTACTAAAGGGGAAGTGATATCCCTGAGGATTCCAAAATGACAACTAGGGGCAACCATTTCTTGGGGAACCCAATCTTCCTAACCTAATTCATCTATTATTTTTGGTTTTAATATTAGAAAAGAACAAGCTGCAATGCAATATCATTATATTGCAATATCATGACCAATATCAAGCACAACGTCTCTTGGTATCAATGCCTCTGAACTGAACACAAAGGCTTTCTTAGTCATTAAAATGGCAAGTCAGTCTAGAGGATTGATTGATGTTTTCTGATTGGCCATGCTCACCAAGGCCATGAGATTCTGTAAATTTCAAGTATGCCCATCTTCTGAGAAAGCTTGGAGACACTAGAAGCCCCCATCTAGATGTCCCTTCCAACTGTATTTCTACTTTGCCCTGCCCTGCCCTGCCCTGCCCTGCCCTGCCCTGCCCTGCCCTGTCCTGTCCTGTCCTACCCTACCCTACCCTACCCTACCCTACCCTACCCTACCCTACCCTACCCTACCTTACCCTATCCTCCCCTCCTCTCCTCTCCTCTCCTCTCCTCTCCTCTCCTCTCCTCTCCTCTCCTCTCCTTTCATATCCCATCCCATCCCATTCTATTCTCCTATCCCAGGGGTGGGCAATTGTGGCTCTTTTACAATCTGTGGACTTCAACTCCTAGAATTCCTGAGACAGCCAAGTTGTCTCAGGAATTCTGGGAGTTGAGGTCCACAGGTTATAAAAGAGCCACAATTGCCCATTCCTGTCCTACCCTACCCTACCCTACCCTACGCTACCCTACCCTACCCTACCTTACCCTCCTCTCCTCTCCTCTCCTCTCCTCTCCTCTCCTCTCCTCTCCTCTCCTCTCCTCTCCTCTCCTCTCCTCTCCTTTCATATCCCATCCCATCCCATCCCATTCTATTCTCCTATCCTATCCTATCCTATCCTATCCTATCCTATCCTATCCTATCCTACCCTACCCTACCCTACCCTACCCTACCCTCCACTCCTCTCCTCTCCTCTCCTCTCCTCTCCTCTCCTCTCCTCTCCTTTCATATCCCATCCCATCCCATCCCATCCCATCCCATCCCATTCTATTCTTCTATCCTATCCTATCCTATCCTATCCTATCCTATCCTATCCTATCCTATCCTATCCTATCCTATCCTATCCTACCCTACCCTACCCTACCCTACCCTACCCTACCCTATCCTTTCCTTGGAGGTTTTGCTTTCACTGTTTCATTCAACATTGACCAACCAAAGGTTTTCATGGGGATGTGATGATAACCATTTTTACAGGGCCTTGAGTGCAATCTGAAAATTGGAGTATTGCATTAGATGGAAGGTGAACTTCCAATTTAGATTGAAGATCTAAATATATTGGGGGGGGGAATCCACACACAATGGCCCATAATTGTCAAATCCAGGCAATTAGGACAGAACTTAAAGTAATATTAATAGATGTAGGTTAAACATTCTGGAAGATACGTGCTTGATAAGATAAACAACGGAGCAGCATTATAATGGGACATAAAGGCATTACCATTGAAATATTTATAGAAAGTTAGATGGATATCGGATTCAAGGCGTTTGCTGGGAAACGCTCGCTGCCTGCCAGGTTGTACTCTGTGACTTCGAGACTTAGCAGGATGCAAATTCACTCAGATTTCTCCTGCCTCTTGCTTTTTAAAGAAGGATTTCTCAGAAATACCACAATCGGAGAAGACACAATGTTTTGTTTTGTTTTTGGAGCTCAGCAATGTCATAAGGCAGAGGGTCTGATCCTAACTGTCATGCAGGTAGTCCTCGACTTATGACCTCAATTGAGCCCAACATTTCTGTTTTTAAGCGAGAGGGTTGTTAAGTGAGTTTTGTTCCATTTTACAACCTTTCTTGCCACCGCTGTTGAGTGAATCGCTGAAGTTGTTAAGTTAGTCACATGGCTGTTAAGTGAATCTGGCTTCCCCATTGACTTTGCTTGTCAGAAGGGGATCACATGTGACCCCCGAGACACTGCAAGCATCATAAATGGGAACCAGTTGCCAAGTGTCTGAATTTCGATCACATGACCATAGGGATGCTGCAAGGGTCATAGGTTTGAAAAACTTTTTTTCAGGGCCATCATAACTTCAGACAATCACTAAGTGAAATATTGTAAGTCAAGAACTAACTGCACACTTTTGGATTGAAAGTTTTGTGTTCTTTTTTACACTCAAGCTAAGCCGGAATTCTAGGTTGTGGAGTGAATGTTTATTTAAGGTTTTGTTATGTGAGGAACATCATTCTCCTACCTGCAGTTCAAGCAACTACTCTTTAGAACAAATAGCAATAGCACTTAGACTTACATATGGCTTCATAGTGCTTTTATAGCCCTCTCTAAGCAGTTTACAGAGTCAGCATATTGCCCCCAACAATCTGGGTTCTCATTTTACCCACCTTGGAAAGATGGAAGGCTGAGTCAACCTTGAGCCCATCTGGATCAAACTGCTGGCAGTCAGCAGAATTAGCCTGCAATACTGTATTCTAACCACTGAGCCACCAGGGCTCAGTGCCTGATAGAGCAGGAGTCTCCAAGCTTGGCAACTTTAAGACTTAAGGAGCCTGGATAGCTCTGCAGACAAGGCACTGTAATTTAACACCAGCTGCCTGCAATTAAAGTAAGTTTGAATCTTGCCAGGCTCAAGGTTGACTCAGCCTTCCATCCTTTCTAAGGTAGGTAAATTGAGGACCCAGTTTGTGGGGGCAATAAGCTGACTTTGTATAAAATATACAAAAGTATGAAGGCTATTGCTTAACACACTGTAAGCCGCCCTGAGTCTCCGGAGAAGAGCGGCATATAAATCAAATTAAAATTTAAAAAAAAAAAAAACTTGTGGACTTCAACTCCCAGAATTCCTCAGCCAGCTTTCCTCAACTATCCAAGATAACACACACACACACACACACAACTAATGCACATACACATTATATATAATGTGTATGTGTATATATGTATGTATGTATGTATGTATGTATGTATGTATGTATGCGCACACACATACATACACAAGCAGACATACATATTCCTCTATTTCATCCATTACAGAAAGTAACCAAACTGTAAGATTACTTTGAAGTTCCTTTTCATGGAATATTTCTCCTGTTTTCTAGATTTGTTCACATGATCAACTTGGAAAAGGGGAATGCTTTCTTCCTGATGGTAAACTTTCTAGAAATTAATCAGGTATCCTAACAACGGCTTAGCTTCTCAGTTTAACTCTTTTTTAAAACTTCCTTAGATGCGCAATGCATGCGTAAGTAGACTTATTGCAAAGACAAAGGGATTTTTTGATTAAAATGCATGATCTCCTCTCTTCTAGAGTTACCAGATCTGGGGTGCAAAAATCCAAAGGCTCTCTAGATGGTGGCTACCCTCTTCTAACTCTTTGCTGACATCTGGTGGTCATCTGGGTATTTGCACTCTTGTTGCCCACACATCACTACCCTGTTTCCCCAAAAATAAGAATCCCCTGATAATAAGCCCAATCGGGCTTTTGAGTGCATGTGCTAAAATAAGCCCTACCCCGAAAATATTTAAACGCATGCACAGCTGGTCCCAGCCATTTCCTCTGGTTAGGATTAGGGAAACAGGGCTGGAAATCAGGTAAGATGCTCCACACGCCCCAAAATAAAAAGACCTCTCCAAAAATAAGGCCAAGCGCTTATTTCGGGGTTCAAAAAAATATAAGACAGAGTCTTATTTTTGGGAAAACAAGGTATATCCATACCTATAGGCAGTTAGCTATTGTTCTTTTTTCCTCACCATTACTGTTAAAATCTCATAACACAAAAGTTTTTGCCTGCCAGGGATGTAATTATTTGGTGCAATATCCTAGTTGTGATAAATTTTCAGAGATAACTGTCCAATCTTCAATTGATAACATTAACCCTAATCCTTTGGTGGGCAAAGATGGCACAAGATAGCCAAAATAAGCACAGGTACTCAATGGGATACAAACTCAGTGGCAGGCAAAAATGTCTTGACAGGCAAAAAAGGAATAAGAGCCTACAGCTAAATAGTATGAACCTCTTAACCTAAATTGTGTCTTAAAATATGAGACTATTTCATATACAAACAGACAGAGCCTGTGATAACCAGCTAGAGATGCATGCTGTATTTTCTATGCTGGCTGCCCAGGTTTTGTCTGGTGCCACTACTTAGGAAGGGAAGACCATAGTACAGATTCCACCTTGCACATATTCTAGTGTAACTGGTACTGTCCAAGGTACTGAATCATACACTAACCTTCCACGAATAAGTCTATTTTCGGTGTGTTGAGTCAATCCAAAAAATTCCATCAATGATGGCTTAGAACATAGAATAATAGAGTTGGAAGGGACCTACAAGGTCTTGTAGTCCAACCCACTGCTCAACAAGAGACCCTATACTATTCTAGACAAATGGCTGTCCAGTCTGTACTTAAAAGCCTCCAGTGTTGAAGCACCCACAACTTCTGAAGGCAAGCTATTCCACGGATTAATTGTTCTCACTGTCAAGAAATTTCTCCTTAATTCTAGGGTGGGTCCCTCCTTGATTAGTTTCCATCCATTGTTTCTTATCTTGCCTTCAGGTGCTTTGGAAAATAGTTTTGTGGCAGCCCCTCAAATATTGGAACACCGCTAGCATATCTCCCTAGTTCTTCTTTTCATTAGACTAGACAAACCCAATTCCTGCCACCTGAATCACGCAAGAGGTTTTTTTCTAAAAAAATAAAATAAAAGTAATATGCATCCCAAAAAGTCTGTCTTGCAATTTCAGCAGTTTTTCTTAAGCCCCGGAGGTCAACCTGGGCTGAAAGAAACAGCATTCAAAATCTTTACAGTTACAAGCATTGCATTGTCTCTTTTTAGGAGTGAGTGAGTGAGAGAGAGAGAAAAAAAAATTGAAAGAGGAAAGCCCAGCGGATATACTGACAGATGTCAAGAAGAGATGTGCTGCCAGGTGCCAGTCTAATAAACAGAAACTTCCCATCTCTTTGGGTTAATAAGACACCTGCCTCAAAGCTAACCACCCCCTTGGTTATCCCAGGCTGCCACAATACTTAAACTCTTGATGAAGTTCTCGCTGTGTCAAAGGAACCGACTAACAAAGCCACTGAGTCAATTTAACCTGGTGAAACTGGACCCTGTAGGCTGGGTTATCAGAGTTTTGTGTTGAGATAATTACCACACTAAAGAGAGCATATGGGCTGTCAGGCTTGGCACATGGCCTGCACCAGCTGTTACCTGGGTGCTTTGGAAAAAAAAATCTACTGAACAGCATTTTGGATGCAGAATGGCTCTGTGTAAGTTTTCCAAGCTCTCTGCTGGGAGTTCCCCATAATAAATTTATTTCCTGTTGAGGAGGCAGCTTATGACCAATGTAATACTGAGAAGAAAAGAAGTCACGGGGTGTTTGGAAAGAGGAATAATTGCCCTTTTTAAAAAAAAAAAAAAGAAGAAGAAGAAAAAGAAGCTCCCTCCCCCTTCTTGTGTTAAAAAAATGGTGATTGTGTCAATTGTAAGCTTCGTGGAATATATTGTATTACTCAGTTGTGACAAGAATGCAGCTTTGCTCCTGCTGCAATGGGCTCACGGCAAGGACGAAGATGAAAGCATTGGGGAAATGACTTGAAGGCAACTGTTTTTATCCCTAGCAAGGCCTGCCAAGGCTGCCGGCCTTTCCATAAGTGGTGTGGTAATGAGTCAATTCTAATTATCAGCAACAAGGAGAGTTTGGGGGCTGGAAGGTTCCAGCTGTTGGATTGCCCTTTGGTGATGTGGAGCAACAGAAGGGGACCTTTGCTACCACTTTTGGCCTCTGATTAGCTTGCTCTGCCTCCTCATCACCAAAAAGAAGAACTCCGGTGGGAAATTGTCAAGAGAGGACATGACTTAGCTTTGCATGTCCTGATAACCTCCAGTGAAAAATAAAGCCTGAGTAAATTCTCAATTAGCAAGGATTGGGAGGCGATGTTTTTCTTTATGATGTGTAGGGTTGTGGTTGTTTAGTCATTAAGTTATGTCTGGCTCTTTGCGACCCCATAGACCATAGCATGCCAGGCCCCTTTGTCCTCCACTGTCTCCCAGACTTTGTCCAAATTCATCTTCATGGCGTTGATGACACTAGCTAACCATCTCATTGTCTGCCATCTCCTTTTGCCTTCCATCTTTCCCAACATCAGGATCTTTTCCAATGAGTCCTCTACAGGGATAGGATTCAAAGCCTTTGGAAGGGCGAAAACGGCCTCCAGAGGCCCTCCGGAGGCCAGAAACGGGCCTGTTTCCAGACTTCCGGAACTTCTGGGAGGCCCGTTTTTCACACACACACCCAGAGCCTCCGCGCAGGCCCTGCACTTATCTGGCATCCAAAACAGGCCAGGTGGAGACTCCTGGGAGGGGCAGGGCGGGGTGGGTGGGGCCAGCCAATCCTTGCAACTACCGGTTCGGTGAACCAGATGTAAAATTAATATCCGGTTCTCCAGAACCGGTCCGAACTGACTGAATCCCACCCCTGGTCCTCTATTCTCATTAGGTGGCCAAAATATTTGAGATGTGCAGGGACCCCTCAAAATTTATGACTTCCAGAAAAGAGTTTCCTCTGGATAAATTTAAATCTCAAATGATACATGGGTAAAAAAAACAGTTAAAACAAGAATTGCTCATCCTGACAAGGACAGATACAAAGAGAAGTGCTCTGAAATATATAAAATGTGATTTACAAACTACATTGGCCATTGTGGGAACAGAGTAAAAAAAAATCCTTCTCACTTACTAGATCATCTTTTAAACAAACTGGGACGACAGCCAAAAAAGCCAACACAATCCTAAATTGCATTAACAGAGGGATACAATCAAGATCAAGTGAGGTACTAATACCACTCTATAAAGCCTTAGTAAGAGCACACCTAGAATACTGCATCCAGTTTTGATCACCACACTATAAAAAAGATGTTGAGACTCTAGAAAGAGTGCAGAGAAGAGCAACCAAGATGATTAGGGGACTGGAGGCTAAAACATATGAAGAACGGTTGCAGGAACTGGGCATGGCTAGTCTAGTGAAGAGAAGGACCAGGGGAGACATGATAGCTGCATTCCAATATTTGAGGGGCTGCCACAGAAAGGAGGGGGTCAAGCTATTTTCCAAAGCACTCGAAGGCCAGACAAGAAATAATGGATGGAAACTGATCAAGGAGAGATTCAACCTGGAAATAAGGAGAAATTTTCTGACGGTGAGAACAATCAACTAATGGAACAGAAGTTGCCTTCGGAAGTTGTGGGAGCTTCATCACTGGAAGCTTTCAAGAAGAGACTGGACCATTTGACAAAAATGGTGTAGGATCACCTGTTTGGGTGGGGGATTGGACTAGATGACCTTCAAGGTCCCTTCCATTCCTGTAATTCATTATTACAGGCACAGATCATACCTTCCACATCTCAAACTGTGTTTCCACAGTTTCCACATACCTTCCACATCTCAAACCTTAACTGAGATTAAGGTTTCAGAGGGAGCTTGGGTCAGCTGAGGCCATGGTTGTGGTCTAGGAGAAGTGTGTGGCTGGGCATTTAGTCTGGGTTTCCCATACGCAGCCTCTCTCCTCACCCACTTTCCAAGGCATGCCTTGGTTTTCTGTGATGCTTTGGGAAATGAAACACAGAAAGAAATACCTACAGCACCATTGGAATAAGATGAAAAGTGAGTCTAATCGAGTGTGAGTAGGAACCCGTATTAGGATTGACCTTGTAGCAATAATGGTGGTGAAACATCTGCCTGCCCTTATTGTGTCTGCCTGTAGCCACTCAGTTGCTCCATTAATGCAACTTGGTTCTACTAGGGAAGGTTGGGCACAGAGATGCTATGAAGAATATTCTTGTTATTTGACAGATGAAGTCACTCAGGTTCTCTCAGAGTTGGACAACTGGATGGGTCCAGTTGAGGAGTCCAGGAAGAATCTTCCAGGGAGGTCTTCTGGAGTGAGTTCAATCCTGTGACTTTACAGGAAGTAGACAGGATTTTCCACTCTGTTAGCTTGGCCACCTGATTGTTTGATCCAGGTCCCTCCTGTATGATTAAAGCTGCCTGGGAGTGACCTGTAGTTGGATCTATGTCAGTATCAGGTTCCAAGTAATGCATCCATCATAAATTGAACTCCGAGGCATTCTGGTTCCTCAAAGTATAAATTTATTTAGATGCATCATATTGGCACTAACTGGTGAAAAGCCAGTACTAACGTTCTCGGGCTTTTCACTTCAATATAAGTTTTCAGTTTCTCAAGTTTCCAAAACATTGGTCACATTGTCCAACCAAGATGAGAGCTGGTTGCTCAGTGAGATCTCTCCTCTGGTCAGCCAGATGGTGGAATGTGGTTGATTTATCAGCTAGGAATGATGTTTTGACTGAAGGTTCCATCCCCCTCCAGCTCCAAGCTGTGTCAAGCTGAATTCATACTAGGGATACAAACAATCCCACACCCCAATCAAATTCAGGCTTGACAGGCTGCTTCTTTGTGGGAAGGAGTGATCCACTCCTAACCCCTCAAGAAGACATCAGTGGATCCAACAGTCCTGGACTTTTAACATGCAATCTCCAATCTTCCTTTCTAGAGAAGTGAGCTTTAGCTCCCAAGGATGCTGGAAGAAAGGGATTGTTTGGTATTTGGACCTCTTTCTCTCAGGTTTCAATCCAGGACTTAGTATGGAGATGACATTGGTCACCCTTGTTGATGTCCTACCTGTGGCTTTCACGCATGAAAAAAACAGATCCACACCTGAAGGTTTCATGTGCTGATTTATTGCTGAAGCCTATCCCCAGGCATCTTCTCAGACGAACAGTTTTGCACTTGGACAACATTTGATAAGGATCAATGGCATTCACGCATGGTTGGTTTTAGTGCTCTTGTCACTATGTAATGATTCTAAACTGATGCCTCATTTAACTTCTCCCTCTGGCTCTGCCAGTTGCTCTTCTACAGAGGTAGAAGAAGGATAGGGATTCTGCGTTCATCTTGTGCTTCTTAAACTTTCAATAGCTTTCAATACTGGTGATCATGGTATTGTGTTTGGACTGGTTTCAGGTGTTGTGGATAGCCACAACACCTGAATCTTTTGTATATTTTATACAAAGTCAGCTTATTGCCCCCAGAAACTGGGTCCTCATTTCACCTACCTTAGAAAGGATGGAAGGCTGAGTCAACCTTGAGCCTGGTGAGATTCGAATTTACAGTAATTGCAGACAGCTGGTGTTAATCACAATGCTTTTAGTCTGCTGAGCCACCAGGTAAAAGAGGAAATACTCTTGCTACCTACCAACCATTGAAATTCCCATTTACCAAATTCCTTATTTAGAAATGATTGTCTTCTCCATATAATTCTCTTTTTTCATTGGATAAAGGAACATGTTATTCATGGCACAGAAATTCTGATAGTCATGAAAGACTCCCATTGAAGACATTACAGTCCATACAACATTGGTTTATATGTCCTGCTAGGCTTCTACTCCACCCTACACAGGTAATTGATTTTTCTACCAAAAGCATTACACCTAGTGACACCTGTATGTGCTGTAATTTCATCTCCCATTAAGCTGCATAAGAATTATAATTCCAATGCCTGCAGCCTCAACCTTGAGCCTTGGAGAGATTCGAACCAGCAGAAATTGCAGGCAGCTGTGTTAATAACAGGGTGCATTAAACCACTGTACTATCAAGGTTCAAATGGTGTTGACAGGTGAAAAAGATCATGCATACCACCTATCCTTTGTGAAATGCCATAGGAATCAGGGCTCTTTCCTCTTCTGATTAACATTTACATGAAACTGCTAGATTAGGTCAATTACTGATTTGAGATCAGGTATCATCAATACCCGGCTATATATCTCGATCCCAGGTGGCCACCATGCCATCCAAGTCATGACCCAGTACCTGGAGACTAGGTGGACCTGTCTGTTTGGGGCCCCCAAATCTGGCTGTATTCCAAGATTGACTCTTAGTAGGGTTGCATTTCCCCATTGAGATCTGGGTGCAACCTAGGAGTCCCCTTAAACTCTCAGCATTCTTCTCATAGTGCAGATGAAGCTGTGGCCAAGAGGGCCTTCCAGAGGTATATTAGTAAACACTTTCCTGTGGTGTTTGCATGATGGCTTAGCAATTAAGGGCACTGAGCTTGTCAGCTGGAAAACTCACAGCCTGGGTTCGAGACCCAAGCGCTGTGCAATGGAGTGAGCTCCCATTACCTGTCCCAGCTCCTGCCCATGATAAATAGGTACTATTTTGGTGGGAATGTAATAGCATTCCATGCATCTCAGGAAGTAGTCATGCTGGCCATATGACCACAGGAATGTCTTCAGACAACCCTGGCTCCCTCGGCTAAGAAACAGAGATGAGCACCTCCCCCCAGAGTTGAACATGATTGGAAAGTGGAAACCTTTCCTGGACTGGGAAAGCTCTTCAGACAGCCACTCATACCATAGTTATCTCATGATTGGATTACTGGGATATATGGCTATCCTTGTAGATCATCTTCCAGAAGCTACAGGTAGCCCAGAGTGCAGCAGGGTGGATGGAGATGGGGGCATCACTTTAGCTACTTGTAATCTCATTGCTTATCTCCTGTTGTCACTGCCCGTTTAATTCAGTCTGGACGCACAAGTACCCTTCGGGTCTACATCATAAGATATGTCACCTTGAGAGACTAAGAATCTCCTTCCCTCGGTAATTCATGCGACTTCCGTCTGTATTTTATATACTGTATCTTGCTGAAAACCTGGTTGTCAGGTTATGAGAATAGGGTGGTTGAGAAGGACTCCCCCACCCCCGTTTGTTTGGGTTTATTTTGTTTTTGTTTTGCATTATGTTCTTTTTTTTATTTGCTTTTTTTAAATTGTAAGCAGCTGAGAGTCACATGAAATAGAATGGAATGGAATGGAATGGAATGGAATAGAATAGAATAGAATAGAATAGAATAGAATAGAATAGAATAGAATAGAATAGAATAGAATAGAATAGAATAGAATAGTTGGAAGGGACATTGGAGGACTTCTAGTCCAACCCCCTGCTTAGGCAGGAAACCCTACACCACTTCAGACAGATGGTTATCCAACATCTTCTTAAAAACAGTGTTGGAGCATTCAGAACTTCTGTTGGCAAGGTGTTCCATTTATTTAATTGTTCTAACTCAGGAAATTTCTCCTTAGTTCTCAGTTGCTTCTCTCCTTGATTAGTTTCCGCCCGTTGCTTCTTGTCCTGCCCTCAGGTGCTTTGGAGAATAGCTTGACTCCCTCTTCTTTGTGGCAACCCCATTAGATATTGGAACGCTGCTATCAGCTTGTTTGCTTGCTTGTTTATTTGTTCATTCATTCATTCATTCATTCATTCATTCATTCATTCGTTCGCTCGTTTATTTATCCATGCATGCAATGTAATTCTGGACTTATAGATTCACTTTGGAGTTAATCAGCAGGCCTCCCCAAGGGGCATTCAAGGTCCACCAAGCAGGGAAGACCTAATGTCAAGATGGTAGCCATGACCTGGTAAAACTCTGCCCCCCCTTTTTTTTTTGCATTCATTCAAGGTCAAGGATTTGATTGCATGGTCACAACCACTATCTTGACATTAGCCATAGCAATAGCAACATTAACGATAGCGGCTTTGATTTATATACTGCTCCACGGTGCTTGACAGCACTCTCTGAGCCGTTTACAATGTCAGCATTTTGCCCCCAACAATCTGGGTCCTCATTTTACGGACCTCAGAAAGGTGAAAGGCTGAGTCAACCTTGAGCCCATTAGCCTGCAATATTGCATTCTAACCACTGTGCCACCCCTCTTCTCTCTCTCTCTCTCTCACACACACACACATACACTCACATCAGATTCCCCTGCCACTAAAGTTTCTAACCTTCAGCATAAACAATTTGAAGATGATTCTTTCAGGCTGGGAATACGTTCCCAGCCCCTTCTCTCTCAGAATGAGACTTCCAATCTTCCCTGCATTAAATCATGTTCTGTCTTTGAATTACTGCCTTGGTGTCAAGTTTCGAGGTCATCTCAAATAAATTGCATTTCAAACAAAGTCTTTGATAAAAACTCCCATTTATTGAGCATGACATTCTAAATCCGACTCATCGTAGCCAACACTGACTTCCAGACCCAAAACCCTCCCTTTCCGTTCCCCACTCCCCTGCACTCATTGGCCATCTTCCAAGTCATTCTACCCCTAATCTACTGCTCCAGCTCAAAGGAATTTCCCCCCTCCCATCCCATCTCCTAGGGGATATTATCTCCAGGGAAAATAAGTAGGTGAAAAGTCAAACATCCCTTTCCAGATGCCTCCGCTTCTCCTTCTTATGTCAGCACTAGAGTAAATGTAGTTTGAAGTGCTGACATCTGGATTATTTTACATACCCTTCTGATCTTTGGTCCAGGCTGGCTTCGAATTTAGACACTGTGCTGCACAGTGTTATACATCTTTGACTGAGTTATATCTGACCCTCCCAAACCCTGACCTTTGTCTCAGTCCCAATAGATAATGACAGCCAAGCACAGAAAGATAAAACATTAAATTAAATATCAGGAAATTTTTAAATGTGTGTCCTCGCGCATGAATGACTTTGAGACCCTTTTAACTCCTGGCAACTGCCAAGACAAGTCCTTGCACTTTTCTTGGCATGGTTTTTCAGAAGTGGTTTGCCATTACCTGTTTCTTAGGGCTGAGAGAGAGCAACTGGCTTAATGAAAGCCAACTTGCTTCGTGTCTAAGACAGGACTTCAACTCATGGTCTCTCAGTTTCTATCTGTTGCCTCAAACTATTACATTAAACTGACTCTCACAATATAGTTAGCAATCAGGAAACATAGGGAGGCTCTCTGCTCGTTCACTCAAGCCCTGGTCATCTCCTATTTGGACTACTGCAATGCACTCTACATGGGGCTACCCTTGAAGAGTAGCTGGAAACTTCAGCACTTACAAAATATGGCCCTGTGGCAATTTTAGACACTCAAAGAAGGGTGCATGTAACACTTCTGCTCCATCCTTTGTATTCATTGTATCCTTGCAATTTATATTGATATTGATTATTTCCTAGTATGATTTGATCACTTATTGTACCATACGACTGTCACTGGGTGTTGTGTCTTGTGATTCTTGACAAGTGTATCTTGTCTTTTTAGGCACACCGAGAGCGTATGCACCAAAGACAAATTCCTTGTGTGTCCAATCACACTTGGCCAATAAAGAATTCTATCTATCATAAGCTGTAGTTTGCTTCTGGGTACAATTCAAGGTGTTGGTTGTGACCTATAAAGCCCTATGTGGTATGGGACCAGATTACCCACAGAACCGTCTTTGTCCCATTACAGTAGCCCAGTGATGGCGAACCTTTTTGGCACCGAGTGCCCAAATCGGAATGCACGTGCGGGGAGTGCCGGAAACCCGAAGACCAGCTGGTCTTTGGTTTCCAGAGCATGCATGTGTGCTGGCCAGCTGGTTGCATGTGCCGGAGTGCCAGAAACCCAAAGATAGGTGGCCAGTGCACGCATGCTCACCAGCCAGCTGGTCTTTGGGTTTCCAGAGCATGCATGCATGCTGACCAGCTGGTTGCATGTGCCGGAGTGCCAGAAACCCAAAGACAGGTGGCCACTGCACACATGTTTGCCAGCCAGCTGATCTTTGGGTTTTCAGAGCATGAATGCATGCTGGCCAGCTGGTTGCATGTGCCGGAGTGCTGGAAACCCAAAGACAGGTGGCCAGTGCACACATGTTTGCCAGCCAGCTGATCTTTGGGTTTTCAGAGCATGAATGCATGCTGGCCAGCTAGTTGCATGTACCGGAGTGCCAGAAGCCCAAAGACAGGTGGCCAGCGCATACATGCTCGCCAGCCAGCTGGTCTTAGGGTTTTCGGTGCTCCAGCGCACACGAAGACCAGGTAGCCCACGCATATGCATGTGCCGGAAACCAGAAGAGCAGCTGGCAATGGTGCACATGGCCACAGAGAGGGCTCAGTGTGCCACCTCTGGTGCATGTGCCATAGGTTCGTCATCATGGCAATAGCCTGTTCCACCTGGTCAGGCAAGGAAGGTATGCTGCAGACCCCCATCAGTTAAAGAATTCTGACTGGCAGTGTATAGAAAGAGAACCTTCTCTTCCATTTCCCTCATCCTGTGAAACGCTGCCCACAGAGGTCAGGCAGACAAGCCCCCCCCATCCTATCATTCTGAAAAGGTGTTAATACAGACAGACAGACAGACAGACAGACAGACAGACTGACTGACTGACTAGATAGACAGATACTGGGGGTGGGAAAGAGAGATACTGTAGGTAGGTAGGTGGATGGATGGATGGATAGATAGATAGATAGATAGATAGATAGATAGATAGATAGATAAACAGACAGACAGACAAACAGACTGATACTGGGGGTGGGAAAGAGAGATACTGTAGGTAGGTAGGTAGGTAGGTAGGTAGGTAGGTGGATGGATGGATGAAGAGAGACAGACAGACAGACAGACAGACAGACAGACAGACTAGATAGATACTGGGGGTGGGAAAGAGAGATAGGTAGGTAGGTAGGTAGGTGGATGGATGGACGGACAGACAGACAGACAGACTGACTGACTGACTGACTGACTGACTGACTGACTGACTGACTAGATAGATACTGGGGGGTGAGAAAGAGAGATACTGTAGGTAGGTAGGTAGGTAGGTGGATGGATAGACAGACAGACAGACAGACAGACAGACAGACAGACAGACAGACAGATAGATAGATAGATACTGTAGACACAGACAGACAGACAGATACTGGGGGTGGGAGAAAGAGATACTGTAGATAAATACTGTAGACAGACAGACAGATAGATGATAGATACCCTGTTTCCCCTAAAATAAGACATCCCCTGATAATAAGCCCAATCGAGCTTTTGCGCGCATGGCAATAAGGCTAAGTGCTTATTTCAGGGCTCAAAAAAATATAACATTGGGTCTTATTTTCGGGAACACATGGCAGATAGATAGATAGATAGATAGATAGATAGATAGATAGATAGATAGATACCAAATTTTAATAGATGGGGCAGAGAGCTTTGATCTGCTACATTGCTTTTACTACAACAAGGAACAAAAGGCCAACTATTAAAAATAAAGTTTTTTAGTAAAAATAGATTAACTTTGCTTTATTAAATCGAAAGGATGTTTTAAACATTATAAAAGCATATTCCATCTCAACATAATTTCTAGAATGATATCTGATAATATACACATTTCAAATAAATTTAATAGACTGAATGATTTAAACTGATGGACTATTCGGGTTACATCCAAGATTTTCAAAAATGTTCAGACATTCATCATCTTTGTTTTGTTTTTTTTAAAAAAGAAAAGATTCCCAGATCCTTTAATGAAAATGCAGAATACAATTGGATGATTAATCAACAATAAATATTGTCTAGTATAATAAGTAGGAGATAGACCAATTTATTTCCATTTTACACTACAGTATTTATTTATTTATTATTCAAACTTCTATACCGCCCTTCTCCTTTCGGACTCAGGGCGGTGAACAGCCAAAATAAAAACATTTATACATAACATTGCAATTAAAAATAGATTTAAAATAATTAATAAATTTGGCCCATAATTTAAAACTTGTCAATTTAAAATCAGTATCAAAATTTTAAAACCAACCCTAAAATCAAGACAGACCGGCTAACTGAAAAAAGTAAGTTTTTAGGGCGCGACGAAAAGTCCGGAGGTCGGAGATCACTCGTATCTCTGTATATTGTGGGCTCCTTCTAGTCATTCAAAAATATTGATATAAAACATCTGTTTTATTAATTTATTGTTAATTTTGAGTTCATGTGCAACTCATATTGTTATTAATTTGACTTTGTTGCATTTGTCATTTCCAAGCCTCTGAAGGAATATAACATTGAAATCCTTAGCTACGTTATGCTGAAACTTCTCAATTGTCATCATAAGGAAACCAATATTACAAGTAAAACAAGTTGGTAAACTATTTGTTGGACCTGGGCCATCTTTTCAAGTACCTAATCTAATTTCTAAAGTTTGCAAATTTATTTACAGACATTCCATAAACATTTCTGCATTTTTTTTTCCCTCAGAAAGGAAGCAAAATCTCTTGCATTTATTAAAATCCCTATGTTATTTCAAAGAGTCCATTTAAAGTTGCTAGATTTAAAGCTACAAGCATGATATACTTTCCAGAAACGGTCTTGAGGACATGCATTTAATCCACGTCCATTTCCTGACTATATTCTGCAGGCTTTGGCAAATTTTAAAGAAAAACCCAGAAGAATCTTAATTCTTATCTATGGAAAACATTAAACTGCTAAGTACTAACAACTGGAATTAGTCCTTAAATCTCTAATGAGAATAATAAAACAAGAATGCAGTTGGTGCTGCAACTTGATAAGGCCTGAATTTACTTGCTGTTAGCAAAAATTCCTGATCCAGCAATTTGGCGTTTCTACTCCCAAAGGTGCAGGAAACGCTATCTGTCCTTTAGGAGCATCTTCCATGGTAAGCAATTCTTATCTGTGCTATCAAAGGACTGAGATAGCAGCATAGTATCTAGTAACAGCAGCTTTATGAGAAGATCCATTACTGATTTAAATCAATCTCAAACATAGGGTTTTTTTTTTAACCCATTCTGAGCAAAAACCCAAGTTTCAGAAGCACTTTCCCTTTTGACGAAACAATAATAAGTCCCTAAATAAGCATCATGCATTGACTCATAAGCTGGCCTGACTTTCTGTATTTCCCTCCTTCTATTGTCTCAACTTGCCTTTTCTTTTTTCCCTTAGTGAAATATACCACATACAGAAGTAGAGTAACAAAGCAACGAAATGGGGGAGAGGGATAGGATTTTAAAAAGAGCAACGTGATAGATACAGTGCAATATCTTTCCCAAACAAAAGAGCAGAGAGGCTGTTTAATCTGCCTATCAAAATTGTAAAAGAATGAATAGTAATTCTCCCTGGCTTGAGAGTGAAGCTCATAGTAATGATATATTTAAAATCGAGTCTCTTGCAGCGTAAGGAGCATAATTATGAACCAAGATGTAAAAAAAAAAGCACAATGTTTGCCCTTTGCAATTAATAAAGGCTCTATTGAGTGTGCAGCTGGTCAAAGGGAGAAGCATAAGTTTGTAAATAATGGCAACTCAACTTTCATTCAAATCCAAATGTGTAAACACAGCTCCGTGCTCTTACGTAGTGCAAAAACCATCATTCTTGCTCTTTTGCAAAGCCACCACTCTTAATTTTGGCAGGAGGGAGAGCCTAACATCCAAATACATTTTATGGATTCCATGTTCACATTTGTTTATTAGCCTACATTTAAACATATTCTTTGTTTTCAGGAACAAAACCCAACAGAATTTTCACACCAGAACCTTAAAAAATAACAACCCATAGTATTTCTATCACCACCTTAACAATGTGAGTGAAGATTTTTTTTTTTTTGGCTTTGATCATGTCTATAGGCTTTGAAGTAAACCAATCAAATTTAATAAGCCTTTCTTGAATCAAATGAGCATTTGTATTTATTAACAGGAAATATAAATATTGCACTAGGTTTTAATTTTCAATACCTTCAACATTTATAATGATCTATTCTATCAAGCAATACACACAACACTTGCAGATACATAGACAGAAACAGAAAGCAACATCTGTACTGTTTTGGGGTATGTCTAGATATATAATTGTATGTTTTGGGATCAATCTGTAGAAAATAGAAAGAAAGAGCCTGCTCTTATTATTTCCTCTATAACGCTCTATAACAATAAGTTTCTTATTGTGCTTAATCTATCATGATTAGTCACCAGCCTCCCAAATTTCACAATCCTCACAAAAACTGAATAACATGATGTTGCTTATGCTACCTTTAATTTACCTGCTGGAATGTGACTATAAACCAGGCTAAATGCAAAGTCCTCCATTTTCACAAACAACCCTAAACTTGAAATACTCTGTTATGCATTAAAGATAATAACTAAATTCCCAATGCCATTTTCTAAAGGAAGCACATGCAAACCTCAATCTACTGTTTAAAAAGAAGGCTTGAAATGATGGGGTTAGTTGCGGAGATGAAAACTTTCAACTGTTTGTTCCACTTACAAACACATGTGTTTATTTCAGACCATGAGCATATTTCTGGATTCTGCATACATCCATTTGTTTCCACACAGATAGGTCATTAATTGGATGGTGTGAAATCAGTTAATGAAGTTTCAAGAAGTATGTATATATCACAATATTTGTAGCTATGAATCATGTCAGATTTGAATTCCAATTTCTCAATATATCTTAAGGGTGAAGGAAAAAACTAGATGTTTTTTCTTTAGTACATAGCTACTATTTGCTGAAGAAGTATTAATTATATAGCATATTTTTTTTAAAAAAAATTGATTTATATGCCGCCCTTTTCTGGAGACTCAGGGTGGCTTACAATGCGTTAAGCAATAGCCTTCATACTTTTGTATATTTATACAAAGTCAGCTTATTGCCCCCACAAACTGGGTCCTCATTTTACCTACCTTAGAAAGGATGGAAGGCTGAGTCAACCTTGAGCCTGGTGAGATTCGAACTTACAGTAATTGCAGACAGCTGGTGTTAATCACAATGCTTTTAGTCTGCTGAGCCACCAGGTAAAAGAGGAAATACTTTTGCTACCTACCAACCATTGAAATTCCCATTTACCAAATTCCTTATTTAGAAATGATTGTCTTCTCCATATAATTCTCTTTTTTCATTGGATAAAGGAACATGTTATTCATGGCACAGAAACTCTGATAGTCATGAAAGACTCCCATTGAAGACATTACAGTCCATACAACATTGGTTTAAATGTCCTGCTAGGCTTCTACTCCACCCTACACAGGTAATTGATTTTTCTACCAAAAGCATTACACCTAGCGACACCTGTATGTGCTGTAATTTCATCTCCCATTATGCTGGATAAGAATTATAATTCCAATGCCTGCAGGCATCAGGTTGAGGAAAGTTGCATTCATAAACATGATCCTTTGTTTGAAGTATCTTCAAAATGAGAGCATGATCAATTATATTTAAAGGAAGTTGTTGTATTTTACATTTTTCTTTAAAAAAAAAAAAGCAAACACCAGTAACTTCTCTGGCTGTCCTCATCTTGATTTTGAAAAATCCCACAACTCGTTGAAGTGCAAAACTTGCGAAAATGAACAAGGAAGGAAACTAAATAGATCTGAGATTAAAGAGGAACTACCCATGCAGAAGTATGATCAGTACAGAGTGAGGTTTCTATATAGGAAATTCTTTTTTCTTGTCACTGACAATAATATAATTTAATGCAGACTCGACTGGCTACATTCAACATATTTTTATGTTGCTGCCCATCATTCTGCCCATCATTCTGAACTGAATGCCCGATCCCTATAATGCATTTAACTTTTCTTCAAAGAATATACGCAATTGCTCTTTCTCAAATATTCTGGTGGGGGTGCAGTGGGGTTTCCTTTCGCAGCATTTGTATTTATTCTGAAAAGAAACACATCTAAAATTGCGATCGCCACCCCTGCATTTGAAATTCCGTCAAAGGGACTTCTTAAAACACATATTGCATACCTACATGATACAACTCCCGGTAATATTTCTAAGCTTTTCACTGATCAAAATCTAGAAACGCCTGAAGCTTGTAATCCTCAGCTCAATAAAGAAACTGCATTCCTAAAGTTAGTATTTCCCTGTTGCTTTCCTACACTGATATTAGTCATATCAGTCATCCAGTTTTTTAGAACGGTTTTTCAGACAATATTTAGCCCGCTTATGAGTTTCTAGGAATAGTGAGGCATTGTGGTTGCCAAGATGAAGGCATTTGCATTATGCCACCCTATTTAGTGTCATATTTTAAAAGGGTGATATGGCAAGGGAGACATTAAGGCTATGTCTTTGCATTGGGTTAAGAATTATTCTTTCCAGTGAGTGCCATCTGTGCAAATTAGGTGAGGAATCTAATTTCTCTCTCTCTCTCTCTAGCACAGTGGGTAGTTAAGCTATCCGTCTAACAACTAACGTGGAAAATAATTGCACTCAGTCAGGCTTGCTTATTCCACAAAGCAATTGCTAAACAATCTGAAGGATGCATTTTAATGCCCTTCTTCCAAAATGCAAGATACCCTCACATTCCCCATAATGCTTTCTCCTTTGCAAGTCCAGAAGTGTTGGACTCGGCGACGTATTCAAGATTAAATCCTGTTCCACAGCAAAAACCGAGCAGGCAGTACCCACTGGATGTGATTTAAATTTCACTCCCCCACCCTTTACACTGATTTTTATGACAATAACCTTAAATCACTTGGGTAATTGTCCAATTTTACTTGCTAGATGACATCAGACAATCCTTTTCAGGCCAAACTCTGCACCAGGCACTAATTCATAAGGGCCTTGTAAAGAGCAAAGAAAAGAAGGTGTTGTATTAAAATGTTCCTTTCTGAGCTCTTTTAACAAACGAAGGTGGCAGATGCTCGTGACTGCGTTTCAACAGAAGGGAGAAAATTCATAACCCAATTACCACTTCTGGATCGCAGTTATGCATTTTCCAGTTCTCTCGTCCAGTCGGCAGCTGCTGCAGTTCCCAGTTTTAAAGTTATAGAAATGTGATTTTTTTTTAAAGGGGGGGAAAAGTGCTCAATGCACTAATTTAAAAAAACAAAACAAAACGGAGTAGGATTAGTTTTTTTTCCCCCAAAGTGGGAAAGATATGTAAAGTTAAATCATAGTTTAGACAGCACAATAATGATGTCATTAATGGTCTGAGCTGACTGGGAATCCGACAGGATAGAGAGCTGCTGCAGACAATTTGGAAGAACTTGCTTTTTTTTTTTTTTTCCTGTTTTCTTGCTCCATCATCAAACTTACCTTGAAGAGATATTGAGGAGCTCCTATGAGATGCAAATCAAACAAGGCTGCCCTACGACGGGAAGCTCGGAGACCTCCTCATTATGCTATTTAGGCCCCAGCAATTGTTCCTTTTCTGGCGCAGGGAAGATGCGTGCCCTTCGGAAGACCATGCCTGGAAAGGAATCGTTTCAAGAAGGAATGCAAAGCAAGAAAACAAATAAAACCCTTTTGCTACCACAAATAATAATAACAATAATAAAAACAGAGAGAGAGAGAGAGGAGAGAGCGGCAGTTTTGTGGGGCTGTTCCAAGCCTCTTTGCCGTGCTGAATGAAAGCAATCCCTAAGACTGAATGGGTAATGAGATCCTGGCTCCTGAGATTTTAGCTTTCTTAATCATGTTCATAATTAATTCAAGAACATTGATAATTTCATTACATTCTTTTTGTCTTATCAATAAATGATGTGCCTGCACTTTTGGTCCTGTATACAGGGAGAGAGAGGAGATGCTTAGGGTAATATTGCACCAAGGAGGACGGGGGTTGGGGTGGGGGAGAAGGCTGCATAATATGCCTATGGATAGAATGTATTTATTAATATAGGTAATTTTAAAATGGGGGTGTGCTAATAATGGTCACTGAGCAAGGCCCCTATCCAAATATCATGGGATGACATGACGCTACAAATGATTAATAAGCACTAGATACAGAGACGGGGTGGGGGAGGGGGGAAATCCCCCCCAAAAAAGTCAAGTTGTCTGTTTGGTTGGTTGAAGAGAAGCGAAGGACAGACTATGCTATTTCCACCCAGGTTTTCCACAGGACTTTGGGGACACTTGAACGCTCCTTCTCTAAAATAACTCAGGGCTTCGTTGAACAGAATCAATCTGAGGTGTTTCAGTTTCTCAGATGCTTCTCCTCAAAGTATTTGATGGAAAGTTTGACTCACCAAACGTATCTTGCATACGTAGCTTGTAAAATAGCTACTGGTTATCCATTCCTCATCAGGAGAATTATCTCCTACTGCATATCTGTCCATATGCATTTTAGGAGATGTTACTTTCTGTTTGAAAATGTTGACTTATCTTCCTTTTCAAGGCTTTTCTTTTTTCTTTGACCCAATGAAATAAATATCAGATAACCCTGGCATATGTATCTGAGCCTGTTCCTTGGCCTCTTCTTTAGCATCTTACTTCATTTCTTCTTAGCTAGTATTTCCAACCACTGGACATACTTACTAGAGATGATGGGTAGTATGGTCCAGGGAAGTATGGAACCGGATTAGAAAAGGCTGCCTTAAATATATTCATGAGAAGAAAGTCATGAATATGAAATAGTTATTAACCTATTAAATGAAAATAGTTCCAGAGCTATTTCTTAGCTCTCTTCTGACACTTGAAATTCATATGGGTTTTGCCCTGCTTCCTTCCAGATTTGATCACCTCGTCTTTATTCAAGAGCCCTGAAAAAAAAATTAAGCCATATTTGACTGAATGCAGCCAAAGAGTTTTAAAGCATCAGGAACCCCAATAAGACAAAGCTTCCAGCAAAGTTTGATAACTACATTCAGCAAAAGCAATTAGATTCCTGTGTCAGACCTTTTGAGTAAATATAAAGAAGTAGGCACTAGAAAGATTGCCTTTACACCAGGGGTGAAATCTAAAAAATTTTCCTACTGGTTCTGTGGGTGTGGCTTGGTGGGCATGGCAGGGGAAGGATATTGCAAAATCTCCATTCCCACCCCACTCCAGGGGAAGGATACTGCAAAATCTCCATTCCCACCCCATTCTGGGGCCAGCCAGAGGTGGTATTTGCCGGTTCTCCAAACTACTCAAAATTTCTGCTACCGGTTCTCCAGAATCTGTTAGAACCTGCTGGATTTCACCCCTGCTTTACAAGTAACAACCTGCACATCCATATAGGACATAAGTCATTGTTTTTGAAAGACCCATCGGAATCAAGTAAGTTAGGGTTAATTGTAAGTCTCAATGATCTCATTAAGTCTATTTTAATTATGACCAACTGCATCTGTAGAGCTACATTAAGAATCAGATAGTCAGAATTATAATACCGCTATGTCAATCCAATAAAAATATTTCTATAAGTATCAATATAAGAGAAGAGCAGAGAAGGAGCTAGTTTCTGGTCTTCTACCTTGGTTCCTATTTATTTTATTTTGTTTGTTTGTCAAACGTGTACAAGATAACAAGTATAGGTATGAACATAAACATGAACAAAGGAAGTAAATACAAATAAATGGGGACAGTAAGACAGGGACAGTAGGCACACTGGTGCGCTTATGCACGCCACCTTTACGGACCTCTTAGGAATGGGGTAAGGTCCAGGGTAGACTGTTTGAGATTGAACCTGTGAGGGTTTGAGGCTGTAACAATGCAGTCGGGTAGAGTATTCCAGGCGTTGACCACTCTGTTGCTGAAGCCGTATTTTGTGCAGTTGAGTTTGGAGTGGTTTACCTTGAGTTTGTATCGATTGCTTGCCCGTGTATTATTGTGGTTGAAGCTGAAGAAGTCATTGACAGGCAAGACGTTGTAGCAAACAATTTGGTGTACTATGCTTAGATCAGACCACAGGCGGTGCAGTTATATTTGTTTTAGCCTCCATCTCCTGCCTTTCCTGATCATTGGCCATATTGGCTATAGCTAATAGAAGCTGTAAGCTAAGTCCCTACTTCCTGGTACTATAGGTAAGGCAAAAGAACTATTTCTGTTTAAGAAGGAAAGAATCCACTGAATTCTAAACTCTAATTTTAAATCAAGGGCGACTATGATTAAATTCAGCATTATTTTTCCTGGAAAGTACACACTAAGAAAAACAAGATGATATTTCCCTAAAGTCAGACATGCCATGCCTCCTTACTTTTTGAATAAACATGGTATCATTTGCATGCATAAAGGTAAAGGTTCCCCTCGCACATATGTGCTAGTCGTTCCCGACTCTAGGGGGCAGTGCTCATCTCCATTTCAAAACCGAACAGCCAGCACTGTCCAAAGATGTCTCCATGGTCATGTGGCAAAGGCTCACGGAACACTGTTACCTTCCCACCAAAGGTGGTCCCTATTTTTCTACTTGTATATTTTATGTGCTTTCGAACTGCTAGGTTGTCAGAAGCTGGGACAAGTAACGGGAGCTCACCCCGTTACACGGCACTAGGGATTCAAACCACTGAACTGCCGACCTTTTGATCAACAAGCTCAGCGTCTTAGCCACTGAGCCACCGTGTCCCGTTGCAGGCATAATTAAAACTAAAAAAAATATTCCTTCTCACCCATATGGTGGGTGGTACCTGTCTTCCTCAATCTTGGATCCTCTACCAGAGGCCAGAGAATTTGAGAGTTCTGTGCAGGATCTTAGCGGTTCCTAGCACTGCACTGCACTCCTCCATGCACTCCACTGCACTCCTGAAGTTGTCCTGGAGATCTTTTGGAGCCACTGTTCCAGCTTAGGAGTCACAGCCCTGAGTGTTGTAGGTGCTCCATCACTGGAGGTTTTTAAGAGTGGATTGGACAACCATTTGGCCAGGATAGTATAAGAACTCCTGCCTTGAGCAGGAGCTTGGACTACAAAACCTTTAAGTTCCTTCCAGCCCTGTGATTCTATGTTCCACCCATATACAATCATTTGTGATTATCAGCCTGAAGGGATTCAAGCTTATGTAGAAAACAGCAGCAGGGACCATGTATCAACTTCACATGTGGCAAACGTGATGACCATTTGCATGGGCTGCCTTCAGTTGACTTCCAGTGTTGTCTTCCTGAGTTCCTAAGGAAGGTCTTTAGTGTACTCTTGACTTTGTCTAGCACCAGGCATACAGATTCATTTGTGTGGCATTGAATTGTAGTCAATCCAGGCTGTGGTCGTGTTGGTCTACTTAGACCTTGAGTCTTGGGCAACTGCTCTGAGAAATGGTGTTTTGAGCCACTGGTCTGGTTCCCAATGCCCTTCTGCATGGGCAACTTGGTTAAGAGCCTGGAAATTATGGTGCATCACTCTCTCTGAATCATAGAATATATTTTTTAAAAGCCTATATTGGCTCTTTTCTGGGGTGAATTCCTATAAATCAGAATTTTCTGATGATTTCAAATAAGGTATTTTGAATTTGGTTGGGAGACGTCGTGTCTTTCTCTTAAAATAGTTCTTAAGTCCTACACTCCAGAATCACTTAGCAAAGAAAACATGTTGTGTGGGACAATGACGGATGGATTATAGATGAAGTATATAGATGAGTGGATTTATCAGTAAATCATTGACTTCCATTGACTTCCCTAAGATACCAGACCTGTCCAAATCAGAAAAGTCATTGTTAGGACTACTGCTAGAGGATTAATATTGACAAAACCTTCAGTTCCGATTTCTTCTTCTGGAAGCTTAAATATAACATAATTTAATTAAAAACTAGCAAGGATTTCATCCAGTTCACAGATATTGGCAAGCCTGAGAGTAGCAGAGTAGCAGAATGTTTTCAAGTTCACTCTCTTCATAAGTCCTAACAAAAATGGCTTCCTGATTTCCTGTCTTCTAGTAAAAGCAATAACTTGACTTTATTCATGGACGGCACATTTCTTGGAACCAATTCCGGTGTGCTCTTCCTAGGATCAAATGCTAATCCACTCAGTAACAAGGTTTGCAAGTAGTCCAGTCCAGCGGTGGGTTCTACTTACGGTACCTTTACTACCGGTTCACAATGGGAGCGCACACTCTCACTTCGCTCGTGCACTTGTGCGCATGCACAGATTGTCAATTATGACATCCAGGCAGATGGGCAGATCCTCCCACTGCTTTTACTACCAGTTCTAAAGAACAGGACGGAACCGGGAGCAGCCCACAAGTGGTCCAGTCCTAACAGCTTTGCTGTAGGAAATCTCAGGGCAGAGATTAAGAGAGTGAGTTGTTGTGTTTCTTCTCCTACAACATCAGCAATCAATATTAAAATCACCATTAACCATTAAAGTTCTATAACCAGTTTGGTCTAGTGGTGAAGGCACCAGGCTAGAAAGCAGAAGATTGTGAGTTCAAGTCCTGTTTTAGCCAGCTGGGTGATCTTGGCCAGTCTCTCTCTCTCTCTCTCTCTCTCCCTCTCTCTCTCTCTCTCTCTCTCTCTCTCTCTCTCTCTCTCTCTCTCTCTCTCTCTCTCTTAGCTCAATTCACCTCACAAGGTAGCTGTGAGGAAAATAGGAGACAGGAATATTAGATATGAAAATAGGAGGATGAAGATGTGTTGGATCAGTGGTGAAATCTAAAATTTGTTACTACCGGTTCTGTGGGCGTGGCTTGGTGGGTATTGTGTGGCTTGGTGGGTATGGCTTGGTGGGCATGGCAGGGGAAGGATACTGCAAAATCTCCATTCCCACCCCACTCCAGGGGAAGGATACTATAAAATCTCCATTCCCACCCCACTCTGGGGCCAGCCAAAGGTGGTATTTGCTGGTTCTCCGAACTACTCAAAATTTCTGCTACCAGTTCTCCAGAACCTGTCAGAACCTGCTGGATTTCACCCCTGGCAAAGATGTAATGCGATGATAACTATCCTTCAGGTTATTTCTGAATATGAATCTACTAGTCTTCTGGAAAACTGATAAACCTGTATCAAAGACAGCACAACAAATATGTAGGGAAGAAGAGAGATGCTAAGCAAAGAAGAAGGGAGAACACTGGCACAATGGAGGGAGCTATCTTCACTTAAACTCACTCCATCCTCTCGTTACCAACCTGTCAGTCTGCCTATTTTGGGGTAGATGTTTCCCTGTCTTCCAGAATCTTGGTAGACTGTTAGACAGGTGTACATGTCATCCTGTTACTTGGTTGAGACTTGAATAACCCCTATCAATGTCAGCCAGCTCCCAATATCCATAATATATCAGTGCTGCAAATGACAACGCTGGTAGTATATAGACACCGTCTGTCACACCCAGAAGCATAGTGACAGTGGTTTCTTCCCAGAATAATAAAAGCAGTAGAAAGTATCCTCGTGCAAAACCTTTTGTTATCAGAAGCAAGAAAATCTTTAATGCTGTCACTTGGGACAGAACAACAATACGCTCTTTCCAAGGTAAATAAACTAGAGGCCATTTTTTTTATTTTGGGGGAAAGGTCTTTTTAAAGGCCACCGAACATGTTTTTAATCTAGCTGTCTTCCAAAAGACAAGTATGCCTGTGTATCTAAGGAGCCTGTGTGACACTTTGAAATGTCTCAATGAAAACCAGCTATCTTGTTTCTCAGCAGGCTAAGCCAAATGGCCACACAATAGCAATAGCAACAGCACTTAAACTTACACACTGCCCCACAGTGCTTTACAGCACTCTCTGGGCAGTTTACAATGTCAGCGTATTGCCCGCAACAATCTGGGTCCTCATTTTACCGACCTCGGAAGGACGGAAAGTTGAGTCAACTTTCAGGATCAAACTCCAGCTGCGGGAAGAGTTTGCCTGCAATACCGCCTTCTAACCACTGCACCACCAAAGCTCCCACACAAGGCAATGCCTAGTATCAAACAAGAAGGGAGTGTAGTGTACTCAGCAACTGCCTCAAAGTGGGAGCTTAGCAGTGTGAGTTGTATATCAATAGACTTCTGTCTCTATTTCATCATAGTTTCTTCTGTCACGAGGATATCCAGGAAGGGTTATTTGGTGTTATGGTTATTTTCTTGATATGGTTATTTTCTTCTTTCATTGTGAATTTGATATCTTTGAGCAGGGGTGGCAAACTCAAGCCTATGGGGTGCTTAGTTCTGGCCCACAGGGCCGTCCTGGAAACAGCAAAGCACTGGCCCGTGGTGCCTCTGCCAGTGAAAATGGAGCTCAGGAGGGCCACGTGTCAGTGGTGGGTTGCTCCCAGTTCTGTCCGGTTCTTGCGAACTGGAAGTAAAAGCGGTGGGAGGCTCCGTCCACCCACCCAGAGGTCATAATGGACGATCTGCACATGTGCAGAAGCTTCTGCACATGCACAGAAGCATGCAAGAGAGAGCAAAACGAGCACGCGCATGTGCTCCTGTTGTGAACTGGTAGTAAAGGTAAGTAGAACCCACCCCTGCCGCGTGTGGCCTTCCCAAGCTTCGTTTTCATTGGCAGAGGGTTGCAGGAGGCTGTCGCAGCCAAAAACAGAACTCAGGAGCCTGTCTTCACCGGCAGAGCACTTGGGACACCACAGGTGCCCACGACACAAGTGACATCAAGATGGCCATGCCCACCCTGGCCACGTTCCCCCTGTCCCCCCCCCAAGGTCAAACACAACCCTGATGCGGCCCTCAATGAAATCAAGTTTTGACACCCCTGCCTTTGAGCATGTTGTTTATTATTTAATGTGTCTTCTCTAGTTCTTCCTTTTTTTTTTTATCACGATGAAGGTTTTATCTTCATACTGGATCCATATTTTTGGTTGTATATATAGCCTATAGAGAGCTAAACTCTGAATTACAGTCTCTGTGATGAATCTTGAGAGTGGGGATCAGAGGTGGGCTTCACATATGGTTACCACCGGTTCGCCCGGCATGTGCATGCATGCTTCTTGTGTGTACATGCCTTCCTTGCATGTGCCCGGCCTTCCACACATGCGCTTTGCTCACGCATGTACCTTCCAAGCATGTGCCCAGCCTTGAAAACATGGCTAAATAGGATGGCATTACACCAGGATCGGTGGGCGGAGGCATGCTCACCCACAGTCGCAGCTACCAGTTTTCACGAACCGGTCTGAACCGGCTGAATACCACCACTGGTGGTGATCCCATGTTTCTCTGATTTGTTGGTATATCTATCCATCAAATTGAAAGGAGGTTGTGAGATAGAAATTAATGAGACCCAGGATTCTGGATATTTAGTGTATTTGACTAGGCCAAGTGTGTTGTGTAGTACTGGTGCCATTGATTCTTTTGCTAGTTCTAGATCTACAGATGTGAAGAGAGCTGTGACATCAAATGTAACCATAATTTCATCTTCTATTTTTAGTTCTTTAATTTTCTGGAGGCTCTGCAGTTGGGTAACGAAATGTCTGCAAGCAAACTAAGAGAGCACCAAGGACTCTCCAATCTCAGGTAAGGAAAATAGATAAGAAACTATCCTTACATCATGAAATTTGCAGTCCTTGTAAATTCTCACTCCATGTTGTTGGCTCACGTAATGGAGTTACCTATCACAATAAATCATGTGCATTTTGTTCCCGTTGAGTACACAGATATCTACACCATGTATGGCATTCTTCTTAGCAGCATTAACAATAATAGAGGATTATGCCTTATAGCCAGATGAGATGAGTTTTAAAATATTGTTTAAATTATGATAAGGAAATAGTTCTACGGGTAGTCCTCGACTTAACAACTGTTCATTTAAAGACCGTTCCAAGTTACAACAACACTGAAAATAGTGACTAATGACCATTTTTCACATCCCTGTGTTCATGTAATCAAATTCAGACACATGGCAACTGGTTCATACTTATGACCGTTGCTGTGTCCCAAGGTCATGTGATCATCTTTTGTAACTTTTAGACAAGCAAAATCAGTGGGGAAGCCACATTCACTCAACAACTGTGGTAAGAAAGGTCCTAAAATGTGGCAAAACTAGGAGTGAAATCCGACCGGTTTGAACCAGTTTGGGCGAATTGCTAGGGATTATTAGCATCGGTTCGCTGAACTGGTAGTAATCACCGCTCTTTGGCCCCACCTGTGCCTGGCTGATTGCCGCTCACCTCTTCCGGCCGCTCGATATTCCACAGAATTCAATGTTAAATGCAGCAGAGAGAATGCTAACTTTTCTCCCTCCATTCTGAACGGAGCTTCTGCATCCTGTCCCTTTAAGGTAGTCCCCAGAAGGGAGGGGGTCGGGAGGGAACCATAAACGGAGCAGCAGCTCCGTTCTGAATGGAGGGAGAAAAGTTAGCATTCTCTCTGCCACAGAATTCAATGTTAAATGCAGCAGAGAGAATGCTAACTTTTCTCCCTCCATTCACAACAGAGCTGCTGCAGCTTGTCCCTTTAAGGTAGTCCCCAGGAGGGAGGGGGACGGGGGGAGCAGCTGGAATGGAGCCATTTTCATGAAAGGCAGGAAAATGGGGCAGGGGATTTTCCTGCCTGTCATCCATTCCTCAAGATCAGCACAGACTGAGGGAAGGATGGTAGGCAGAAATATTCCCCTCCCCATTTTCCTGCCATTTGCAACAAGGAGTGGCTGGGAGGGGAGGGGCCGGTGAAGAGCCCCTCGATGTGAGTGATGTCGAGTTGGCCACACCCACCCAGTCACATGACCTCCCCCCAACAAGCCACACCCACAGTACCGGTAGAGGAAATTTTTTTTAATTTCACCACTGGGCAAAACTCACTTTTTTTTTTTTTTAATTTGATTTATATGCTGCCCTCCTCCGGAGACTCAGGGCGGCTTACAATGCGTTAAGCAATAGCCTTCATCCTTTTGTATATTTATACAAAGTCAGCTTATTGCCCCCACAAACTGGGTCCTCATTTCACCTACCTTAGAAAGGATGGAAGGCTGAGTCGACCTTGAGCCTGGTGAGATTTGAACTTGCAGTAATTGCAGGCAAATTTCTCACTTAACAATATAAATTTTGGGCTCAACTGTGGTCATATGTCAAGGACTATCTATACTTTAATCAGATTAAACTGAAGTACTACTTCTAGTACTGGGCACTACATTTTAAGAAGGGCCCTTAGGTCAGAATAGAGTTGGAAAGAACCTTGGAGGTCAGAATCAGAATCAGAATAGAGCTGCAAGGAACCCTGGAGGCCTTCTAGTCCAGCCCCCTGCTCAAGTGGGAGAATCTATATCATTTCAGACAAGTGACTGTCTAGTCTCTTCTTAAAAACCTCCAGTGATGAAGCACCCACAATGTCTGAAGGCAAGCTGTTCCATTGGTTAATTGTCCTCCCTGTTAGGAAGTTTCTCCCTAATTCCAGGTTGCTTCTCTCTTTGATTAGTTTCCATCCATTGTTTCTTGTCTTGCCTTCTGGTGCTTTGGGAAATAAATTGACTCCCTCCTCTTGGTGGCAGCCTTTCAAATTCTGGAATACTGCTATCATGTCTCCCCTAGTCCTTCTTTTCTCTAGATTAACCATACTCAAATCCTGCAACCGTTCTTCATATGTCTTAGCCTCCAGGCCTTTAATCATCTTCGTTGCTCTTCTTTGCACTTTTTCCAAAGTCTAGTTGAAGTCTCGTTGAGATGTTCTATTCTCAACTAGAACATCTTCCAGTCCAACCCCCTAATCAAGCACCAGGGGTGGGTTCTACATTTTTTTACTACCGGTTCTGTGGGCGTGGCTTATTTTGTGGGCGTGGCTTGATGGTCATGTGACAATTCTTTAGGATTTAGCAGAGGTACTGGTCTACCAGGCTTTTAACTGCTTGCAGAGCTGTACCGGTCTACCCATTTGTTCTTGGAGCGTTCTGGTCTACCCATTTGTTTTTCGAGCGTCCCGGTCTACCCATTTGTTTTTGGAGGCACCGGTCTACCCATTTGTTTTAGGAGGCACCAGTCTACCCATTTGTTTTTGGAGGCACCGGTCTACTCATTTGTTTTTGGAGGCACCAGTCTACTCATTTGTTTTAGGAGGCACCGGTCTACCCATTTGTTTTTGGAGGCACCGGTCTACTCATTTGTTTTTGGAGGCACCAGTCTACCCATTTGTTTTTGGAGGCACCGGTCTACCCATTTGTTTTTGGAGGCACCGGTCTACCCATTTGTTTTTGGAGGCACCGGTCTACTCATTTGTTTTTGGAGGCACCAGTCTACTCATTTGTTTTAGGAGGCACCGGTCTACCCATTTGTTTTTGGAGGCACCGGTCTACCCATTTGTTTTTGGAGGCACCGGTCTACTCATTTGTTTTTGGAGGCATCGGTCTACTCATTTGTTTTTGGAGGCACCGGTCTACCCATTTGTTTTTGGAGGCACCAGTCTACCCGTTTGTTTTTCAAGCGCACTGGTCTACCACTACACTGCCTTTTAACACTGATCAGCTGTAGGGCGGCCCTTTGAAGCCCCGCGGCAAGATTTTGAACAGTTTTTTTCCTTCTAGCCATCAGCTGGGACTCAGGAGGCAGCGAATAGATTGGAGGTGGGGCCAAATAAAAGGTAAGAATAACATGGGCGGGGTGGGAGAGCCCAGCTCCTGAACAAAGAGAACCGGTTCGGTGACATCATATCATCACCACTACCGGCTCTGCAGAACCGGGCCGAACCGGGAGGAACCCACCACTGTCAAGCACCATTTGTCAGGCAAAGTAGAAATGATTCAGAGAAAAACAATAACCATCATTAGAAGTGAAGACTTCATGAAGTTTTCATGAAGAACGGTGAAAGAATTTAGCGGTGTTGAAGTCTTTGAAGAAAGACACGGTAGCACTTTCCAACTTTCTAAAAGGGTTTAAGTTTGGGGGGAATAGATTCCAACAGAACTTTTTAAATAAAAATAATCGAACTGTAAGAGCAATTTGACAAGGAAACCAGTTGCCCAGAGAAGTGGTGGACTCCCCTTTATTGGACGGCCATCTGTCAGAGATGCTTTAATATGGATTCTTGCATGAAGTAGGGCTTGAAAACAATGGTTTGAATGCCTCCTTCCAACTCTAGGAGTCTATAATTCTGTAATTAGCTCCTGGCATCTCTAGTATATTGCATTAAAAGCCAAGCGTGATAATGATGCCAGCTATGCCTTCTGCTATTGCAGCTAAACGCTGGTCCAAGGTCCAGCAAAAATGGCAGGATGGAGGTGAAGCCTGAACAAGGAAGTGCCAGATAGATCTGTTCCTCCATTATGCGAGTGTCAAGCTTAAGAATAGACTATTTCATTTAATGAAAATTGAATTCTTGATTCTATGCATGAATTATGCAACAGGCAGCGATGACTAGAACAGATCTGTGTAATTGTTCAATTAGACATTTCCTATCTAGTGATCATAATAATTAAAAATAAAATAGCAGTTCTCCAATCCTTTGATCTGAGTGAGGAGAAGTGACAGTCTTCAACGGAATATGTGTAACTGAAGGCTGAGTTTCATGTAATGTATAGTTAAGAAGAATGCATCTGGAAGATCAAAGGAAAAATGAGCAGGTTTGCAAAAAGTGTTTTATAACTTTCTTCAAAACAGTAATTGCTGCCTGAATGAGTTTGAATTTTTTTTGAAAAGTATTTTTTTTATTTTTTTCCAACAAAAAACATAAAATATATCTTTCAAGAGCAAAGTCTTGATCCGGTCATAGATAGGTACAATTGCTTAAATATTAAAAAGCTCTATTCACAATTTTCCATTACATCTTTTAAAATTAAAGATCAGAACATAATAAGAAAAAAAATTTTTTAAACATAGATTCTAGTATCTTGATCAGAACCATTCTATTATATCACCACCAATTTAATTTCCAAATAAAAGCTTAATTCATTTTATATACCCATTTATAAATTCAATTATATCTGGTTTTTTCCCAAGCTCCCTTCATTACGCCTTTTAACATAAATATCAAAACATAAGATTTTAAAAAATATTCTAACCTCTTGGTTGATTATTTACCTTACAATTTTATCACCACACATCTTAGTTTCAAATTGACTACAACTCTATTTTTTATTTCAATTTATAAATCAAAGTTCTATCCATATTTCTTAATCTCTAGACCCCTTCATCAAATCTTTAATTCTTAAACTTTATCAATTTACCTTTAATTTTACATATTTCATATTACACAGATTTATCTCAAAATCCATATCCTCCTCCATATCTCCTCCTATTGTTTGGCTGATTTCCAGCATATTTTATTTTGGCTGATTTCCAGCATATTCTCCTCCATACCTCCAACTTTTGTTTGGCTGATTTCCAACATGTTTTATTTTGGCTGATTTCCAGCATAGTCACCTCCATACCTCCATCCATTGTTTGGCTGATTTCCAGCATATTGTGTTTTGGATGATTTCCAGCATAGTCTCCTCCAAACCTCCCACTGTTATTTGGCTGATTTCCAGCATATTTTATTTTGGCTGATTTCCAGCATATTCTCCTCCGCAATTTTTAAATGCTTAGTCTTAGATACAGATTAGATACAGATTAACAGAGTTGGAAAGGACCTTGTAGGTCATCTAATCCAATCCCCTCACCCAAGCAGGTGACCCTACATCATTTCTGATAGATGGCAGTTCAGTTTCTTCTTGAAAGCTTCCAGGGATGAAGCTCCCACAACTTCTGAGATACGCACGATATCAGACCTCCGGACTTTTTGTCGGGCCCTGAAAACACACTTATTCCATCTAGCTAGGCTGGCTTGATCCCATCCTCTCAGTTTTAATTGAATTTGGTTTTAATTGGGTTGTTTTAAATTTTGGGCCAAAATTATTTAATTGTTTTTTAAACTGTTTTTTAAATTTTATATACTATGTTTTATCTCGGCTGTACACCGCCCTGAGTCCCGCAGGAGAAGGGCGGTATAGAAATAAAATAAAATAAAATAAAATAAATAAAATAAACTTCTGAAGGCAACTTCTGTTCCATTGGTTGATTGTTCTCCCTGTCAGAAAATTGCTCCTTATTTCCAGGTTGAATCTCTCCTTGTTCAATTTCCATCCATTATTCCTTCTCTGGCCTTCAGGTGCTTTGGAAAACAGCTTGACCCCCTGTGGCATCCCCTCAAATATTGGAAGACTGCTATCATGTCTCCCCTGGTCCTTCTCTTCACTAGACTAGCCATGCCTAGTTCCTGCAACTGTTCATCATATGTTTTAGCCTCCAGTCCCCTAATCATCCTGGTTGCTCTTCTCTACACTCTTTCTAGAGCAGTGATGGCTAACCTTTTTGCTGTCACGTGCCAGCAAAAAACCCGCATGCATGCCCACACCCATAATTCAATGCCCCCCACACCCCGCGCCCCAATGCATCCCCATTCCCTCCTCACTCCAGGGGAAGGATACTGCAAAATCCCCATTCCCTATCTACTCCAGGAGAAGGATACTGTAAAATCTCCATTTCCTCCCCACTCCAGGGGAAGGATACTGCAAAATCCCCATTCCCTCCCCAATCCTGGGAGAAGGATATTGTAAAATCTCCATTCCCTCCCCACTCCAGGGGAAGGATACTGCAAAATCCCCATTCCCTCTCTACTCCAGGAGAAGGATACTGTAAAATCTCCATTCCCTCCACACTCCAGGGGAAGGATACTGCAAAATCCCCATTCCCTCTCTATTCCAGGAGAAGAATACTGTAAAATCTCCATTCCCTCCCCACTCCAGGGGAAGGATACTGCAAAATCCCCATTCCCTCCCCACTCCTGGGGGAAGGATATTGCAAAATCTCTATTCCCACCCCATTCTGGGGCCAGCCAAAGGTGGTATTTGCCAGTTCTCCGAACTGCTCAAAATTTCTGCTACCGGTTCTCCAGAACCTGTCAGAACCTGCTGGATTTCACTCCTGATGTAAAATATATAATTAAAATTGAGGTGGTTCATCCAGGACCGTTTCTAAAAGGTCCGAGAAATTTATTATTGTTTGATTGGATTCATAAATAGAACTATGGTAAAAGCAGAGCTCAACAGATCGGCAACGACAAACCCTTACAGACAATAAGGGAAGTTCTGGAATATAACCTCCACTAAATTACCTATTTGATAAATATATCAGCATGCAAGCAACGTTATACATAAGGAAGCCATTAAAGGAACACAGTGACAGAAATAAAAGCTATTAAAAATAAATGTACGACAATGGTTGAGACGAGATATCTGAACGGAGCTGAAAGATATAAATATAATTGACTGCAGAATTCCCTTCTGCCACTTATGTTTAATTCAGGAATATGGTCAGGTGTCTAGCTGACTTTTGTACAGGACTAGAAGGCTGTTTTGTGGTAACTTTAAATTTAGCTCGCTCCGAGGAAAGAACAGAATACATCTCAGTACAGGTTTCCGTAGCCTTCCTGACAGGTAACAATGGAGAACTTTCCTGAACATATTAAAATACAGGTAGTCCTTGATTTATGACTGCAACTGAGCCCAACATTTATGTTGCTAAGCGAGACCGTCGTTAAGTCAAGTTTGCCTCATTTTCGACCTTTCTTGCTATAGTTGTTAAGTGAATCACTGCAATGGGTAAGTTTCTAACACGGTTGTTAAGTGAATTTGACTTTGCTTTGTTGGAAGAACACAAAAGGGATCAGTTGACCCCAGGACACTGCAACCGTCATAAATACGAGACAGTTGCCAAGCGGCCTGAATTTCAATCACGCGGGGATGCTGCAGTGGTTGTAAGTGTGAGAAAAGGTCATAAGTCCATTCATGATGATATATGTTATTATACCACATCATTTTTTTTCAGTGCCATTGAAACTTTGAACGGTCACTAAATGAAACTGTTGTAAGTCGAGGACTAGCTGTAAAGTGGCTAGTTTTTCAATGAAGTAAAAGTAAAAAAGGGAAAAGTTTTATTTATAAATCAATCCAATCTGATCATGGCCATTCGCAGTGGAAAAGAACATAACCATAACCCAGGAAAGATGAAATAAACGATAGTGATGAGGAGAGAAGAGGATTAAAAAAACCCACAAATATTATTTCTGACATAATACAACATCGCTAATAGAATAGAATAGCAGAGTTGGAAGGGACCTTGGAGGTCTTCTAGTCCAACCCCCTGCCCAGGCAGGAAACCCTATACCATTTCAGGCAAATGATTGTCCAATCTCTTCTTAAAAACTTCCAGTGTTGGAGCATTCACAACTTCTGGAGGCCAGTTGTTCCACTGATTAATTGTTCTAACTGTCAGGAATTTTCTCCTTAGTTCTAAGTTGCTTCTCTCCTTGATTACTTTCCACCCATTGCTTCTTCTTCTTCTTTTTTTTTGGGAAAAAACTTTATTGAGTTTAAAAAAAAACATAAATATATTGACATTTTCAATTAACATCAGATGTGCAGTGTTTTAACTATATACAGAGAAATATTTCTGGTGATATTTCAAATTACTTTTTACCATTATTCAACACACCTTTTGGTCTTTCTTTCATTTTATCATGCATCCATTTATACCACCAATCCCACTCAATATAATAATCTGACTTCTCATCATCGTTTAATTCATAAATTAATTTAGTCATCTCTGCGCACTCCACCCATTGCTTCTTGTTCTACCCTCAAGTGCTTTGGAGAATAGCTTGACTCCCTCTTCTTTGTGGCAACCTCTGAGATATTGGAACACTGCTATCATGTCACCCCTAGTCCTTCTTTTCATCAAACTAGACATACCCAGTTCCAGCAACCTTTAGATGATTTAGCCTCCAGTCCCCTAATTTTCTTTGTTGCTCTTCTCTGCACTCTTTCTAGAGTCTCAACATTTTTTTTTTTACATCGTGGTGACCAAAACTGGGTGCAGTATTCCAAGTGTGGCCTTACCAAGGCATTAAAAAGTGGTATTAACACTTCACGTGATCTTGATTCTATCCCTCTGTTTATGATGTTTTTAGTAACACAAATCCCAGGGTGAACTTTATATTATGTCAGTCCATTCTGCCTTCTCATCAGCATTACCCATTTATGTTGCAACAGGCATGCAGAGTATGGGGAGGAGGTGGGAAGAGAGGAGGTGTATGAGGAAATCAGGAGTATTTACAGCTGCATTACTCATAGCTGCTTGAAACAGGAAGTACTTCAGGCTCCGAGTATAAAATGGAATATTTCCATGTGCCCTGAGCATTAATATAGAGTCTTGCATAAATAGAATCCGGACGACAGGAAAAACCTGATAGTCAAGATTAAGACTCTCCATGCAAAGTTGACTATTCACAGAAAGGCATTTCAACAGGGTGAATATCTGAATATTGGCCACTCATTCCACCTCCAATGTTTATGGAGATTCTCAATCATCCAGGTCATGGTTGTCCCAGAGGTGCTTTTTCAAGAGACAATTGAACTTTCGGATTCACTTAACAACCCTGTTACTAACTGAACAACTGCAACAATTTACTTAACAATTGTGGCAAGAGAGGTCATAAAATGGGGGCAAAACTCACTTAACCAATGTCTCACTTAGCAACCTAAATTTTGGGCTCAATTGTGGTAATTAGTTGAGGACCATCTGTACATTTTTGCATCAACTTTGGTAGATGTTGGAATACCTCTTTAAATGTATGGTATATACCTCTGAGAGAGGAGTATAATATATTTTCCAACGAGCATCAGGGCAGGGGGAACAGCTGTGCCGCGTGATTTAGATTTGCTAGAAAGCAGGATTTCCTGCTTTCTAGCTAATATAAATCGTGCAGCACAGTTGATCGTTGGAAATACCAGTTCGCACGAACCGTTAGAATTTTTTTTACTACCAGTTCACCCGAATCGGTAGCATTTATTACTACCAGTTCAGGTGAACCGATCCAAACCAGTAGCATTTCACCCCTGGGTGAGGAGAAAAAGTGGAAAGTACAGCTTGAAGACAGTGAGCAATGATTAATAAGGAGTGGCCATAACAAACAATTCCTGGGTGTGACAGAAACTTTTCTCTTTTCCTTTTGTAGTGAGTTCTTTTGCTTATGTAGTAGGATTAAAAAGAAAAACCTCAGTCACTGAATATTTGGGTTGACACACAATGCCAGCACAAAGCTTGCTGTTGGTACAGATAATCCTCGACTTACAACAATTCATTTAGTGACAGTTCAATGGCCCTGAAAAAAAGTGACTTATGACCATTTTTCACAGTTACGACCTTTTCAGCACCCCATGGTCATGTGATCAAAACCCAGATGTGAATGTATTAACAGCAGCAAGGATTGTGTTTGCTAAAAATTGGAAAAATGAGAAAATACCAACGCAGGATGAAGTTATTAAGAAAATAATGAAATGTGCTGAAATGAGCAAATTGACATTTGAAATTAGAGAACAAGAAGACAAACAATACTATAAGATATGGGACCTATTTTATCAATGGTTAGATAAAAAAAATATGGAATTGAAATATGGTAGAGATCTTCACAATATAAGAATTGTAGAATTATGTGAAATGTAACATAAAGAGGTATTATTACTGGATAGATTCAGGAGGATGAAATGAATGTTATAATAAAAATTAATTCAAATCTTAGAATATTTTAAATAATAAATGAGGGAAGAAATAGCCATAGTCAAATAAATGATTAATGAGGATAACAATATATAGATATTTATTAGGTCGATGATATGAGAATCAAGGTAAACTGTAAATTGTAAGCTATGAATTTGGTGAATGATGCACAAAAGACTTGTAACCAACCAACACATTGTTTGCAATTGAAGATGGTTTTATGTATGTTTGTTTAAAAATAAAAAAAAATGTTCAAAAAACAACAACCCAGATATGGTTCATATTTATGACGATTGCTGTGTTCTGGGGGTCACGTGATTCCCTTTTCTGACCTTCTGACAAGCAAAGGCAATGGGGGAAGCCAAATTCACTGAAGAGCCGGGTTAACTGAGACAAAATAGGTCATAAAATGGGGCAAAACTCACTCAACACCTGTCTCCCTTAACAGCAGAAAATTTGGGCTCCATTGTGGACGTAAATCAAGGACTACCTGGATTGCATTCCTGCTCCATTCTGCCTCTTCCAAGTTAATGCTGAAGTATATTGAATGACGAATGAAAGAAAAATATATTTGTCCCAGGATAATGGGACAAATTGCAAGAATCATATCTGGCTCGGTTATCAGGCCAAGAGGCTCCAGCACGAGTCCAAAAGCTCAGAAGATTAAACTTCTGGTCCTGGTGACCGATCCAGATTGGATCTTGCTATATTGAATGAATTGTAAGTGTTACAGGTAAAGAAGGAGAGAATTTTTTTTCTCCTCTAATAATTTGCTATTTTTTTTCTTTTCATCTCATCAACAGGGTAAACGTTTACCAATCAACATTTACTGTCTGAATTCATAATTACACTATTTTTATTTATTTTTTTAGGATGGTTTTCCTATCATTTTTATCACACCCCGTTTGGATATCTTCCAAATAAAATAAAATGACATAAAGGAGAAAACTACTTTAAGCAAACACCCTGCCACGCCTAAGGATGCCTTAAGGCTGTTTTAGAAATGGGCTGGAGATGGGAGATAAAGATATGCGACAAAGGAAGAATATGGATGCCATCAAGTTACAACTGTGCCATAATAAAATTCTGGAAGAGTAGTGATATACCAACACCAGATAAAGTAATCAATAAAATTATGGAATGTGCGGAATTAGATAGACTCACAAAGGAATTACAAAATAGGGAAGAACATGACTTTTACTTAGTATGGGAAAAGTGGTATAGTTGGTTGAAAGATAGGAAAGAGATGAAGCAATAGGAAGTAAATAAAATGACCAAATATAATATGATGGAAACAAAGAACAGACATAGGTCAACAAAGATCAATATTAGATAGATAAAAGGGAATGACCAAATAAGGAAGAGTCAAAATACAAAGAGAAATGTATATTATAGTTGCGACAAACTGGACATGTATTGAAATGGATGTTTATATGTTTTTATGTTTTGTACGTTTCATTGTTCTGTTTAGTTTATACTTATAAATAAAAATTGGAGAGAAAAAAAATAAAATTCAAGGGAGGATATGGCCTCCTTCTTACAGATTATTCCTGCGGTTCCATCTGTCTCGATGGATTTTTTTTAAAAAAAAATATCTTCATTTCAGTAAGCGATGTAAAATAGGATATGCCTCATTTAAATCTCCTAAGGTTACACCTCTTCTTGATTAATCTGAGTAGATCATAGAATCAAAGGGCTGAAAGGGCTATTAGAGGTTTTCTAATCCAACCTCCTGCCAAAGGCAGGAGTTCTTATACCATCCCAGACAAATGGTTGCCCAATCTTTCCTTGAAAACCACCAGTGATGGAGCACCAGTGATAGGTTTCTACTGGTTTGCAAACCAGTAGCGGCGGTGGCAGGAGGCTCCGCCCACCCACCCGAACATCATCACAGATGCTCTGCGCATAGGCAGACGGTTCTGCGCATGTGCAGAAGTGCCACGCACGAGCAAAGCGAGTGCACGCACGCTCACACTTCCGAACTGGTAGCGAAGGTAAGTGAAACACACTACTGTGGAGCACCCACAATTCCAGGAGGTTAGAGGTTCTTACTCATTCTCACTGCAAGGAAATTCTTCCTTATTTCCAGATTGAATCTCCGTCTGACAAGCTTCCACCCACTGGTGCTATGGAGAATAAATTGATACCCCTCTTCCCTGCGACAGTCCTTCAAGTACTGGAAGACTTGGAGTAAAGGAGGCAAGTTATCGTGTCTCCCTTAAATCTTCTCTTTGCTAGTTACCTTAGCCATTCATCATACGATTTAGCTTCCAGGTCTCTCATAATTTTTGTTGCTCTTCGCTGCATTCTTTCTAGGGCCTCAGCATTTTGTGTGTGTGTGTCTGGGAATTCTGGGAATGGGATATTGAAGTAGATGAAGGTTCTGTTAGTTTCCCTACATGAGTTCTTATATGCTTTTTGTATAGCATCGTTTGGCCTCCGAAGTGAAGCCATGTTAGTCTGCTTGCTATGTAGATGGGAATTAGCAGGGAATTCTGCTGAGTAGACAGAGAAGTTTAAAACAAAATCCTCCAAGAAGGCATTAGCAAACCACTGGTTTAAAGTTGTATTGAGGAAACCTTTTGGGAAAAGTGCATTTTCTAAAACTAGCTAATAACACCACTTTTTTTTTATAGTACCATGAAATTATATATCAATGGGGAGATAATTTAATCAAGAATGTAATGAAATAACTGTCATGAAGGATTTGCTATTAGAATAGCAGTTACAGTATAAAGAAGAAAAGTGAAACACATAGAAGAAATGAGATATACAAAAATTATCCCCATAGAAGAAATGAGATATACAAAAAATATCAACATATCAGTTAAAACTTAGTTGGGTAACCTTTAGCATGAATTATGGCCTTACAACATCTTCCCATGGAGTGAATCAAGTCTTTTAGTTCTGCAACTGTTATAATGTGAAACCAAATGATTGCTTCTATTAACTGGGTTTTATTGCTGGGTCACTTCTGACTAACAAGTTTCTTTAGTCGGCTCCATAGATTTTCAATTGGGTTAAGGTCTGGGCTATTCTCAGGCCATTCCAGCAATGAAATATGATTATCTTGAAACTCCCCCCTAAAAAAGTAGTGTTATTAGCCATCAAACCTCAAAAATACACTTTTCCCAAAATGTTTCCACAATTTTGGCCACTACTGTAGACTGCTAAAGACCAGAAGATTTTTTTTTTTATTACATTCTGATTCTATGTAAAACCATAGAACTCGAAGGGTGTATTTTCTTTTTCAAACGTGACCATACTCAAAATAATTATTGTTTAAAATAATTCATTGTAGTGTCCGAAAAGTTAATTGGTTGCCTTTACTAGCCTGGCTGTTCAGGTTGACAATTAGGGAACAATCTGCTGGAGTTCTCACGGAACTTTATCAGAGTCTCTTGTCCATGTATCCAAACAACAGATAATCAAGAATGTCTTATAGAGAGAAGTCGTTCTGAAGAGGGATGCAGTGGCTCAGTGGCTAAGACACTGAGCTTGTCGATCTAAAGGTCGGCAGTTCAGCGGTTCGAATCCCTAGTGCTGCATAAAGGGGTGAGCTCCCATTACTTGTCCCAGCTTCTGCCAACCTAGAAGTTCGAATGCACATAAAAAATGCAAGTAGAAAAATAGGGACCACCTTTGGTGGGAAGGTAACAGCATTCCGTGCACCTTTGGCATTTAGTCATGCTGGCCACATGACCATGGAGACGTCTTCGGACAGCACTGGCTCTTTGGCTTTGAAATGGAGATGAGCACTGCCCCCTAGAGTCGGGAACGACTAGCACATATGTGCGAGGGGAACCTTTACCTTTATGCATGCAAATTATACCATGTTTATTCAAAAAGTAAGGAGGCATGGCAAGTCTGACTTTAGGGAAATATCATCTTGTTTTTCTTAGTGTGTACTTTCCAGGACAAATAATGTTGAATTTAATCATATTCGTCCTTGATTTAAAATTAGAGATTAGAAATAGTCCATTGAAGGATTTTTTTCCATATTAAACAGAAACAGTCTTTTGCCATACCTTTTTTTAAAAATAGTTTTTATTAAACATTTTCCAACCTTAAAAACCACACATAACAAATACAAACAAATAAAAAGCAAAAATCAACACAACACAACAGTAAAATACAATTTTGCAGCTTGTTGTATCAGCATGTGTATTCTGTAATTCACTAGTCAATATTTGCCTTCTCATAGATTATTAACACTTCTAGTAATAATATAATAATTATGTTATAATGTCTTTTGCCATACGTATAGTTCCAGGAAATAGGGACTTAGCTTACAGTGAGGGGAATCTTTACCTTTATCTTAGTTTTGAAGGGGCCAGAAACCAAGTGAGCAAAGTTTTGAGCCTGTCCGGTAAATTGTTCTTCATCGCTTCTATTCTTATCATCCACCTTGAAGAAACCTCCATGATATTATACTGACAATATTCTCACAGGGCCACCCCAGCAGGAACCCGGTTAGAATTTTATGCTAACGTTCATAGGATAATGTACAATAAATATTCATGGAACCTCAAACAGACACACACACACCCCAAAACAAAACCTTGGAGTACTTTTGCTTTGTCTATGGGGCAGGGGGAAGGCTGGCTTGTCGTATAATGTTGGTTGGGGCCCTAATCGCATTTCCCAGTCATTGTCCTGAAAGATAGACCTCTAAGTAATAGTGAAAAATCAGATGTGACATTGTTTGCAAGGCTGATTTGTTCGAAAGTGATCCGCATTTGCATCCTGTAAGAAACAGCTGGACCATGACGAGATCCCATTAGCACTAATTAAAATTATATATATATATATATATATATATATATATATATATATATATATATATATATATATATATATATATATATATATATATATATTGGGGATGCAGAGCCTGGGTGTCTTTGGCTAATCCTGCTTTATTGGGCTCAAAAAAAAGGTTTTGGAAATTATGTAATCCGAGCCTGATTTGCTTGCTTCGGGATAGCATGAAATCTGCTTCTAACTGTTTTCCGCAAAACGGTGACCTAATAAAGTCAGCCCTGAGATTTCATTTAAAAAAAAAAAACAAACCCTCAACACACACACACACGATTATAGCAGCCCCCGTATCTGCTCCGCATTTAATTAAAAAAAATTAAAGCTTTTATTTTACTCTTCCGCGCCCGCCTTGATGAAGGAAAGAAAATGTAACGCTAAATGAAATAGCTTGCAATGTTTTCTCTTTTCAGCTCACTTTACTAGCTCCCTGTTGTTCCTGGTGTACAATTTGCAAAACATATTGCTTCAATACTTACAATCAGAGAGGCGGCCCAGCTGCGGGAGAGAGAGGACAGCAGTCTCTAATATTACCATAATAGTCTGTAAGAAAATCCCAGGAGCTCTGGGATATATACAATTCTCTATACTGCAGGCCCCAGCTGGAGAACATTCTCTTGACATGTATGCCAACCTTTGCCTGCGGGCCCAAAAAAGAAAAAGAAAAAAAAGAGGGGTGGGTGGGGGTTGGGTTGGGTTGGGGGAGACAGCAAAGTAATCATGAAAATAAAATATCTTGTCAACTGGAGGAGATGCTGCGTTTCTGGTTCTTTTTTCCCCTCCGCGTTCCAATAAATACGATGAAACGATAAGATACGGAACCTGATTGACGAACTGCGAAAATACACAAAGACACGGCAGGCTGCAGCTGGGGTATGTTCCATCGGGGAAGGAAAGCACCAGTGAGATGCATTAATTCTGCAATTCAGAATCAGGGTAGATAGACAACAATAACAACAATAACAATAACAACAACAACAACAACAGTGGCTTCGTAGCTACCGTCAATCAGCTGATAGCTTTATCTTCTTCTTCTTTTGGCTGGCTAGTGGCTCAGTGGCTAAGACGCTGAGCTTGTCGATCAGAAAGGTCGGCAGTTCGGCGGTTCGAATCCCGAGTATAGATCTCCTGAGTGAGCAGGGGGTTGGACTAGATGACCTACAAGGTCCCTTCCAACTCTGTTACTGTTACTGCTGGCAACTTACCACAGCGTTAGAAGCAGGATGAGGCCGCGCCTGTCTGATCTTGTTTGGACTAAGAAGCTAAGCAGGTCAGACTGAGATACAGGTAGTCTTCGACTTATGACCACAACCGTGCCCAAGATTTCTGTTGCTAAGTGAGACGTGTGTTCAGTGAGTTTCGCCCCATTTTACGACCTTTCTTGAAACTGTAGTTACATGAATCACCGCAGTTGTTAAATGATCAACGTCGTTCTTAAGTGGATCTGGCTTCCCCATTGACTTTGCTTATCAGAAGGCTGCCAAAGGGGATCGCACTGCGACCGTCATTAAATATGAACCAGTTGACAAGCCTTTGGATGTTGATCACGTGACCAAGGGGATGCTGGAATGGTTGCAACTGTGAAAAAATGGCTATAAGTCTCTTTTTTCAGTGATGTTGTAACTTTGAACAGGCACTAAATCACTGTAATCGCAAAGGTGCTTTTTCAGGAGCCAACTGGACATTTTTGTTTTTTCTTTGAAGACGTTTTGCTTCTCATCCAAAATGCTTCTTCAGCTCTGAATGGGTGGTGGGGAATGGAAGGATTTATATTCCTTGCAGACAGCTCTCAGCCCCATGATTTATATTCCTTAAGCTTCTTGGATCGACCTATCATCTATCTATCTATCTATCTATCTATCTATCTATCTATCTATCTACCTACCTACCTACCTACCTACCTACCTACCTACCTACCTACCTACCTATATATTACAGAAACACACACACGTAAAAGGGGAGGAGAAATTATTGCTTTTTCTTTTTCTTTCAGCATCGTGGCTGGGTTCATCAAAATTTTATATATATATTTAATTTTAGACACTATTTTTTTCTTTTTTGTTGTTTTTAGGGATGAATGTAACCTGTTGTTTTGTTTCATTTGGTTTGCTTGTTTTATTCTTTTGTATTTTATTTTCCATGATAAAAAAAATAAATTTGAAAATAAGGAATTGGATAAGAAGCGGGAAAACTCAGCTTCTAATTTAGGTTCATCCCCTTCGTGACATTGAGGCAGTCATTGCTTTTAACCCAGACCAACCTATCTTCGATGGTATCATGAAAAGACACCTTAAGGTAAATTGAGTCTTTAGAGAAAAGGTGAGAAATAAATGATGGTGGTGAAAATGATGAAGAATGATGATGACAATGCACAACTTGTTCTGGTTCCTCTAGACTAGTTTGGAGGTAGTTATAACAGTCACAATTTATTCTATTTAATGTGCTCTACAACCCAAACTTTAACAAGGGCAATGGTTTGACATCTTCCATAGATCTGAGTGAGCAAGTTGGCTTAGAAGAATCAAGAAGACCATATGTAGACTGTTGTACAGACCAAACCTCATGCTAAATCATAGTTTCTTCTATGCAAACTTCTTCTTTAGGATGTGGGAAATTGCTTTCAGTTAAGTTAAAAATGTTTAAAAGTAAGTAAAATGATTTCTTAAAAAAAAAAAAGATGAGAACATGTTCAATTTCTTTTGGCTGGAATATGACTTTTTTTTTTTGCTATAGATTATTGAATTAATTAGCTTTGGAAGTTTAGACATCCTTGTAGGAAATACCTTTGTATGATTTGTTTAGCTTTTTGCATTCCCTGGTACTTCTCCGATGACTCCCAAATTCTTTCATCCTAATCACAATTCTGAATGAGTAGTCTATAAATAGGTTCTCAGTTCAGAGAATCCAGAGTGAGATTCACAACAAAAAGAGAGGGAAAAAAATCATAATGCAATATTCATTTTTATTGATTATATTTATAACCCAAGAGGTTTCCAATCCAGGCATTGATTAAACCCAGATCGCACAGGTGAAGTGTGGCAAAGAATGATAAGAAGCTGATGGGAATGGGCAGAATATAATTTTTAAATACCATAAAAATAAGTTATATTTCATTTTTGTACATCTTTGAAAAGGGGGGTCATTTCAGGGACTATTTTGATGCCTAAACTACATAACTGAAATGATATTTGGGATGATACATTTCCCAGAGACTTCAAAAAGTCAATAATTCCATTGTGTTGTACTCAGTCGGTCATTTGCACTAAACTAAAATAACTAAACTAAAATAACTAAACTAAAATAACTAAACTAAACTAAACTAAACTAAAATAGGATAATGACAAACCAGAGTGTACCCACAGAAGGCAGTCATAGTTAGCCTGAAGAAGAAGGTGCTAAGGAGATTAATCATTTTCATATTGGAAAACCAGAATGATAATGATATTTGAAGGAGGAGGAGGAGGAGGGGGGGAGGAGGAGAGATTCAACCTGGAAATAAGAAGAAATTTTCTGACAGTGAGAGCAATCAACCAATGGAACAGCTTGCCTTCAGAAGTTGTGGGAGCTTCATCACTGGAAGCTTTCAAGATGAGATCAGACTGCCATCTGTCAGAAATGGTCTATGGTCTCCTGCTTGGGTGACGGGTTGGACTAGATGGTCCCTTCCAACTCTGTTAATCTGTTAATGATATGATGATGACAATGATACAATGAGGAGGAGGAGGAAGAAGAAGAAGAAGAAGAAGAAGAAGAAGAAGAAGAAGAAGAAGAAGAAGAAGAAGAAGAAGAAGAAGAAGAAGAAGAAGAAGAAGAAGAAGAAGAAGAAGAAGCTCCACGGGACAGGAGTCAATGAAGATTTCAAGCAAACAAATCTCATCAAAGCATTAGAAGAAATATCCTGCTTGAAATGTTATTTACCCATGGAACTCTGCTCTAGGAAGAGATTAATTTTCCTTTGCTGAAGATATTTGTTTAATATATATATATTACTTTATTCAAGACAAGGTTAAAATTCAAAATACTAAACTCCCTCCACCAAAAAAAGACAAATAAGGAAAAAAACCATGAAACAATCAAAACATTAAAAAAGAAAAAGGAGCATTAAAAAAAACCCAACAAAAACACATACACACATATTATCCTTCCTAACTGAACATCGATTGATCCAATATACAATTGAACAAATTAGTTTTGTCCCTTTAATTGTCTTGTTTAGTGACAGAAATTTTGGGCTCAACCCCTTTGCTGAAGATATTTGAATAAAGACTGAAGGCTGAAGCTACTGTACATCCAGACTACAAAAGCTGTAACTACCTCTGAAAATAAAGATTTTTATGAGTCCAGCTTAACTTCTGAACGCATTCTTATAGTTTTCTTGAAAATCATGTGAAAGTGTGGATTACCACTGCGTGATTCCAGGATTTTTGCTTTAATTTAATTTAATTTATTTATTTATTTATTTTTAAATTTGTATACCGCCCTTCTCCCTGAGGACTCAGGGCGGTGAACAGCCAAGGAAAAACATAAACTACAAACATTAAAATACAATTAAAAAGATATATATAAATTTGGCCCCATGATTAAAAACAATAACAAACAATTAAAAACATTTTAAAAAGTGTTAGGCCAGCCCGGCTTGCTGGAAAAAGAAGGTTTTAAGGGCACAGCGGAAGGCACCGAGGTCTTGGATTCTCCTTATCTCTGGGGGCAGCTGATTCCAGAGAGTAGGTGCCCCCACAGAGAAGGCCCTCCCCTGGGGGTCACCAGCCTACATTTAATTAATAATTTAAATAATTAATAAATTAATAATTAATTAATTAATTATTAAATAATTAATAATTTAATAAAATAATTTAATTTATTTAATAAAATCATTTCAGGAATTCCTGATGGTTGCCCATCCAAATATTAATCAAATTTATCATCGGTCGCTTAGGTTTTCCCCCCCAAAAAACCAGCCAAAATTAGGTATGTGCTGCTACCAACTCTGACCTATCTCATACTTTATTATGATTAAGCCAAAGTATGTGCAACCGAAATAATCACAAATTCTTCCTCTGTTACTCCATGTTTTCATTCTTTTATTATCCTCCAGGTATACTTTTCAGTTTATATCTCTCTTTCCTTTTCTAGCGGGTATTCAAGGAAGCTAAGATAATTTCTAAAACAGCAAAACAGAGTATTCAATGTTTCAGTACAAGCATCATATGAGCTCTGTATCTGGCACCAATTGGAAATCTAGCTGGGTTTTCTACCAAATACAACTTCTGCTTTTCAAGAGTACCCCATGGACTGTTGATTGCACGGCAGATGCCAAGATACGATTACCTTAATTGTAAGCTCTGCGGGGTAGAGATTTGGTATACCTGCTCCAAAGCATTATGCCCACAGTAACAATAGTACCAGTATTATTTTAATTCTATTCTTTGTTGTGCCACCATTGTGAGCATTTTGATTTTATACTTCATTATACAATTGTGTCACCAACACCAATCCATAGTCATACAGCCTCCTCACAGATTTTTGAAGCAAAAGGATCAGAGTATTAAATATCTAGCTTATGAAGCATCTAGAACAGTGTATCTCAACCTTGGCAACTTCAAGATATGTGGACTACATCTCCCAGCGTTCCCCAACCAACCATGCTGCCTTGGGGAATTCTGGGGTTGAGGTCCACATATCAAGGTTAAGAAATTCTGGGCTAGAGAAAAACTATGTTCTTTACATATGCAAAGCAGTGTCTTTCAGCCTATTCACAGCTAAAGACACTCATACATCGCTTCTCTTAGACACGTATCGCTAGCTATTGTTAATAATTAATAATAAATTAACATTAATATTTCTGCATGATACCTTGATTAGCTGACACCTATCTGGAGAATGAATGGCTAGATTTGGCTTATTTAACTACTCATAGATCTAGCAAATCATCATAGTGCTACAATATATAGTCCCATTGAGTAATTGCTCCTGAAGAATAATTCTAAATGCTGTACACCATGAATGGAATGAGATGATTGACATATGATCCACGATCTGTTGCATAGATACGTTCCTATTTACAATTTTTCTTTCTGGTTAAAGCTGGTCTTCACTATAGTATTTTCTGAAGTCTCCCTTAGAGAAGTACAATACGTGGCTTGTTAGGTGTTGATAGATTAAGCTCCAATCATCATTAATCACTGCTTATCATGATTGGGTTGAATGTACAGTATTTGGAGTCCAACAGGATCATATATTCTCCACTGTTGGACTCTCCGGCCTTCAACTTTGTCATTCCCCTCTGATTTAGACCAATTATTAACTGACCAGATATGTACCCTGTGCTAAGCTAAAGATTTGTCAAATCTTTTTACACAGTTGACAACATGAAAAGAAACAACTCCTTATCACTTTTAAAAGGAGCTAAATAAGTGAACTGTTGCTTGCAACAGAAGAAAATATATGATGTTTATTTACTGTATATATATCATATATATCATATCTAGAGATTGTCCATCTCACAGAGTGACAAGAAAATACTCTCTGAATATGTACAGAATTTTCTTCTGAAAGGACTATTATCATCTATTTATCTATCGGATTTATATAGCATTCAAGAGCCACGGTGGCACAGTGGTTAGAATGCAATACTGTAGGCTACTTGTGCTGACTGCCAGCTGCCAGCAGTTTAGCAGTTCGAGTCTCACCGGCTCAAAGTTGACTCGGCCTTCCATCCTTTAAAAGTTGGTAAAATGAGAACCCAGATTGTTGGGGGCAATATGCTGACTCTGTAAACTGCTTAGAGAGGGCTGCAAAGCACTGTGAAGTGGTATATAAGTCTAAGTGCTATTATTGCTATTCAATCTCACAAATGCATAAGTGACTAATTAAAGCAATTGAAATAAAAATTAAAACAAGTTAAACAAAAATACTAATAAAAAACTAAAATTAAAAATGTAGAAGGATGGACCACTATCTTGCAGGCTCCCCATTTCTCTGTGGTCCCCAAACCTGCTGAAAAACCAAGTTTGATGTTACCTAGTAATGAAATTTCTGAAAGAAAACAACAATGCTCAGAGAACACCAAGGACCCCTTCGTTACTACCCTAACCTACAAATGTTCTCCTGTAAAATGTAATGTTTCAGTTCTACCAATCTGGGGGAAAAAACCAGGGCATGTCTTGGTCGTATTTGAACATATCTATAATACAGCCCTAATGTCTGTAAATTAACTGTCCTCTTTCCCTTGGTAAACCTTCTGAACTATAGATTGACAGTAGAGGCTGCAATCATTTAGCAATATTTTCAGCACTCTCTTCAAAGAACAGCTCCCCAAAATCAGAGTGCCTATAATCAAACCAGGCTCATGTAATATTTACACATTTTGATAGCTGGGTTTATTACAGAATGTTTCGATTGAAAAATGAATACCAGAGTATAAGTAACAGTTACAAGGAAATCAGACATATGTTATGAATTAACAGAGAGTTCATTTCATGTGATTATAAATGTTAAAAGCATGCTAAAGATCAATAAACTTGATTCACAAATTATGCTATACTATAGCCATTTTATTGTGTGAATCCAACTTATTTTGGTTTACTCAGTAACGTTGGTTTAAATAAATCTTAGCTGGGTTCAATATGTGAGGTTTTATTCTAACAAATAAAAAAAAAGAGCTAACAACCAAGAATCAATACACAGTTAAAGCAAAGCAGAATGTCATCATTTCCTACTCAGTCAATCCATTCCAAAGTCAAATCACATATTTTGTTCATGCATGCAGATCCCAAAGTAGGAATATGGGTCAAAAGTCACAAATAAAGGGAGTTTTCCTAGTTTTCAACACTCATTTGCCTTTGGTTCATAGTGGCTACTGAAACTCCAAAATGGGTATCAAATGTTTCTACACATAAGCAAACAGATGTTGCTATTAAATTCCTTCACTGGAGGAAATGAGACATTGTTGATTTTGGAAGAGAAGATAAATCCGTGCTCCTTCATTCATAATTGCTAGATCACAAGTTGTTATTGACTATGTTCTTAGGATTAATGGAATCTGGATGTTCAACATCTGGGAGGCCTACATCAAATTCAGGAGACCTGATGATCATTAACTAACAAAGACTTTTGGATTGTGGACTATTACCGGAGTAAATACATAATTGTATGATATTGAAGTCAGTGTAAGAGCAAAATGGATGACAATGATGTCACACTTTTATATGTCAAATGTCAGGGTTCCAAGTAACACCCCCAATGAAAGAAGACTCCAAGGCTTGAAGTTCCTTAAAGTTTCATTTTATTAGAGATGTCATATTGATACATCTGGGAAAACCCAAATCCAGGTTTTCCCCACCCAAAGAAAAGTCCAAGTCCCTGCCCAGCACTCACATATCCATCACATGGCCCAATCAATGCACCGTCCCAACTGGAGATGCCTCACAGTCCAGCCCTCCGGGGTGGGGCAAGATGTCCTTAAATCTCTGAGAAAGGAATGTTATTATGACTATATATCACCTTTGCTCCATACAATCCCCCCTTCCAGTTTCCCATAGTAGTAAATGTGGCAGGCCTGAAGATCCAATGCAAAAGATGGCTTCCAGGTCTGACATCATTCTGGAAAACTATCCTAAACTATTATAGGTTTTATAATAGTTGATTTTGTTATGCTGGGATAGGTACAGGGGTGAAATCCAGCAGATTCTGACGGGTTCTGGAGAACCAGAAGCAGAAATTTTGAGTAGTTCAGAGAACTGGCAAATACCACCTCTGGCTGGCCCCAGAGTGGGGTGGGAATGGAGATTTTGCAATATCCTTCCCCCAGGAGTGGGGTGGGAATGGAGATTTTGCAATATCCTTCCCCTGCCACACCCACCAAGCCACACCCACAGAACCGGTAGTAAAAAAAGAAAATTGAATTTTGCCACTGGATAAGTAGGGATCCGAGTATAATTTGGAAGAGATATTCAGATACTTTTGTGCAGCCGCAAAACAGCCGTGTGACTGAGCAAACCAACATAGCTACTTTAATGAGTAGAAACAGAACAGAAACACTTGTGCTTTCGTGCATCCTGAAACACCTTTTCTAAACCGAATCTGACGACTTGCATAGTCCTAATATAATATAGATATCCTGCGGGAAGATGAATTAGTGCATTAAGTTATGTATTTCAACAAGAGTACGCATCCATAAAATTATGCATGGACTGGGATAGTTGTGTTAATGGGAACAAAATGTCTCAATTATATCAGTTGCTTGAACAATGGGCTATGCAACTTCATCTGAATAGTCTTAATCCCAAAGGACAATCAGTCTAGTGGCAGTAAGATTCGTTCTTCTATTTTCATTAAGGTTTTATGGATTTTAAAGAGATACAGTATGGCTCTTTCTAACTAAGGAAATGATTAACTATGCATAGGTGCACTTTATTGACTAAATATTCATTTCTAACCCAACTGACTACTGTAATTTGTTAATGGCAACTGATTAACTGACTAACCTGTTAATGGAAACGGATTAAATATGAGATCAAATACAAGACAAGACAAACTTTATCGATTTCATAGGGTCCCCAGAAATTTATTAGGAGAATAAGAGAGAGATCTGGGAGCTATTCAGGGGTGGGCTTCTGAGGGTTCGCAGGGGTTTGGGAGAACTTCTGTGCAGTTCAGAGAACCCCAAAATCTGTCTTCTGGCTGGCCCCTCCCACTGCACCCCGCCCCTCCCCGGAGTCCCCACTCAGCCCGTTTTGGATGCAGGTAAGTTCAGGGTGCTTGTGGAGGCTCGGGGAGGGCAAAAATCAGGCCTACCGGAAGTTCAGGAAGATCAGAAACAGGCCCGTTTCTGGCCTCCAGAGTCCTCCAGAGCCTGGGGAGGCTGTTTTCGCCCTCCCAGAGGCTCAAGGAAAGCCTCCGGAGCCTGGGGAGGGCAAAAATGCCCCCCCTGCTGTGGTGCAAGAGGCCAACTAGGCCACGCCCACCATGGTCACACCCACCCAGCAACTGGGCAGAGAACCCCTTGCTAAAATTTTTGAAGCCCACCCCTGGAGCTATTCCACAAAGAATGGAGATCCTTGCCAAGAATGCGTTCAAATTGGCTTCACCCAGCTTTGATGGAGCAGCCTTTAAATGACCTGTTCAAAAATTCAAATTGAGATTGTGAGATATGTGGTGAAGGGTGAACGTGTTGAAGTAGGAGTAGAGAGGTTCTAATCCACAGTCAACAATGGAAGCTCAATGGGTGATTTCTCTCGGCCCAATGTAATTCATATGGTTATTGTTGTGGAGAATATTGGGGGTGGGGGAAGAGAGAGTTATACAGTATGTACCTTTTTGAGCTCCTGGAGGAAAAGAAGGATTCATTAATGGATTGAGCCATGGTTGCGCAGTGGTTAGAGTGCAGTACTGCAGGTTACTTCTGCTGCCTGCCGGCTGCCTGCAATTTGGCAGTTCAAATCTCAATTTGAGGAGCCAAATTGTTGGAAGCAATATGCTAACTCTGTAAACCGGTAAGAGAGGGCTGTAAAGAATTGTAAAGCGGTATATAAGTCTAAGTGCTATTGCTATTGATTGATATATATCTCTTTTAATAGGCTTCACCTGGCCTGTCAGGACCCCTTGGCATTGGGGGGGGCTGAAAACCCCCCCCCCCATGCTTGCTGAGGTGCCCTGACAGGCCAAGTGAGGAAGCTGCTAAAGATTTCACCTCGGGGGGACTGCCAGCCAGGGGGGGTACCATGTCCTCCACGAGTCGGGGCAAGAGGTGGATGGATACCAACCACAATCCTAGGAGTCACAATCAGGGGTGAAATGCTACCAGTTTGCTCCAGTTTGGGAAATAGTGATAAAAACTACCAGTTTGGGTGAAACAGTAGTAAAAAAAAGCTACCGATTCGTCCAAACCGGTATTTCCGAAGATCAGCTGTACGGCGTGGTTTATATTTGCTAGAAAGCAGGAATTCCTGCTTTCTAGTGAAGCTAAATCATGCGGCACAGCTGTTCCCCCCCCCCTCGCTGTTCTACTTACCTAGTCTTCTTTTTTCAAGCAAAGCACGTGTTTGGTGTACACTGCACATGTACACATAGCATGCTTTTGGCACGCGCTGCACATGCACACACACAGCGTGCTTTTGGCATGCACTGCATATGCGCACACAGCAAACCAGTGGTGAACTGGTCACAATCCTAAGAGGACTCAATGAATTTGTAGTGAAGTTTTATGGACCACAAGGAACACTGAATGAAGGTGACATATGAAAAGTTAGGGTGGACCTTCCTGGCAAATCCCCATCTATAGGATTCATGAATAAATAAAGAAATCACATCACTCAGTCTTTAGCAATTGATGGGTTATTTTAACAAGAGATAAACTGGTGAGTACAGTTTTCTTCGGTACTTTAAAGAAAAGCTATACAGGTCCTCAACTTACAACCAGAAGGGAGACAGTGGTTAAGTGAGCTTTGCCCCATTTTACAACCTCTCTTGCCACTGTTGTTAAATGAACCACCTCAATTGTTTAAGCGAATAACACGGTCGGGTGAATTTATGATTCCCCAGATCATAAATGCAATGGGTTATAAGTGTGAAAAATGGCAATAAGTCACTTTTTCCAGTTCCATTGTAACTTTGAATGATCACTAAACAAATTGTTGTAAGTTGAGCACTATCTGTATAGTCAATTTGATTTCTATGTACTGCATCTGGTTATGTCTACATGAAGAGGCATCGTTTTGGTTCTTTGAAGGCAATTAGCTATGAAGAAATCTTGGGAGTGGCAGAAATGGATAAGTCAGTGTCCTGTTCCATTTTATTTCCTAAACCTTTCAGCCCAATTAATTTTCCTCTTTCATGTTTCCCACTCTCTGTCTAGCATGTCAGTCACCAATCACAAGCACACATCTGGCTTGCAAAATGGCCTAGATTTCTTTAAATATAAATCGATGAAGAAAGAAGAGAAACGATTTACATTTTAATGTGAGCCCCTCTATTCTCTATATAAAGTGCTGAAGTATATAGCGAATAGAGAACCGCTGTTCTCCAAAGCATCTGGAGGCAGGACAAGAAACAACGGATGGACACTAATCAAGACGAGAACCCACCTAGAACTAAGGAGAAATTCCCTGACAGTGAGAACAATTAATCAATGGAACAACTTGCCTCCAGAAGTTGTGGATGCTCCAACACTGGAAGATTTTTAAGAAAAGATTGGACAACCATTCGTTTGAAATGGTATATAATGCAGTGGTGGGTTTCAAAAAAATTTACTACTGATTCTGTGGGTGTGGCTTGGTGGGCGTGGTATGGTGGGCGTGCCTGAAGGTTACTGCAAAATCTCCATTTCCTCCCGATCAGTTGGGACTCGGGAGGCAGTGAATAGATGAGGGCAGGGCCAGGCAGAATTTTTATGACCGGTTCTCCGAACTACTCAAAATTTCCACTACCGGTTCTCCCGAACTGGTCGGAACCTGCTGAAACCCACCTCTGATATAATGTTTCCTGCCTGAACAGGGGTTGGACTAGAAGACCTCCAAGGTCCCTTCTGATTATGTTATTCTGTGATATACAGGCAGAGTTTGAGTGAGACACATTGCCCATACTGTGGCTTAATCAAGGAGATGTTTTTTTTTTCCACTGGCCCATTTAGACCAATAGCATTGTGTTAATTGGACAAATATATATGTGTTCACCAATCTTAGGGCTATAAAAACTGTTCATCTGTTCAGTTGCAGGCCATTTAATTTTGGATGCCTCATTGCCAGTTGGTAACAGTAATTAGCATTCCCCGTACCGTGGCAGCTTCCCCGAAGCTATACTAAGCAGGGTTGCCCTTTTGTATGGAAACATAAGCAGAGTTGTGCAAATGAGTCTGGCCACCCATCTTAGAGACAGACGCTCGAGCTCCTGTTTCTTGGCTCAGGACGGCTGCCTTCAATGCCCACCTGCAGACCTTATTTACCGATTATTAATGACAGGAACTGTCAGAAACTTTGAAAGGCACAGCGTGGAATCTGGGCCCCTGCACCACTCCCACCCCCCCACAACTATTCTCCGTAGAGCGGTAATTTTGTTGAATGGCATCTGATTCTACGTCCTGCTTTTTTCCTCGCCGTTCATATGTTCAGAACGTTTGACTCTACAAAGAGAAAAAGCAGGTCCAGCCTGAGCATATGAGCGTGCACATTTGTTTGCTCTTCGGTTTATTGCCGCTATGAAATTCTGCAGCGCAGCTTGGGACCTTCCAAGAGACTTCGGTGTGCTGTAAGCCGAATGTGATTTGCTAAAGCTTTGAATACAAGATCTTTGCCTGGGCTTCTTACACTTAGGCAAGAAAAACCAAAAGTACACGTATAGACTGGGTGAAATCAGGCTTAATAGCAGTAATTGTGAGAGGGATCTTGGAGTCTTAATGGACAACCAGCTAAATAGGAGCCAGAATGACTCATATTTTTTCCCGAATGCCGTCACTCTGCTAAACAAATAATTCCCTCAACACTTGATTGATTTACTAAGTCTGCACTACTATTAATCTTCTTATCGTTCCCACCACCCATCTCCTTCCACTTATGACGGTGTGACTGTAACTTTGTTGCTTGTATCCTTACAATTTATATTGATATTGTTTCCTGATTGCTTATTTGTTCCCTATGACTATCATTAAGTGTTGTACCTTATGATTCTTGATGAACGTATCTTTTCTTTTATGTTCAACTAAGAGCATATGCACCAAGACAAATTCCTTGTGTGTTCAATCACACTTGGCCAATAAAGAATTCTATTCTATTCTATTCTATTCTATTCTATTCTATTCTATTCTATTCTATTCTATTCTATTCTATTCTATTCTATTCTATTCTATTCTATTAGTGTGCAGCAGCAGCCCAAAAAGCCAATGCATCAGGGGTGAAATGCTCTCGGTTCAGACCGGATTGGATGATCTGGTAGCTGTGGCTGGTGGTTCGGAGAACTGGTAGCGATGGTGGTGCGAGGCTCCGCCCACCCGCCCAGGTGTCATTACTTCCTGGTTTTAACCAGGAAGTAATGTGTTTTTTACCCTCTGCGCATGTGCCGAAGGTTTTGCACATGCGCAGAGGGTCTGTGCGCGCATGTGATGCGTGCATGCGGGGCGTGTGCACTTCCAAACAAGTAAGGAAGGTAAGTAGATTTCACCCCTGCAATGCATTGTAATCCTAAAATGCATTAACAGAGGGATACAATCAAGATCACGTGAGGTACTAATACCACTCTATAAAGCCCTAGTAAGACCACATCTCGAATACTGCATCCAGTTTTGGTCACCACACTATAAAAAAGATGTTGAGACTCTAGAAAAAGTGCAGAGAAGAGCAACCAGGATGATTAGTGGACTGGAGGCTAAAACATATGAAGAACGGTTGCAGGAACTGGGCATGGCTAGCCTAGTGAAGAGAAGGATCAGGAGAGACATGATAGTTGCGTTCCGATATTTGAGGAGCTGCCACAGAAAGGAGGGGGTCAAGCTATTTTCCAAAGCTCCTGAAGGCCAGACAAGGAATAATGGATGGAAACTGACCAAGGAGAGATTCAACCTGGAAATAAGGAGAAATTTTCTGACAGTGAGAGCAATCAACCCATGGAACAGAAGTTGCCTTCGCAAGTTGTGGGAGCTTCATCACTTGAGACCTTCAAGAAGAGATTGGACTGCCATTTGTCAGAAGTGGTGTAGGGTCTTCTGCTTGGATGGGGGAGGGGGTTGGACTAGATGACCTCCAAGGTCCCTTCCAACTCTGTTAATCTAATCTTAGGAGAGCCACCCTCCTAAATTATGTTCCTTGTGTGCTACCATTTTGAACTCTGTTTGTAACCACCCCCAGAGTCTTTCTGAGTAAGTCCACCTTGTACTTTTGACAAACAAATAAATAACCCTGAATTTCTGTATGCATTCAACTGCACATATTAGATAAGGCATAGAATTAAAATTGGTGGTCCACGCCTTGTAAAAACCCTATGTGTTATAAAAATGTTGATTTGTAGTACAGTAGTCTTCAACCTACAACAGTTTGTTTAGTGACCATTCAATTGAAAAAAAAGTGATTTATAACCATGTCATCACTCATGTGATTCCCTTTTGCAACCTTCTGACAAGCAAAGTCAACAGAACAGAACAGAATAGAATAACAGAGTTGGAAGGGTCTTGTTGTACCTGTATGGTCAGATTATAGGACCGTGAACTGTTTCATGGTCCCATAATCTGTGCATACAGGTAGCGAGAACAATTAACTAGTGGAATGGCTTGCCTTCAGAAGTTGTGGCTGCTCCATCACTGGAGGCTTTTAAGAAGAGATTGGACGGCCACCCGTGGAATGGTCTTTACTTGAGCAAGGGGTTGGAGTAGAAGACTTGCTTCTCTCTTTGATTAATTTCCACCTGTTGCTTCTCGTCCTGCCCTCAGGTGCTTTGGAGAATAGCTTGACTCCCTCTTCTTTGTGGCAACCCCTGAGATATTGGAACACTGCTATCATGTCACCCCTAGTCCTTCTTTTCATCAGACTAGACATACCCAATTCCTGCAGCTGTTCTTTAGATGTTTTTTGTTTTGTTTTTTTGTTTTTTATTAAATTTACATACCGCCCTACTCCCGAAGGACTCAGGGCGGTGAACAGGCACAAAATAAAATACATAGATACAAAAGTTAGAAACATAATTAAAACCAGATTAAATAATTTAGCCCGAGACAATTAAAAATCCCAATAATTTAAAACAGATTAAAATTTCAATTTAAAAGAATTTTAAAACAGGGGAGAAAATTAGGCCAGGCCGGCTTGCTGGAATAGGAGAGTCTTAAGAGCACGGCGGAAAGTGCGCAGATCCGGGATCCTCCATATCTCTGGGGGAGCTCGTTCCAGATAGTGGGTGCCCCCACAGAGAAGGCCCTCCCCCTGGGGGCCGCCAGTCGACATTGTTTGGCTGACGGCACCCGGAGGAGCCCCTCTCTATGAGAGTGTACTAGCCGGTGGGAGGCTGTTTGTGGTAGTAGGCGGTCCCATAAATAACCAGGTCTTAAGCCATGGAGTGCTCTAAAGGTGGTGACCAAGACCTTGAAGCGCACCCGGAAGACCACCGGGAGCCAGTGCAGCTCGTGCAGGAGAGGTGTCACACGGGAGCACGGGATGTTTTAGCCTCCAGTCCCCTAATCCTCTTTGTTGCTCTTCTCTGCACTCTTTCCAGAGTCTCAACATTTTTTTTTTAACATCATGGTGATCAAAACTGGGTGCAGTATTCCAAGTGTGGCCTTACCAAGGCATTAAAAAGTGGTATTAACACTTCACATGATCTTGATTCCATCCCTCTGTTTATGATGTTTTTAGTAACTAGACTCCTAGAGAGGCTCTGGAGGCTGGGGACAGCAAAAAAGTCACTTCCTGTCCCACCGGGAGTTGGGAAATGGGCCATTTCAGACCTCTGGAGGGCCTCCGAGGGGGTGGGGAAGGCTGTTTTCGCCCTCCCCAGATGCATAGAGAGGATCTGGAGCCAGGTGAGAAAGAAAAACGGGCCTACCAGGCCATCACATGCCAGGAGCAGGGGGAGGGGGGGTTGTGCATGCACACGCAAGGCGGGGTGCATAGAATTATGGGTGTGGGCGTGCACGCGCATGAACCTCCCCCACCCCCACACCTCCTGGCACACAATGGCAAAAAGGTTAGCCATCACTGGTATAGGGTTTCCTGCTTGAGCAGGGAGTTGGACTAGAAGACTTCCAAGGTCCCTTTCAGCACTGATTTTCTGTTAAGTGGTAGAAAGCTTTTGATTTTGGGGGGAGCAACCTCAACAGTAAAGGAACCAGCAGTCTGGAAATATGCTGGAGACTAGTACTTGGTAAAGCAATCATGAAAACCTTGGAAAAGATATTCAAATGCCATGATGTGTTCTACAGCTACAAAAGTCACAACAAAAGTCACAATTCTGCAAGCCATGTGACCCTTTAGGGAAACTAAAGTTGGACTTTAAAGAAATAGGACAGGAAGAATATTGATGTCTTTGCTTGTTGACGTCGGAGAAGATTCCTCAGACTAACTTCGACATCAAGAAATGACTGTACTGTTGAGAGTCAAGAAAGAACGGATCAAGGATGGATCTTGGAGAAAAATCTATCTAAGTTGTCACTAAGAAACAACCTGATGGCACATAATCAATCCAAAGGCCCCTTTCTCACAATGGTTAAAAAAAACAATCAAAGGACTACATTCATTAGCAAGCAACATTATTGTACAATGAAGCAATTTTAAGAATAATAGATCAAGCAACTGACAAATCCCAAATTGTTGGGATTTCAGCATGCAATGAAATTTGAGGCATTCTAGGATGCTGGACAACTTTGATAGGAAGTAATAAATGTTGCAAATAGAAATGGTGACAGTTTATAAAGATTACTAGGTGCAAATAGAAATACACGTTACTTCCATAGCCAGGAAGATAAAGCAGGAATGGTTAACTTGATTGCTTAATATAAAGAGGAAAATATGTTCTTATTTGGATATCACTTCTGGACTTTGTCCAGAAAGGGGAAGAAAATGAAACTTTGACTTTGGCTTTGTTGATTAGAAAGATTTGGTGTTATAGAAATGGCTAGTTGTGTATTGATGTGTAAAAGCAAAAAGTTGAGGCTGGAGTGTATTTATCTTGTACCGAGCTAGGAAGAGTTGGAAGTTAATGCCCATTTTTCTTTCTTTTTCTCTTCCCCCTTGTATTTCACACCCCCTTTTCTCCATTCCCTTTCCCGCCCTTAATTTCTTCTTTTTCTTTCTTTCTTTCTTTCTTTCTTTCTTTCTTTCTTTCTTTCTTTCTTTCTTTCTTTCTTTCTTTCTTTCTTTCTTTCTTTCCTTCCTTCCTTCCTTCCTTCCTTCCTTCCTTCCTTCCTTCCTTCCTTCCTTCCTTCCTTCTTTCTTTCTTTCTTTCTTTCTTTCTTTCTTTCTTTCTTTCTTTCTTTCTTTGTATTTTATATAATAAAATAAAAATTTGAATAGAAAAAGGAAATGAGATGCACAATGGCAGTTCATTTCAGTTCGGTTGAATTTTTTTTAAAAAAAATGTTTTTGGCCATTCCCATGTGCAATACATTTGAGGAATCAGATGGGTAAGTTAGTAGAGTGTTTAAAGGGAGAACTGAAGCATTCAAGCTCTGAAATAGGCGTAGCTGGTGAAAGAAGACCAAGTTTGAAGGACTGTCAGAGTTTCTTGAAAAAATCAAATCCAGAAGCACACACAGATAACTGATGCAGCAGGATTCATTAACTTCTTTATACACATAATAATACATGAAGATAAATGTACAATACCAATATAGAAGATTCTTCCAATGTAGCAGTTACAAGCAAAACACAAGGCAGGAGAGAACAGTTAGTTTCATTTCAGCAGAGCAGACAAGCTTGCACAGACTGCTTAGTTTCAGTTTCAATTCTCTGCACAGACTCAGAAGCTGCAGACTAAGACATGCCCTGGCTCCACTCTGTCTCAGCTCCCAATTGGCTGACTTAGTTGCTATGCCTATTCATTGGCTGACCTTGTTACCATGTCTCTGCCAGTTCATGAATAATCTGACAAGGACTCACTATGGTAAGTCAATGACTTAGATCCTGAAAAGAAATTCTGATGAGAAAGAACAGTGACCTAATATTATCTTCTGAAGTATTGCCTTAAAAGGACGGAGCTGAAACAGCCTAAAGCTGAGCCTCTTAATCAAACTAATAAGTTTAGAAGACTAAAGGTGAAGGTTTCCCTGTCCAATCATGTCTGACTCTAGGCATGGTAGTGATCCCAGTAGGTAGCCAGTGTTGTCCTAAGACATTTTCCATGGTCACGTGTCCAGCATGGCTATTCACCAAAGGCAGATGGAACACTTCTCATCAAAATGGTACCTATTAATCTGCTCGCATTTACATGCTTTCAAACTGCTAGGTAGGGGGAGCTGGAGCAAGGAAAGGGAGCTCACCCTGTCACACGGCACTCAGGTCCCAAACCTAGGCTGTCAGCTTTCCAGCTGACAAGCTCAGTGTCTTTAACCATTGAGCCATCATGGCCTATTTTACCATAGTTAATATTATTGAGTTTCAGGAGTATTTACAGTTCAGGTGCCATTCCCCCCTTTCTAATAAATATCAAAGAAAATAGCAGAACCCATTCCAATATGTGTAATGAATTCACACTGAAATAAATCCAAATACTCTCTTTTATCCAAGAATGTCCATAGCTGATATGTCATATCTTAAACCACCTTAGTTAAGTATCATCGAATGGACCCTAACCTAAGAATTCCACAGATAAAAGGTTCATGAGAGCATAGTTAAAGAAGGATGGTATTTGTGGTTGACAAAAGAATGTAATTGAAAGGATGAAATTTAACACTCTTTGGGTGTCACGCCAGTTGATTTAAATGTGTAGGTTTGATGTGGGTTAGAAAGAAGAGTCCTTCCCATCCATAGGGCTTTCTGCCAAGGATCAGCTACGTTGGGGCTTCGGTTACCGTATTTTCCGGCGTATAAGACGACTTTTTAACACATGAAAATCTTCTCAAAAGTCGGGGGTCGTCTTATACGCCGGGTGTCGTTCTCCTGTAACCAGGCTCCTGTAACCAAAAGACTCTGACGAGCCTTAAATGGCTCTGGCGATCGAAGCTCTGACGATCCCAGCTTTGCTTGCTAATCAGGCAACTCAGCTGGGATGCCAGAGCCATGTTAAAGGAAAAAACTTTTTTCTTTTTACGTGGCTCTGCAAGCTCTGACGATCCCAGCTGCGTTGCCTGCCGATCAGGCAACGCAGCTGGGATCGCCAGAGCCATCGATCCAAGCTCTGACGATCCCAGCTGCGTTGCCTGCTAATCAGGCAACTCAGCTGGGATCGCCAGAGCCCAGAGCCCTGTAAAAGGAAAAGTTTTCCCCCTCCAGCTTGCTTACCTTAGCTGCTAATCGCAACGCTTGCCTTGCTTCGCTTGCCTGAATCCATTCCATCAGCAAGCCACTCCCTGCCTGCAATCATGCAGGCAGGAGTTGTGGACTTCAACTCCCAGAATTCCTCAGCCAGCAAAACAAAGCTGGCTGAGGAATTCTGGGAGTTGAAGTCTACAAGTCTTAAAGTTGCCAAGGTTGGAGACCCCTGTTCTATTGGGTAAGTTTTTTTCCCCTTTGGGAGCTTTAAAAAAAATAGTCAATTGGGGTTTTTTTAATTCTTCTTTTTTAGACCTAGCCATTTAAAGTTTAGGAAGTTTTAAATTTAGCTTTCATATAAAAATAAAAATAAAATAAAATAAAGTAATATTTGTGCAGCTTTCTGAGATTTAGTGTGTTTCTGTAGTGTTTCACTCTAACTACACAAACACACAAAATCTCACAAAGCTGTATGTGGAATTTTGTGTGTGTAAAGTGTGAAAGTTGGTTTTTTGGGCTTTTTGTGGCTGTGTGAGGTTCCTGCTTGTTGCAGGGGCCATTTTGAGTCTAGCACAGCTGCTTTTACATTGTGGGTGAGCCTGTTGTGTTGTGTGTGTGTAAAGTGTGAAAGTTGTTTTTTTGGGCTTTTTGTGGCTGTGTGAGGTTCCTGCTTGTTGCAGGGGCCATTTTGGGTCTAGCACAGCTGCTTTTACATTGTGGGTGAGCCAGTTGTGTTGTGTTGTGTTGTGTTGTGTGTGTGTAAAGTGTGAAAGTAGTTTTTTGGGGGGCTTTTTGTGGCTGTGTGAGGTTCCTGCTTGTTTCAGGGGCCATTTTGGGTCTAGCACAGCTGTTTTTACATTGTGGGTGAGCCAGTTGATGTTTTTTAATTTTTATTTGGTGTGCGTTGGAAGAGGGGCAGTCTTATACGGCGAGTATAGCCCAAACCCTATATTTTAACAGGAAAAGTCAGGGGTCGTCTTATACGCCCAGTCGTCTTATACGCCGGAAAATACGGTATATTCATGAAAACACTTTGAGAGCCGAAAGCAAAGAAGATTTAAGGAAGGCATAACACAACAGGGCAAAACCCAACCTGTTGCTCAATGTTAAGAAAATTAAGATTGTGTTAGCAGGCAATGTCAGCACCATGTAAACGGCCAGGGAAGAAGCGAAAAGAGTAACAAAACTTCTTAAATAAATAGTTGCATAACATTCTCAGAGACTCTTCCCATCCTGCTTACAATCTTTTTGGACTGTTGCCTTCTGGCAGAAGATACAGTAAAATTAAAACTCAGACCACACGTCTTCTGAATAGTTTTTATCCCACAGCTATAATTGTACTCAGCAATGAACTAAAGGGCCACCATCAATGAGCTGTTGGACAGCATTACTTGGTCTGTTGTTGTGGATGTTTGGGCGGTTTAGGAGTGGGGAATTGTGGTGGGGCAAGTGTGTTTGGGGATTGTTATGTGTGTTGGACCTGGTCTTTGGGTGTTAAGTGAATTTCGCTGTATGGGTATACTGTGTATACACGGACAATGACAACAAAGTTATTATTATAAAGTTATTTTTATTAAATCCTAGCTCAAAAATTCTCAGGGAGGGTAATTGTAGCCGTAAAATAAATAAACGAAAGAATGAAGGAACTAGTTCCTATGGCTACACAAGGTGTTAAAAAGAATAATACTGAGAAAATCATGCAAACCTGAAAACTTGAAATTTCATTCTGGAAAATTACCAGCTAGGAAATTTCATAACTTTTGAGGGGAAAAAATACTTTAAAAACAGGAATGTTCATAATTTTTTTATTTTTGCCAAAAAAGAAAAACCAAGATCTTGTAGTTAAATCAACAAGTAATGAATTCATCTATGTCATTTGTCACAAATCTTTTCAGCCAATCAAAAAAACTCCATTAATCCATACCAATTTATAACGATAACTACATTTGAACCGAATCTCCTCTGACTGAGAATACAATCAGAAACAGGCAGAACACTTTCCACCTTGTTTAAATTAGATTCATTTTGCTGATTAATTATTCAAAGGAAAGTTTTAAAACATAAAATCTTAAGTGTTATTAAAAATTAATTGAATTCACTTTTTCATTGACCCATTCTGCCTTTGTGTATGTATTAGAAATCACACCTAATAATCCGAATAGATGTTTTAGACCTAATTTAGTAATCATTCTGACATCTGCCAGCTAATTGTGCATTCATAAATATTGATTTCAGGTTCATTCCTTTCTTAAAAGGCACCTTATTTTCCTACATCCTTATCATGCCGTTTCAAATCCAACAAGTTTTTCTTTTGGATTCCAACAAAATATCTTTTAAAATATTCATTTGATTGCTTATTTGCTAATCAGGAGGGTTGTTTGTTGTCCCCGCTCATGGCAATTTAGTTGTAAGGTAAGATGCTCTGTAGCCAACCTCATTCAGTCTCACCCCCAGTGTTGAATTGAGAGGGTCAGAAGAATTAAAGTTACAGAAAAGTTGCTGTAAAGAGTTAATGTACCTAACTTTTTGAAGGCTTTAAATACACACCTTTGTAAAACAGGTTTTAAATGATTGTCCTAGTTTTGATTCTAATATTTATGGGTTTAACTTTCATTTTATATCTCAGTGGAAACCAATGAGAAACCTCCATAGTTGATAATACATGTATAGGAAAGAAGGGAGGGAGGGAGGGAGGGAGGGAGGGAGAGAGGCAGGAAGGGAGGGAGGAAGGAAGGAAAGGAAGGAAGGAAGGAAGGAAGGAAGGAAGGAAGGAAGGGGAAAGGGGGAAGGGAAGGGAAGGAGGAAGGGAGGAAGAAAGGAAAGAAAGAAAGAGGAAAGGTGGAGGAAAGGAGGGGAAGGGAAGGGAAGAAGGAAGGAAGGATGGAAGGAAGGAAGGAAGGAAGGAAGGAAGGAAGGAAGGAAAGAAAGAAAGAAAGGGGGAAGGTGGAGGGAAGGAGGGGAAGGGAAGGAGGAAGGGAGAAAGGAAGGAAATTAAGAAAGAAAGGGGGAAGGTGGAGGGAAGGAGGGGAAGGGAAGGAGGAAGGGAGAAAGGAAGGAAATTAAGAAAGAAAGAGGGAAGGTGGAGGGAAGGAGGGGAAGGGAAGGGAAGGAGGAAGGGAGGAAGGGAGGGAGGGAGGGAGGGAGGAAAGAAAGAAAGAAAGAAAGAAAGAAAGAAAGAAAGAAAGAAAGAAAGAAAGAAAGAAAGGTGGAAAGTGGAGGGAAGGAGGGGAAGGGAAGGGAAGAAGGAAGGGAGGGAGGAAGAAAGTAGTGAATGAAAGAAAGAAAGGAGGAGGGAAGGAAAATATATATATATATATATGCCTCCTCCAGGATGGCTGGAGAAGGCAATGTGCCTTTTATTTTACTGATAAATTCAGGAAGATCCATCTTTATACCGTACATGGTTATTCAAAAGGAATCCTCCAGAAAAGCAGGACATATTTCCATATAGTGGTGGGATCTGCAGCTGAAGAAAGAATGAAAAGAAGGTTACCAGTATGTCTATGGAGATTCTCAATCATCCAGGCATAGTTGTCTCCAAGGTGTTTTTTCAAGTATCTATGGCACCTACTATCCTTCCATCTCCTCAACATCCAGTCACAACTGATGAAACTTCTTGGATGAGAAACTAAATGTCTTCTTCTCCTCCTCCTCCTGGAAGTCTAGTTCCTTTTTTAAAAAAAAAACACAATGAAACAATGTTGGCAGTAGCACCACAGCTTCCCAAGGACATTCCAGATAGGGCCCCAAGACAAGAAACTGCACAATCCTGAACTGGATGGGGGAGGGAAGAAGAGATTCAGGGTAGCCACACCCTAGAATTTCCCAGGGTATATCTATTAAAAGGTTATAGTGTTGGTCTGGAGAGATTTTCTCTATTGGGTGTAAGCAAATAAATAACTGGATTTGATTGGATCACACAGTGTCATCTTTGGCCATGAGTCTGACAATACAAGTCATAAAAATATTATTAGCATAGGATGTCCAGCGAGGTGCTACAATATAATGTTAGCATGGATATTGGAAGGTAAATAGACTTTTAAAGCATACTGTATTAATAGAATTGCCAAGTTATAACATAATTGGCTGGTACCTGGTAATGTATATAATGTCAAGTTTCGAGGTCGTCTCAAATAAATTGCATTTCAGACAAAGTCTTTGAAGAAAAACTCCTATTTATTAAGCACGACCTTCTAACATGACTCCAAATGAAGCCAACACTGACGTCCAGCCCCCAAACCCTCCCTTTCCGTTCCCCACTCCCCTGCACTCATTGGCCGTCTTCCAAGTCATTCTACCCCTAATCTACTCCAGCTCAAAAGAATTTCCCCCCTCCCATCCCATCTCCTAGGGGATATTATCTCCAGAGAAAATAAGTAGGTGAAAAGTCAAACATCCCTTTCCAGACGCCTTCGCTTCTCCTTCTTGTGTCAGCACTAGAGTAAATGCAGGTTGAAGTGCTGACATATAATATATTCACAAAAGTACATACTTTTGTGTTAGTCATGGTTCTTGGAGGCCGCCTGAGCAAGTCCTTGCAGTTTTCTTGGCAAGATTTGAGAAGTGATTAATATATATATTAATCACTGTCCATTTTGAATACATAGCGGAAAGAGGGAACTTGAGAGTTCACAAGGTCGATGCCTTATGGAACAAAACCATGGCTGAATATGGACGTTCTGCTTCGGATACCTCCCAGAAGGTAGCAAGGAAAACAGGTTGTGAAAAGGATGTATAACATCCCAGATTATCCTGCGGATCTTGGTCAAGCATCACTTATGTACTACAACCTGGATAGAATGAAGTGAACTACCAATAATCTTTTCTGGTGTCCTCACCACTCTCTGTACCGCCTTCCTGTCTGAAGCAGCAGTAATGCTTCCAAGCCACATAGTAATACAATATGACAGGATGCTCTCGATCATCCCTCTGTAGAAAGTGGTGAAGAAGCGAGATTGGCCAAGATGTTCTTGAACAGGTCCCTGGAATGTTGGTGTTGTGGTCATAAACAAGGAATGTTCTACCACATGTGGTGGACCTGCCCTAAGATGAGAAAATACTGGTGTAAGATAAGAAAACGGTTGGAAGAGATAGTTGAACAGAGGATAGGGATGAAGCCGGAACTATTTCTTTTGGGCATTTTTGAAGGGAAAATGGAGAAAAAATTACAATATATAACATGACATATATTAACCGCAGGTAGAATTATCCTAGTACAAAATTGGAAACAATCAGATATTCCTCCGGACCAAATTATAATTAAAAAAAAATGATTGTGCAGAAATGGATAGACTGTCTATGGAAATGAAGGAGAGGGAAGAAACCGAGTACTATTAAATTTGGAACAGATGGTATTCCTGGCCTGAGAGTAAACATAAAACCTGAGGGATAATCTGTTAAATATAATATGTAGAAGGTAAAACTGTTGAAGAAATATAGGATAAGAAACTGAATTGTGAATAGATGTTACTATAATTTAAATAAGGATGTAATTTAAGATAGAGATATATAGAATTAGAATCCTTGTAAATATGTTTGTTATGATAGAGATACCGATATGGAAAAAAACTGTCATTAGTGTTAAATTTTTGCTGTGTCTTTTTCTTTGTTTTGTTGTTGTTGTTGTGTTTTTTGTATTGTGTGTTTTATATGTTGGAAATTTAATAATTTTTTTTAAAGAAAGTGATGAGGACAGGGGAAGGAAGATGTACTTTTTTCATGCGATGCAGTAAATGCAGGTGCTGCTGTGCCCGCTTCACCAGTGTCTCACTTTTGAGTGACCAAATTAGCCTACTCATTAGCTGCACACTCAGAAACTTGTCTATGGAGATTCTCAGTCATCCAGGTCATGGTTGTCCCAAAGGTGCTTTTTTCAAGAGGCAACTGGACTTTCTGGGGGTTTTTTGAAGATGTTTTGCTTCCCATCCAAGAAGCTGAAGAAGCTTCATGGATGAGAAGTGAAACGTCTTCAAAGAAAAACCAGAAAAACCAGTTGCCTCTTGAAAAACCACCTTTGGGACACTCAAAAATTTGATGCTGCTAACTATCTCCACAGGCAAATCATTAATCCACAGAGGTGTATAAAACCACAAATAATTTTAGATGTAAGCCCCATTTTGTAATAAAACACTTCATGGGTGGGGGGAGGGAAAAGCAAGGGAGATGCCAAATGAGGAAAAAAAAGGAATTAGAGATCCGTTGGAGGAAGGGCTTCATTGGGCCAAATTCCTAAGTACACCAGGTTCCTTACCTAGTAATTGGCTGTATTGGGACTGCTGAAAGCTATAGCTTTACAGTATAGGTCAGGGGTCGGCAACCTTAAACACTCAAAGAGCCACAAAGGTCCTAATCGGAAGCCCCCGTTCAATTCTGGAGCCGACCAGAAGTCCGGTTTCTCCCACCATAGAGTCTCCTCCTACCGCGGCATCCTTTTTCCTCTACCAGTCCTAACCGAAAGCCCTATCAATTGTGGAGCCGACTAGCAACAGGGAGCCGCAGCAGAGGGATGAAAGAGCCACATGCGGCTCCAGAGCTGCGTGTTGCTGATCCCTGGTATAGGTAGTCCTCAATTTACAACCATTCATTTAGGGACCATTCAAAGTTACAACGGCATCCCCATGGTCAACGTGATCAAAATTCAGACACTTGGCAACTGGCGTGAATTTATGACGGTTGCAGTGTCCCGGGATCCTGTGATCCCCCTTTGCGACTTTATGACAAGGAAAGTCAAAGGGGAAGCCAGATTCACTTAACAATCGTTACTAATGTAACAGGTACAGTGCTTCCTTTAACAAGGAAGAAAAGTCGTAAAATGGGGCAAATTTCACTTAACAACTGTCTTGCTTAGCAACAGAAATTCGGATCTCAATTCTGGTCGAAAGTTGAGAAGTACCTGTATCTACAGAGCCCCATATTCCCCAAATCAGTCTTGGAGATCCATTACTAATTGTGTAGGTCAGTGTTACTCAACCAATAATATGCCAGGTGATAGTCCTTCAGTCATTTAGATGAGAAGCAGAAGAGAGGAATTTCTACTCACAACAGTTTGTTTAGTTAAAATAGTGACTGTCTGGACGCTTGTATTTTATTATTTAATTGTTTTATTTTTATTTTATTTTACTTTACTTTTATTTTTTATTTTACGATTTTATTTTATTACAATTTTATTTTATTATCTTACTATTTTATTTTATTGTATTTTTTATTTATTTTATTACTTTATTTTATATTTTATATTTTATTTTACTGTTTTATTTTATTTTTATTTTTATATTTTATATTTTATTTTAATATTTTATTTTTTATGATTTTATTTTAATATTTTTTTATTTTAATATTTTATTTTTTATGATTTTATGATTTTACTATTTTATTTTATTTTTATTTATTTTTTTATTACTATTTTATTTTATTATTTTATTTTTTATTTTATTATTTTACCGTTTTATTTTAGTTTTATTTTATTTTACTGTTTTATTTTAGTTTTATTTTACTATTTTATTTTTTATTTTACTATTTTATTTTTTATGATTTTATTTTAATATTTTTTTATTTTAATATTTTATTTTTTATGATTTTATGATTTTACTATTTTACTATTTTATTTTATTTTTATTTATTTTATTTTATTACTATTTTATTTTATTATTTTATTTTTTATTTTATTATTTTACCGTTTTATTTTAGTTTTATTTTATTTTACTGTTTTATTTTAGTTTTATTTTACTATTTTATTTTTTATTTTACTATTTTATTTTACTATTTTATTTTATTTTACTGTTTTATTTTATTATTTTACTATTTTATTTTATTTCATTATTTTGTTTTCTTTTTATTATCTTACTATTTTATTTTACTATTTTACTATTTTATTTTATGTATTTATTATGTATTTATTATTTTACTTTATTTATTTTATTTTAAAAAACGGCGAGCGAGAAGGCCAATCTCACTTAAAAGAATCGCGCGTTCTGGCGCCCGAGGAAGCTCCTGTTCCTCAGCTCCGCCCCTTCCTCCTCCTCCTCTCCTCCTCCGAGGTGGAGAGTTCTGCAAAAAAAAAAAAAAAGCGTTCTCTTCCCTTCCACGGAAGGAAGGAACCTTGGCCTCGGCGGCTTGCCGTACGCGAAGCCTTTAAGCAGCGTGAGAGTTGGAAGAGCGAGGGTTCCCTTTTCCGTTCCCTGCTGCGGCGCTTGCAGCTGGTGGGTTGGAACTTTCACGCTCGCGGGATTCGAAACGTCACAATGGCTCAGAACGTTCAGAGTGTTACATTGTCTCTCACGCTGCCCATCACTTGCCACATTTGCTTGGGAAAGGTAAACGCCAGCCTCGCCTTTGGGCTCATTTACAAAGGGACCGCGCGGAGTGGGGAAACGTGTCCGGCGCCGACGCCACTCCCTTGGAAATGCGCGTGGGACGCAGAAAAGCCCCCGGTTGGGGAAAGCGCTTCTTCTTTTTTTTTTTTTTTTCGTTCCACGCGTTCTTTCTTCTCTCTCTTTCTATCTCTCTTTTTTTTTTCTTCCTCCCTTTTCTCTTATTAAAAAAACACAAAAAAAAAACCGCCGCGTGGCTTGAATGGGCAATCCTAGCTTTGTCCTCGCTTTGAAACGAGGCTCGCCGAAAAGCTTAAGGCTGTTAGCGAGACAGGAGGAGGAAGGCCTTAGATTAGATGGAGGAGAATGGCATGGGAGCAAAAACGGGGCATTTGTTCTTTCGGGGGAAGCGGTATTTCCGCTTTCCGAACGTACCTTCAATGGTCGGCATGATGATGATGATGATGATGATGATAATAATAATAATAATAATAATAATAATAATAATAATAATAATAATAATAATTATTATTATTATTATAGGAGCCTTGGTAGTACAGTGGTTTAATGCACCCTGTTATTAACACAGCTGCCTGCAATTTCTGCAGGTTCGAATCTTACCAGGCTCAAGGTTGACTCAGCCTTCCATCCTTTCTAAGGTAGGTGAAATGAGGACCCAGTTTGTGGGGACAATTTATTTATTTATTTATTTATTTATTAGATTTTTATACCGCCCCCTCTCCCGAAGGACTCGGGGCGGTGCACAGCCAAAGTTAAAAAACATACAATATAAACAATTAAAATACGTTTAAAACAGAATTAAATCTAAAATGGCTCCCCAATTTAAAATGCCTTACCCAAACCCCTATAAAAAGACGAATTTAAAATTTAAAAATTTAAAATTTCCACATTTAAAAAGGGGGGAAGATTTAGGCCAGGCCAGCTTGATAAAATAGAAAAGTCTTAAGCGCGCGGCGGAAGGTGCGCAGATCCGGGATCCTACGTATCTCCGGGGGGAGCTCGTTCCAAATCGTAGGTGCCCCCACAGAGAAGGCTCTCCCCCTAGGGGCCGACAGCCGACATTGTTTGGCCGACGGCACCCGGAGGAGCCCCTCTCTATGGGAGCGTACTGGCCGGTGGGAGGCTATTGGTGGTAGCAGGCGGTCCCGTAAATAACCAGGTCCTAAGCCAAAAGGCTCCACCCGTTTGCCAGGTTGCACAGATCCTGACTTTGTATGAATATACAAAAGGATGAAGGCTATTGCTTAATGCTCAGTGTGCCGAGTACCACTGGGACCACCTGCACTGGTTTATGCCAGTCTCTCTGCAATTCAAAGAGCCTTGATAGTACAGTGGTCTAAGCACCCTGTTATTAACACAGCTGCCTGCAATTTCTGCAGGTTCGAATCTTACCAGGCTCAAGGTTGACTCAGCCTTCCATCCTTTCTAAGGTAGGTTAATTGAGGACCCAGATTGTGGGGGCAATAAGCTGACTTTGTATAAATATATACAAAAGGATGAAGGCTATTGCTTAATGCATTGTAAGCCGCCCTGAGTCTCCGGAGAAGGGCGGCATATAAATCAAATTAAAAATAATAATAATAATAATTATTATTATTAATAATAATAATAATAATAATAATAAGTAATAGTAATAATAATAGTAATAATCTTAAGAAGGTACTTGATTGATACCTAGGACGCTGACAGTAACAACCATTAGCACCAGTCAATAGTATTTGTGACATATTTTTAAATGATCGGTTGACTGAGTTTCATGCTTAATGAATAAAAAATAATAACAATAATAATGATGATGATGATGATAATAATAATAGAATTTTTTTTTTAAAAAAAAATTGATTTATATGCCGCCCTTCTCCAGAGACTCAGGGCGGCTTACAATGCGCTAAGCAATAGCCTTCATACTTTTGTATATTTATACAAAGTCAGCTTATTGCCCCCACAAACTGGGTCCTCATTTCACCTACCTTAGAAAGGATGGAAGGCTGAGTCAACCTTGAGCCTTGGAGAGATTCGAACCAGCAGTAATTGCAGGCAGCTGTGTTAATAACAGGGTGCTTAGACCACTGTACTATCAAGGCTCTTTGAATTGCAGAGAGACTGGCATAAACCAGTGCAGGTGGTCCCAGTGGTACTCGGCACACTGAGCAAACACTTAAAAACAATTGGCGCTGACATTGGTCAGCTGCAGAAGGCCACCTGACTGGGATCTGCTCGCATAATCCGCCAATACATCACGCAGTCCTAAATGCTTGGGAGGTGTTCAACTAGTAATTTGTGATACGAAATCCAGCATGGTTATCTCGTTTGCGGTGTATACTGTCATTTTTGTGTAAATAATAATTAATAATAATAATAATAATAATAATAATAATAATAATAATAATAATAATACTTGGTTGATACCTAGGATGCTGGCAGCAACCCGTACCAACCATCAGTGCCAGTCAATAATAATTGTGATACATTTTTGAATGTTGAGTTGACTGAATTTCATGTTTAATGAATAAAAGAAATAATAATAATAGTTGGTTGATACCTAGGATGCTGGCAGCAACCTGTATCAACCATCAGTGCCAGTCAGTAATAATTGTGATACATTTTTGAATGTTGAGTTGACTGAGTTTCATGTTTAATGAATAAAAGAATAATAATATCATTCTTGCTGCCATGCAAATATAGCAGAGCTTCAGGAAAACCCCTGGCAAGGAAAAGACAGAACTGGATTTCCTCTCTCTCTCTCCCTCTCTCTCTCCCTTTCCCTTCTCCCTTCTCCTTCTCTCCTTCTTGTATGTTTCCTTCTTGGCTGGCGAAGATTCATGCCTTTCAGGTTGTCGTTTTTGTCAGTAGTTGTGAGTAACCCATTTGGGGGTTTGGTTTGGTGCTTAATTGAGGTTGATAGGCTGAATAACAGAGAGCCCGCTGTCTTATTGCTGATCCATACAGGTAGTCCTTGGCTTACGACCACAATTGAGCCCAAAATGTCTATCTATGTCTGTTATTGAGCGAGACATTGGTTCAGTGAGTATTGCCCCGTTTTGCGACTTTTCTTCGCTGCAGTTGTTAAATTTAGAACGCCGGTTCTTCAGTGATGAACCTGGCTTTCCCCATTGACTTCGCTTGTCAGAAAGTCCTTTAAAAAGGGGGGATCGCAGGACTCGAGGATGCTGCGACCGTCATAACTATGAACCAGTTGCCAAGCGTGTCTAAATTTTGATCACGTGAGCATGGGGATGCTGCAAAAGTTGTAACTGAGAAAAATGGTCGTAAGTCCTCCTTTTTTTCCCCCAGTGCTGTTGTAACTTTGGACGGTCACTAAATGAACTGTCGTAAGTCGAGAACTACCTGTACGGATTGCTGAAAGACTTTTCTTCCTCTCTGCATGTTGTGTTGAAGCTCGTTGGGTTTTCCCTCACTTATCTTCTTCTGAGGTCAAAATGCTTGAAAAGATTTTGAAGGTCAGAAATTGTAAACTGGTTGTGACAGCTCATTCTGAGCTACAGTGATTTTGGATCTGTATTATTAGCTGCCTTTTTCTCTGTTCTGTTGTGGCTTTCCGCTGTCCTTATCCTTCTGCATTTGTTAGATTTATGAGGTGTCCATTTTTTCCCCTAAGACGATAATGTGACTGTCATGGC